>NC_047049.1:73182951-73793143 GCF_011762595.2 Tursiops truncatus | reverse complement strand
CAAAGGACCACAGATGGAAGGACTTAAACTACAGAAATTTATGGTCTCAGAATTCTGGTGGCTGCAAGTCCAAAATCAGAGTGTTGGCAGGGTTGGTTCCTTCTGAGTGCTGGAAGGAATCATCTTCCATGCCTCTCTCTCAGCTTCTTATGCCTGCCAGCAATCTTTGGTGTTCTTTGGCTTGTAGATGCATCTCTCCAGTCTCTGCTTTTGTCTTCAGATGGTGTTCTCCCATGTCTCTGTATCCAAATTTTCACTTTTTATAAGGACATTAGTCATATTGGATTAGGGCCCACCTGGATGACCCCATTTTTACTTGATTGCCTCTGTTAAGACCTTATCTCCAAATAAAGTCACATTATGAGATGCTAGGAGTTTAACATATCTTTTGGAAGGGAAACAGAACAACCCGTAACAGTATGTAAAGGAGAGAAAAAGGACAATTTGGTCTGGGAAAGAGATTCATTTTATGTATCAAGTGGCCTTAATGTTCATAATAAGGAACATAGACATTATTTTAGGCAGTGGAGCTGTGTAGCCAATATGTGCAAGGTGATTAAATTACCTTGGGATACCAAATAAGCTTTTATACACGATTGGGATGGAAAGTTGTGCAGGAAAGGGTAGACGTAAATGATATTGAAGACAAAGAGAAATGCAAATTAAAAAAATTTAACTCTGAGATGAGGAATTTGGATATAAGGGAGGATAGTTAATTTATTACAAGATGGAAGGAAAATTTATTGAGGAAAATAATACCTTCATTCAACTTCCAAGAGTTGGAAAAGACACTGAACACAGCAAGGACCCAGTGTGCAGACCGTTTCCCCACTCCACGTTATGACAGTATCTAAAACCCTGTTTTCAAACACCATCTTGAATGGTGTTGGATGGACTGTCTTCTTGGAAGTTTGGAAGGAGGAGAATTTGCTAGCCATGAAGCAGAATTGGGAGAGACTCCCACTAACTTCTTAAAACTAGCAAAAAAATTACTTCCTCTCTGCCCTACACATGCACACACACACACGAGAGTATGAACAGGCATACTCTCACACACCAGAGACAGGGAAGTGCTAAGGGGATACATACAGAAACTAAATTTAGTATACAAGTAATTTCCAAACAAATGTAAAAAACAAAATGATGTCTTTCAACATATATGAGGAAAGTGAAGGCAGTATACAGGAGTGGAAGGAACAGAGTTTGGAGTCTGGGAGGCAGCCTTACACAGAGCTCCATAATCTGTTTTCTGGGTGACTGTGGACAAATGAACTAATCTTTCAAACTTAGGTTAATGTGCTATGTAAGGTGGGGATAAATATGTCATACAGTTATTTGGAGGATTAGGTGAAATAAGCTATATAAAGAACACAATAAGTGTTCCATAACTCTTTCATTATTATGAATTCTAATTTTCATAAGCAAAAGGATTCCAGACGTTACTCCCCATAGAGTTAAACATGTGCTTACGCACAGACTGACTTGCTCTCTTATTCTTAAGCTGAAAGGAAATTAACTGGATAATAAAAATTTTAATCTGAATCTGTGGATGGAAAAACACATGGCTTTTGTGGCACTGTGATGATTCTTAGCGAAAGTGGTAACTATTGTTTGTGTAAAGTTTCCTTCAGTTTGTTTAGCTTTGCAAACCTAGACGTTCTGAATAATGAGATACTTGTTTTAGAAGTAAATAAGGTCTACATTTTCAAATGAATGTATCAATAATTTTGTTGGAGGAAAACTTAAGGAACAATTCTAAACTTTTAATGCAGATGTGTGATATTGGGCCTGCAGAGAAATAGAATAGCACGGAAGCACTGGTTTTGAAATAGGATGTAAATAAAACATCCTCCTTTTCTAGTTGCTTTTGTATTTTTTGGTACGCAATAATTCCAGTAGACGTTTTCTGGGCAACAGAGTTTGTCAGCATTTACTCTGTTGAGAATGTAGAAAAGAAAGCAGTAATTAAATACCTTCACTTATCCTACTTTACCCCTGACTCTGTAGCTAAACTTAAGCATAGATTGAAAATAAACATACCTTGGGATAACTTAATATAGAAAAGTATTGGGTATCCTTGCCCTTGAAGCAATCTTTTATAAGGTTATAGACAGTAAATGCTTTCATGTATACTACTTTAGCTTTTTCTTTCAATCTGTCTCTGACTTGGTAAATAAATACTCTGGGATATTTTGTTAAGTGAAATACCCACTTATCTTTTTAAAGAGTAGACTACGGCAGCATCTGAACGTAGTAATTCTGGAACATGGGAGAGAATGTAGCCTGCAGGATGTTTGAGTCTATGTAGTAACACCTTATTTTATGGATTGAAAAAATAGCCAGGAGACAAAACAAAGCAAAAACCAATCCTACCAATATGACACTACACAATTTTTTAGAAAATAGGAAAAAAATAGTCATAATTTCACTCAGCTATTAACATTTTTATTCTTTTCCCTAGTTATAATCACAGTATGTGTGAAAGTTTACAGACATTATGTTTTGGAACCTTAATTAAATTTCCCATCATAATGTGAACTCTTACATTGTTTCATTAGATTGATAATTATCATTTTATTAGATATATAATATTTCAGAAAATAGTCCTTCATCTAATTAAATATTTCTCTATTGTTAGGCATTTATAGTAATCTCAATGTTTCAGTATTTTCAAAATTATAAATAACCATGCAACAAGTTCTCTCTTATATTAGCTAAGATTTCATGTTATGTGTCTTACCTGAAAATATAATTCCTGAGGTTAGATTGTTCAGGTTTCCACTTCTTAGAACCAGGAAAGAAAATATATTTCGAATTAGAAAAATGTCTTAGCAGAGTTACTATGAATGTGTCTTGAGTTTTTTTAAGAAAATAAACCTACAGTGTTAGCATTAAATATTCCATAAAGAAATGATAAAATTAATTTTCTGAGAAATTAGGATATCCAAATTGATATTACTTTGTAGGCTTAAGCAAAAATAGATCAAAAAGCTTTTCCTCCTTCCTGGAAGTGGTGTTTATGAGCATGTAAGGTACATATTTGAGTTCCTTTTATGAAATATGCAAGGTAACTTAAGAAGGTAGCTACTTCTCAGAGGCAAAAGGGCTAGAATGGTTAATTAATTAAATAACTTTTATGAGTCTCTAAGCTTCTCTTCCTCCTTGGGTGTAGAAATGGTTTCTGAGCCTGAAGTGTAAAGGTAGACTTGATCTTATTTATCGTTATCTTTTGTTGGGCTGTTAAATTGTTTCATTCGCAATAGTTTGTTCCTATGGTCCCATGACAAGTTCAGTAACATCAACCAGCCTTCAAGGTCCATGTTGCCAAAAAGAAATTTGCAACTTAAAAAAAAAAAAAAAAGTTACCCAAAACTCTATCTATCTAGTCCTGCCTAGTTATTTGCATATTTTAAAAAATATAATGCTTCCTCTTTCTATTTTTCTGCAACTAAATAGAGTATTCATCAAAAGTTTTAACAGTCAGAGTACAGTCACACTGACCTTGCAGCTTCTTGAAACCGCGAAGCCGGTTCCCACCCCAAGCCTTTGCTCTCTCTGTTGCCACTGTCTAGAATGCTTTCACAGACTGTCCCCTGGTGAGCAGGGGTCTGCTCAAATGTCTCCATCCTCAGGCAGCTTTCACTGATGACCAGATCTAAAATAAATAGTCATACTCCAGACAGTTACTCCTTTTACATACGTACCCTGCTTTATTTTCTCAGTAAGGCAGCTAATGTTATCTTATTAATTTTGCTGCAATTTTGTGTTCCCCTCTAGAATACAGTTCCTTTTAATCAATGACGTTATCTATTCTGTCCATATAGACCAAGCTAGAATAGTCCTTGTTATGTGGCAGGTACTCCGTATTTGTTGAAATAATGAATGAATGAGTGAATAAGTGAATGAATGAATGAATGAAATCCATGTTCTAGAAATGGATCAGCTGAGAGGGGTTGGGATCCCTTTAAATGGTTATTGGCTGCTTTTGGAAATAATTGGTGTTAGAGACAGGCTTTTTTTTTTTTTTTTTTTGCGTTATGCAGGCCTCTCACTGTTGTGGCCTCTCCCATTGCGGAGCACAGGCTCCGGACGCGCAGGCTCAGCGGCCATGGCTCACGGGCCTAGCCACTCCACGGCATGTGGGATCTTCCCGGACCGGGGCACGAACCCGTGTCCCCTGCATCGGCAGGCGGACTCTCAACCACTGCGCCACCAGGGAAGCCCTAGACACAGGCTTTTAAGAGTTCTCTGACTTAGGAGGCAGTTTCTGGCAGGTTCTTATTTGTTGTGAAGTTCTAGTTAAGTAACTAAATAGAAATAAGTTTAAAGAGGTAACCAATGGTATATTTAAATTCTTCATTACTGACAAATAATTGCTTGGTAGCAAAGCTGCTTGTTTAATTTTATCCTTAAAGCCTAAGTGTTTAAAAAGAGTCAATACCATAAGTCAAAACAATATCCATATTATATAGGTTAAAAATGATATTAATTGGCATTTGGCACAAAATGTCATTGTATCATGAGATACAACTAAAAGAAACTATGTGGTCCTCCTATACCATGGCCGGATAAGAAAGGAACTGATGATGATTCTTATAATGGTAATTTCTTTCCACCATCATTGACCCTGAAGCCTGGTTAATATTGTCGAACTTATCATGGGAACCCAGGAACAAAAGATTGTGAATTAGACAATTTAATAGCCCAATTAAATACTAAAAGATAAACAATCTTTCTATCTATATCTATATTCGTATCATTGAAGATCAATCGTTGCAAAATTCCCCGATCCCAGTTGGGCAGAGGTTTCATAAAGTCTTAGTAATTTCACATCAGTAGGTAGGCAGATAATGCCAGAAAATACATCAGGGCTGTCTGAGTAATGACATAGCATTGTGAATGATTAATACTGTTGAAACTGTAGAGATAGATGTGATGTGGGTCTGTGTATGCAACACATGGGGAGGGACCCAGGAAGGGGGCAACCTGAGGTTCACTTCCAAAGCAAGCCTCAATTAAGCATGTAAATTAAAATATTTTCCTGCATATTGTTTAATCATTTAATCAGGTATAGTGCAGAGAATTTGATAGCTATAGAATATCAAGTTTAGATTAAGTAATAAAATTTTCTTATGTCTCATTCTTGGGAAATCACTCCTTTCTGTGCATAAGGACAAAAAAATACAGCCTGTCTCTGAGCACTTGACATCCATGTACCCAG
The DNA here is from genome assembly GCF_011762595.2 of Tursiops truncatus. Taxonomy (NCBI): domain Eukaryota; kingdom Metazoa; phylum Chordata; class Mammalia; order Artiodactyla; family Delphinidae; genus Tursiops; species Tursiops truncatus. The sequence goes on along the minus strand of NC_047049.1, from coordinate 73,787,922 downwards.
CATTTTTCAGTACTCCCCAGACAACCTATTTGTCTTCCTTGTCAACCTCATTCATGCTCTGCCCTCTGCTGGGAAAGCCCATCCTCTTCTTTTCTGGTTTTGTTCAGCTTCATTTTAGGGAATTGAAGGGATACTGTTCTGAGTTTTCCCAATTATTTGACCACTCGTGCTCACCCTGTAAGACCTGCCAAAAATGACACCTCCCGTGACACCTTCCTGAGTCCCCAGGTGAGATAAGTGGGGGCTTCTCTGGGGCCCCCATGGCTTTGTGCAGATGCGACCACTCTGGCTCTGGTGAGATTATTTAGGTTTAGTTCATTGCTTGCCCATCTGTCTATCTCTCCTTCCACACCATGAGCCCTTGGGGCTCTGCATGGATTATATCTGTAACAAGTTGGAATTTTTCTGCTCCTCTGAGATCTGGTAAACTTTATTCACCCATATCTAACTTTGCATTGTCTTGGAGTCCAGAGTTCGCCCCACAAGTCCTGAAAATTACTCGAGTTAATTTCTGTTCAATCACCAGTGTCTTCATTCCAAGCTCAACGTGCCTTAGTAATTCCCTAGCACCCAGACTCACCACTCAGCCCCTTCCCAATTTGCCAGAAAAAATATTTGACTTTCTCCAGAATTTGATGAGCTTAGTTAGTGATTCACCAAAGATTTGAGGCGTTATGAGGAAAGGGTCACAAAACACAACAAACCCTCAGTCCCCTGCCACTCTCCCGGTCCCCCTTTCTGTGTGTAAAGCGTCAGCCATATCCTTCCCCAAAGCTCGCTCAGGGCAGCTCCTCCTAGACAGGCTCCTCGTGATCTCAGCTTTTATCCCTAGCAAGCTTGTGCAGAAACATTCCCACAAAGGAAGCTCCCCCTTTAAGAGAAACTCTTAGACTACCCAAAAAGGGAACGACTGCTTTTATCTCAAGTCTTATTCATCTTTGTCAGGAGTACAAGACCAAGATTTTTGTAGATGCTAAAAAGAAAATACGCTGGACTCTGTTGTCTCAGTTAACTTGGTCCCTGATCAATTTCAGGCAACTTCAGCTGTCTTCTATTTTGGTTATCCTTGGTTGTGATTTGAACGACTTAATTGATTTGTGAGCTATTTTAATTTTCCTTTTGCCCTTTACAAAATTCTCCTCAGATCAGAAGAGAAAAGTAGATTGTGTGGAAGTCATCTCTTACTTAGAAATACTTGTGTAAAATAAGTGAAATCTATTATTTAAAAAAACTAAAAATATCAAAATTCACCTTTGAGTTTATCAGTAGGATCATATACTAATAGAACTCTGTGGTTGGAATGAATGAAAACGCAGAGGTCTTTGTAACTGGGAGGATATGTGTGACTACTGAAAACACTCAGCATTTTAATGAGCTTCTCTTGCCAACATTTAGGAGGATATAAGCACGATGGCTTATTGCTTCAATCACCATAATGGCAATCTCAAAAGCAATTTCCCTTAAGAACCTGAGAAAGGTGATAGAAAGATCTATTTTGTAAAGACTGAAAGAGAACTCCGAAGCACCAATAAATTAACCCTAACCCTAACCCTAACCTTATTAGAATTCATCTGTTAGATTAGAATTCATCTGTTAATGATAATGTAAAATGTTCCATAGTGGAAGGATAACCATATTTTGTGTGGTAGAGATGGTCTGTTATCCCCAAGGGTAGAGTGACTATATCTGGACTATTTCATTGCTCCCCTGAAGTGGAATTTGACCGTAAAGTAAAAGGACATGTTTTTGGCCTTTTAATTTACCCAGGATTTAAACATGGGTATGATCTATGACGAGCCAATCAGAGATGTGTTTGGCATTCTAAAGCCCCTTTAAATCCTTGTCACAGGGCCAGTTTCCAGTGCCTAAAAAGGAAGTCCACACAGGCAACACAAACACTGCCTGCTGAGCCTGGGCACAGTCTGCTTCTGCAGAGACTGTATAAACGTTCTTCATGGGCGTTTCTATGTGGTAGTAGACAAGACCATAAAACACATTTAAGAGTGTCATCTCCATTTTGGTAGCTTAGCCAAATAAACTAAACTCTGAACTGGAAGTCAGAGATCTGAATTACAATTCCAGCTCTGTGATTTACTGTCTGCATAACACTACCCAAGTCATTTCTGAGTTCTGGGTGCCAGTTTCTCCATCTGTAAATCTGGGCGATACTACTTGCCTTATCATTAAACTGTCCATGCTGTAGGAGTGGTTGATATCTTGTGCGTCCTTCACATCTGCAGTTGTGCCTGGTCCAGTGCTCAGTAAGTGCCTTTTGAGGAACTGATTTGGGTTTGTCGTGGTCATCAAATAAAATGATAAGCAGAACAAGGTCCAGATAAAATATGGAATGATGAGTGCAATTATATTATCGATGATACGTTATTGGAGATAACATTACTTATTCAACAGTTTGTACAGACACCAACACCACATGCTTTTGTTGTTGAAATATGGTTGTTTTTTTTTAATTGAAGTATTGTTGTTTTACAGTGTTTCAGGTGCACAGCAAAGTAATTCAGTTATACATATCTATACATATATATATATATACATCTTCTTTTTCAGATTCTTTTTCATTGTACTTTATTATAAGATATTAAATATAGTTTCCTGTGCTGTATGGTTGGTCCTTGTTGTTTATCTATTTTATGTATGGTAGTGTGTATCTGTTAATCCCAAATTCCCAATTTATCGCCCCTTCGGTAACCATAAGTTTGCCTTTTATGTCTGCCAACACCACCTTGTAAGAAGCCTCCTTGTGTAATGGATTTGATCATTCTGTGACTCCAGACACAGTTTCCCATGCTCAGAGAGTTTTGCACTTACCTATTTTATTCTGTTATGTCAGCTAAAGCTAGTGTGACCACATGTCCCAGTTTACCAGGGACCTCCACAGTCTACCTGTGTTGTCCCAGCATAATTATTAATATTACCCCCTTTCACCAGCAAATGTCCCAGTTTGGATGATAAATCGTATGGTCATTCTATTTAAGCCTAAATAATGATGTTCTATTTATATTCTATAAGGAGAAGAGACTAAGCAAGAAACTGGAGAAATGTATACAGCTCTTTATGGTTTTAAACCTTCATCTTGAGACTAGACATAGTGTTAAAACAACAGATTTCTCTTATATCACTTGAGTAAGTCATCCATCTATGTCTAACCAGCAATGCTTACTAAGTCAGATTCTACCTCAAGGCCTTAATTTCCTGGCTTAGAAGTGCTTTCTGCTTGCCTGCAGGAGATCTAATCTTCTACCAGTTTCCCCACCTGAAAAACTGGAAAGTCCCAGGGTCTGCATTCATTCATTCAGTAGATATTTATAGGATCAGCACAGCTAGCATGACATAAACAGCTAGGCGTGCAGTTGTGAACATGAATGTGACCATCCTTCATGGAGGTCACCTTCTAAAGAGAGAAACAAATATTACTAATCACCCAAATATAAAGCTGTGCTTCTGATAATGTTCAAAAGAGAGAAGGAGGTGTAGGGTGCTCTGAGAGCTGATAATAGGCGGATCTGAGCTGATCAAGAATATTCAGGGAAGGTTTCTTTGCGGAAGCTTCAGTTGAGTTGAGATCAGAAAGATAAGTCAGCATTACCTTGGTGAGGGAAGAAGAGTAGACGTGGAAGATCTCTTGGGCCGAAGTCCTGTGGTGGGAGGGGAGTATTAGCACAAGAGTGGGAGGGTACAGAAAGGCCAGAACTTGCCGGAACACAGTACAGCGGTCAGGGAAAGCCTTGTGGGAAATGAAGCTGCAGAGGTATCACAAGAGGTAGGGAAGAAACAGAAGAGTCTTAAACCACGGGGATGTGATCAGATTTGTGCTTGGAATATATCAGCTCACCTAAGTTGTGTAAGATAGATTGAGAGGCAAGGGGACCAGAAGAGGCAAGATGACAAGGTAGGAGGCTTTCATAGCAGTCCTGGCTGGAGATGAAGATGGATAGATTACAAAAGGAGAGAAATATGCTGGCTTGATACTCAGGAGGTAAAGTCTGTAGATCGACGTGATGTTGGTAAGATATGGGAGGGGGAAGGTGAGGATGGGACCAAGGATGACTTCCAGTTTCTAGCTTTGGGCAATTTCATGGTTCACAAATGCATCTTGCCTGCCTTTCATCTTTCACTTTGTCCATCTGACACCAGTCTTGTGTTCATTCTGCTTCAGGGCATGGGATGCTATCCCCAAGAGTGGGCAAAGACCTGATCTTAATTCCCCAGGAGGATAACTGTGAGACATTTTTCTTTCTTTTAGAAGACTGTACTAAAGTTCAGGGAAAACAGAAGAGCATTATAACACGGAGAGTAACTCTAAACTACCCAGAAGTAACTACTTTTGGAGCTGAAAGCCCACACTCATCCTTATGGAGTCTATAACAAGGTGTATCACTACTTAACCTAGAAAATACCACCAGGTTGCAAGGGTAGACTTATATTCACCAATGGGAGTGATTTCACACACGTAGATGCTTCTTGATATTAAAAGACCCTATCCTCCAAAATTCTGCAATAAGGCCATGTCTTTCTTACCCTATTATAATGCCCTTGTTTCCGTTCCCAAGATTACCTTCTTCCCATAATTGACTCTGCAGATGACCCTTCTATTGGTAAAAAAACAACCTCCCAGCAAAAGGGGTGTCATCTTGTCTTATGATCTCAATAGGTCAATGAGATGGGAACACAAAATCAGAACATTCTGTGATATTCGGACTTAAATCACCCCCTGTAGTTAAACCCTGGAGTGGAGTGTGTTATGAGCAGATTTCATTAGCTTTCTTTGGCTGCAATGTGGATGATGGACTAGAGAGAGGCAAGACTAGGTATATGGAAGTGAGAAAGAGACTTCCATAGCAATCCCAACATGAGAAGATGAGAATTTGAACCAAGGTAGTGACAGTAGTGGCAGAGAGACACAGAAGAAGAAAAAATCAAAATCATTAAGGCTCAATGATTAAGGCTATACATCATAATAATTAAGAGTCAAGGCTCTGGGGCTTCCCTGGTAGCGCAGTGGTTGAGAGTCTGCCTGCCGATGCAGGGGACACGGGTTCGTGCCCCGGTCCGGGAAGACCCCACATGCCGCGGAGCGGCTGGGCCCGTGAGCCACAGCTGCTGAGCCTGCGCATCCGGAGCCTGTGCTCCGCAACGGGAGAGGCCACCACAGTGAGAGGCCCGCGTACCGCAAAAAAAAAAAAAAAAAAAGATATACACACCTAGAATCAGCCACCAGCTCCAATGTACCACTGCATAGAAGCCGGTGCAATGGGAAAGCTTGAAGGTTTGTATGAGAAATGAAGTATCTGATAGAATAGGTAAAGAGAGTGAGGGTTAGGAGGCAAAGATTTGGGTTGGAATAAATTGATAGTGAGGAGATGAAGCTGAGTAAGTTCTCGCTTCATGGGCTAGCACAAGCCCATGTAAATTAGGAAATGAGGGCTTTGCTGAGAGGGAGCAAGTGGCGGTTGGTGTCTAATACTGGATTGGAAGGAACAGATAATGTTTGAAGGAAAAGTGGATGTGGTAGGAGAGTTGGACAGCGTTGAGGTCCCAGTGATACTGAGACCAGGACTTTGTATCAGCACCATTCTGCAGTCACATGGATTTTTCCAGAACTTAGCAGCGCAGAAATAAAAATTATTATATTGTTCTTGGGTTAAAATTTTGCAGGAGAATGTGGAGGGTGGGCAAGAATTCAGGGGAGCAGTGGGTATTGACAAAAGCATGTTTAAAGTGATAGGCTCTGACGTCTGGGGTGAAGAGAGGGAAGAGTAGAGCCAGAAGCATCGATTCAACCATTGCCATTGAAAAAAGAAAGTGGCCTTTTTTTTTTTTTTTTTTTTTGGCTGTGTTGCGTCTTCGTTGCTACGTGCAGGCTTTCCCTAGTTGGGGCGAGCGGGAGCTACTCTTCATTGCGGTGCACGGGCTTTTCATCGCACTGGCTTCTCTTGTTGCAGAGCATGGGCTCTAGGCGCATGGGCTTCAGTAGTTGTTGTGTGTCAGCTCAGTAGTTGTGGCTCATGGGCTCTAGAGCGCAGGCTCAGTAGTTGTGGCGCACGGGCTTAGTTGCTCCGCGGCATGTGGGATCTTCCCGGGCCAGGGATGGAACCCGTGTCCCCTGCATTGGCAGGGGGATTCTCAACCACTGCGCTGCTAGGGAAATCCAAGAAAATGTGACTTTTAAGAGAGTTAAAGTCTTAATGAGGTTGTGGAACAGACGTAGAGGAACTGTGAAATCAAGAAAGCTGAAAAGATGGGGCGGGGGCGGTGCTGGTGAGAGAATATCACAGAGTGAATAATTAAAGAGGGAACAGAGTTTGGGTGGCCATGAATGTGACTGGCCGAAGCAGAGTAGAGGTGAAGATCATTAAAGTGAGTAAGGCAAGGCGTTGGATGGACATTATAGTCACCCAGGGTCTTGGATTGGATATTAAGACTTTAAACCACGTGCCAAAGTCTTTGTTGGATGAAAGGGGGGTCACTGGGTTTACAGCCGTTCGCAGGGGAAAATGGGGTATAGTTAAACACTGCAAGCCTCAAAAGAGAGCATGCGCTATAGGACAGTGAAGAAATAGTATTTTTTAAAGTGATAATGAAGAAAGCTAGCCAGTGAGTCCTGAGACAGTATGATTTTCTTTTTTTTTTTAGTTAAGTGCCCGCACTTCAGTAAACATTAGGAGACACAGGGAAGAGCCCAGGTGCAGCTAAGGTGGAAATCAGGGGAAGGCAGCTCTCTCCCAAGATGAGAATCACAAGAGGGTTTTGGTTTATTTGGCTTGGTTTAGGTTTGTTATTTAATTTGGTTTTAGCCATTCACACAAGCATATTTGAAGAATAAATGTTTCTGAAGATAGTTATAAGATGACATTTTCAGGAATAGTAATTGAAATGTCTTCAGTTCCAGAAAGACAGGTATTCTTAATCACCGTCCCTGTTCTGTGGGGTTTTTGTTTGTTTGTTTTTGGCATGAATAAAGTTGTCATGAGTGCATCTTCCAGAGAAGTAAAAGTTCAAGTGTAAGATCTGAGATAAATTGTGAGGTTCTCAAAAAGGCTTATACCTATGCTGGACCTATGCTTGCTGAGAAAGTAGCCACTGGCCTTGAAAGAAATCAGTTGTATTGACTTTGTTATGCTGGCACCGAGAAAGCACAGAACAGACTCTTTGGAATAACGGGAACCTTGCTGGACACTTCAGTATCACAGAAGGGAGTTAGGGCCATTTCTTTGACAGAAATGGAAATATTTTTCTTACCGGACAATTCCATCATCATTGGAAAACACTAAGACAGAATTTAAGAAGGAACAGACACACACATTTATCATAGTTATGTCACTAAAGAGTAAATTAAATGTGGCTGTTGATTATTATCAGTTGGTTAGGGATTTAGGGATTGAAGTGACATTTCTTCAGATACGAGCAGTGACCCATGCGGTAAAGTCCTTGTGTGGCAGAAATGTGAGGTTGGGGACGCTTATACCTTTTGCTTTCTCAAAGTGTGGTTTACTCTTTTATGCTACCTGTCACTTCTAGCTTAAACGTTGTCCAGGAAATTCACCAACACTGAACAAAGAACCCGCTCCCAGACTTGGGTTTTATCCTTCCTGCTCTGAAATTGACTTTCCTTGAGGCAGTGTCCTGAAATGACTTGTCCTGCCCTGGCTAAATGGTAGTAATTTGTGTTTAACTCCAGCAGTTTATCAAGCGAGCTCATTTTATGCCATGTCAGTGTCTAGAGTGACATAGCTACAATAGGACAGGGAAGTGGATTTTTCTACATTTATTTCCACTTCATGTGAAGCATGATTTTGCATACTGACAAGTAAGTGTTATAGGTGTAAGGGAAAAGGATAGCAACCACCATATTATTTTGCAAATAATGGTATACAAATGGTATCCAAAAATGCCGAGAAAGATAACAGTGCATGTTATAATGTTCCTGTCAAATAATGGCAAAGCTTTAATCAACGGATATACAGACACACTCAGGATTGAAATGCAGCTTCCAAGGTTGAAACATGGCAAGTGGTTCATTGAACACCGCACAGAAGGTAAATGAACTGTGTATTTTCCGATCACAATTGGAATTTTAAGTGAGTGGAATGGAATAAACTCAGTTTGGAATTTGAAATAAATTCAGTTTGGAATGTGTCTTAGAGACCAAGGTTTACACAAGAGCTACACAAACCTCTCAGCATGGAACATGACACAAGGTGAAATTTTCCTGGCATCTTAGAAGAGCCAGATATGGATTTCTGCAGGACCAGGGCACAGGCAATTGGTCCAGAGCTATTTGTTTCTGCTTGGGGAAGGAAACATAGACACTTATTTAATACCCTGGGGTGGGAGTAACAGTCCATCTGGTGGATGGAGTTGTGTATGTTTTCTCAGAAGACGCTGTTTTTAGCTTGGTGTTACCAATAAAATATTTTCATCCTATTTCCATTTTTCTTTCTGTCGATGCCTACTTCAGTAGTTCTAAGTGACTTTATCTATCACACATAGTAAAACTAGTTAGAAAAAAAGAGAAGTGTCTGGAGAGAACACAAGAATCAACTTGCGGTAATTCAGAAGTAACCACCAGCAGCAATTTCCCTGTCTTGTTGCCAAAGCAGTTTTCTCAAACTATAGATTCTCATGAGCCCGTAACTTTGCAGGGGAATCGTAAAGGAGACTAGACTTTGCATGCAAAACTGAAGAAGCAATTGGTAACTAACAGTACATCTTTTTTCTAAGGTAAGTTTAAGTCACAAAAAAGACTTAATCTGCAGAGGAGAAAAACCTACGTATTTCTTAGGAGCTTAGAAATACTGGGTTAGTTAGGGCTCCAGGGAAATGCAAGGTGCTAGACTTCAAAAAAGACATCATCTGTAGATTGACACACTGGAAAAGGCAGATGACTCCAAGAAAATGGAGAAAATAAAAAGAGCACGGGGCTGTGGATTAGAGGTTCATAGTTAGAGTTCAGGGGTTTCGGAAGTGAAATGATGAAGTGCGTGAGCTTCAGGAATGCGGGATAATCAGGTTTGATGGATTGCTTGTTCTGAGTTTATAGTTGTTTGGAGGGATGGAATTATTCCCTTGTACTGCATGTTACATTTTCCACTAAACCATATTTCCATTCAGCAGTAGCTTGGGATTATTTGGCCCTCGTTTGCATTCAGGGAAAATCAAGATAATGCCCTAGAATTTAGCAAATATTTGTTTTCCTGGCAGTGACAGACTTGCCAGTATTACTCTTTTGGGGGCAGATGTACAGTGTTTATAGTTTCCACTGCTTGGAGCTTTCTATACATTTATCCTTGGATTAGACTCAAAGTAAGCTGATTTTAGCGAGCCACTGGGTAATTCTGACCATTTCATCTGGCGATTTTAGTCCTGTATTGTTGCAGCTGACCTGTAGACATAAGGAATTACTGGGTCAGCAGCTCACGGAAATGTCTTTTGATTATGAGCACACTTTCAACATGTGTCCACTGAAGGTAAGGGGGAGAATATTGCATGATCTACTTGAATGCCAATTTTAGTTAAATAAAAGTGGGATTTCAGGCATGGCCTAGTTGTATCTTCTTAAATTTAAATAGTTGTTCAGCAATTCTGTGTAAAACAAGAGGTCTTTGAAGAACTGAACACTCGGATGAAGCAACCGTGCCCTTCAAGCCACATCCTTCCTGCTGCCTGTGGGAAAGAGGAGGTGTTTGTGTTGGGCTCTGAGCACATGCAGAATAGATCTGTGTGTATTTCCACAAATAAAAGGACATTGTGTGTGTGTTTGGCACCTGTCATGGCAAGAGCAGTTGATTGCTTCCTAAAGTTTTGTTCCAACTCCAGGATCAGCAGGATTTTTAAACACTGAACTAGGAACTAGGCACTAAAAATACATACACAGGAGACCTATGATAGCATTAAGTTTCGGAAGCAAGGCGAAGACCTGCAAACTGTGTTAGAGCTGTGTCATTACTCTCCTTATTATGGTTCAGGGGAAGGGATTTGACAGGCTGTGTATCCAACCTGCAGACTAATGAGCCATGCTGTAGTAGCGATTTGAGGTAATGCTTATTGTTTCAGTGAAGATGATCCAGAATGTATAGAACATGAGCATGTAGTTTGCTAAAACTGGAAACTTTGCCCTGTTTTCTTTGCTTATGTTATTCATATTGGGTTTCATAGAGCCACTGGCAACTCATGATCTTGTCATTTATTCAGAGACAGAGGAGCACCCAATCAAAAAAAAAGTTTAAGATAGAATAAAAGTTATATTACAAATTAAGCTTGGATCATTAAAATGAAACAGTAATTCTCTAATGCCACTTGGCTCCAGTTTTCTCAGGGCAAAAAAATCGGGACTTTTACGTGTTGCAAATAGTTACCAAGTGAACAAAGAGCTCAGTGTGATGTTTTAAATATGCCTGGTATTTCCAAATGCTTACTCCCAAGTCTTCAAGGGTTTTGTCTGTAGAGGTATGGGAAATTTGAGTGGTTTTTTTTTTTTCTCTTTTAGATTTTCTCTTACTTGATTCTCAAGAGCTTTTACTGTATAAAAGTTCATGAACAGGCAGGATTTAAAGAGAAAACAAAGTCTTATGAAATTCACGTTGGAAATCATGAGTATTGTATTTGATCCTTACATCAAAGTGGTCACCTCCTTGAATATAATGAAAATAAAGACAAGTGTCATCCCCTTAGGTTTTTTGAAAGGCACTTTTTTCAATGTGAATTAAATTTCCCTCTTGAAATATCTATGACAGGGAGTGATTGTGTTGGAGGCAGTATGCATTTTTAAATTTTATTTTTGTTTTATTTACACTCAACTGAAATAGATTTGAGAAGGATATATATTTATTTAAGGAAGGAGCTCCATCAATTATTATAATATGGGAATTATATATTGTGAATTTTTAAATAATGATAATTTTATTCAGGTGATCCAATTAAAGGAGCACTCTTCTGAAGAACTGGGAATATGTCAAAAGCCCAAACTCCATGCTGTGTAAGGATGTCTGTTTCTCAGAAAACCCAGTGTGTTTCAGTTCTCAGAACAGATACTATAAAAGACTCCCTGTATAATTCGGTGAGTGAAATTCTCTTCAAAGAGAATGCTGCATACAGAAGATGAGGTTAGTGATAGGTGAGAAAGGAATGTCTTTCTCCAGCTCACCTTACAGTAGGACCACCATTCCCCCCAGCTCAGATAGCTCTACTAAGATCGTAATCCCAGAGATTTCATGATCAAGTGGGAAGAACCACGTTTAAATGATAGGCCTGGCATTTAACATTAAGAATGGCATTTTATTGAGTAATCATTAATGGTTTCAGGGCTTCTAAAACACAATAATGTGTAACCCATGAACAATATAAATGCATTTCATTAAGAGGCAGTACGAAGTTTCCAACTGAAAGTAACTCAGAATGGGAGTTTATATTTTAATGAAGGTCAGAAACAGTACCCTCGTAAGAGATTAAAAAGAATGAGAAAAATCTTTTACATATTGTCAGTTCAAATAAAGAACATTTCATTGAAATGATTCCTACATTGAAAATTCATCATGGAATAATCAATGTGTTCTCTTTATACTGTATGGGAAATACAAAAGAAGTGTTATATAATCTGGTAGGAGATGATATGCACTCATTTGTGTTATATGCACCTGCGAAACAATTGGAGAAAAATACAAACAAGACCAAAAAAAACATAAAATTGTAGCATGAAAAAGTAAATGTTGCAGAAGGTGAGGGAAGGGAAAGGAGTTGATGTGGGAGATTTCCAGGACAGTGAGGTATTTTTAAGAAGGACCTTGAAAATGGGTAAAATTTGTACCCTCAACAAAAGGTAGGGAAAAGTATTCCAGACGATGAAATCCTAAAAGAAAATGAAAAAAATAATTATTTACCCAGTTCTCATTCAGCTTTTGGTTCAAGGGATAAGCATTTAGAAACAGTGCAACTTATTTGATCTTCTCCTGCATAAATTGTTCAATTTCTTTAATGTTCCAGCCAAAGTCTGTGAAGCAGTTTAACCACTTGATTTTGCCAGGCGATTTATAAAGATGTAGTCACCTGGAAAATGCTAAAAGGATTGACTGAAACCAGTTTTCTTCTACTCTTGTGAAACATGCCTTTGTTTCAGTCAGGTTGACGTGATAGCTAAGAAAACAAAAAGAACCCACGGGACACGTTTCTTAGCGCCCCTTGGCCATGTGGGCCTAACCACTCAGATGTACCTAGTTAGCTGCACAAACAGATATTATTGCTATATGCCCCCTCCCCAATTTAAGTATTATTTTTACCAAATGAAAAATCTTTCCTCTCGCAGTTTAATAGTAAAAAGGACACAAATGACAATATCTGAAGATGTAGATTCTAGTCTTGTAGATATTCCTATTTGTGACTTTGGTCAAGTCAATTGCCTTATTTTCATCTTAGTTTTCACTCATTGAGTTACTGTTCATTAAGCACACTGAGCAATACAAATGCCTCGTCTGCAATGCAAGTATACTGGAGTTAAGAATCTTCAATATTTAAACTATTAAAGATAACTTTAATGTACAAATAATACATTTCATTTAGAGCTAAACCAACATATGCAAGAGTTGCATTTATGATGATCATTCAAGTGAATTATAAGCCTGGAAAAGCTATGCACTTTTTTAAGGACACAATTCATAAACACAATTGTGCTGTGTTGAGTCCCACATTTCTTTTTCGTGAGTTTCTTAAGTACATTCCAGTGTAGATATAGAGCAGATATCACTTAAGAGATTATAAAATGTTAAAAGGGAAATAAAATTCAAACTAGGTTTGGTTGATTGTGTCATCACTGTAGTATTTTTTTTGATTAAAGCTTGATAGCTCCTTATTGAGAGAGATACATATATATAGAGAGAGAGAACCTAGATGAGCACTTGAAGTCAATGGAGACTTATGAATTTACTCAGTACCCTCTGCTTTCTATCTCTTATTTCCTCTGTGTAATGTGAAAAATATTGCTGAGTTGCAATGTCAGTGCTATCTAAATCTGCTTTCATGAGAAAGAGGCCATTACTTCAATTTATGTAGCCATATGCAAGGCATCATCACTCAGTTATTTACCAGAAATACCAAACACAGGAAACAGTTCCCTTCAGTAAGCATAAAACAGGGCCTAAGTAATTTCTAGAGGTACTTTATTATGAGGATAAAAGAGTTTTCTAAAGTATAATTGAATTATAGCTTTTATTTTTTTAATTTTAATGTCTTGTCAATATTTTTCTTTGAAAGATTGATAGTTTATATTATCTTTTGACAGCAACGACATAAACAGAATTAGATTTTTTACTTTTTTGGGACTTGATATTTTCAACGTTATCTTTAAAGTGCATAATGGGTCACAAGGACTGGCAAGTTCAACAATTGGGCAAATGTTTATTAATCTCCCCTAATGTTATTGCTAAACTGTATTACCACAACTTATAATAATAATAGCTAACAGATATTGAACAATTCGTTTGTGCCAGACACAGTGTTTGGTGCTTTATATGCTGTATCTCACTACACTAATCATGTGTAGGATGTCAACTGATTAAATATGATCCCTGTCCTTTGGGGTGAATTGTATGAAATGTTTCTAGAACTAGATTGGAAATTACTGTGGTCAGTGTGACTGACCCAGGGCTCATACAGCTCTTTTGTGGCCCCTTCTCTTCTCACCGCTGAGCCCCTGTAGACTAGTAGCGTTTTGCATCTTTAGAGCCCCAGCTTGGTTGAGTGCCAGATTGTGGAGCTTGACGAAAATCCAGGGACTTTCACTACAAAAAATCAGGAAACAAACTCCATTTTATGAATGAGTATATTTGGGCCCTGAGTTGATAGTCACTGAAGCCAAGCTGTACAATCTCTGTTACTTTCAAACATAGTTGAAAACTTACAAATCTACCCTTTGTCTCTGTCCAAATCAATATTGGCCAAGGCCCGAAGCCTTGCCTTTGTTGGCCATGTTGTAGGTGCTGGAACAGTGGTCCACTTGGCAAGGATGTCAGCTTAGGAGGGCATGAGTACATTCCAGTTCTTATAACCCTCCCCGATTAACAGAAGCATGTCCTGAGCTCCTAGTGGAGTGTAGTGAGTGTGATTCTCTTTCTCAAGTCGTTTGTTGATGAGACACATGGCAAAGCCCAAACAGTGCACCTCTGGGGCCAGCACTGAGAAAAAACAGTAATTTTTTGGAGTGTTCTTCAGATTGAGATATTTTATTATCACAAGATATTATAGTGGTTAAGAGTCATTTTGAGAAGTATGAATTAATGGGTTAAAGTCCAGACTTTGCCATGTATTTGATTGTGTGTGCTTTGGGAAGTTACTTAACCTCACTAGACTTTAGGTCCCTTACTTGTAGAATGTGTATACCAGTAGCGCTATCGTGCGGATTCAATGAACTTGTACAGTCAAGTGCTTAGCACAGTTCCTGGTGCAAAGAACACATTTAATAAATGCTGATGTTAGAATAGTGTATAATAATGGTTCACCAATCTGGCATTTTCTCCACACGGATGTTTTAAACATATCTCAAATAGAGCACCTTAATCTTCTTTCGGCATGCCGTATTTCAGCTTTTCACCAAATCATCTAAGCTAGAAATTCTAGTTGCTTCCTCTTTTTTCTCTTATCTCCCACATGCGATCAATGACCAAGACCTGATGATTTTACCGTGTAAATATTCCTAAATTTTCTGCATTCTTATACCAGGGCCTTATTTCAGACCCTTGTCATCTCTGGACCTGATTACTAAAGCAGCCAATCACTTATTCGCTCATTTAATCTTGCCTAATAACCCCTCGTCACTCTCTCCCCAGCAGTGTTCTACAGCGCATGCTCCCGATGGCACGCTTCCCATCACCTGTAAATGTAAGCTGAGCGTTTAAGGGTAGCATCTTCGTTGATCTGGCTGCTGCTTCCCTCTCTAACTTAATTTCCTTCCTCAACATACTTTGCACTTTGGAAGTTACCTAGGAAATGATTTTTTGAAAATAATTCTGCTATTAGAAAAATTCTAGCTTTATCATTGTCTGGAGAATAATGGCACTGTATTTTCTTTGCTTTTCTGGTATAATGCTAGTATACTTTACCAAGTGATGGGGCCGTTTTTCTACCATCGTAACAGTTAAATTGAAGCTTGGAAAATGGATATTAAGTAAGAACCTAAAGTCAATAAATTATTGATAATTTGTTGGCAAAATATTATAAATTCAATGAATACACATATTACGTAGAAATATACATATATAAACTAAAATCGAATATATGTTTACTTAAAATGGATGCAGATATACAAGAGTATACATGTGTTTATATACTAGAATAATTCCACCCTCTGCAACCTGATGTGCTTTTTGTTTCTTGTCACTAGACACGCCAGTTGTTTCTATGGATGTTCATACTTTTCATGCCAAATGTCTCACTGCATAAATTAAGGTGATATAGTTGCCTCACCTATTAGGTTTTAAGCTTCTTGACAACAGGGAAACTCTTACAAGTGTGAATCCCTACTGTGCTTAGAAAAGGCAAAACACTCTGTAACCAGTCTGTGAATACTTGTTGATTGGCTGATTGAGGGTCAGATCATGAATTTTGAATTATTTACCCAACAGTAATGAGAGTTCTGCTGTCTGGCTAAATAGTTTAGACAGACTCCTTGCCCTAAAATCCAGCCTGGAATTTGCAAACTATTTCAAGGGAGGAAAGGTGAAGTGGGTTAAAATAAAAATGGTTGCTGGCTTGAATTCAAATGAGGAACAGTACAGTCTGATTCTTGAGATGTGCACGTTTTCCCCTTTTTAAAATTTATTAAATTTTTCCATACTCCCATATTCTGACACAGGAGTCAGCAAACCAGGGCCCTCAAGCAAAATGTGCCCCACTGACTGTTTTTTAAATGAAGTTTTATTGGAACACAGCCATGCTCACCCGTTTGCACAGATAGAATAGAAACTCTCAGGTCCTTTAATGGAAGTTTGCTAACTCCTGATCTAGCATATTAGCTCTTCTAATTTTTTTGTCTAGATTTACTTATATTAATATGTAATTTTGGTACATTGTGAGTGGTTATATGTTTTATCTGTGTATTATAAATAATGTTCATCTTGGCACTGAACTTTTGAATAAAAAATAATGGTAAATTAGTTCCCTGGTGGTCTAGTGGTTAGGATTCAGCGCTTTCACTGCCAAGGGCCTGAGTTCAATCCCTGGTGGGGGACCTAGGATTCCCGCAAGCCACAGGGCACGGCCAGAAAAAATAAAAATAAATGGTAAATTCATAATACCCATGGAGTTCATGTGCCCTGTATTACTAAACTAGACACCATCTGTTGGACATTTAGTTTTTTTCTATTATATTTTGACTGATTTTGATTTACCTTTTTAAAAATATGACTACCATAGACTTCAAAGTATAAAGTATTAATGTAACTCCTGTATCTAGAGAGGTTTACCAGGTGGTTTACCAGGTTTGGAGAGATAGAACTCACCTTTATGGCCTCAACAATTACTTTCCTGATTATCTACAAGATAGATGGTGATATTTAGTGGACAAAACACTGGCTTGAAGTCAATGGGGAGTAATTCTGTGTTGCATTGAGCATAAAATCCTGTACAGTCTCTATTTTAGTTTTCCTCTGTGAAAACAGACACGACAATAAATGCCTTATGGAACCAACTCCAAGAAATGATGCACTGATGAAACTGTGTGTTTGTGAATAAATAAGACTGATTTATTTACTTTTATGATGTCAGCATCTCACAGTGCGTAACAGATAGCAGTGCTTATTAGAGATTTATCATCTGAATTAATGATGCAGTAGAGAATTGTAGATGTTCTGGAAGGCTACCAGAATAGTAGTTAAGCGTGTCGCCTCTAGAGAGTTAGCAACCCTGGGTTTGGATACTGGCTCCGCCACTCACTACCCCAATCGCTTTACACGCATTAAACTCTAAGCCACAGTTTTGGCACCCGTATGATAAGTATAATAACAGTACCTACGCCACAGAGTTACTGTGAAGATCAAATGGTAAAATCCAAATATAGCACTGACAATGTACTTAGCACATGGACACCTCTCTGTGTACGTAAGTTATTATCACGTACTAGTATGAATCTCAAGTGAAGAGGTATAGCGTGTTTTGAAGGTAATTCTTCCTGGAAGGTCTTCATCTTCTGTTTGGATATCATTGTTATTCCGAGGAGCCTGGACCTGACCCCAAAAGAATGAATATTAAAATCTTCTGTCATTTCAAAAATGTCAGTTTCATAATTTCTCTGCCAATTGAGCCCTCGACAGGGAGGCACTCTCTCTGACCTTTTTTTGGTATTACCAATGGTTTAAAAGTCTCTATTAAATTTTAAAAAGCTCTTGTGCTACTTCTCCTTGATGCTTATTATAGGTTTGGAATCGTGTGCTGTAAAAAGTATTTGGCTGTATGTGCTTGTATAATGGAAGTAATTTAATTGGGCACTCTGCCTCCACAGATCAGCAAGGCTCAAATGACTTTTTTAAGAGTATGTGAGAGAAGTATTACAGAAGCGGGGAGAAAAGAGAGAGAGAAAAAAAAACACCTCATCATTTGCTTTCAGCGCTGAATTGTTCATGCTTCATTAAGGCCATTGGTGAGTCTCCCAGGCTGTATATTTGCAAACTTGCTCCACAGACAGACAAGCTCTCCACATGTGTGCTCCTAGAGTGGACAGCTAATCACCTCACATCTGTTTAGTTTCTATCTGCACAGTTTGAAAATCCTGGGACACGGGCACCTCAAACACGCTGCACCTAATATACTTACGCACTGTTTTGTCAGGAATTCTTGCTGCCTTCGAAGTTTCCTTACTGAACTTCTCCAGGATTACACTTGTCACTTTGGAAGAGTACAAGAAAAAAGATACCTTTCTTAAAAAGGGGATAGATGACCCAACCAAGTTCATCTACATAACCTACTTCCTTTTCACACAATGTCAGCAGAAGTAGAGTTAACCGCCTTTCTGCCTTTTTTTTTTTTTTTTTTTTTTTTGCGGTGCGCGGGCCTCTCACTGTTGTGGGCTCTCCCGTTGCGGAGCACAGGCTCGGGACACGCAGGCTCAGCGGCCATGGCTCACGCGCCCAGCCGCTCCGCGGCACGTGGGATCTTCCCGGACCGGGGCACAAACCCGTGTCCCCTTCATCGACAGGCGGACTCTCAACCGCTGTGCCACCAGGGAGGCCCTCTCTGCCTTTTTTTGATAAAGGTTTCCTGTCTAAGTGGAAGAAACAGCTTGCCTCTTTCTGAACATACACACACTCATGTCACCCCCCACTGAGAGAAGCTAAATTGGTGGTCAGGGTTACAGGCCATTTGAGTGAGATTAGGATAGAAGAGATTGCGACCTTAGGGGGCCTGGCAGAAATCCTGAGTTTCTGATTTATGCAACATTAGGATACACGCATGTTGTGGCCAACTCTCTGGTAAACGAGGTACTGTAGGTACAACGATTAGGGGAGAAAACTAAATCTCCTAGAAAACACCACGTCCATCTGTCAGTATTCCTGACTCAGTTTGGTTGAACGAGTCTTTTAGATCTTTCAATCTTTGTCTCCTGTTCTGTAAGTTCACGATAGTAGTTTGGTTGTGTGTTATGTAGATGATTTTTTTCAAAATAATTAAAATAGAGTACATTGACAAGTCTTTATAGAAAATGAAGCAGAAATGTTTTATTCCCTTGTAGCTGATGGTATTGCAATTAATGGAATAACTTCATCCTTTCCCTTTAGGATATTCCCAAATCAGAATGGAAATTTGGGTACAGAGTCTCTGTTTTTCATTCTAAATTTGACTCAGAGGTCTATCTTTCATAAGCAGGCAGGTCTCCATTGTGCGCGCACACACACACACACACACACACACACATACATGCATGCATACACACTTATTTGTATCCTTTGACCCACCAAAAGGAATATCACTGCTATAGATAAAACCAACACAGGTTCATTCATTCAGTTCTTCATTTGGAGTGTTTTGAGTACTCATCGTGTTTAAGGTGTTGTCTAGATCAGCCGTTCTCCAAGTGTGGTCTGTTGAGATGGTTTTTGTTTTTTGGGTTTTTTTCGAGACTCTTCCAGAAGGGAGTACACCAAGTCAGAACTCTTTAAAGTATTAAGATGATACTCTGTGGACATTTGCACTGATGATGTAAAAACAATAGTAAATAAAACTGCTGGTTCCTTAGCAGGAATCAAAACTACCAGTCACTGTTGTCTTCAGCACCCCTTGCCCACACAGATTTCACTGAAGAATGTTTGAGATGAAGCAGTTAAAAAATAAAAGCCAACTATTTTGTTAAATCTCTATCCTTGAGGACACATCATTTTAATATTCTCTGTGCACAGTGTGAAGTATGCATAAATTTCTGTCTCATACTGAAGCATGATGTTCGGCTTAGAAAAAAACACGTGCTTGTTTCAGACACAAGCTGAACAAACCACTTTTTTCATGGAACACCATTTGTATTTGAAAGAACAGCTAACAGATAAATTCTGCTTATTCAGACTTGAATATTTTGCAGATATTTTCTTTAAAATGAATGAAAGGAGCTGTGAGTTAAAGAAAAATAGTTGACAGTACTTGTTGACAATGGTAACTTTTAACCTTTCAAGTAAAAATTTAAATTTTCAAAAAATGTTATCCACCACATGAGTTTGACAGCTTTATAATATTTTAAAAGTTTGAGACAGGTGTAATGAGACCAGTGATATTAATTAATGTGACTATTTTGTATTGCAAAACACATGTTGAAATCTGGAAGATCTACATAAGTCAGTGAACCAATGTTTTTTTTAAAAAATGCAAGATGGTACAGAATTATGCATTGGTAAAAGATTCATTCAAAATACAGTGGATTTTAATATAACATTGTATGAAAAGTGTGGTTTCAGATTTCACATTGCATTTCATATTTAAGAAACGACTACTGTTGAGTTTGGGTGTATTTTCAAAGTAAAATACCCATAATTATCTGAAATAAAAGTATTAAAATAATATTCTCCTTCTAACTATGTAATCTGTATGAACCCTGATTCTCTTCATGTATATCAACCAAAACTATTAATATATATCTCATGAACAAATTCAGAAACAGAAACAAGAATCTGTCTTCTGTAAAGCCAGACATAAATGCAATCTGCAAAAATGTAAAACAGTACTACTCTTACTAAGTTTTTGTTTTAGAAAATACAGCCACTTTTCAACAAAAATATGTTATCTGTGTTAGCATGTGATTGGCTTGTTATTATTTTTAAATTATCAGTTTTAACTTCCAATATGGTAAGTACTGTGATGTATAGCCCCATAAACAAATGGTCTTTCGTGTACCCGATAATTTTAATAGTGTAAAGAGGAGTTGAGACCAAGAATTTTGAGAACCAGTGTTTTAGACATGGAAATGCAGAATCAAAGACACATAGTCGCTACCTTCACAGTTTAATAGAGGAAGCAGAACAAGCAATACAGCTATTATATTTCGTGCAATATTGAAATAGAAATTTGTAAGGAGACCATGAGAAGGCAGAGGCAGGACTTCTCACTCACAGGTGGGACAGGAAAGGCTTCTTGAAAGAAATATCACTGTATCTGAGCCTTAAAGTTCCTCTGAATCTTGATGTTTGTCTGAATCTTGAAGACCAAATACACATTAGGCCAGTAAGGAGAGAGTGGGCATTCTTGTAGAGAGAACAGTCCATTCAGAGGAACTGATGATAAGAGCACGGTTTTCTGGAGACTGCAAATTTAGGTTGCGTGAGCGAGCCACGGGTGCTGAGACGAGAGCAATAGAAGTTGGCCGTGGTTCCGACTGTGGTGAGAGCAATTGAAAGATTCCCCTGGTGGAAGGATAAACTTCACAGTGGTGTGGATGCTCACGTGGGCATTAGGAAAGACTGGCTTAGGGAGAAGTAATTTAGGACTCCGTTGCAATAGTCTGAAGAAGGATTGATAAAAGCCTGTACTAAGGCAGTAGCATGGCAGGGGTGGGGAGAATGAAGGAGTGGATTTGAGCAATGTTAACGAGGTCATGTTTATAGTACTTGGTAGTCAAGCCAGCTGAATGCAGAGGAGGATAAAGAATGTGGAAAATATAACTAAGTTTTTAGGCTTAGGTGGTTGCACAGCAATAATGCCATTCTTTGAGTGAGAGAAAAAAAGGAGGGAAAACATTGGGGAAGGGTGGTGTTGATAAATATACTTTAATATTTTGAGCCGTATATGACTGTGGATCATCAGTTGGAGAGAGCCAGTGGGCAGCTGAATGTATACATCTGTTAAGAGAAACACAGAGGCTAAAAATAGAGATGTGGGAGCCATCAGTATATAGATGTCAGCCAAATCCATGGGTCTGATACTGAGATCACTCAGACAGTGGGTACAGGATGAGCACAGAGCAGGTCTGAGGATATCAAAGTGGAAGAGGTGAACAAGGCAAAAGGTATTATACTGCAAGTGATATTAGCTATTGTAGTACATTTAGCCTTATTGGATATAGTTTTGTTTTCAACTTCAGTTAACCTAAGATTGAGATGAAGGAAGACCTCAGTTAGTGACTTATTCATAATTGAAGAATTCAACGATTGATTCTCTGTCACAGTTAGTTTGTATATGCCATTACGATTTTGCTATCTGTATGCATTCTTGCATGTGAGCGAGAATAAGAGTGGGGAGAAGGGGAGGGTGGCTTAGAGTGCAGTGAATGTGAATGTGTGTAGAAACTGTCACGCTTTCTAGTACAGATCTTCCCTTTTTAAATAGCTGGCAGCATTTAGATAATTGAAAACAGTTTAATTTTGCTTTAGATTCAAATGCATCTTTGGCCAGTCATTTATGATCTATCATAAATAGCCATTAGAATTGTTCCCTCAAAAAACACTTGAAAATCCTTACTGCTGGCCTCAATGATTTGGCAAAAATGATGATCCAGAACTGGGAAAAAATTAACCAGTAATTAGACATTTGTGCTTGTGTTTTACATTTTTAAATGTCTATTAAACTGCTTTATGAGGATTGTGGTTCTAGACTATAAAGAGCAAATGTAGACAATTAGGTTCAAACACAGTTGTTTAGCAACCTGTAAATTTCACTTCTAACTCAGAAGAATCTCTAGAAGATGCTCAGTGATACAGCCATGGGACACAGCTTGCTTGAGCAGAGGCCCTTCTTCCCTAAATTGGTACTTGGTCCGCCCTCTACCCACATACAGATGAAATTCAGCGATTCAGATGAAGCTGTTTAAAACATATCACATAATCACAATTAATATCTCATTTTGTTTGATTAATTGGGCTAAATTTATCCAAAAAGAGGAACAAATGTCATTTTAACGTTGCTTACATTCTCAGAAGTGTTGTTTTCCCTCCAGATGTCTCTATTGTCTACGTGCCATTTTATTCAGTTAAGATTTTACAGCATCTTATCCTTTCACCTTCTGTTTTCCTGGTCACTTAATCCTGTTGACCAAATTCTTCTGTTCCCTGAGTTCTCCACCTGTTTAAGTTACCTTGCTGTGGCCTCTAATTTCAAACCGTAGGACCAGCTACCTCAGTCAGTCATGAGACAAAGCGGAGACAGCTCCAGCAGCTGGACAGCTCCCCAAGCTGTGCAGGCTAGGAAGAGCCTCCAAGGGCAGGAAGGATGCTGAGAACTAAAATGAGGACTCCAAAGGTTTCTCCAGCTGTCTCAAAGACTTAGGAACAATTGGAGAGAATTGAGGCAAAAAGTTCTATTAACAGCGGTCAAGTAGCTATTTGTAGATATATATGCCCGACATATAGTAAGCATCTAAGAAATACTTCATTATTATTATTGTTGTTTAGTCATTTTCAAGGTATATAGTCTTAAGTTAGAGACTAGCCATAAATTCTTGTTTTGCTACCAGCCTCTGTAGGTGCTTATAAAGGTACTTGAGTTTTATCACAAGGTACATTCATTTCATTTTTTAATTTTTTTAAGTATAATTAATTTATAATATCTTAAAATTTTATCTATTTTATTTATTTTCGGCTGCGTTGGGTCTTCGTTGCTGCGCACGGGCTTTCTCTAGTTGCAGCAAGGAGGGGCTACTCTTCGTTGCGGTGCGCGGGCTTCTCATTGCAGTGGCTTCTCTTGTTGCAGAGCACGGGCTCTAGGCGTGTGGGCTTCAATAGTTGTGGCTCGCGGGCTCTAGAGCGCAGGCTCGGTGGTTGTGGCGCATGGGCATAGTTCTCCGCAACATGTGGGATCTTCCTGGACCAGAGCTTGAACCCATGTCCCCTGCAGTGGCAGGCAGATTCTTAACCACTGCAGCACCAGGGAAGCCCTATAATATTATATTAGTTTCAGGTGTACAGCATAGTGATTCAGTATTTTTACAGGTTATAAAAAATGAAGTAAAGTTGAAGATGAGGATTAAATAGGAAATTGGGTTGAGTCAAGAATTAAACTCAAATATTAATTTAAGTATGCCTCCAGTACATTTTCCTTGTGTAGGGAAAGGTGAAAGGAGGTAAATTGATTTTAAGCATCTGTGATCTTTCAGACATTGCTAGGTCCTTAACAAACCTATTTCATTTAGTTCGATTTGATATAAAGCATCTCCTCTCTTAGACTTCTTCGTATAAGGTATTAAACTATACTAACTTGATTCGAGATGTTGTGAATCCAAATTTTATTTTCATATAAGCAGTTTTTCAAATGACAGAAACCATTGTATCCTGCAGACTTTCCACACGTTTACACAGCACAGAGGGTACTAGTCAATTGTTAGTTATTTTTATTTCTATTTTTAGTAATATAAACTATTTAGTAATATAAACTATTTCTATTTTTAGTAATATAAACTATTTTTAGTAATAGTTTCATTACTATTACCTCTGGCTCTGCAAAGCAGAACTTTTATTCATGAAAGGCAGCTAACCTAATATTGATAGCAAGAGCATCTCAAGCATTCAGATTTTGGTCTCTATAAATCATTTGCCGTTTAAAGAACAGAGTCGCTCTTGTGGAAATGGCTAGCTCCAAATCTGCGACAGGAAATGTTCAGAATGAGCCTAGAGTATCTTGTGCTGACAGTGAGGCCAAAGACTACCGGGGTCATGTCACAATGACTTGGATTCAACTTGAACGGACTTCTGTTAGTTAGAGATGGGACAATTTGAAAATCAAAAAGTGTATTCACAAATAATTGAAATATATTAAATGTGTTACAATTCTATGGATTTGTGGTAATAATGCCAAAAAGTTGGTAATTTTCAAGGAATGCTAGTACTCGACTTAATATTCTGAAAGCTGGTTAAAAAAAAAAAGGAAAGAATTTTTTCTGCCTTTCCTTTGCAAACTGTATCTTGGGCTGTACCACGTAATTGATGAGAGAAATATTGTCTTTTTAGAACTCCAGTTAACCTATGAAGAATGGCAAACTTAGAATCACTACTTTTTAACCTGTAAATGAAATAATGAATTTGAGCAGTGATCACCAATCACTGTCAAAACCATTAGTAGAAAAAGCTGATGAGAAATTTACACATGATAAATAAATCAGGATCTTCAACAAAGGGGGAAAAAGGGAGGGCCCATATATTAAAAGAGAACTAAGGCCAAACAATTGCAGTGTGTGGATCCTGATTTGAACAAACCATAAAATAACATTTATGATACAATCAGGGAAATGTCATTAGTGAACATCAGGGAATCTTTGTGAACTGTTTAGGTGTGATACCAGTATAGTGGTTATGTATAAGTGGTTATATAAGCAAAGCTGGGATTTGCTTCAAAACAGTCCAAGATAGAGAGAAGTAGGTGGAGATTTAGATGAAATAAGATTTCCATATGTTGGCAGTTGCTGAAGCTGGGTAATGGAGTTCATTACAGTATCTCTACACTTGTGTACGTTGGAAATTTTCCATTATTTAAGATAAAAATAAATATTTTTTATTCTGTAGGGTAGAGTCATTTGAAATACAGTGTATTTGTATTTGCTCCAAAATGGTGGTTATGTCAGAATGGGAAAAGTATTATTATACTTTTAATTTACCTATTTTTTTAGGGGAGAAAACAGACTGAACATATGTCCTCTGACCCAGAAACGTAAAACTTTACTATAAAGTCAATGTAGCATGAGTTTATCATCTCTGATGTCACCCTGGCTGAGATCACTGTGACTGATCTCAAACTCCAGTGGCTCCACATGGGTCTTCTTTCAAAGCAAAAGTCAAATAGTTTCTGCCACCACATTATAGATGATGCTAATTTGCTTGATCCATAAATTGGGCATTCAGAGCACATTGCACATGCCTGTTTCCTCTACTGCCAAATAATCGTATTCAGCACTGTCTGCTGCAACACCATGTTTCCTGTAGCTGACAAGTTTTAATGAAAGACAATTTTTCCCTGCTTTTATTATTTTTAAAAAATGATAAGCCAATTTAAAAATCATGGAAGAGTTTTGATCAAAACAAGTCACTGTCATATTTTTTCCCAGACATGGATTCATTACTTTTGAATAAACTAAAAGCAGTGACTAAAAATAATAAATAATAAATGAAACAGCATTTGGGCTTGAGGCGTAAGTTGCTGTCACATTTCTTTTCTCTGACCATCTATAGTACTTCATTTGATTGATCATTACCTCTGGAGGACTGAATTTTGTTCAATTACTGCTTTTTTTTTGTCCTTGGAATGTGCCTCCCCTAAGATGAATGCTGACAAATGAACATTATGATATAATTTACACGAACAAAATACATCAGAAAAGCAGTTACACTGAAATCATTTAGCTGCTCGGGCCACACAGGAGGATTTCATTGGAGATGCATGGATATGCCATAAGTTTTGCTGGTCACACCCTTCAGCAATAAGAAGTCCTGTAAACACTGTGGACAAATAAATTAATGACCTCCCGATCCCCATTTCTACTACCTCTCCCCTTGAGATTTGAGTATGAGGACAAGGAGAACTAAACCAACATAATGTTATGATGTTCTCCACTAAATGACAGCAGCTAACAGAAACTGCTCTCTCTCCATGTGCCATATGTAGCTCTAGTGCTTTTTATATATCAAGACCTTTAATCTTCACAGAAGTCCCATAAGGAGGGTATTCTTTTTTTGTTTTTTTGTTTTTTTTTTTGCGGTACGCGGGCCTCTCACTGTTGTGGCCTCTCCCGTTGCGGAGCACAGGGCCCGGACGCGCAGGCTCAGCGGCCATGGCTCACGGGCCCAGCCGCTCCACGGCATGTGGGATCTTCCCGGACCGGGGCGCAAACCCACGTCCCCCGCATCGGCAGGCGGACTCTCAACCACTGCGCCACCAGGGAAGCCCGGGTATTCTTTATTATTGTAGGTATGTATGTCATATGAGGAACTGGTGGTCTAGGAAATAAGCTGCGCCGAAGCCAACAGGCTAGGCAACGGGTTATAGAACAAGGATTTGAACTCTGCATTCTGCTCTGAACCCTGCGCTTTTAATCTCTACTCAACACAACTGCTTTGAGAATCAATAGGTTAAAATATCTGCTTAAAAATAATATGCAGTTAAAGACATAACCAGTCACCAAGTAATATAACAAGAAGAAAGAGGAGGAGGAAGGGAAGGGGAGGAAGAAGAATTTAAAACTTGTTGATAAATCTTTGCGTAACTCCATCTCCACTTTAATACTGTCCTGAAGACGAATGACACCAGCTTCAACTGCATTATATGCAGGGACATGGGTGTGCCACAGTTATTGCTATGGGAATAAAGGATTTATTTTAGGGTATCGTACCAGATGTTGAACCTAATGACTGTAAGATTAATACAGGATGCTACAAATTTTGCTTTCTGTCATAGATTTGAAACTCCATGTCAGTTTATTGTTTTTGAAATGTTTCTAAGATTAATTGCTGATCTCACTGATGTTAGTTCCATAACAGATGATGCCAACAAAATTCACATCACCAGGGTTGAATTGGCAACATCGAGTTGTTAATGTTTTGTTTCTTTAAACATAATAAAGTGTAATAAAGTAACTTGTAAAGAAATTGCCTTCTAAAATGGCTGCAACTTGGCATCTACTTAAAATATTCCATTGAGTAATCACAGAAACTGATTTACTGCTCTTAATATAATTTAGCATGAAAGTTTAGTCTGGCTAAAAAATGTGTGGATACACTTATATAACACATTTATATTCGTATGGAATTACTGCTACTGCAGAAATATTTTTAAATAGTTTATTGTTGGGGTTTATTTCAAGGATTTTCCCCAAAAAACACTAACTTCTGGGCAATTAAGTATATATTTGAGTTAATATCTATGTTTCCCATGTACAAATCACACTGCAACATAGCATTCTAAAGTATACATATTGAGAATGATGTACCTGAGTCTGTTTACAATCATTAGTCATCCGGGGCATATTTATTTTATTTACCAGAATTTTTAGCCACGTTTTCATAAAATGACAAAGTAACTTTTGTTGTCCTCTATCACCATAGGTAATGGGTAGAGCCACTTTGTAATGATCTCTTTGGAAAAAAGGAATTTTCCACAAAAAATTAAAAACTTAAATCTAACCCCTAGATCCAAGATCCCTCAAGGAAATTGTGATACTGTTACTTTTGGGGTAACAAGTTTATTTAAAGAGAAAACAAAACACCACTAACCATAGGTGCAGGTGTTTAAATGCTTCAAATGCCATTTACCAAAGTCCCAAACACGTAATTCAAAGCTGGAGCTCTGCCAGGCAGCTCTGACCTTGCTTCCTTTTTTCAGATACCCTCTACTCCTCGCCCTGGAGATATAACCACTTTCTTCTTGCATATTTGTATCACTACTTTTTGCAGCTTAGACCTGGCACTGTGGGTTGACCTAGAGCAGAGAAATATTTTCCGGAGTTGAACTGCCTCTGTTCGTAACACGATGCTTCTGTCTCTGCCACTCAGATTTGTTTGAAGTAATAGATAATTCAGAAATTCTTCCTAAAATACCCTGCCTAGGAGAGAATCGTGATGGATTACAAAAATGCCTGTCCAGGTATCTTTGAGATCACACCTTTGAGAGTCCACAAATGGAAGTAAACTGATCAGAACACATGTGAAAGCTGTATTTATTTCTCACGGTCGATTAAAAATAATAGTAATTACTCATGGATGTAGGTTCCTTCGTTTGCCTGTTTCTTTAATTGCCCGCAGAAATTAAGAGAACCTCTTACAATAATGAATTGGGGTGGGGGTTGCGAGTTTCATTCCATGACAGTTTTGCAGGAAAGCATCGACGTGACTGGACTTTTTCTTTAATCGTACTCTATACCTGCGTTTTGGAAATCAGCTTTTGGTCCCTTCTCTCAGACCCATCCTCATCCCTGATAACCTTGTGCTTTTCATTTCTCACTCTGATGCCATCAATAGTTGTAGGATCCACTTCTGTGGATCAGGGTAAGCCTCCGTATAAATATTAGGGTGGGGCTTCCCTGGTGGCGCAGTGGTTGAGAGTCCGCCTGCCGATGCAGGGGACGCGGGTTCGTGCCCCGGTCCGGGAAGATCCCACATGCCGCGGAGCGGCTGGGCCCGTGAGCCATGGCCGCTGAGCCTGCGCGTCCGGAGCCTGTGCTCCGCAACGGGAGAGGCCACAACAGTGAGAGACCTGCGTACCGGTAAAAAAAAAAAAAAATTTCGTCCCCAGGGAAAGTTTTCAGTCTTTCGACGCTGCTCTTGGATGGCTGGACGTGGTCAGTTTGGTATTAGAAACCTGTTAAATAGATGTTTGGACATGAGGAATAAAATGAGAGAGAGAAAGCCAGAGCCTAGCCTAAACCTTCTTTTCCCAGTTCTTATGCACTGGGAACAGACACTGAAAATCAACCACTTGGGCAGTCTTTCTGCTCTCAGGAGGTTTGCAGAGTGTCCTCAGTGCACTGTGTACAAAATAGATATTATTCAGAAAGTTGTGTATTATTAGGAAAGGATTGAAAATGACCATCCATGTAGGGCCCCGGAAAGGATAGGTTTCACGTAAGACTTGTTTTTCAGGTAGAAGCCTCGTTTCAGTCACTACTGAAGCGGGGAACGTGTCATGTCTTTTCTGAGGTTGCTCCTGAGGGATTCTATACGCCCGCTGCCGCATTCCCCTCTCACTATCCCTACCTGTTTCCATAGATTTCAATAGTTCTGTTAATGTTCACTACTGGAAGAACCTAAGAATTGACTCGCTGCCCTGAGCAGGTTCTATCTTGGGACATGATGGGTGGAGAACAGCCAAGAACATTGTAGCAAATAGGTGTCCAGTTGGGCTTTTCAATATTATGTATTTGACAGAGCGCAGCAGCACCAACATGCATCGGCATTGAAAAAACACAGTGCCCAGTGCTGTTTGAAAACTCCCTGTCATTTCAGAGGCACTTGGAAACAGGCGTGCACTGGGCTTTGCTGCTGTGCTTGCAGGGTCTATTAATAGGAGTTCAAGACTTGTACTTGTATTGCCTTTCTTATCTGAGAAAAAAAAGTCCCAAAGCTTTACTTTTCCAAAACAGTACCAATCAAGCCAACTGTGGCCATCTTCCCACATTACATCACGTAGCTCTTAAAACTTGTCGGGTGAGCTGAATCACATTCACTTTTAGGCAAGATATTTCCTTTGTGCAGAAGATATTATAGGATTCACATTGAATGAAGGTGGTGAATGCTGGGCTTCCCTACCCAGTCTGGGAACTAGCCAACTCGGGGATAATGCCAGGGCACTGGGTGATTCTGAAGAGCTCAGCTGCATATTATATACCCTGATAGCCACAGTCACATGCCAGAGGAGAGTTAGATATAGGTATAGATGCTTTTTTTGGCTTGTTTTAAATACTATAAGATAAAAAAAGGGAGTGTCTTCCAGTCGTCTCAGGGAACATAGTGGAAGTGATGTCAAAAAACTTAATGTCTTTTTTTTCAGTAAGCTAATATTTTTATTTTTTACGTGAATTTTCATAGCATTTTTATTTATTACATCCAAAACCTGGATTGAGGGAAGGAGTGTCCATCAGCTGGTGAATAGATAAACAAATTGTGCCATATCCCAAGAAGGAATACTACTCAGCCGCAAAAGCGAACAAACTATTGATCCATGCAACAACGTGGATGGATCCCCAAAGCACCATGCCGAGTGAAAGATGACAGACACCAGAGAGTACAGAATACATCATTCCATTTATATTAAATTCTAGAACTGCAATGGTGGAAAACAGGTCGGCGATTGCCAAGGGTTAAGATAAAAGAAAGGAATTAACTACAGATTGGCAAAAAGGGAACTTTCTGGGATGATAGAAATATTCTGTATGACGATTACAGTAATGATTCAGGAACCTAACATTTTTAAAGGCATCGATTTGTCTTACACACTGCTAGCTGGCGGGTGCTTGGCATCTGGAGGCCAGTTGACTTTGCTTTTTGTCCTGTTACTTAATGGGAGAGTGTGAGCTGCTTTACATAGGAGAGCTGTCCAGGGAGATGTCTTTTTGTATGGGACTTCACTCTATGGTCATTCATGGAGTAAATGTGCTAGTTTCTGAGTCAGAAGAGCAAAAAAAGGAAGGGAAATATTCCACAAAGGACAGAGCACAGTGATTCAGTAGTGGAGCAGAGTCAGCCTGCTGGGAGGAGTATGGGTGCCTCCTGCAAGGTCACTTTCCATCATGCAACCGTCTTCTTCCTGTCAGGGAAAAGGATGTTCTCTAGGTCAGGAATTTTAGAGGTTGAAGCTGAAGTTAAGAAAAGTATTCTCCTTTAAAACAACAACTGGAAATCTCTTGAAAATAATACCATGAAGTGCTTTGCCTAGGATTTGAGGGGAAAAAAAATTTCTTTTTCCTTACTATTGTTTACCAATTTTCAAAGCTGGAAGTTTGGAATTTTGACAAGATGTTCTAGGCTCCATCAGAGCTGCTCAAGCAGCAACATGAGTTCTGCTCGTTCTGAGGTGCCGCTGGCTTCCAAGCAAGTTGACATTGAGGATGTTTTTACAAACATGCACTGAGGTGAGGGTGAAGGTTAAATTTAGTTAAATGAATCGTTATTGTTTTTAAAAAAGATTCCCCCAGCCTAATCTTATTATCACTCCCTGTTCTTATTTTTTCTTGATGTATTCATATATTTTCTTCTCACCTCTGTGTGTGTGTTCTGTAAGCCATCTCATATCCTTTTAGTAAAACATCTGGGCTTGAACCAATAAAAGAATTCCATCACTGAAACCAATGGAGTATTGGCTGAATTCAATCAGTTAAAGCTTTCTGAGATGTTTGCAGTTAAATAAGTCACCACACCCACTCACATATACTTACATTCACACACACACACACACACACACACACACACACACACACAATCTTATATTTGTATGTAAACATAGTCAAAGAGTCACGGCAGATTAGGATAAGAAAGTAAAACTTCTTTCTAAACAATAAATCTCATTTCCTTTTGCCCATCAGCCTCTTTTCCACCTACCCATCTAACAGCCTCTGCATGGGGCGGAGTCCGCCCCACATATCATGGCAGTTGTGGCTTCTACTCATCTCTTAAGCCCTTCACCTTGTCACCATCTTCTCCAACCATCTTTGCCCTGTCCAAAGCCTTCTCACACTCCTCCAAATCCCAGGCCTCTCTCATTCTTTCAGAGAGCTGTTCCATTTCAATTATGACCTGTAGGCCCTAGCAGTTAACATTGTTTATCCCTTAAATAATTCGACATTTTTGCCTCCTAATTATGTAGTGTGTAAAAGTATGTATGAATTCTGCGTCTCATGAGTCACAAAGTACAACGTGAGGCACCTAAAAGGTACTTCATGAGTTCAGTTAGTCGAGAACTAATGTAGAAGTTGGTTTCATAATACACTTTTGGAGAAATGTCTCTCAACTTTTAAATTTCTTCCAAGATATGATGAATCCAACTTTTTTCTGGGGGAAAAAAAAAAGATAAGTGAAAACAATTGCCATGTGTATTTGCTTGAACAGAATGTTGCAATTTTCGCTGTATCACTGCAGCATGCATACATATTTTGGTCCTTCTCTGTTTATGTGGCTTTGGCTAAACTTGATACAAGAGAAATTTTATATTAAAATGACCTATTTTAGGAAATATTTTTGTGATTTAAGTTATTTTAAGAACTGCTGTCTCGGTTATCAGCTGCTGTACAACCACCCCAAATTTTAGTGACTTAAAGCAATAACCATATCTTGATGACATTTCTGTACTTTGGATTGGTCCCACCTGGGGTCACTCATGAATCTGGAGGTTCAGCAGAGGCCACACGGCCCCACATTGTCTCACTAATCTGGGTGACAGCTGGTGGGGCTGTCTGCAGGTGACTCAGCCCTCCTTCACTTGGCTGATCTGGCAGGATAGCCTGGTTTCTTATGACGCTCTAGCCAGTCCAAGACGGGAAGAGCAGAAGCAACAGACAGGGCAGTTACATG
This sequence comes from Tursiops truncatus, assembly GCF_011762595.2. Lineage (NCBI taxonomy): Eukaryota > Metazoa > Chordata > Mammalia > Artiodactyla > Delphinidae > Tursiops > Tursiops truncatus. Next base: position 73,755,469 of record NC_047049.1, on the reverse strand, counting down.
TTAGGACCTTCACATCCTCTTGGTCAAGGCAAGCCACAAGGCCAGCCTAGATTCAAGGGAAGAGAGGAGATACACTCCCACAATGGGAAGAGCAGGAAATAATTTGTGACCATGTTTAATCTATCATCGTCTTAATTTTTATCAAATTCATTTAATTAGTAGTAGATATGCAAATAAGAGAAATAAGATTTTCATGTTGCAAGACTGAATATTAGGCAAGCCACAGGCCAGGTTGGATTCAAGGGAGGAGAGGAAATACACTCCCATGAGGGAAAGAGCGGGAAATAATTTGTGACCATGTTTAATCTATCATGGTCTTAATTTTTATCAAATCCACTTAATTAGTTGTAGATATGCAAATAAGAGAAATAAGATTTTTACGTTGCAAGACTCAATATTAATGAAACAAGTATCTGGTGTCATTTTTAAACCTCTAACCAAGTTCATTCAGAAACTATGGCCCTGTGATAGTTGAAAGAAAACCAAAAAGCTGTATTGCTGTTTTCCATTTTATTTGTACTTACCACCATCTAGCTCTACCTAAACCTCAACTGAATATAGATGTTTTTAAAAGCTACCAATTTCTATAATTTATTGTAAAAGGAAACGGTTTCAGGATATGTTTAACATCTAGTCATATTTAATGAAGCCATGCCTTGGAACCTAAAGTAAAACAAGTCAGACAAAGAAATGACTTCTATTTAAATAGAAGCTAACAATTGTTTAGGAAATGAGGATGCCTTCATTTTAGTACCTACTTTATTTATAATTTGAACTAAAAATTGGTTTTCTTTTTTTTCTAAATTAGCTACACATTTATTTGTTTCAGTGTTTTAAAATCTAAGCTCTATGTCTTTTCTGAACACTCAGAATAATTGAGTTGAAATGATTTAATGATATAACAGCTCAATTAAGTAAACTCTCAGGATATCTTCCATCTTATGAGTCTATTAAAAATAGCCCTCTATCCTGTAATAAACCATAATAGAAAAGAATACGAAAAAATACACATATATATATATATATATATATATATATATCCGAATCACTTCGCTGTACATCAGAACCTAACACAATATTGTATATCAACTATACTTAAATTAAAACAAAATAGCCCTCTTGGTGTACCAAGTACCTAGATCTTGGTCTTTAATACCATTTTGCACTAAAAGGAATCCTTGGAGAAATGGTTGAGTCCAGAGCTGGCACAGGAAATACACAAGATGAGCCTAGAACATCTTGTTAGGCCACAAGTAAGGAAGTGCTCAAAATAAATAAATAATGGAGTATGTTACAAAGACTAGGGAGATAGCTTGAAGGTTTTCTACTGGTCAAATCAAAAACAATTTGAACACAAAATAATTAAGTACACTAATGAATTATAAGCAATTGCAAAAAATCAGAAATCATGATTCATATTAATAATAAATAGGTAAATAAATAAGTAGGGGTGAAGGCAGTACTCTGGAGGAATCAGGCTCCCTGACTTCAGACTATACTACAAAGCTGTAGTCATCAAAACAGTATAGTACTGGCACAAAAATTGAAATTGGTTTTCAAAGGAAAGAGAGAATTTTTTTTTTTACATTAGCAACAAGTTTCTTTCTTAGAGGATTGTAGGCTTGAGTTATTTAAGGAGGAATCCCCTAATCACATACTACTATAAAATTAGCTAATGATGCAAACAATGATAACAGCTGCCATTGCACTAAGGTTTCTTGAGTGTCTATTGCAGTTTTAAACAATTATCCCTTTTAATCCTAGTTTGTGGAAGGTGGATCTTGAGGATCTTAAAGATTATGAAATTTGCTGAGTGTTACACAGCGGAGATTGGAAGCTGGTATGCCTGACTGCTACTCACCTCTACAAATAAGGGCAGGCATCACACCTTCTAACAAGCTTCCTCTGTCAGCCTCACTGAATTGAAATTTGGTGCCGAGCTCGCCCATCATGCCTGTAATAAAATATATAGCATATAAGTAAGTGATAAAAACTGTAGGGAAAATAGGAAAAGGGAAGGTGTGTGGGGCAGGGGTGGTGATGGGGGAGTCATCAAATCAGTTTTAGATGGAGTTCAAGGAAAGCCTCACTGAGCAAGGGGCCGGGTAGCTAGGGAAGAAGGATGTTCTGAGCAGAAGGAAAGAAAATTGCAGATGTCCTGAGGCAGGAGTATGAACGGCTTGTTCAGGAAAGAACAAAGAGGCCAGCATGGCTGGAGGGCAGCCAGGAAGAAGGGCAGTTTGGCAGGGGATGGTTTGTTTTAGGTATTTTAATTTTCATATGCTTATGAAACATCCATGGGGAGATGTAGAAGAGACACATAAATAGATAGATGTAAGAATCCAGACTGCCGGAGGACATCAGGGCTGGTACTTACCTGTAGAAGTCATCGGTTCATAGACTGTTTCAATCGGTGGCAACTCAGATTGGGAAGAGAATAACAAATTTGTGGTGACTTGTCCAGGGAGACATGCTATCAGGGCAGGATCCTGAGGAAGTTGCCTGAGATCTAGGAGCAGAAATTGGGGAAGAGGACATGGCAGGTGAAGGGATCGGCTTTATGCAAGGACACCGGACGTGGGGAGGTTTGGAGTGTGGGGAGCAACATCAGATGCGGCCACTTGCAGGACACAACACTGAGGGAGAAGAAAGGGTGTAGGAGAGGGGCTGGTAATAAGGTTAGAGAAATAGATTGGAGAGCCGGAGAGCCAGATTGCTAACATCTTTATATGACACACTAAGAAATATAGTATTTGTTCTGCAACCAGATGGGAGCCATTGAAGGCTTTTAAGCAGGAATGTGACACGATCAGATGCATCCCTTAGAAAATAACTAGCAGACCAGTGAAGGTTAAATTGGAGACGAGAAAGATTTAATTCATGTGCATAATAACTGTCAACAATGTTGAAAGTGATGGTCACACGATGTACAGGTTAAGTGCTATGGAAAGATTTATATGTACCTCTTTAATGTTGAAAACTATCTCTGAAAAGACAAATAGTGATCTGTGTTTGATGTTACTCATTTTTTTCTTTCTTTCTACATAAGTCCAGTTTATATTTTTTACCTTATAGTCTTTAATTTAAGAAGAAATTACAGACTTTAGGAAGCAGGTTCCAAACCCAAGTTAAAAGGACCCCTGTTTGTAACAGCTACAGCATCATTGTTTTTCATTTCATTTTAGTTTGCTTTGCCTTCCAGTTAAAATCTCTAAATATATTTATTTCACAGTTTATATAGTGCCCATCAGGAAGACATCTACCTGGGTGCCTTACAGTTTTTTATTTAATTTTTATTTTATATTGGAGTATAGTTGATTTACAATATTGTGTTTGTTTCAGGTGTACAGCAAAGGGATGTTACTCTTTATTATAATTTTTGTTAGAGAATAATATGCTATGATTGACTTCTTTTTCCTAAAGGCCTTTCTTATCTTGAAAGGTCTAAAATTATCATCTATTTTGAAATGTGAATACACTGTAAATATTCACATCTCTGTCCACAGGGCTGAACCCTCAGGTGCCACAGTTAGCTCACCATTTTACTTGGTTCCTAAAGAAACCTGTCCAACTCACTTGTAATTAAATCCCATTTCAATGGGATATGAGAAAAAAAGAAAGATGGCAATTCAGAAATGCCCTCGTGTCTTCTATCCCAGAATACCATCAGCCATGTAATACTGGTCAGATTGTACTATTTCATTTTGGAAAAACAATGGAGCATTTAGCCCAAACACAAGGTATAGGAGCCAGAAATATGCATCCCTTAAAGCTTGCTTAAAGGAATTCCCCTTAATCAGACGGGAGCCTGTTCTTCCTGTTGATGGAGATTGAGAGAAAAGCCACATTTCTTGCATGTCTGTTCTGTGCCAGGCAACTTTCACATGAATTTTCATTTAACTTTTAAAACGCTGTGGTATAGGTGTAATTTTACAAGTGACAAAATTGAGGCTCAGAGATTTAAATAACTTGGCTAAGGATAACAGCTCTTATCTGAAGTGACTGTTACTTCCATTTCACCTCTGCTTACCTTATTAAGAGAAAGCATACTTGATGTCTAAAGCAAAATCTCCACAGACAGGTAGCAGAAAGGTCCTGTGAATATTGTTTCTCATAGAAGGGTTTGAGTGCTGTTGAAGATCCATCCATCTCAATAAATATCAAGTCTCTTTCTTTCGAAGTATTTCTTTCTGCATCCCTGGTCATGATGCAAGTGTTGATTGAAAAAATGCACAACCCAGAGGTTGAGAGTTATGTTTTATTTGGCCGACTTTCTGAGGACTTCAAGCCTGGGAGACAAGACTCTCAGATCACTCTGAGGGACTGCTCCAAAGAGGCAAGATGGGGAGCCAGGATATATAGTTTTTGCAGCAAAAACCAGGTAGTCGGAACATCAAAAGGTTACTGTTAATTAAAGAAAACCAGACCTCTGAAGTTAAAGAAATTAGCGTTTTTCTATGTATGGGAAGATGCAAAGTCTGGGCTCATTGAAATCATTCCTTTGATATGCACCTCAGCTACCTGGGGCCAGTATGCTGTGTTTTCTCATCCTGAGTCTCCCCAGGGTGCACTGTTGTGATGGGGTCAGCTACAGCAGTGCGCATTCTGTTTCCATCCTGAGTTCCCTCAGGGCTCACCTTTGGGGCAGCTGTAATGTGCTGGCTTCATGGCTGCAACATTCTTTGTTTATTGATATGGCAAGTGGCATTCTTAGTTCACACAGGTATAGGTATGAAGGGTTGAAAAAAATTAAATTGGGAGCGTTTTTTTTTCCCCTCCAGGACTTAAAAGTCTTATTAAAGATGAGCATTTATTACTTTAAGTATGTCATTCCATTAATAAGATATTTGGCTAATTTGGGTGAATAATTGATGAAATTAAGAGAAAAATCTAAATTTGTTCTTGTATCATGTAAAAAAAGGTTAAAAATCATTTGAATTTTCCTGCATTCGAATGGACTGGTTTCTACTATCGTTTTCTCATCAAGGGATTCAATAAATATCATTCATAGTGTAAATATTTACTGAGCACCTACTCCCTCCCTACGAGGCGTTGTTCTGGAAGCTAAATAGAGAACAGTAAACAAAATAAACAAAACTCCCTGCCTTTTGGAAGCAGACATCCACTATAAGTTTGTGGTATGTTCAGTGAAAGATGTACATCAGAGTCGTCCACAGAACAGTTTAAAGATGCAGAGTTCTTCCCATCAGAATGTGAGGACATTTGCAGGTTTTATCAGTTTCACAGAGGATTGTGATTAGGAAGCTCAGACTGAGAAACTCTTGTAGAAAGAAGTGGTGACGCTCACATTTTTCCTCCATTGAAACCGGTCTTGCTCCACTTTTCTTATCAAATCCCCACCCTTTGTCAGATAGGGAGAGAATATGAGAAAACACAAGGCACAGAGTTATTGCTCTGAAAAAGTGTGGTTTGCTCAGTGTTTTAAATGTATTGATTAAATCAACTTTACAAGTAGAATAATGTTTTAATCCATGAGAAATATTGATGTATAAAGGAACACTATCAAAATAAGAATGAGGAAATGATCTTATTCTAATTTGAATAGACACCTGTAGATCTCACTGTTTCATAAAATTGTACTCAATCATCAACTGTTGGGGTATCTTAAACCGCCGCTCCAGAAGAAGGTGTACACACACTGACCCATTTTCTGCACTAATCTAAAATGTATTGGATATTAACTACTTTTATCGTTAATTCTCATTTTGAGAGTCACATTTCTCATTTTTGTCTTATTTTGGTTTTCCAAACATCAGTGCTCTCTCGTTATGAGGACAGAGTTTTATTGGCAATTCTTTCTAATTCTCAGCCTGATCAGTCTCCCATTGTATACTGTGCTTTTCCTCAGCCATACCCTTAAAGGATAAATCATAATACCCACCTGTCCTCGATGCTTTTTAATTCCATAAAATTTTTAAATATATGTTTTTCAGTTAATTAAATATCTGGACAGCTAAGTAGTAAATTCTGTGCAGAAGTGGACTTCGAGGTCAGGAAAATTTCAACTATGAAGTTATTACCTAGTATCAGTTTGCATATATCTTGCTTCATTGTTACCTCAATGTTAGGAAGAAAAGAAGGAACAGCCAGGGAATATGTGATTAGTCCAAGATGAATGAATTGAATTCACTTGATAAATATAATTAGCCATTACACACCAACTTCATAAACAAGGAACAGTTCGCAGAAAACAAAGGTGTATGCAAATTCCGGTGTGCCTTCTATTTTATGTTAGGCCTTCTCTAGATGTATGCAGGACTGAGATAACTTGACCTTCATGTTGGGTGGATGGCTTTCCTGAGGGAAAATTATTTGTGTGCAATACCAAGGCTGCACTGGTGGCTCTGTGATGGATGTTTAACTCTGAGAAAACAGGTGCTGAAATGAGCGTCGGTATTGAAATACACAGTAATGATGGCTCCTCATTAAGGTGCAGGTAAGGAGAACCTAGGCAATGAGCAATACAGTTACCAAGGCCACAGGCTGTGTTTCTCACTAGTTCAGAAGGCCAAGGATACATTTAGTTTTCACCCCTCCATGTTTGCTTTCTCTTTTAGTAAAATTTGGAGTAGGCACTATGTGGTAGAGAAAGGAATCATTACCAGTGGCGAAACTTTACCTTTTGACCCTTGACGACTTTTCAGTAGTGAACTTAAATAGGATCTTTTTTTCCGTTTTGGAGGCTGGTTTTGATCAGACCACTGTACATGGCTGCATAGGTCAGATAAACCCTAAAGCAGGAAAGCAGATGTCTTCTCGTTATCCCTCCAAACTCCGAGAGCTGGGCACGAAGTTTCGAGGGTGGCTTTGCGTATTGTGTGAGCTGAGTTTCAGGGTGCTGAAAGCCCATTTTAACAAGGACAGTTAAATCATTAACCAGAATGGTTGCATTTGGTTAAATCAGAATTTCTTTTATAAGCAAATTAAAATTTAGGTAGGACATGCTGACCTCAGATTATAAAATAACCCATTTCGGAAGAACTTACCCAAATGGTAAGAGGATACTTGAGTTATAACGATCTGTGTGAATGATACAAAATAACATAACACTATCACTTCGAGTCTCAGTTAAGGGTTAGGATACTCCATGCCTGCCATTGAAGAAATAGTTATTCATAGATTGAATTCTTACTAATCAGGATAATAATTACCCTATTACATCAAATTTTATCTTAAATATCACCCGTTCTTACCACTCCTCCATTCATATCACCTCCTCTAACTGCTCTTTTCTGGAGCACTCCTTTTCGTAACTGTTCTGACCTGTACTTACCTGCGTCTTCGCGCCTGTAACTCAGCTTTAGAGTTTGCAACTTACTTGTTTGGTTGGCTGGCACAGGATTTAGTAAAATGTGCAGGATATAAATGGAAAAATATTAGATGAATAGATATAAAGTCACTTGGAAGAAAGTACATGAAAGGCTATAATAATGAAATTGTAAAAATCATACCTATGCTGAATGAATACCCTAGGAAGTCTCCAATGACATATATTTATTGTAGTCAAAGGCACTTGGGCCATTTATCCAGAAATTTTTTCTTTGATAACTTGTGCTGCTGCCATCATTCAGTCAACTCTTCAAATTCCATTTTCCACGTGAGGACTTCTCATTCAAAGATTTTTGTATTGCCATCACCCAAAAATGTTCTTCTTACCGAATTTCTCCTGATGGATTCTTTCATCTTATCCTTAACAAAGGATGAAGGAACCCCTCTGGGATTTCTTGCTAACATCAAAATGTGTAAAATAATTATCCCTTGAAGGGATGTTCAATGAATAATTGTTGCTACCTCCTATTTGCATCTTTCGTGTTGCTCTAAGGCAGGGGTCCCCAACCCCCGGGCCTCGGACCGGTACCAGGCTACACAGCAGGAGGCGAGCCGTGGACGAGTGAGCAAAGCTTCATCTGCCGCTCCCCGTCGCTCGCATTACTGCCTGAACCGTCACTTGCATTAGTGCTTGAACCATCCCCACCCCTCGTCCATGGAAAAATTGTCTTCCACGAAACCGGTCCCTGGTGCCAAAAAGGTTGGGGACCGCTGCTCTAAGGGAAGACAAACGCAAGGTTTCTGTGCTGAAGGTGCCAGCCTCCCAGTCAATTTCTGCGACGTAAATCTGCACTTTACATCAGTCACCTTAAACTGACTTGTGCTGTTAAGATAAGAACAAGTAGACATCGGACGTCTAAATAAAGTTCATATTGTTGGGATTCTTATAAAGATTTTTATTAAAATGTTTTTACTCATAACAACATTTCTTTTGCAAATGGACTTGTGGGTCACAGTTCATGTGCATAACTAGCTAGCGTAATTCTAGAGAAGCAAAGAATCGTCAGGTCAGAAGAAAGAGCATAGGCACTCAGTCAGACACACTGTGATTCTCATCTCAGAACCACCAAGTTATTCAAGGAGCCTCAGTATTCTCATCTACAAAATGGGGACAACAGTAGAATCTACCTGAGAGAGTTTGTGGTAAATAAATAATATCCATGTAAAGTGTTTAACATTCTGTGAAACACAGACTAAGCATTGAAAAACTAGGAGCTATAATAATTTTAACACAGTATTATTTTAAAGGTATGCAGGAAGACACAAAGCAGAATTAATTTGCTGAAGAGTCCATCAGGGCTATGTATCAGTTAGAGAATGCTACACTGCTCTATCAAAAGACTCCTTATAGTCCAGGGGCTCAAGGAATGCAGAAGTGTATGTATTGTTCACTTAACCCTCCTCAACAGGTATTCCAAGTCAGCGAGTTCTATTTTATATGATCATTTTCAAGGTCTCTCTGGTTAGCATCATTTCAGCACGGAAAGGACAAAAGAACAGGGAAAAGCAAATGTGGGAGATTTAGGGTCAGACATGGAAATTGCATCTGTCAGGTCCACTCAGATTGCACTGGGAGAAAAAAATAGTCACAAAGCTTTTCACAACTGGAAGGAGGCAGGATGGTAAAGGAACACACGTAGCTGGGCAGCCATACGGTTCTATGGAAAAAGAGGAAGATGAATTTTGGTTAGCTGTTAGTCTTCTACGGAAGATTGAAGTTTTCAGAAGATTGGCAGAGCACACGTGGGTCTTAAGGAAATTGCCTACATTAGAGATTATAAGCCAGCCTGTCTAGAGTTTACAGTTTTGTGGTTTTCCTTGTATTAAATGAGTGAGTGGGAATAAACTTTACAAGATCGTTTCCAGTTCTCGGTATTACAGAATTAGAGAATACTGACTTTCAGCAAAATACCACCTTGGTTATCTTTCCTAATTGGAAAATCGCCAACAAAAATATAGGGTAAGTACTATGTGGATTTTGTTTTCCATTTTCAAAGGTGAATAACATTAAGTGTGAAGTTATGACGAACAATTGCCAAATGTATCCATTCAGACATTTTTAAAAACAAAATAGTTTAATTATGCTGGTTTTTCTAAGTTTTTCTGAACTGGAAAATCGTGAAATTTCTGTGATTGTCTATTTGATGTGATAGTTATATTTTTAAGTGTATTTTCACTAGACTTCACCTGTTGTGGGATTCACATCATAACTCAGAGGAAAAAAAGGGATTAGGGTCGGGGTTAACCTCCTCATATCTCGGTAAAGAGAATGTGAAACTTAAGATATACATCATTTTTATTGATATTTATGTAGAAGGAGATAGGTAATGTTTTTTAAATTCATTCTTTGTGGGCCTCCCTGGTGGCGCAGTGGTTGAGAGTCCGCCTGCCGATGCAGGGGACACGGGTTCGTGCCCCGGTCCGGGAAGATCCCACATAGCACGGAGCGGCTGGGCCCGTGAGCCATGGCCACTGAGCCTGTGCGTCCGGAGCCTGTGCTCCGCAACGGGAGAGGCCACAATAGTGAGGAGCCCGCGTACCGCAAAAAAAAAAAAAAAAATTATTATTCTTTTAGGCAGCACAGTATTTGTTTGGAAGAAATACTTTGATCAGCTACCTAAGGTAGAGGGCAAGACTGCAAAGACATAAACTACTGTGTATAAGATAAGAATCATTTATATTCTTTCTGAAATCTAGAGTGAGCATATGAACTTCTCCCAAGCTTATTAGCACTTAGAATGACTTTGGGTGAAAAACATAGAAGTTTCTTTATAGTTTCTTGAAGGCAAGAGTTATATCTGTCTTGTTTACCAAGGAGCAGCCCCAGGATCTGGAAGGATGCCTATATCTATAGACATAGATGATATAGGTATAGATACAGATATAGGTGTAGATATAAACGATAGAGACAGTGCATCCTCATATTCTGTTGAATGAATGGGTGATTGTAGAAGTCTGAGCTTCAGGGAGACCCCAGCTGACTCCTGGGTTGTATAGGTAACCTGCAGATTGGGAAGATGTCATTTAGCAAATGACTGCACTTGTTACAAAGACGACAGTGGATATTTCCCAAGAGATTTTTTTTTAAAAGACGTTTTTCAACAGAGTAAAACATGTAACTCAATAGAAGTAGACAGCTTCCTCTGTTGAGCTTTTGAACTTCGAAAGTCACGTGTGACCGAGCTCATTCCTGCTTGAATTGTGAGTGTCTTGAATCGTCGGTGGAGACTTTGCTGAGTTCATTCATTTACTAATTTATTGTTGGTTTTCAGTGTTTATTTATGCCAGACTCTGTGCTTATTAGCACTGTGATTACAGTGACAAGCAAGGGGAATAAGACACCCTACTGTAAATGAGCTTATAGTTCAGAAGCAAATGTAGCCAAGTCACCACCAGGCTGTTAGGTATAGGCTGACTGTGGGGGGGGAGGGGAGGGGAAGGGGGGGATCCAAGAAAATGTCTTCCAATTGCAGTGGTTGGTACAGAGGAAATACGTCTGATAACCACATTTACAAGCTGTGAATATCTGTGTTCCATGTGAACAAATAATTCTGAACCTAAACATCTTCCTCATACTGACTTGGCAACAGTTTAATGGGAATATCACTGCTGGCCTAATTTGAAGCTATGTTTGTTGAGACAGTAATGGTTTCTGTAGACGTTTCAGCACAGCGCAATGACTACAGTGGTTCTCAATTGGGGCCAGTATGACCCCCCCAGGAGCCTTTTGGCAATATGTTAGAGCATTTCTGGTTCTCACAATGACTGGGGATACTGGGCAGAGACCCAGATTCCTAGACACCCTACAGCTCAGTACCACAGAGGATGGTTTCACCCGAAATGTCACTGGCTCCCCACTGAGAAGCCCTGGGAGAGATCAAGTCATTCTTTCTCCCTTTCTGTGTCCTGAAGCTCCTACTCTAGGTATCCATCCCGGGCTAAGCATGTAAAGAGGCAATCCGTTCCCGCACTGGGGCACAAGACGAAAAGAGTCATACCAGAATCTGTGATGACTAATGCTACGTTCATAAGGGGAGCGGTGATCCTGGAGTTAACCCCAACCAAAGGACAGTGAGGAAGAAAAACATCAAAGCCCATCAAAGCCATGAGTTATAGGCTGGTCCTCCAGAGGCTGAAAGAGGCAGAAGGAGGAAGGAGGATTTTCTTTCATGATTTGCCTGATTGTGGGGAAAAATGCCCAATCTAATTCTCAGCTTAAGATCATTAATGAATTTTAAATGTGCAGACCCAAGGCTGTCCTACCCAGTCTTAAAAGGATTAGGGATCGTTTTAAGGGACTTTTCTGTTCCATCAAAACTTACGAGAACTTTCCTACTTTATTGAGGTAGAATTCGTTTTCATCTTAATGAGATTTATCCTTTCTTTGTTCTCTTAAAACTAAATCTAAAGCATGTCCTTATCAATGCTTCTATTACCCAAGTTAAATATTCCAGGGGCCTCTATCCTCCTATTTTTTTTAAAGGAAATCTGTTCAAAACCACTGGGGGTGTCGTGATCAACATTCTAAAAGGTTTCATTTACCTTAAGTATGTCAGGCAGCCCCCAGATTTAATTTTGCAAACCATTGTGTTTTATTTCAGTAACACAATAAAACCTCACTTATCAGGAAGTGCCTTATCTGTGAACTTCAAATACCTAGGACATGGTAAACTCAGGGAACAAAGTTCCTGATTTTTACGCCCCAAATGGAAAACTTTTGGCGTCTCCTGGGAGTCAATTTATTTTCAATTTACGTAGAGTCCTAAGGAGCTTGGTTACCTGGTTCTCTAGCTTACAACAGATTGGAAAGTGAACAGCCAGGGTCTTGTTTAGTTCAGGCTGGGGACTGGAGCAGGAGCCTGCCTGTAGCCTTGCGAGGAAAAGGTAGAGAAAATGGTATCAAACATTTGAAAACAATAGAGGAAGTCCAAAACCATGAGAGTCTGGAGCCATGCTCTTATGTCCAGAGGAAACATCCTAACCAGGTGGTTCCCGAAGCGTGGCTGGTGCCCAGCTAGGGGTAGTCATTGATGATCATGGTAACCGTATCGTAAGAAGTGAGAGAAGTTTGTAGCATATTTTAAAAGGTTCCCCTCAAATTTGTAATTTTTTTAAGTTGTGTTAATTATAAGACTAAGCTATAGTGGTCTGCGGGGGGGGAGCTTATTTAGACTGTCTTATTTCCTAATAAAATTGGCTGGATGAGGCAGTTGTATGTGAAATTCAGTTGAGAAATCCACCATTGAAAGTTGGAATGATTCAAAGCTGATCACAGCAAGTTCTGTATTTTCTTATGCCCCTCAAAGGGTAGGTGTGTTTCTGAGCTACAGACTTCCTGATACTGTGTGTAGTTCACTTGGTTTCCTCATATGTACATTTGGGTCCGTCCTGGCTCAGATACACATGCTAATGTGTATCCTGAGGCTGGTTCATGCATGAGATCGTCAGTTCCCAGCATTTATTAAGGTGGAAAGAGAGAGAGCTTCTCCTACTCAGTTCGCACTAGTATGGATAAAAAGGATTGAGGAATTGGACTGAAATCAGATGCTACCAAAATAGAAGATAACTGTTACATAATATTACTAAAGCTTACATATAACATTATTTCTATATCTTTATCACTCTTAGATTAATATAATTGCATTTGTATTTGTAGAGTATGATTTCAATGAAATCAATTTATTTCAGAGAAAGACTAATCAATGTTGATAGAGTAAAATGTATAGCCCTAAAATGTTTGTATGTATGGGTCACTATTGTTCTAATACCCAATGTCTGATAAGGAAGAAAAATGTAATAGTTACTGAAATGATGATAAACAATGGGAGTGCTTTGAGACAATGAACTGGATGCTCTGAGAGAAAAAAAAAATGGTGGGAGGAAGATTGACCTGTTTTCTATGCGAAGTTTTGAATTATAGAACTATCCAGTTACAGTTATATTTTGATGCCCAAAGTGGGCAGCATAGATAAATCGTTGCTCTTAGCAAATATTGCCTCTTCTTGTCTTATTCTTTCCTTAGTTTTTAACATAATATTTCTGCCCTCTTACTACATAGAGCTAAATTTTTAGACTGTTTATATTATGAGGAAATTCTGAGATGTAGGTTGTCATTTGCATTTTTAATCATTATGCAAGTGACTTGTAATCATTGACGAGTTGTATAATTATACATAATCTATTTAATGGAATCTAAAATAGAACATATGCCTTGCTGTAGCCTCATGTTTCTCATTTGAGAATAAAATAGCATTTCTTTTCCTCACATGACAATGTTGTGAATATTGTTTGTAAAGGACTTTGAGAATTTCAAGACAAAGGTGCTAAAGGTTTTTCAGTACAGAAATGAATATTGTTGCAGTTCTTAATTTATCTTCCTCATTCATGAAATAATTTCAAATTCCTATTTATTCCAAACTTCCTCTAGTTGTTAATTCAAGGAATGAGATACTGAAAGATCAACTTCACATGTCTTATCCTTTCCTGTTTAGTTAATGAATGTATGTTATGTCTCCATTCAGTATATACAACCTATTTTAAAATAACTATAGGGAAGACTTCTTTATTAAGAATGTCTGAGTGGTAGATGTGGAATTATTTTTTATGTACTTGCCAGTGGCTTTATAAAGTAGAAGTTCAGTATAAGCAATCCATTTTAATCCTTTGCTGGTCTGACTTTAAAGCTCAATAAACATTTGGTAAATGAATGTTGAATGTTAATGCATTCTGTTTACCCAGCTCATGAAATAGACAAAAGGAAGCAGCTACCTTAATAAAGGCAGCAGTGGCTGAAGCACTTAATCCTGGTGATATGAAGATGTTTAAATGCAACTCACTCTTCCTGAGTGACTCTAGGTCAGAAGCAGTCAGTTCAACTGCAAACATCTTACATGTGGTTAAGAAATCTAAGTTAATTTGTAGAATTTAATAATTCCCAGCACTGCCCAACAAAGTAGTGCTAGATCGTAACTGTTTGTTGCATAAATAACAATTATTGATATTGGTTTATAACACTGAGTACCTTACACAGCTCTCCTGGACTTAGCAGGGATTCCTGAAACTGCCCAATCTCATTGGACATAATAGTCAAGAATAACACGTTTCAAAGGAATCCTTTCTCTTGCTTGTTACCAGAGTAAATTTTAGCTCTGACTATATCCCCAAAATATTTTAAAATGAATATAAAAAGTTAGCAAATTATATATATTTTTAATGCAATTTTTTTATTGGAGTATAGTTGATTTACAATGTTGTGTTAGTTTCAGGTATACAGCAAAGTGAATCAGACATACACATATATCCACTCTTTTTTAGATTCTTTTCCCATATAGGCCATTATAGAGTATTGAATAGAGTTCCCTGCACTATGCAGTAGAGTAGGTCCTTATAGAGAGTCAAATATCAGATTTAAGACTGCGGTTGGAAGGTGAGGGATAAGAAACAGCTTGCATCGACCTAATATGATACGTTCCAAGGATTGTAGCTCTTGAAACTTTAAATAGTGTCTCAAAATTGTCATTAGGAAAGAGCCTTTTATAGCCAGTATTTTTCATAACTGTGTACTAGGTGGTAGGCAGGAGATATTTCCTGTTCCTCTGAGTTTTGCCCCAAGCATCCAGCTCTGCTCCTGCACATAGTAGCTCTTGGTGAGTAAATGCTGAATGCATCACTGAGTGGTACTTTCCCCGGTGCCTCCCCTCCCCACCCCAGCACACAAGGTGGTGTGTAATGATTGTAATGATCCTGCAGAAGCAGCAGCACATTTCCATGAAAATGGTTGGCAATTGCCTACTGGGATATGAATATATAAAAAACATTTATGTAGGTGATTCCAAATTTATCCAACATTTTGGGAGTTGTCTTCATGCTTCATAATCTTTAGGTAACAGGAATTGTTAACTGTCTGAACTTTTTTTTTAATTGCCTTGTCTATTAATAGCATTTCAAAGGAAAGAATATTTTTTCTACTTCCATGATTTTTTTTTTCTTAAGAAAACTCTTATCTCACATTGTTTTTTGGTAAATTATTGTGGTTATTGATTGATTTCAGAAGTGGGCAACTTTGTTTTATAAATATTCATGTAATAGAGTTTGGGCTTGATCAATATGATTCCTCATTCTCATGCATCTATTTAAGCTGTCCTGCCAGGAAATTCTAAGCCTCAGGCATCTTTTCTAAGAAGTCAGGGAATCAACTGTACAGATTGTCTCAGAGTCAGGTACCTGACGCTTAAATTTGTAGGTTTTTCCACAGTGTTTGCGGTCAAGCATTCAGATTTATTAAATGGCGCCATACCTAAATCATCAGAGCTGGAGTGAACGACCAATCAAAACTTGGACATTTTCCTCCTAACTCATTGTTTAGTTTAAGCGGCTTATCCAGAATGTCTGTGGGCTTTAGCAGAGAGGAAACTCATATTTTAAAATAAATGCGTACACACTTTTGGCTGAATTTTAATGCAATAAAAAATACGCTATTTTGCAACAAGCTCTTTAATATATTATCTAAGTTTACCTGGGATTTCATTTCATATTAATTTATCAAAGAGAAAGGGAGAATGAATAGGGATACCATTCATACTTTAGGAAAGGAGCTGCAAGCAAAAAAAATAACGGGCTTTTTGGTATTCCGCATAAATCTTGGCCATGTAACCACAAAACGAAAGGGACGAGAGGATTTAACCTTCAGCATTTTCTAGCCTTTTTATCATTCAAAATGAAACAAAACTGACTGTGGCTTCTTGTTTGTTTGTTTGTTGATATCTAAATTTGTTCTTCAGTCTGTGTATAAAAATAGCAAAAAATAATCATATTGCTACTTTAAATTTATTTTGAAAAAACTATACAATTAAGAGATTTTGAAACGGAAAAATGGGTGTGGTCATGCCATGTTTCCCCATTTTTACGCAGCCAGGAAGGAACAGAGGAAATGAGTGCAGACCCCTGCTCTTTCTCCTGTAACAAAATTTCGAGTGCTTAGTTGATTACAGTGTAATTTTACTCCTTAATAAAAGTAAATAGTAAATAGGTAGTAAATAAGACATTATTTTTTAAAACACCTAGAAAGGTGTAGGCGAATAATTTTAACCAGTTTCTAAGATGTGTCCTTTAATGTCTGTTTATCTTTCACAGTCATATTTAAAATAATCCTATACATCATCTATAATATATAACACGTATAATATGTAGCTTTATATATTTACATATACATATAATTTCTAAAAATTTTGCCTCACCAATTGGTTCTCCAGTCTTTATTCAGTCTTTACAAGGTCTGTAAAGTACCGTACAATGTATCATCCCATTTTAAAATTTTCACTGAAGTCTCCGCTTTACTTGAAAAAAAAAATAGTTTCTTTATTGTGGCTTGAAAGTCAAGGACCTCTTAGCTCTGTTGCTAATCTGTCTTTCCCTCCTCATGTCCACCCCTGTCCCTCCATTTACACTGCTGGTGCTACCCCTTTCCTGTCTGTTCCCTGAATTCACACTACTTCCTCCTACCCACACACCTTTTCTTACACTATCCCCGTCTTCCCCTGTGATTCCTCTCTTCTGTTTACCCCACCTTTCTGTCTGTGAAATAGTTTCTCTGATTCTGAACTCTAGGTTGGCAGGTGACGTTCTTCGTTGAGTCTAAAGGGGCTGCTCTCTGACGCATTTTTGCAGTGTCTCCGACCAGAAGTTGGCTGTCACTTGTATCTTTACTCCTCTATAGAATTTGTTTGTTTCTCTGAGCACTTTTAAGATTTTCTCTTTTATCACTAGTTTTAAGCAATGTGATTATAATGTTCCTTGGTGGGGTTTCTCTCCATATTTCTTTTGCTTGGCATTTTTTTGAGCTTCTTGAATCGATGGGTTTATAGTTTTCATCAGATCAGGACATATTTCAGTCAATATTTCTTTAAGTAGTTTATCCATTTCCCTCTCTTCTCCCCTTTCATGAAACTCTAGTTACCCATTTATATGGTCATCTGATGTTGTTCCACTGTTCACTGATACTCCATTCTTTGTTTTTATCCCATCCACTGTATATTCAGTTTGATTGATGCTTTTTATATCTTGTATAATTCTCTTATTGTGTTCATGCTTTCCTTTACCTTCTTCAACAGAGAGAGGGAGATGGAGAGAGAATGCGTGTGTGTGTGTGTGTGTGTGTGTGTGTGTGTGTTCTGTTAACATCCTGTCTACTAAATTACATCATCTTTGTCATGGCTGGGTCCATTTCTATTGATTCTCTCTTAATTATAGATTGTATGTTCCTGCTTGTTTGCATGTCTGAGGATTTTTTTACTTTGATGCCAGCTATTGTGAATTGTGAATTTTACACCCTGGGGTACTGGTATTTTTGTACTCCTGTAAAATGTCTTATCTTCATTTTGGGATGCATTTAAGTTGGAAACATTTCCATCTTTTTGAGACTTACTTTTAAGATTTGTTAGGAAGGACCAAAAACTCCTTTAGTCTAAGGCTGCCAAGGCAGTGCCCTTCAGAGTGTTCTGCAGATGTCCCACGCGTCACTCTGGCTGGAGGAGATGTGGACTCTTCCTGGCCTGTGTGCTCTGGAGGTTGCTCTTCTTATTTTTCCTTTTTTTTTTTTTTCAAAAATCCGTTATTTTTCTTTGTTTCTTTTAATTTACTTATTTTTCTTATTAGTCATCCATTTTATACACATCAGTGTACACATGTCAATCCCAATCTCCCAATTCATCACACCACAACCCCCCCCACTGCCGCTTTCCCCCCTTGGTGACCATACGTTTTTAATTTTTTTTTTTTTTTTTTTTTGCGGTACGCGGGCCTCCCACTGTTGTGGCCTCTCCCGTTGCGGAGCACAGGCTCCGGAAGCGCAGGCTCAGCGGCCATGGCTCACGGGCCCAGCCGCTCTGCGGCATGTGGGATCTTCCTGGACCGGGCCACGAACCCGTGTCCCCTGCACTGGCAGGCAGATGCTCAATCACTGCACCACCAGAGAAGCCCCATCTGTACCATTTTTCTAGGTTCCACATATATGCGTTAATATACGATATTTATTTTTCTCTTTCTGACTTATTTCACTCTGTATGACAGTCTCTAGATGTATCCACGTCTCTACAAATGACCCAATTTCATTCCTTTTTATGGCTGAGTAATATTCCATTGTATATATGTGCCACATCTTCTTTATCCATTCGTCTGTCGATGGGCATTTAGGTTGCTTCCATGACCTGGCTATTGTAAATAGTGCTGCAATGAACATTGGGGTGCATGTGTTTTTTTGAATTATGGTTTTCTCAGGGTATATGCCCAGTAGTGGGATTGCTGGGTCATATGGTAATACTATTTTTAGTTCTTTAAGGAACCTCCATACTGTTCTCCATAGTGGCTGTATCAATTTACATTCCCACCAACAGTGCAAGAGTGTTCCCCTTTCTCCACACCCTCTCCAGCATTTGTTATTTGTAGATTTTCTGATGATGTCTATTCTAACTGGTGTGAGGTGATACCTCATTGTAGTTTTGATTTGCATTTCTCTAATAATTAGTGATGTTGAGCAGCTTTAATGTGCTTCTTGGCCATCTGTATGTCTTCTTTGGAGAAATGTCTATTTAGGTCTTCTGCCCATTTTTGGATTGGGTTGTTTGTTTTTTTAATGTTGAGTTGCATGAGCTGTTTATATATTTTGGAGATTAATCCTTTGTTGATTTGTTTGCAAATATTTTCTCCCATTCTGAGGGTTGTCTTTTCGTCTTGTTTATGGTTTCCTTTGCTGTGCAAAAACTTTTAAGTTTTATTAAGTCCCATTTGTTTATTCTTGTTTTTATTTCCATTACTCAAGCAGGTGGATCAAAGAAGATCTTGCTGTGATTTATGTCAAAGAGTGTTCTTCCTATGTTTTCCTCTAAGAGTTTTATAGTGCCTGGTCTTACATTTATGTCTCTAATCCATTTTGAGTTTATTTTTGTGTATGGTGTTAGGGAGTGTTCTAATTTCATTCTTTTACATATAGCTGTCCAGTTTTCCCAGCACCACTTATTGAAGAGGCTGTCTTTTCTCCATTCTATATCCTTGCCTCCTTTATCATAGATTAGTTGACCATAGGTGCTTGGGTTTATCTCTGGGCTTTCTATCCTGTTCCATTGAACTATGTTTCTGTTTTTGTGCCAGTACCATATTGTCTTGATTACTGCAGCTTTGTAGTATACTCTGAAGTCAGGGAGTCTGATTCCTCCAGCTCCGTTTTATTCCCTAAAAACTGCTTTGGTTATTCGGGGTCTTTTTTGTCTCCATACAAATTTTAAGATTTTTTGTTCTAGTTCTGTAAAAAATGCCATTGGTAGTTTGATAGGGATTGCATTGAATCTGTAGATTGCTTTTGGTAGTAGAGTCATTTTCACAATACTAATTCTTCCAATCCAAGAACATGGTATATCTCTCCATCTGTTGGTATCATGTTTAATTTCTTTCATCAGTGTCTTATAGTTTTCTGTATACAGGTCTTTTGTCTCCCCAGGTAGGTTTATTCCTAGGTATTTTATTCTTTTTGATGCAATGGTAAATGGGAGTGTTTCCTTAATTTCTCTTTCTCATGTTTCATCATTAGTGTATAGGAATGCAAGAGATTTCTGTGCATTAATTTTGTATCCTGCAACTTTACCAAATTCATTGATTAGCTCTAGTAGTTTTCTGGTGGCATCTTTAGGGTTCTCTATGTATAGCATCATATCATCTGCAAGCAGTGACAGTTTTACTTCTTCTTTTCCAATTTGTATTCCTTTTATTTCTTTTTCTTCTCTGATTGCTATGGCTAGGACTTCCAAAACTATGTTGAATAATAGTGTTGAGAGTGGACATCCTTGTCTTGTTCCTCATCTTAGAGGAAATGGTTTCAGTTTTTCACCATTGAGAATGATGTTTGCTGTGGGTTTGTCATATATGGCCTTTATTATGTTGAGGTAGGTTCTCTCTATGCCCACTCTGGAGAGTTTTTATCATTAAATTGGTGTTGAATTTTGTCAACAGCTTTTTCTGCATCTATTAGGATGATCATATGGTTTTTATTCTTCAGTTGTTAATATGGTGTATCACATTGATTGATTTGTGTGTATTGAAGAATCTTTGCATTCCTGGGATAAACCCCACTTGATGATGGTGTATGATCCTTTTAATGTGTTGTTGGATTCCATTCACTAGTATTTTGTTGAGGATCTTTGCATCTATATTCATCAGTGAAATTGGTCTGTAATTTTCTTTTTTTGTAGCATCTTTGTCTGGTTTTGGTATCAGGGTGATGGTGGCCTCATAGAATGGTTTGGGAGTTTTCCTTCCTCTGCAGTTTTTTGGAAGAGTTTGAGAAGGATGGGTGTTAGCTCTTCTCTAAATGTTTGATAGAATTCACCTGTGAAGCCAGCTGGTCCTGGACTTTTGTTTGTTGGAAGATTTTTAATCACAGTTTCAATTTCATTACTTGTGATTGGTCTTTCATATTTTCTGTTTCTTCCTGGTTCAGTCTTGAAGGTTATACCTTTCTAGGAATTTGTCCATTTCTTCCAGGTTGTCCATTTTATTGGCATAGAGTTGCTTGTAGTAGTCTTAGGATGCTTTGTATTTCTGTGGTGTCTTTTGTAACTTCTCCTTTTTCATTTCTAATTTTATTGATTTGAGTCCTCTCCCTCTTTTTCTTGATGAATCTGGCTAATGGTTTATCAATTTTGTTTATCTTCTCAAAGAACCAGCTTTTAGTTTTATTGATCTTTGCTATTGTTTTCTTTGTTTCTACTTCATTTATTTCTGCTCTGATCTTTATGTTTTCTTTCCTTCTACTAACTTTGGGTTTTGTTTGTTCTTCTTTCTCTAGTTCCTTTAGCTGTAATGTTAGATTGTTTATTTGAGATTTTTCTTGTTTCTTGAGGTAAGCTTGTATAGCTATAAACTTCCCTCTTAGAACTGTTTTTGCTGCATCCCGTAGGTTTTGGATCATCGTGTTTTCATTGTCATTTGTCTCTAGATATTTTTTGATTTCCTCTTTGATTTCTTCAGTGATCTCTTGGTTATTTAGTAATGTATTGTTTAGCCTCCATGTGTTTGTGTTTTGAGTTTTTTTCCCTGTAATTGATTTCTAATCTCATAGCGTTGTGGTCAGAAAAGATGCTTGATATGATTTCAATTTTCTTAAATAATCTGGGGCTTGATTTGTGACCCAAGATGTGATCTATCCTGGAGAATATTCTATGCGCACTTGAGAAGAAAGTGTAATGTGTTTTTGGATGGAATGTCCTATAAATATCAATTAAATCTATCTGGTCTGTTGTGTCATTTAAAGCTTGTGTTTCCTTATTAATTTTCTGTTTGGATGATCTGTGCATTGGTGTAAGTGAGGTGTTAAAGTCCCCCACTATTATTGTGTTACTCTCGATTTCCTCTTTTAGAGCTGTTAGCAGTTGCCTTATATATTGAGGTGCTCCTATGTTGGGTGCATATATATTTATAATTGTTTTATCTTCTTCTTGGATTGATCCCTTAATCATTATGTAGTGTCCTTCCTTGTCTTTTGTAACATTCTTTATTTTTAAAGTCTATTTTATCTGATATGAGTATTGCTACTTCAGCTTTCTTTCGATTTTCATTTGCATGGAATATCTTTTTCCATCCCCTCACTTCCAGTCTGTATGTGTCCCTAGGTCTGAAGTGAGTCTCTTGTAGACAGCATATATATGGGTCTTGTTTTTGTATCCATTCAGGCACTCTGTGTCTTTTGGTTGTAGCATTTAATCCATTCACGTTTAAGGTAATTATCTATATGTATGTTCCTATGACCATATTCTTAATTGTTTTGGGTTTGTTTTTGTAGGTCCTTTTCTTCTCTTGTGTTTCCCACTTAGAGAAGTTCCTTTAGCATTTGTTGTAGAGCTGGTTTGGTGGTTTTGAATTCTCTTAGCTTTTCTTGTCTGTAAAGCTTTTGATTTCTCCATCATATCTGAATGAGATTCTTGCCGGGTAGAGTAATCTTGGTTGTAGGTTCTTCCCTTTCATCACTTTATCATGCCACTCCCTTTTGGCCTGTAGAGTTTCTGCTGAGAAATCAGCTGTTAACGTTATGGGAGTTGCCTTGTATGTTATTGGTTGTTTTTCCCTTGCTGCTTTCAGTAATTTTTCTTTGTCTTTAATTTTTGTCAATTTGATTACTATGTGTCTTAGTGTGTTTCTCCTTGGTTTTATCCTGTATGGGACTCTGTGCACTTCCTGGACTTGGGTGGCCATTTCCTTTCCCATGTTCAGGAGGTTTTCTACTATAATCTCTTCAAATATTTTCTCGGGTCCTTTCTGTTTCCCTTCTTCTAGGACTCCTATAATGCGAATGTTGTTGCGTTTAATGTTGTCCCAGATGTCTCTTAGGCTGTCTTCATTTCTTTTCACTCGTTTTTCTTTAGTCTGTTCCACAGCAGTGAATTCCACCATTGTGTCTTCCAGGTCACTTATCCGTTCTTCTGCCTCAGTTATTCTGCTATTGATTCCTTCTAGTGTATTTTTCATTTCAGTTATTGTATTGTTCATCTCTTTTTTTTTCTTTAATTCTTCCAGATCTTTATTAAACATTTCTTGCATCTTCTCGATCTTTGCCTCCATTCTTTTTCCAAGGTCCTGGATCATCTTCACTATCATTATTCTGAATTCTTTTTCTGGAAGATTGCCTATCTCCATTTCATTTAGTTGCTTTTCTGGGGTTTTGTCTTGTTCCTTCATCTGGTACATAGCCCTCTGCCTTTTCATCTTGTCTATCTTTCTGTGAATGTGGTTTTTGTTCCACAGGCTGCAGGGTTGTAGTTCTTCTTGCATCTTCTGTCTGGTGGATGAGGCTATCTAAGAAGCTTGTGGAAGTTTTCTCTTTTTATTTTTCTTAATTAATTTTTTTTAATGGAGCAGAGTTGATTTACAATGTTGTGTTAATTTCTGCTGTACAGCAAAGTGAATCAGTTATACCTAGGTCTACTCTTTTTTAGCTTCTGTTCCCATAGAGGGCAGGGAGGCAGGTCTGCTTTCTCAGTGAATTCTTTGGAGCAGATCAGCTGCCCAGATGTGTGTGTCGGGCGTGAGACTTGGGTATGGGAAAGGTGAGGAAGTGGAATAGGGGTTTGAATTGAAGGAGTTTTAAATAGCTCCGTGGAAACCCCACTTCTCAGGATCCTTTCATATCCTTTCTGTGTGCGTGTGGGTTTTCATAACAGAAAGCAATCTTGGTACCTTGCGAATGTCCAAACTTAGCATAATGGGTTAATAAATTAAGTGACATTAACTCAATGGAATAATTTTGGTAAAAGAGGCGATTCTCTGGCCACTTCTCATCAGGATTTATCTCTTGGCTTGACAAATTCTGAACAGGTAAAGACATGTCCACATAGTTACTGTTCAAGAAAGTCTTGTCCATATGAGCCTGAGATTGCCTTTGGTTGGATAACAAGTGTGATCATATGAAGGAATTTAGTCATGCAGTTGACTGGCTACCACTGAGGTAACATTATATGACTCTAGAAAGTCTTCTCTGCCTTTTCCGTAGTCTACAACTCAGAATATTCTAGAAAAAAAATTATTTTCAAGGCCCTTCTGGAATCATAGACTTACAGCAGGCTAGAAATGAAAGGGACCTAGAGATGATCATTTTATTCCCTCATTTTAGAGATGAGGAGAGTCTACCAGTCACAGGGTGCCTTACTCAGTGGTCCAGAAAGTACAAATGATACTGCAGTTCTGCTGCCCAGGCTTCTCCAGGGAAATGCTGATCTTTCACTGCGGGAGCCAGCAAACATCTCTCCAGCTCTCTCTCTATTCAGAGAGCCTGGGAATCTGTCTCTGTCCTCCTGTTGCTGTTCATTGCCTCCTAGGAAGCAGGGAGATCCCTTTGCCATTGGCCCTGGGCCTTGCTGGCTCTTTAAGTCCTCATCGCTATGGCAATAAGTCCTGTTCAGGGTCAAGTCCAGTTAATGCTTTGTTATTTTCTAGTTATGATGTTTGTGATGCTAATTGTTCATGGCAACAGAAAATAGGAACCTATGCAGACTTTATTTTGACAGTCTGTGACATTTGACAGAAATAAACTGAAAACACATTTTTAGAACAGAAGATTAGTAGTTGAATCTCTTGATGTTGCTGGTATCAGATTGGTCATAAAAACTGAAGTCTACTTCTGTCCTTACTCAAAAAGTGGCATTGTAGGAAAAGAGCCCAACTTCTGACTTTTGTCTATTTTATTTGATGTAAGAATGTATGAAATATGTTGGAAAGGCCCTCGAGAGGTCAGTACATTCAGCATGCATCTACATGGTCAAACTGGGGAAAAAATCAAACTGGCAAGGAATGATGAAGTGAATGAGTATCTTCTTAACAAAAATACATACTAGAAATGGAAGAGAGAAGTAAGAAGAGGTGGTATGTATAAATAACTGAAATTCTGAGAGCTTATCATCAAATGTGGGATTACCATAAATAGATATGCTGTCATATAGAAGAAATAAAATGAAGGGAAAACAAGAGGAAAAACAGTTCACCTATCTCAGCACACTGCCCTGCCAAAGCTTGTTGAAATACAGGATGAATAACAAGGGTCCTTTAAGCATAATAAATAAATATTTATTTACCAATACTGCAAATAAAGAAGTTTAAAAGTCTTCCCCTTTAAAATGTAGTAAACTCTTAATGTCATTTCTGTTTTTCCTTGATTTTTGTAAGCATGCATAGGGAGCTGTAGAGAGTTTATGAAACATCCAACCCTTCCTCTTAGAGTGTTCCCTGTGTGATACCGGTTATAGCAAATCCAGAAGGAAGGACATCCATGCTCTCAAGGTCATGGATCTTACTCACCCTCCTGGCCAGGTGGATGGGGAAGTGGTTTCTACATAAGAAAGGCAGTCAAGCTCCCAACCAGCTAAGCTACTTTAAGAACATGCAGACTCCTATGCTTTAGAACAAAACCTTCCAGAAGGCTTAATATTGACGCAATAGTAGGTTTAGCAAAGAGATGGAATACAAAACAACAACAACAACAAATTCACAAAAACCCTGATTTCTTATTCTAGCGTTGCCCGTGAAACACCGTACGTATCCCTTAAAAGTCCGTTAAAAGTCCCTTAAATCCCCCAGGCCTCTGAAGCATCCTATTAAAAAACGATAGTGTGTGTCTCTTCTACTTCTAGGAAAATATTATGAGATTTAAAGAGGGGTAATGGGAAGGGACCTTCTGAACATTTAAAAGTAGACATTGTGTGTGTGTGTTATATATGATATATGATACATATGTATAATATAGAGAGACGATTATAGAGAGACTGAAACACATAATTCCTAGGACTTCCTAATCCGAAGAAAAAATGAAAAGTTTTGGCCAGTTAAAGCAAAATGGAGTTCATAGGATGTATATTAAATAATGTAGCAAAAATAGAAAATGTGGACAGAAAGGATTTTGCTCGTCGATCAGTTGTTTTTTGTTTTCATTTAGCTTCACTTCTTTCCCACTGACTTTTGTACATTTTTCTTTCTGACAGTATCTCAGTAAATGTCTGCTACATGCAACATGGAAAGCAAGCTAATGCAGTTATTTAAAAAATGGATATTGTTTGTAGATGCCTAAGATAAATAGAAGTTGAATTGCTAATTAAATATTAGTGTATTAAATTAATGGCATAAAATGTGTCCTCAGGAATCTAAGCATTTCAGACGTGAGACTTAAATTCCAATTCTGTGTCCTCCATTTCTCCTGCAGGAAAAGGAGAGCAACCCAAAGAGAACCAACTCAGATTTATGTAAAACAGCTTCCGATTCCTCTGAAAGTGTAGGTCCGTGTAATGAAAACAATTCCTTTGGAGAAGAAGTGAAGGGGAACTTTTGAGGTTACAAAATTCCCCTTTCATTGCAATAAACATTAATTATACTAACCTTACAGAATCAAAACTATTAACAGATCACTTCTGATGGTCATTTGAAGTGAACAACTATAATTACATATTATATAATGAGTGGAGTATATATAAAGTATGAATAACAATCATACTATTAATAGCTATAATTTATTTAGTAATATTTATCATGAGCCAGGTGATTTATGTATATTACCTTATCTTCACAATGACCATGCAAGATATATATTGTCTTTGCAGGAGATAACATGGTAATCAGATAGATCCATCTGATTCCAAAGCTAAAGCCTTTTCCAGTTACACCAGAATTTCAAGTGTGTCCTACAAACATTGATGTAGTGTGAATCACTCTGGGTATCTTGTTAAAGTGCTGGCTCGGGTTCTGTAGGGCTGCGGTCAGAGGCCTGAGATTCTGCATTTCCAACAAGCTCCCAGGTGATGTCAGTCCTGCTGGTCCATGGACCACACTTTGAGTAGCAAAGTTCTAAAGCGGGATAATTCCACAGTAGGTCAATAGAAATGATTAAAACAAAAAAGTACTCCTATTTAACATAATAGGTGAGACTGAGCTAAACGGGACTGAACTGACCATGTCAATGCAGGTCTTTTCAGAGCCTGTAATTTGCTGTGTGCCTGTGACTTCCGGAAGGAGAATAGTATATACCCCATTTTTCAAATCTATTTGGCAGTAGGAATTTTTTCTCATAAAGCATCATACAGGGTTAGTGTTCACTTCTGAAGCATTGCACTCCGTCAAGCTGACTGTTTAAAGGTAATTTTTTTTTCTGGAAAACACTGTAATAAAGACTTGACAGTAGTCAGGACAGGGTGAAATTATAGAACCATTATTATGCCTAATATATGCCTGGTGGGAACTGGAGTTGGGAAAGGATGGGGTGAATAGGGAATACAAAGATGAAGAAAGCAGGACTCGTGCCTTCAAGGAGAGGTCAACCTGGTGAAAATAAATGTGTAAAATATTAACTTCAGGGCAGGATTAAATAAGTTCTAAGTTGCAGGCTGAAAAAAAAAAACATGCTGTAAGCAATAAAGGGAGGAATTGTTAATTTTAAACTTTTGTTAGTAGTTTGGAATTCTACTTTTTTCTTCCTTATCCAATGTTTCCTTTATTGACATCTTTAGACACTGTGGGAATTGCTTATGGAGAGATGTCGAGGGCTGAGTACATTTTTAAGATTTAACCTTTTACCATACCATAAGTTTCTTTTTTGCTTTACTTCTCCATGGGGCTGGGTTACAGCATGAGTGATTTTTTCTTTTTCTTCAGAATATGTCCTGCATGATTTTGCACATCTAGGTTTTGAATTTCTTCTTTAATGCATTTGCTTTATGGGGGGAGTGGTAGGGCCTGTGGTCCATTTGCTTTTCCCTGCCGGCGTCAGGAGAACCTAGGCATTTGGTAGAAAGGATGACTGTGTGTCACCACCTGCGCCCGTAGCACCCTCGGCTGGTCTAACAAGGCTCTGAGCAGTCTTGTCTGAACTTCCCTGGAGCTGATCTCAAAAGTCTCAGGCAGAGGCATCTACGCTGTTGTTATGACACTCGGAGCTGCCAAAGAACTTTAGTAGCAGAGTTGCTGGTTCTCATAGACAAGAAGCCCTAAGATCATCTTTGCTTCACCATGTGAATTTTGGTAATAGAATTACTGACCTATTCAGCATGTAGAAAAGTTGTGTAAGCACCATGTTCCAAAAGAGATCATGGCATTTTGCTATCAGCTTTGTTTCTGTAACTTATTTTTCTAGATCACTCAATAATTCCATCCATGTTTTCTTCTCAGGGTCCAGAATCATGTAGGGTCCACCTCTTCCTTTCCTCAACACAGTTTCTTTTGGTCAAATTCTGTCCATTACTGGAGCTCCTTTCCTCTTAAAAATTGCAGAAACAAAACCACAAATGTTATCATATTACTACCTCATTTAAAAAATACTTACAGATTTTAGAACACTCTGGTTTAATACCCACCAAAACTCTGTAATAAGTCATGTTAACAGCCCACTGTGGAAAATCCCACAGCGCTTGGAAAGCACAACTGACCTATGGCATTTTCAAATTTATTAACTTTTCTTCAACTATGTGTTGTTGCTCTCAAATTCTATGGACGTGTGTTTGTGGAGGCCTAAATTTGCATGGGCTCTGGGACGAGGCGGGGTTCCAGGGAGCATCTGCCTTTATGAGTTCATCTGACTTTATGGGCCTCTGGCAGTCTCAGCTTAATCAGTAATGCCTGTGACGTGGAAAGTGTATTTGTGAAAAATGGTCATCAAGTGAAAGAGATAATCTCAGTGAAACTTAAAAACATGTTTAACTTGTGGTGTGGGGATATTCACAGGAAATATGTGACTTCCTATGAAAATGTGATTCAGAAGAAAGCTAGACGCCTGGATAAACATTTCAGTGATCATGAATTTAAGGATGCAAGGGTGTTTGCCTTAGGAGTTTTGTCTGCTGTTTGGGAGGGTGAGGGACAGGACTGCAGGGAAGGTGGCTGCGTAGGTGACCAGGGGAAGGCTGGCGAACCAAGGGGAGGCTGGCGAAGGACAGTGGAAAGACAGCAGGGCGATGACCTCCACACCGGGAACTGTTGGATTTAAAATAACTAGTGTTGGGGCTTCCCTGGTGGCGCAGTGGTTGAGAGTCCGCCTGCCGATGCAGGGGACGCGGGTTCGTGCCCCGGTCTGGGAAGACCCCACGTGCTACAGAGCGGCTGGCCCATGAGCCATGGCCGCTGAGCCTGTGCGTCCGGAGCCTGTGCTCCGCAACGGGAGAGGCCACAGCACTGAGAGACCTGCGTACCGCAAAAAAAAAAACTAGTGTCGGTTGTATACCTGAAACTAATGTAATAGTGTAAATCCACTAGACTTCAAGAAAAACAAACTTACATGGGTAATAAAGAATCCAAACCTTTGTTGACGGTCACACTTACTTGTCCCAGAATGAAAGTACTCATGGGAGTTTTATATCAATTTGTCATAACAGTGATATTCAAGTAAAATACACTTCCTTAAATTCACATTTCTGATGGTGCTTATCTTTTCTTTCCAGTGGATGAATTACCTAACCTTTTGATTTCAGAAGCATTCAACACCCACCTTCCTTCTTGACTTTATCCAATGTGAATAACTTGACTTTATCCCATGTGGCATTCTCAGCATTCCCTCCTGAATCTCTTCAATTCTAACACTTCTGCCCATTCCCACCTGTGGACTTGCCTAATCTCTAACCTAGATGATAAGAATCACCTTCTAATTGATCCATTTGCCCTAAGACTCCTAACTCCAGACTCTTCACACTGCCACCAGGATTCTCTCCAAAAAATGAAAAAAGAAGAAAATCTGCTAATATAGCAAATCTACTTCTAGAAAACTCTTCTACAGAAGCATTCACTTAAACAGATAGAGATATACATATCAAAATGTTAGTTACAGTTTTATTTGTGACGAAACAGTTGGGTGACCTGTCTGTCAGTATGGAAATAATGAAATTTATTCTAGTGCATTATTATAGACTGGCAGTCAGCAAATGTTTTCTGTAAAGGACCAGATAGTAATATTGCAGGCTTTGCAGGCCATATGGTCTCTATCATAACTACTCAACTCTGCTCTTAAGAAAGTAGTTATAGACAATATGTAAACAAATGAGTGTGGCTGTCTTCCAATAAAACTTTATTTACATAAACAGAGCTGTGCTGATTTGACCCTTCGACCCATGCAATGCTGAGCCTGTTGTAGATTACTATGCAAATGTTAAGAACAATGACATAAATCTTCATGTGCTGACAGGGAAGTATACTCTTAGGTGAACAGTAGACTATAGATGTATCCCCTTTGTTATCCTATCTTTGTTTGCGGTTCTATCTTTGTTGAAAAGATAGATACATACTCAGAGGGAGATAGATATAGATGCAGACAAATAGATAAAACAGATGACAGTATACGTGAAAAAGAAAAATCCAGAAGAATACATACCAGATGTTACTAGAAGATTATCCTGAGATAGAATAGGTGTGAAGGCAAGAAAACTTTCCATTTGTATATATTTTACATTTTTATATATTCTGTATTATTTGAACTTTTACATGATTATGTATTATATTTTTGTTATAGAAAAATATTGAAGTAAAGAATTCTCTCCCCAAATCTGATTCTGTCCCTCCAGTGTTTCAAGACCTTCTAGTATTCTGCATCATCTGTAGTATAAACTCTAAGCAGTTGATCAGGACATCAAAGGAAGTTCACAATCTGCACAGCCTTCTACTCTGGTGTCACCTCCCATCATCCTGCCTCCTCTGCAAAGTCTCCCTACTCCCATAGCTGCCATGCCACTCCATGACTCCCTCCCTTTACAAAGACCACTTCCCTTTCTCTAAATGGCTTTTGCCCCGCTTCTCCTCCAGACAAACTCTTACTTATATTTCACAGCCCCAGCTAGATGTCCCCTGCTTTCACAACTTTCCCGTCCCCTTCAGGCAGAAGTTGCTCCCAACACTTTATTTTAATGCATACTTAGTTCCATTTTCCATATCCACTCTTAGAATTAGTTTCTAACCATTTCTCAATCCCCACACTCAGCACAGAGCTTAGCACACAGTACATACTCATCAAATCTATGCAGGTGGAAACTTCTAGTTAAGGAAATATTTTGAGTATCTTCGTGATATGATAGGGAGATTTTTACACTGAAATTTAAAATATTCAGTAAAGTCTACAGCATAGACTCGTATGGCAAAATTTTTTAAACATCCCCATCTAGAAAAGGGTTCTTCGTTAATGATCTGTAAGAGAAAAGTGCACATTCGGGTGTCCTTTAGGGCTTAACGTACTTACGTGTTTTCAGCATCATCTAAGCAGCCAGAACAAGCAGGAGCTTGTTGCAGTATAAGTCAAAACGCACATTTTATTCTAAAATGTTGACTTTATAGCTATAGTTGTAGTGAAAGTATTCAACTGCAAACGATAGAATACTCTATGAGTGGCCTAGAATGTTAAGAGCTTACTTGTCTCAAATATGAGATCGTCTAGAGGAAGGCAGGTGTTGAACTTGAATTAACTGCTCAATGGTAGCGTCAGGGGCAAATGCCCTTTTCATCTTTACTTTTACTGTTTCTTAGCACATTGATTTTGACCCCCATCCTTGTTGACTTATGGTTGCAGGGCGACTACTGCACCACCAAGAATCACATCCACATTGAAGGCAGGAGTTAAAGTGTAAGGACAAAAGACCTTCTCTTCTTTGTCTTTAATTGTGAAAGAGAAGTCTTTACTAATAGTCTTTGCCTTACATTTCGTTGGCCCGTTACCCATGGCCAGTCATATCAATCTAGTTAAGGGAAGTGAGATGAAGATGATTAGTTTAAATCAATCATGATTTAACCCTCAGACGTAGGAGAATGATCATAGCCTCTCTTAATTGAAGGAATCTCTACTGTTACCTCAATATGTAAGGATTTTGTTAGAATGGAAGACAGAGGGAGGATGAGTGAGCAGCCTCCCTCTTAGTGAGCAAAGAACTTCTACATCAGTGTCGTTTAGCCATTGTCAGATTGGTAGGTGATTGGACTCAGATATACTAGAAAAAAATCATGGAATTTTTAGTTACACAGAAGGATTCTAGTTCTGCTATTAGCAACTATGGGAACCTGAGATAATTACTTAACTTCTGTGGACATTTTGCTCTATCTATAAAATAGGAGAAGATACTATATGTCTCACGGTATTATTGCGAGGACTCAACCAAGATGACTTACCTCAAAGCCTAATGCAATGCACCACGTGGCTGTCATGCCAGCAATCCAGGTCCCTTCTTTATTGGTCTTGGCACAGGGATTGAACTTGATCGATTCTTCCTTATCCTTGAGTTTCAGTCTCCATTTGAGTCCACTGATGTCAGTTTTCTTTGTACAATCATGGCTGTGTCAGGCTAGATATAAATTAGGTTCTTTTAAAGCTCCAAGTGTGTATTTAAATAGTCAAAGTAGGAATACCTTGGCAATGTGTTTATTTAAAGAGAGTGGCGAGGTGCTCACAACACAGAGCAGTTCCTGTGTTGCTTAATCATGAAAGCCAAATACGGTTTCAACATGGGGAGAAGAAAGATGTGTACAATCAGGATGTAAAAGAAGAAAATTTAATTTAGGAACCAACGCAAAATGAAATTTCTTTTGAATCCGAAGTCCTTGGATGACATAGCTTTGATTAAATAAAATATTTTGTTCATCAACAATGACAGGCGTTCCATTAAATAAAAAAATGAGTCTAAGGGACTGTTTCGTGCTTCAGGATCGTCTTGACCTCCAGGGCCCTTCACCCATACTTTCCTTCTGGCAGCTTTCTGCAAACTCTGGGCTTCCATGTGAGCAAAGTCCCTCAATTTAGAAGCAAGAACTATCTGATCCACACCTTGTCAGATATCCCTACTTCTAAAAAGGACCAGGAAGGTTTTCCCTTCGCAGAAAAATAAGACACCATGTACCACTCAGACATTTCCCAACAGCCGCTGTGGTGCAGGGTGCCGAGAGGGAAGGATTTGGGGAAGGGGAAATAACTTCCTTAAAACTTATTGTGCAATAGTTCTGGAACTCTTCCTGTCATAAAAGAGGGAGTCAATCTCCATGGAAAAAGAGGGTTTGGAAAAAAAAACCCAGAATCAGAAAACCTCCCATGTATTCTTTATATGAATTCTGTCTTTTGGGAGCCCTACTGAAGTGAACTTTGCAATAAGTGCTATTTGATATCATTCCCTTATCTGACAGCCTCCCATATCTTTTCTAATTTAGGATCATGGCTCCAAAAAAAAGTTCGTGTCTTCAGGTAAGTTAAAAAAAAGAAAATCAGATTAGTTTTGAGACTTACTAAAATATCAAACAATAACTTTATCTTTGACATCCACATTAATAATCCAGTAACACTTTTCTATTTATTATTAAAGAAATAGTTTGAAGCTTGAAAGTTTTCCTACTTACTTCTTCAGGAATATTTGAACTGCAGCCTTGCACAATTAAGTATTACTCTCTGAAAAGTACTTATTTGGAAAACTCCAGGTACTCTTTTTATATTTAATACAGTCAGCTTTTTAAAAAGTGTAGGACTGTCTATGAAAATCTTCAAGATTTCTACCCAGATGGGAGGGATTTTTCAGTTTTCAAAATCTTACCGAAAAGAATTGTGCCATGAAAAAGGTTTAAAAACACATATTATCTTTTGTAAGAGAAGTGTCCTCAGTCTCCTTGAATAGAAAATTCAGTTCGGCTTTAACTTGTACTTTGAGAACTCCCAAAATCTCCCCAAGTAGCAGTTGCTGTTGTCCTCGGTTGGTTGTGTACTGCGGCAATGCCTGTAGTGTGTTTGATTTCAAGATTCCATTTTAGGCTGCTTAGTGAAAGAAAGCAGGAGGTATTGTACAAAATAAATTATAGAATACCGTCATGTGATGGGAGAAACAGACGTTCAGTATATTGCAACTTGTCGTTATGTAATCAGTGGAGAGGTGCAACAGGCTATCACAGGGCAGAATTTGAGAAGCAGCCTAAGATTTAGGGCTGCTGCTAGTGATACAAAAAGGTTTTCAGTTCAGTACAGGTGAGTTTTTAAGAAGGGAGCTTTCTGGGAAAGATTGGTTTAGCTATAATGCCCTGGTGCATCTCAACCTTAAGAGACTTTTAACCTGTATACTTATGTGTACACCTGAAGTTCTAGCATGCTTTGTACATGTCGCAATAAGAGAAGTCTGATAGGTTTTTTTGCATTCCTCCTTTCTTTTGTGCTTGTTATTTGTTTCTCCATTCATTTTCTTTGTATTATCTTCTCTGTTGAAAGGGGCATCAAATGATGATTTGGCATCTGGAGATGTTTTTCCCATTACTTCCCTAGCAGCATAGTGTAGAGGCTAAAAGCACAGACCACGGAGCCAGACTCCGTGGGTTCGAATCTAGACTCCACCTGTTACCAACCTTGTGCCTCAGTTTTCTCATCTGTAAAATGGGAATAATAATAACTCCTATCTTATAAAGCTGTTATAAAGATTACATGAATTAATGATCATAAAGCCCTTACAACAATGTCTGAAACATAGTAAACGCCTATATAAATATATCCTAAATTAATTTTTAAAACATAGTCTAACCTGTTATTAAATAGGATAACAACATAAAGATTTGTTCAATATATTCTCATTTCTCTCAGTGCTGCTACTCAGAACTAGATGACATACTCCATATCTCCCTCACCCCTTGTCAGAGCGTAAGTCCTTTACAAAATTTTATGAAAGGCAAGGAGGAAGAAGAAGAAAAGGAAGGAGAGGAAAGCAGGACTCTTCCCTTAGGAAAGGATCTACTAATTGAGGACCATGCCAGGCGACTGACTGTAGAGCAGAATATAAAGTAGTACATCCTTCATCCATGAGCTGGAACAAGAATTCTCTCAACCAAAGTTTTTTGACTGTCTATGTAATACACTGTACTACTTGTATTCTAGAAGAGTTTGTTAAGCAGATGATTGTGAATAATGGGAAGATAGAAGACATCCCTAGGAATAAACAAGAACTCACCAAAAGAAAGTCATGCCAAACCAACATCATCATCTATTTGACAGAAGAGATTAGTAGAGTCAAATGTTGTGCGTCTTGATTTCAGTTGAGGGCATCTTGACTTAAGAAAGACATTAGACAAAGTTTCTCAGGGTACAGTGCTTGAAAGGAATATGGATTGCTTAATAATGCAGGGAGATGGATGTTTAATTGGATCAACAACTGTGAAAAAGAAAACGAACATTATTTCATAAAACTTTTTTCTGGAAATTGTGCTATGTGTGAGGTGGGATAGTTATAATCGACGTAGACTTCACGTAGACAAAACATTGAATGTATCATGTTTAATTCAGTCAACTGTAAGCCCCAAATTTGGGCAAGGTCCAAAGTTTTTGTTAAGGGAATTAGGTAGGTGGGTGGTGCACAGAGGGGAGAAAACATAACCTCATACTATTCTTTGAGCAGCCAGGTTATAAGGCTAACTAATGATTTATGCTATTTAGACACAAATGCAGTGCGAATAAAAATGAAGGCTTGAAGAGAGCCGACTGTATTCCAGGTTTTTATGTAAGACACTAGCAACAAACTTAAATCCCTCAGATAGTTGGAGGGTGTGTTTCTGGATACTCGTGTATTGATAATATGCCTTTGGCCAGTTTCTTTTCTTCAGGTGAACATAAGAAACACAGAACTGGGTTTGACCTTTGGTCATCTACCTCAGCATTCTGCCTAAGAGCAGCACAGCAAGCAAGGCCATACCCTTAATCAAGACATTACTGGGATAGAGTCTCAAAGCATAAAATTGCACTGTTAGACTTGATATTATGCAAGTCTTTTGGAGTTCTGTCTCCTTGTACCCTTTACCAATTCTTGAAGTAATGAGTGACAAAAGTTTACTATATACTGATTAAATGGTACTTTTATTTATCCTAAATTGACTTCTGAAATCTCCAAGGCATCACCTCTACCACCCTCTCTCCATCTCCGGGTTTTAACAGCCTCGGGCTGTAGAAGTTCCATGTTTACCCTACCCGTGCCCTTTTGATTCTGTAGACTTCCATCAGCTCCCTCTTCCACATTCATCTTGGCAGATGAGAATTTATACAAATTTAACGGCCCCCTCCTGACCGTGATCATTTCCACTCCCTCTGGCCCCCATCCAGTAACATTATAGGATTCTCACAGGGCAGTAACGTAGAACTCAAGTCCTTTCTGTGAGGTGGATGGTTGTGAATCGTTGGTTTGCATACAGTTTTCCTGATAGCAGCTAGGGGATTTGGATTGGATTCAGAAATGACTTGGACGTTACCCACACGCAATCCTGTAATTCCTCTCCTTAGAGCCACAATTACAAGGGATGCCAGGTCCTATTCATTTTGGCCTTTTTTGTCCAACTTTTCCTTCTCTGATTATAAACACTTGCCGTGACCATATAAAGTCCTATCCTTAAAGGACACTCATTTATAGGTTCAGAAAGGTGATGTCTCTGAGTGCAGCTCCGTTTGCATTCTTCTTCCTTCAAAAAGTGTGGTTTCACAGTATCTTCTAGTCGCTTGTCAGAAGGAGGAGTGGACAGTTTTTCCTTTCTTTATATTTACAGCGATCATTTACTAATCAGTCTTGACTTATGGGTTTGTTTGTTTTTATTTGTTTGTATTTTTTAGGGACAGAATTAACTTACTGGTGACAATGCCTTACGTAAGTCATTTGAGCCTCCCTGTATAAATATTTGGGGGGGTGGTCGGGGAGAGAGGGGGCTAAGTTATTTCTAATGTCTCTTCCAGCTCCACTTTTCAGTGAATTTAGTTGTCTTTATCTTCTTTTATTGCTCACTAGATTTGCATACCAAATTGTTAGTTAAAACCGAACAGCGTCGTATCCCACAGTTGTCTAGCATTTCCATTGTCTCTTCAGCTCCCTTGCTCTCTTTCCAATTTGCCATCTGTCCGTTTGCTGACTTGGCGATATTTCCACCACCCTTGTGCCAGCTTTGCAACCTCTCAGCAAAGCTTGCAGCTCCTTACATGTGATTTGAGGGTCTCAGTATAAATAAAACGAGGGAGGCAGAGGGAAGCCTTCCAGCCCCTGCCATGTGATTGCTCCCCTGTAAACCACACAAGGCCCATCCAGCATCCTCTTGGCCCATGATTATAGATGAACCCCCTGTAACCTCATTTGGAAGGATTTCGCTTATATAGACAAGGTGAACTTAATGAGTTGGGAAAAATAAAACCTAGTTATGTGACTTCTTAAAGTTAAATTCTGAGTTATGAAGCCTGCATGGTTTTAAATGGATTTTGGAATTTAGTTGAGATGAGCATTTGAGGATGTAAAAATAGAAAAATAAATCACTTAAGCCCCTGGCTTTCTGTCCGCCTGCATGGAGACCACATAGCTTGTTTTCTTTGTTACAGTCTCACCCTGTCTCTATTATTCTGCCTTGAGATGTTTGCCCTACTCTTCTGTCTTCTTTCGGTGTGAGGTTTCTTTCTCTTTTCTTTTGTTTTTTTTTTTTTGATGTTTATGTAATTTCTTATTACCTTATTGATACTTTGTGGACTTCTCAGCTCATGTTTGCCTTGGATGATGATTTCTCCTGATCCCACATGTATTATCTGGGATTGACAAGGGTTAGTTCCTTCAGGAAAAAATGGGGACTAAACTGATTGTGGGAGCAGCTGTCACCAAGAGGCTATAGTTTTTATTTTAATCTTCATGGAAAGGTTTAATTTGTAGAACCTTCCTGCTTTGGCCCTTAGGAACTTTTCCTATGCAAGGGAGTGGAAATATTTTCTTTGGGTAAAATTATGTATTTAAAAAATATCGTGTGTGTGTGTGTGGGTTCACGTGTGTATAAGTGATCTTATAGGTCCAAGTGCTTTCATTATATCAACTGATCTAATATTTTAAACATTATCTCAGGTTACTGACATACATTAAAG
Organism: Tursiops truncatus; assembly: GCF_011762595.2. NCBI lineage: Eukaryota > Metazoa > Chordata > Mammalia > Artiodactyla > Delphinidae > Tursiops > Tursiops truncatus. The sequence goes on along the minus strand of NC_047049.1, from coordinate 73,717,749 downwards.
GGTTCATCAGCTGCACTTTTAATCCATCTTGTTTCCCCAGTGGTAGCATTAGCCTGTACTTCTCCTGATGTCCATTTAATTTCAGGAGGACTTGGTATTGCTATAGCCAAGATGCAGTCTGATTTCATTTTACTTTTAAAATACATCCTAAGAGCAATCGCTCCCACAGTTATGTATAGTTCATCATATTAACATTTTCTGCCCACTGTGCTAGGCTGTGCTGAGGCAAAAGCAAATCGTAACTATTACCAATGCTTATAAAATACTATGTGCTGAGTGTCATTCTAAGTGCATTATAAGTATTGCCTCATTTAATCCTCACAACATTCCTATCTCACAAAGACTGTTACTAGGCAAGAGAGACAGCAGTATAGCATCAACCAGTTTTAGGGCATCGTTTAACACAGCGGAAGGCAGGGTAGGAACTGGATAAACAGTGCAGAACAGGAGTTTGGAGAGCAACAGGATAGGTTGTGGAATATCTTGTAGCTAAATCAGTTTGAAGTTACATTGGGGGCCGGGGTGTGGGGTTGCTGTTAAAGGACATTATGGAAGCAAATTCAATGATAAGATTTCTTTTTCAGAAAGAGCACTCTGGCTTAAATGCCGAGGTGGTTGGCACAGGGGCCGGACAGAAGTCAGGATGACTAATTGGTGGGCTCCGTAATAAACCAGAGGGAAGGTGGAAAGGTTCAGATCTAGAGTATTGGCTTTTGTAAATAGATGAATGATACTAATTCGTATAGAAAACGTAGGAAGACCAGGTGGGAAAGGAAAGATGGCAAGTTCGATGGCAGCTCAAGAGACCTGTCTGGAAGTCGGAGGACATTTGCTTTGAAGAAATAGAGTTCCCCTTGAGGTAGCCGGTAAAGGCAAGGGACTCGGACAGTTAAGTAAAGCCATTCCCATATAGAGTGAGAAGTCCATGGGGCAGAGGATGCAGCAGAAGTTGCGTAGAAGCTTGAAAGAAGCCTGCAGGGGGAAAGAAAACCAGGAGAGAATTAAATCTTAGAATCTAAAACAGGAGTTTCCAGTGGGAGGAACGTTCGATAACCTGGATTCTGAGAGAAGTCAAATAAGGATAGAGAAAGGGTCAGTAGATTCGGCAGTTCAGAGGTCTTTGTGACCTGAAGATAGGTCAGTGGAGTGAAACAGGCAGAGGCAGACTTCACTGTGAGCCTGCTGGCCCATGCTCAGAGGATGTAGGGACAGCTCTCTCCAGCTTCTCTTCTAATGAGAAGGAACGTGATAACCAGCACAACTGAGTTCACGCTACAGCCCTGTCATTTGCAAGTTTTCCAGTCTTAGGTGGGTGACGACACACCCTTCCAGCAGTTTTCTGGCATGTGAAGTTAATACTGTGTATCTCAAGGACTATTTGGGGGATTAAATGTGCCAATATAAAAAGATTTTACATATAAAAGATGTTATATGTGATATATGTACTATATCTATTGAATACATGTAACATATTTTAAAACATTTTTTAACATGTTTTATAACATGTTTTATTATGTATGTGTATATATGTATATATATATATTTAAAGTACATTGGTAATGTGAATAGTTATTTTTAACTGTAATTCTTAGATTAAATAGATAAGTGTTTTTCTTCCCTTGAATCCCATTTTGGGCAAATATTTTAATATTGGGAAACCAGACAACCACTGAGCTCCAGCAACTAGGCATTTTTTTACATTTTTCATTTGCATGACCCCAAATGTAAGACTCTGCAGCCCATGTTAAATCACCAAAGAAAGATGAAACTTCATTCAATTATAGAGTAAGGTATATTTTATGCTATTTAAATTATTTGAAAGAATATTGAATCTGTATTAAATATGACAATTCTAGCTGATATAACTGATAAACTCCAAAAACTCAGTGGATTAAAACAGTGTTAACTTATATTTCGCTTATGCAAGAGTCCACTTTGGATTTTTCTGGTCAGCTTTGTCTTCTCTAAGTGGTGATTTGAGGATCATTCCAACCGCTGGGTTTATCATGGCAGATACAGTTTCACAGTCACCCTAAGGTTCTCTCTGTTGCAGCCAGTGGGAAGAGGAAAAGAGCATGTAAGATTGGGCATGGGAGGGGATGCTGTGGGCGGGGCTTGAAGTGGTGCAGATCATCAGTACTTCTGCCCACGTCCCAATGATAGCACTCAGACCTCCCTAATTACAAAGGAGGCTGGAGAAAGTCACCTAGCTGTATGCTCAGAAGGAAGAGAAAATAAATTTTGTCAAAATTAGCCAGTGTATGCCCAGTATGTAAGCAATAAGAAATAAGGCGCATATTTTTACTGTTTTAACTAGAATACCACTTTCCCAGCCACGCTGAATAAATATACAATTAGTTCCATTTTAGGCTTTTGAGGATTACCTGAGATAATTCCTCATTATTCTTCGGAGGATTACTTAAGATAAATATCCTTCCTCTAGCCTGGCGATTGTACAAAAACCTAAACAGAGGCAACCACAGAACTGTTAGTAGCAGAACTAAAAGTGGGAAGATCAGTTCTCTGACCTCTTGCACGGAATATTAGTTCCTAAATCACACTAACCTCCTAGAGCATAGACACAACACAGCCAAGACCCGGCTTGTGCCTCAAAATACAGCTTTATTGACATCAGAGTCAGTTGGAGGGTAAAGCTTCATCTACTCTGCAGTCATACTAAATGTGTAACTTTGTGAAAAGAACAGTTAAAAAAGAAAATGTACAGTGAAATTATTCACAGATAAACGAGTTTGTGTTTTTACTAGCAAAATTCCACATGCACAAAAATAATAGACAAATAGCTGCAGGAGTCTCTGAAGAAAAAAAGATAGCATGTATTACAGCGTATCAAGATCAATAGTATTTCTTTAAAAGGGGCACATTGGGCAATTTTAGTAATATCATTAAAGATCTGCTGAGCAAGGAGAATTGAGTTGAGTGAACATGTCTGAGTGTCTCTGCATCTTTAGCTGCCATAGAAATGCAACTGTTGGCATTTCAGTTTTTCTCATCAGTTATATTTTTTGATGTTTGATGTAATGATAGATTTTGCTCGCCATCCTAGAGCTTGCTTTGCCCTGGGAGGTCTTGAACCAAACCGAAAGCTTAGTGTGATCTCTGCCAGTTCTTAGAGCTTGAAGGGGAAAAAAAAAGTATTCCATTAGAATACACAGGCACTAAGATGGTGTGGAAAAGAGGAAATGGGTCTTCGTGAAGTTGGGTGAGGAGAGCGGATTGAAAGCCTATGGATTCAGCTGTGAAGATGAGAAAGTGATGGGGGCGTGGAGTTACCAGAACCACATTGGGTAAGTGGGCAGCTACAGGAAGGCCTTTAGTAATTGTGTGTGTGTGTGTGTGTGTGTGTGTGTGTGTGTGTGTGTGTAAATATATGTATTTTGTCATTTTTTAAAATTTTTATTGGAGTATAGTTGATTTACAATGTTGTGTCAGTTTCAGGTGTACAGCAAAGTAAACCTGCCATACCTATACATATATCCACTCTTTTTAAGATTATTTTTCCCATACAGGCCATTACAGAGTATTGAGAAGAGTTCTCTGTGCTGTACAGTAGGTCCTTATTAGTTATCTATACTGTATATAGTAGTGTGTATATGTCAATGTATTTAGTCTCATAAGTCCTACTCAGCATACTGATTTAACAAAGAGGAAGGGTCCAGTGTGGAGAAGAGGCATGTGGGTGGTCAGGATACAGGAGCGGTTTCTCACTTCCCCTTCCTTGTGTCTCACTGTCACCACTGTCCACAGCTCTGGCTACCTTCCAGCCTCTCTCTCTCAGCTCCTTGGCCACTGGGGAATCAGGCTAGCAGAAAAAAAAAATCTTTCTTTTTCCTGTGCCCTTTTTTCTCCCTGATTTTCACTGCCAGGATAATGGAGGAGAAAAAAACTGCTATTTATGTGTGTGTTAGTTTATGTATTACTGAGTACCTACTATGAACCAGGCATTGTACTGGATACCAGGGAAACAGTGAACAGAAGGCTCTGCCCACTGAGAGCTTTCATTCTGTTCAGCAAAAAGCTTCTGAGATGGAGAATTAATGCTCAGACATCAGCCAAAGAAAGCCTACCTACCTGCCAGGCTCCTAGTGAAGCCTTAGAAAAGACACAGACAAAAGTCACTTTCCTGCTAGTAGCTAGTAACATGTCTTTTAATGTTCACACGTGGATGAGATCATTTTTAAGTTTTTCCTCTTATTCAACAAACTATAAATATGATGACTTCCAAATTCATTGTTCTCCCCTGTTTATAGCAATTTGTTAAAATCAAAATGTGTTCGTATGAAACTACAGGATGTTAGGACTATGGATTTTAAAGACGGTAAAATTCAAGGCTCACAGAGGATACCTGGTTCTTTCCAAGGACATTCAAATCATGGGCCACAGAGTGTTGGGCCCTAGGCTTGAGGCTTGTTCATTAAATTATATCATTGCTAGTGTCTTCAGTAAATCATGACATGCTTGAATGACACAGCTATGATTGGCATCTTAGAGCAAGACCTAACCTGTGTTTGTGAATGGCCAAGTTACAGATGCCATTAAATAGAAAACGATTATCCTTTATGATACAGGTATCAATAGGAAGCCGAATCTTGAACTTGCTGTTCTCAGCTAGAGAGCGTTCGACTCAGCTTGCAATTATTTTTCAAGAAACACTCCCCATGTGCTTTAGTCATTTCTCATTCTGTGTCCCACACTTGGATATCTTCCCCATTTTAGAATATGAATTATTGAGCTTCCATAAAACACTGCTATGGATTTTAATTTCACCTTTTAAAATGAGTTATGGGACTTCCCCAGTGGTCCAGTGGTAAAGAATCCACCTTCCAGTGTAGGGGATGCAGGTTCAATTCCTGGTCGGGGAACTAAGATCCCACGTGCAGATCCCTTGCGGCGCAACTACTGAGCTCCTGTGCCTCAATGAGAGAGGCCGCACACCACAACGAGAGAGAGAAAATTCACATGCCACAACTAGAGAGAAGCTCGCGTGCCACAACGAAGAGCCCGCACCGCAATGAAAGATCCTGCATGCCTCAACTAAGACCCGAGGCAACCAAAAAAAAAAAAGAGTCACCATTCTTAAAGGTATTATAATGCTGGTTTCATAATTCTCTAGGGATTACTGCAGGATTGTTTGCTTTAATGTATTTTATCTTCTGTTACAAGAGATTAAGATTTTGTCTGCCCCTGGAAGGGGGAGAAATAAAATCATGATGACCTCGTCATTTTTCACTGGGATGGAGTCGTGGGGAGGATACTGGTGAGACCAGTGGGCTTCCCTTTGATGGGAATCACCTCTCGGATTCTCCACCAGGTTATCATAATTCCAGGAAAGAATGAGGGGGAGCTTGCCCACGTTAGGGACTTTTTGAAAACTGATGGTAAGCAATCAGACGCAAATCTGAAGAAAAATGATTCGTAGAAACCTCCAAAATTTTACCTAACTGCTCAGGCAGATGCGTTAAACATATCAGATTGGAATCATGAGTGAAAACTCCTGTAAATGCTCTTATCTTTTGAGCTGTTAAGCATAAAAGCATTTCATCTACTAGGATTAGGCAAAGGAACCTGAATGATGGAACTGGCATATCTCCTTAGCTTTTTTGAGGAGTTTAGGGAATTCTCACTTTATCACCACCTTCCGAGGAAGGAGTAAGCCAATGTGTACCTTGCGAGAAATGAAATGTTTACTTTCTCCTCCAATTACCTGCTGTCAACTGTTTAGGTCAGAACATTCTTCTTTTCTGTACAACCCATATTTCTGAATGGAAAATATAGAGATTGCAGTAAAATAAATGATATTCCAGCTATTAGCTGTAACATTTATGTTAGGAGACCATACGGAATGCACTGTAAAATAAATGGTAGGCTATTTGCTATAATGATGGTGTGCGTGGCTGGGGGAACACCTCACAAGTGTAGCAAACACCTTCGCGTGACGTTGAGTTTTGTCTCACCACTTATTAGCTTGTTCCTGTTTTGTCATTTTCCCCTGGGCTGACGTCTCATTTGTATTAGATTTATTGTGTGACCATCATATAAATCAAACAGATATGTCTATAACATGCAAGATTTCAGACATTAGAGCCAAAGGGGTGGTAACCAAGAATCTGCTATATACAGTCTGTGCTTTGTTTTAATTAGTGTCACTTGGGCACTTGATACCTAATCTCTCTGTGTTTTTATTCTCCTAGCAGTAAAATATGGGAGTTGGTCTCTACGAATTTGGAGGTTTCTTTCAGCTCTAACACAGTAGTTTTAATTACCACCCTCTGAACAAACAGTAGTGTTTCTGTTTATTAATTTGCACATTTTATAAGATATGAAGCCACTTCTAAGATGAAGCAAATATTTGATAATACATTGCTATGTGTCCATTTCATCATTTTTCTCTTTCATTCTATATTTTCAAGATGTTTCTGTTCATATCAATGAAATTAGTAGCTCTTTTAAACAGCAGAATGGCCCCTGTGTTGGCCAGATAACAGTACTTAACTTGTTATCACATCTCTGTAAATATCTAGTACTGGACAATTTCCAAAGTTGTTTATATTATCCATACATGAGGACAGGTTATTCATCTATTCATTAACTCACATTTGCAAACGAACTCTTGATGTTCCAAATCCTTACAATATTATACTGGTTATTCTTAAGAGGGTACAATCATCTTTAATAATTATTTTGTACTCTTTGTATGAAAAACAAATCAGTATCAATATCTTTGCCGTGGCAACCAGGTTTTTAATTAAACCTCAAATTAAGGAAATATTGGCTTCTCTGGTGTTAACTTATCCAAAGTCCTTTGATTTCATGAGTAGCATTTTGAAAATGAGCTGACATAAAAAATAGGGGGAATAAGTAATATTTTTGTTTGTTTGTTTTTATTGATGATCTTTTAAGAGTAATTTTACTGAAGTAGATGGGTTTAATGATTATTTTTATTGAGGAACCTTAAGAGTAATTTTTCTTGAGATCCTCCAAGAGAATATATGCCTTTGACTAAAGCGGCTTTAATTTTTGTTCACAAGTGGAGTTGAATTGTGTCACGAGTGACTGGTACAAGTACTGGTCAGTCCAACCCCTTATGCCGTGAGTTAGCACATCATTGTCTCAGAGGGTGTGTTTTGATTAATCGTTTCTGAAGCTGATCTCCTGCCTGCTGTCTGAGTTGGCTCTCTTCCAGTCCTTGTTAATTGTCCAAGTACACGCTGATCGGAGTCAGGCAGGAGAATAAAGATAAAAGCCTTTCTCTTAATTTCTCCATTTGTTTCCACCTTCTGTAAAGTGCTTTATTAATCTGTGATAATAACGGACTCCTTGAATGGATTTACTATAGCCCAGTAATTGGGAAAACATTGAACGAGGCACCGTTTTTACTGAAAGTTGATCATCCTTGTGTTTTCAAGAACAGCTTTTTTTTTTTTTTCAGATTTAGAAGGATCGCATTTTGAATAACTGAGAATTTTTGTTTGCTTAGCTGACAGCAGATTAGATCCGACCAATTTGTCTTAGCTTATTTATACTCAGCTCAGACTATCGTTTCCACACGATGAGGTATAAGGGGAGTTTATGCTGATATTTTTATGTTGACTGTGTTCAGTGACATTTACATTCTGGCCTGGGGAACACAAGAGAGATATTTCTTGGAGTCTTCTGGCAACGCGTATTTTTTAAGTTCATCAAAACATGCAAATGCTGAAAATCCTATTGCTATTATAGTTAGTTTTACGACATCTGTTAATATTACTACTGCTTTGAACAAACGTATATTAAATATGCACCTGGATGGAACCTCATCTTTCTTGAAGAACATCTAAAGTTACACATATATGTGTTGGAGTTTTGATATTTTCCTCCTTTCTCTATACTGTATTCTATTTTTTCCATTAGAGTTGAAGAAATAAAAATAGAATAAGATGAAGTAAGAAAGAAGGCAGTCACAGGGGATTAAAAAAAAATAAAAGGGAAGTGAAAAACAGTGAATTTTACCTGTATGTCACAGGGGAAAGAAAATCACATTTTTAAGAGGTATAGAGGTCTCAGAATGAACAGACATCACAAGAGGTCCTTGCAGGTAGGCAGAGTTTCAGTGTAACTTTCCAATTATTTCATAAATAATGAATGGAGACTAGAAATCAGTTGTGTGGGTTCCATGTACATTTTGGTGTAATTAGCTATTCACTTTAGGCTCCTGTGCCTACTGGCAGATGTCCGTGGGAGATCACTTAGATGACGCACCTCTCAGAGGCTTTCTCTCCATTGCTGAAAGGCGTGCTCCCATTGTCTGTTCTTGGCATCCACCACGTCTACCCCACCACATCGAATATTTCATTTGCTACTGTTTGTAAACAAAGTAAATGAATTCATCAGCTATATGAACATTTCCTCTCAACATCACAGTAATAGTTTTTGCAATGAAAGTAAGACCAAAGGCCTGAATTGTTTCCAAAATAATTGGTTTAAAAATATGAAATGGTTAGGCCTGTTCGAAGGAATACCTCAACTGTATGATAGAAACCACTTTATTTAGTGGATGGCTATTTTCAGTGTGTAGTGTGCAAAACAGCAGTAGCAGCTTGTGCGATATGCCTCATTTCTTCCCCTGTGGGATCTATTTCCTTTTGCTATACAGCATTTTAAAAGTTCTGTGTTCAGTGCAGTGGTCGTCTAAGAGTGTAGCAACTAGGGCACATATAACAAATTGCTTCCTTGATTCTATGCCTGATGCACACTTTAAAACTAAAAGGTCCAAACCCAAATTCCGTATTCCCATAGCCCCAAACCTGCCCCTCTGTCCTTTGACACCTCTTTTTTTTCCATTTCCTCAGATCTACAACTTTGGGGTTATCCTTGCTTTTGTCTTTCTCCCCTATTGCTGCTGGCTCTATCTTTAAAAAAAACAGACCAAAAAACCCCCCATAATATCCAGCCAGTTCTACCAGTCCCTCACTTTTTCCCAGTCCAGTTCACCCCCAACTCTCATCCGAGTTATTTTAATCATCTCTCACTACACTCCCTGCTTCCATCTTCGAATACACACGTTTTTCCAGCATATTCTCAACGTGGCAGTCAGCACGATTCTTACGTTTACAGCCATTACATTCCCAACACTCTTATTCAAAACTCTATATGGCTTCTTCTCTTATCCAGAGTAAAATCCAAAATCTTTGCTGACACCTGAGCCCCAGATGGTCTGCTCCCCAGTGCTTCTCTAGTGTCACCTCCCACCACCATCCCCTTCCCTCTCTGCCTGGCCCACACCGGCTTCATCACTGTGTCGCCTGTAGGGTACACATACTCTTTGGAGGGGCACCTGGAATACCTTTCCTGCAGTTATCGTCATGCCTTGCTGTCTCTTCCTTTAGACCTCTGTTCGATATCAGGCTGTCAGAGAGGCCCCCTTGAACAACCCTAAATAAATAGCCATCCTCTACAATCATGTCATTTCCTTCCTACTGACTTTTATTTATGTTCCTTCATGGTGCTTATTACCACATGAGATAGATAGATATATATTATTGGCCAGGTCCCCCTCCTATTCCAGAATAGAAGCTTCTTGATGGCAAACCTGTTTGTAGACTTCTCTGTTCCTAGCACAGAGAACAGTGCCTGGTACACAGCGGATACTCCATAAATATTTGCTGAATGAGAGAGTGATACAAGGCAGAAATCTCACCCTGCACAATGTCAACTGTTGCTCAGTGCTGCACTGTCTTGGGGAGACAAATAGCTCTGTGAAATACCAAAGAGCAAAGACTACTTTGCAAATCTTAACTGGCACACATCAGTAGGAAGAGAGGGGTTTGTTATAGGCTTAGAAGTCTTTGAAGGCTTCATGGCGCAGCTAAGACCAGGGCTCAGCCTGGGATGATGGGTAGTGTTTAGAGTTAGATGCAAGTAAATGGCGAGATTGCCAATCCTATGCAAATGCCAGGGAGACAGTGGGAGATTCATTATTGGATTCTGGGGAATAAAAACCTCAGATGCTGATACCTATATTCTAGAGGTATTTTCAGTGAAGTATCATTTGAAGCTGTTGGAGTGGATGAGTATCTAAAAATGAGAGTATAGCTGGAAGAAGGCAGAGACTGGACCTCAGGAAGTGGCTGCGTTTAACAGATAGGGTGAGGGGTAAAGCCATTAAAGGCAAAACAGAAGAGAAGGCCAGATATGTTGAAAAGAAGCCGAAAAATGAGGTTCCGAAGGAAGATAAGACATTGAAAGACAAAACTGTTTCAAATATTGAAGTAAAGTCTAGTAGAAGAAGAGCTTTTGAAAGGCCATTGGGCTTGAAACTTAAGAGGTCATGGGTAGACTTTGTGCCATTTAAGTGATGGGAAGGGATGCAGGCTGGATGGAATGAGCTTCCAAGTGAGCACGTGGGAAAGCAGGGCAGCTGGTACGGATAACAGGCTCAGGAAGTTAGGCAGGAAAAGGACCAAGATATAAACGTGATCCAGGAGTAGGGCCAGAGGAGAGGGATCTGCTCTTCTGATGCACACGAAATAAGCCCTCCTTTCCCTGCCTATGCCCAGGACAGAGGAACCACGTCACAGAATCCCTCAGCCCACCCTCTTAGATAACCCACCGGTTCTATTGTTGTCTGCCCATGCCACAGACGATACTTTGCCACCCTGTCCCTTTTGGTGACCCAGGTCCATTTGTAGACATTAGGAGAAACAGTCCTATTGGACTTGCATTGACTTTTCTGCCGTAGCTTTTTCTGCCTTGACCATCTTTTCTAACAGTGCACATCTTACTGTCTTCAGGTGAACATGCCGCTCGGCGCAGCCCTGTCTTGGGGAGAAAATAAAAGCTCTGTAAAATACAGAAAAGCGTCCATTCCCTTGCAGCTTTCAACGAACCCATGAATTATTAGCAACAGAGTCAAATGAGCACATGTCAGAAGCTTAGGCCGCAAACAAGTGTCTGCAATGCACACACAATTCGTTATGCACCCTAAGAGTTGCCTCAGGAAAACTGCTTATTGCTGGTCTTGTTAAAATGGATTTTTATTTCTCCTTCATACCAGGTCATTTATTTTTTTTCCGACACTAATGATATGTGTCGGAATGTAAGCATAATATATGAGAATGCTGAGGAATTTTTTTAATAGGGCTGGATATAGGTAGGGAGGTGGAGAAGGGAACAGATGGAAAGAGGATTATGGTCGTTTTTCTAAGATTTCCAGGTAAAGAGCGCAAGTTTCCTTTATTTGCACTTCTCTTTTAGGTGGGCGGTCTCTAAAGAATAGCTGTGTAAATTTCTAATGGAGCAGATGGCAAGTCCCAGTGGGACCAGCTCATTGCTGCTTCCTGGTTTCCAGCTAGAAAACCCTCAAGAGAAGGGGGACATATCACTGTCATCTCTGTGTTCCTCGCAGCTTTTAGCACAATGTCAGGCTCCCATTAGATGCTCAATGACTGTTTGCTGATTTCTCCATCTTAATCACAGTAGGTTAGAGCCTGTAGTTCCTTGGAGATCATCAAGTTCATTGCTTCTCAGTGTTAACACGCATACTAATCACCCAGGGATCTTTATAATATGCAGCTCTGCTCCTGTGGGTCTGCAGGGAGGCCTGATTGTGCATTTCCCACCAGCTCCTAGCGGTGCTTTAACCCCACTTCGCGTAGCAGGGATCTGGTGGAATGCATTTCGAACCCAACACCCCCCCGCAACCCGCCTACCTCTGTGGGTGGGCTGAGGGGACCCAGAGGTGATCAAAGTTCTTCTTCATGAAATGTCAAGTGTGGCTGAAGAGAATTTGAGCTCTGATATTTTTTTAAATATTTAGATAAAGTTTTAATACGAAGCAGAATACAAAATGTGATTAAGGAAATTTGTAAAACTAAAAATGTAAACTGTTATAAAAATGTAAGACAAATGGAAGGGATTTTTTTGCAAATTCCCTCTTCGGGTTATACTCCCGGCTGGCCTCCAGGGGATGCGTTGTGATCAGATGCTCTTAAAGGTACTTTAGTGGAAAAGTTTCAGAAGCACTAACGTGGTATGGATGAGGAAATGGGGACCCAGGGAGGTTCAAATAGCTAGTTAGTCTAATAATAACTAACTTTTAAAAATTTATTTGTTTTTTTAAAAAGTAAAGTATAATTGATTTACAATGTTGTGTTAATTCCTGCTGTACAGCAAAGTGATTATATATATATATATATTCTTTTTTATATTCTTTTCTGTTATGGTTTATCCCAGGATATTGAATATAGTTCCCTGTGCTATACAGTAGGACCTTGTTGTTTATCCATTCTATATAATAATAACTAACTTTTACTGGGCTCTTACTATGAGCAAGTCGTCGTGCACAAAACATATATCATCACATTTAATATCAGGCTAATTTTCTCAAGTCCATATCACTGTTGTTTCCATTTGGATCTGAGGAAACTGAGGCTTGGAGAAGCTGGGTAGTTTGCCCCAGAAGTTACCTCAAAGTCCCTGCTGTCAAGTACGGAGTTTCAGATCCTCCTGAAGTAAGAAGGCCTGGGGCTAGAACCAGACCATATCACTTCTGTCCAGGACTCCACGGAGACGCTGGGCTAAACCAGGCTGACGCACCTGGCAGCGCTCAGTGTTTCCAAGGAGTGCCGTTGACAATTACGGAAATGTGTCTCGTATGAATCGGGATATTTATTCCTTCCTTGTTTCTTTCATGATAACAATAAGAAGATTAACTAGGTTTTCTGTTCAGTAACTGAGCCCCGGTTCTAGGCTTAGAGAAAATCAATAGTTTCTCACTAATATGTACTTTTCCTGCCAAGCAGCCATCAGAGTTAAAGGAAAAGAGTGTCTGTAATGAGCTTTTATAAATTGCATTACTAGGTGACAGTTAATGGGTTTCATTCCTTACACAAATGGGATTAAAAAGAGTAGTACTCAGAGCTTCCCTGGTGGCGCAGTGGTGAGAGTCCGCCTGCCGATGCAGGGGACGCGGGTTCGTGCCCCGGTCCGGGAAGATCCCACATGCCGCGGAGCGGCTGGGCCCGTGAGCCGTGGCCACTGAGCCTGCACGTCCGGAGCCTGTGCTCCACAACGGGAGAGGCCACAGCAGTGAGAGGCCCGCATACCGCAAAAAAAAAAAAAAAAAAAAGAGTAGTACCCGGAGTGCTGTAAAGAGTGACTGCTCCGCTTCTCTGCATTTCAACTCAGCATTCTGGAAGCTATCCAGACATCTTCTGGATTTTTCCATGCTTGTGACACTACACCTTCCATGTTTGTGATAGCAAATATGCACTGAGCTCATCATGGGATGAGGCTAAACGTGCCTGCTGCCCCCAGATCTCCCTGGTGACTAAGGGCGGGTGAAGCAGGAACTTTAGCCCCAGTGGCAGGTCTGTTTTTCTTGTTCATTATGGCTCTCCGTCCTATAAAAATAGACCAAATTTTTCCTCTTCCCTCTAATGAATCCCTGACATTTCCAAACATGAGAAACAGTGGGTCATTTCTATGAAGTGAGATTTTTGTAGAGGTTTGGGTTTGGATAAAGCCAAGACGCTTTGAAATTATACAGTCTGACATTGCCGAGATCATCTGTAGGTCCAGGGTAAGTAGAAACCCTGAGGTTTTGTATCTCTCCCCTTAAACTAATAAACATTAAACATGTGCTAAAGAAAAAATATGATTCTGAACCACACGATATCATCATTTTTAAATTTATTTCATACTGACGGCTGAGAATATGTAAAAATTTAACACAGCTTGTTAAGCAAGAAATACAACAGGAGCTGAAACGCCACACGGCAAGGCAGTTCAAAACACTTCTATGCCTGTGAATTACATGCTAAAGACCCCATCCAGTGGCTTAGTGGTGCCCTCTCTTTATCAGCGGCAATGCCTAGCCTTTGTGAGAGTAAGAAGCTGAAGGACCCAGGACTCACCCTACATGTAAATGGCATGTGTAGTCAGCTCTAAATCTTAATTTGAGGTTTGATCGAGAGGCGCAGGGAAGCTGCTCCACAGGAAAGCATCTCTTCTAACGAAGCTAAAATCCACCATATGCACACTATGATTCCTGCTAAATCTGGCCATACTCTTCCCATTGTCTTTACAATACAAATATCCCTGAGGAAAATGATACATTAAGTTCCTCACATCACAGTGTGAAGACATTTTTTTTAAGTTTTTTTTTGGTGTGGACCATTTTTAAAGTCTTTATTGCTTCTGTTTTATGTGTTGGTTTTTTGGTCCCGAGGCATGTGAGATCTTAGCTCCCCAACCAGGGATCGAACCCACAACCCCCTGCATTGGAAGGCAAAGTCTTAACCACTGGACCACCAGGGAAGCCCCTGGAGATATTTTTAGAGTCTTCCTTCAGAGCGGAGCAGGGGGGAAAGCTGTATTTTTTCCTAATGCACGGGGACACAAGGTCTTACCTTGTTGGAAGTTTGAGGTTGGGTAACTATCCTTTGTGCCAGGCCATTTTGATATAGTCTGTTATTACAACACAAAGCCTAACACATGGCAGCAAATTCAGACAACACTGTCCTTAAAGCATATCCTGCAGGTGAACTTTGGTACATATTTGCTTATCACTTATTCACTTGGCTGTAGTGGGGAACCCAGAAAGAATAACGTACTTAAAAAACAGAGGACATGGGCTTCCCTGGTGGTGCAGTGGTTGAGAGTCCACCTGCCGATGCAGGGGACACGGGTTCATGCCCCGGTCCGGGAAGATAACCACATGCCGCGGAGCGGCTGGGCCCGTGAGCCATGGCCACTGAGCCTGCGCGTCCGGAGCCTGTGCTCCGCAAGGGGAGACGCCACAACAATGAGAGGCCCGCGTACCGCAAAACAAAACAAAACAAAAAAAAAAACCCAGGGATGCATTTTCATCATCACACTCCTTTCAAAACCATGAGTCAGTTTACCAAATCCTTTTATTTTTTTTAACATCTTTATTGGCGTATAATTGCTTTACAATGGTGTGTTAGTTTCTGCTGTACAACAAAGTGAATCAGTTATACATATATCACCATATCTCCTCCCTCTTGCGTCTCCCTCCCACCCTCCCTATCCCACCCCTCTAGGTGGTCACAAAGCACCGAGCTGATCACCCTGTGCTATGCGGCTGCTTCCCACTAGCTATCTATTTTATGTTTGGTAGTGTATATATGTCAGTGCCACTCTCTCACTTCGTCCCAGGTTACCCTTCCGCCTCCCCGTGTCCTCAGGTCCATTCTCTACATCTGCATCTTTATTCCCGTCCTGCCATACAGTACATTTCCCAGAGAGCATGGTGTATCACCACATTAGGCAGGAATCCTGGGAAATGTTTTCCTTTTTCATCAGCTGGAGCCGATTCAAAGAGCTTTGAATTTCAAGAGGTGACGGGTTTCTCTACCCATCCTCACTGATCATTTCACTGTCAAATTTAATTATGGATTAAATTCTTAAAGATCAACTTTTTTTTCTTAGTATGAATTTTCTAGTCTTAGCCGCTAAGATAAAATCTGAAAGGCATATGGTAGGTAATCATAGTTAACAAGTTAAATGATGAGGGCCAGCTAAGGGTATGTACCACGTTGCCAAGCAGAGCGGACCTCTCATCAAGTGACGCAGAAAAGCAGGGCACCAGCTCTCCCTTTCAGAACGGTCCATTGGCGCTCCCAGTAAGTGCCTTAAGTCACAATGGCATTTGTCTGAATTTAACTCTGCTGTGGTAGCCCTGGGTACAGCAGCAGACAGACTGGTATCTTGCCATTGTCAGACTTGCCAGATTTGCCAACCAAACCAATTTACTTTTTAAACTATGACGATCAGAGGATTTATAGTCTCCAAGAGCAGTAGACATTATGCTAATGGGAGAGAGGCAGCCTTCCCCTTCTCGGGGAACATTTATCTCTCCTGGGTGACGACAGCTTTATGATTTTACTGAGAAAATCCATGGAAGGTGCTTTTACAAAATCGACTGTCTTTTGAGATATTTCCAAGGACAATGGCACAGGAAAGAGGAACCATATTATGAAGCAGAAGCTTAATAAAACTCGGGAGTGAAAAACGAGATGTCATAACCATGAGGGGAAATTGACTTTCTTTCACTTGATCCATCCCGTCCCATTGCATCCTTACATGGTATCCATTGCATTTCTTTATTCATAATGGACTACAATGGGGAAGTTATTCTTCCTGTGGTAAAGCCCTGTGCATTTGCTGTTTGACATGCTCTCCTGGGAAATTCTCAAAGTTAGGGGCCTTTGAGTTGTATTGTTCCTACTTGGCACAGGTAGAAGGGCTACCCCACCACTTTGTACTGTTAGAAGTCTTATCCTATTTCGATCAGAACTGCCTTTTGTTTTGAAGGGAGTTTGTTTTGCAGTCAGGTTTCTAAGGGAAACAGGCTGATGGTGACCCTGACTTCCACGGCATCTTTCCTGTACATCATGTGGTCCACAGGGCATGTGCAAGTTCATCCCCAAATCCTATGACTCAGCTTGAGTGAACTGCAGTCCTTTCCTCCTAGCTGGGGCCGAGGAGGCAGCAGAAGATAGAGCTCTATCATTCTTCAAAATCTTCTTCCCTAGCTGCGCACACTGATGCTTTTTTTTTGCTGTGTCCCTTTGCTCTCATATGTTTTCCTCTTGATTTCTCTCTGGCTGTGACTTGTGCAAACTCTTTTCTTCTCCTTTATCATATCCTTGTACTAATATTTCTACTCTTTCATTTCTTCTCATTCTTCCCAAAGATGATTAAGTCATTTCCATCTCCTATTCCTCCAGTATCCTAAAGTCATCCTCTTCTCATTTCCTTCCCTCTTGCATTATTTCCCTTCTAGACCTAAAGTAAGTCATAATGATGAGAGTAGTAATTATTGCATGTTGAAGCTGCTGTGTTTCAGGACACACTGGGCTACACACTTCTCATTTGGCATCTCAATTAATCCCTGCAAATGAGAGGGTGGTATCATGCCCTTTTAATTGACGAGAATCAATGAGGTTCATAACAGTGATTAGTTGGCAGAGCTGCTGGTCCAGCACAGTTTATCTGACTCCTGGTGTACAAAAAAACCCACCATAGCTTGCTTAATGATGAGCTGTAACTCATAGGCCTCAGGTGAATTTGAACAGATATTTACACCCCTTCGCTCAGGGTATTCATTGACCTGTATCCATTGATGCAGATAAATTCCTTTTCCTGCAAACCTATCAATAATTATATATTGAATATTTAGCTTAAGAAATTCATAAGGGGCTTCCCTGGTGGCGCAGTGGTTGAGAGTCCGCCTGCCGATGCAGGGGACACGGGTTCGTGCCCCGGTCCGGGAAGATCCCACGTGCCGCGGAGCGGCTGGGCCCGTGAGCCATGGCCGCTGAGCCTGTGCGTTCGGAGCCTGTGCTCCGCAGCGGGTGTCCAATGTTTTTTTCCAGCGTCTTAATAAATGGTATTTCAGTACTACATTTTTTTAAAAAACAGGCTCTCTCCTGAGTGAGTTTTGTATTTTGAAAGCTTTTGATTCCTTGGGCCAAGATATCAAGGAACCCAGCCTGCCCAGACACTTTTGACACATCTCCACATAAAGCCCCTACCCTGCTCCTGTCAGCAGGTTCCTGGGAGAGGTTCTGGGATGGAATGAGCCCTCGGCTGCCAGCCTCCAATTCAGTAGCAGCTTTTGCCCAGCTTCGAGCAGCCATCTAATGAATAAGAGGCCCGAAAGAAGATCTCAGATCTCAGAACTTCTGCTCTTCCAGTGTCCTGACTGCTTGCTTAAAATGGCCTTGGCCTCATTCACTTAAAAAAAGAAACAAAACACTTGTGCACAGGTGTTAAGCAGGACCCTGCAGTATGGGTTGGAGTTACACCCCACATACACATCTGTGGGCCTCCAGAGATTATAATTGTTGAGTTCATCAGGAGTAAGTGGGCATATGCTTAGCAAGAAAATAGGATTGACTGCAGGAATTAAGCTGACAGCAGTAAGTGAATTAGTGGGCCAGATTCATCAGGCCTACAGAGTAAGGGCATGTAGTGTTGCAGGTCACGTGACCTTGAGTGTGCCCACACGCCATAGGGCCAGGCTTCGTCTGAGAAATGGGCCATTACTGTGTTCACATATATCATAGAAAACAAATACATACCTGCATGCTGTTTCCCCTTCTAAAAAAAGTAGACAAATTGTAACTTTCTTTTCATGGTTCAGAATAGGCAGGGGTTCTTTTGGTTGGTTGGTTGGTTGATTTTAACTTGAAGGATAGTTGATTTACAATTTTATGTTAGTTTCTGATGTACAACATAATGATTCAGTATTTTTATAGCTTATGCTCTATTTAAAGTTATTATAAAATATTGGCGAGATTCCCTGTGTTATATAATATAACCTTGTAGCCTGTTTATTTTATACACAGTAGTTTGTACCTCTTTAATCCCCTACCCCCATCTTGCCTCTCTCCCCACTGGTCACCAGCCACTAGTTTGTTCTCTATATCTGTAAGCAGACTAGGCAATTTTGGCAAGGAAAGTTAATCGCTGAAAGAAAAGCTAGGTATACAAGGCATCTAGAAATATTAGATGTACTTCCGTTATCTTTCAAGATGGAAAGATAATAGTTCCAGGAAGAACCATAAAGAAGCATGTATTCTGTCATCTCTCCGTAGGCTGCTCCCTGGTCAAAGAATATTCCAAATGGCTGTGGCTGCATTGTGACTTTTGATGGTGATGATAATGAAAATTCCCATTAATGCGTTTCTTTATTTGAGGTTAGTATTAGATGACCGTGTCTAACAAAGTCTCGGGATTTGACTAACACTCCATCTGCAGGTTTTAGTTGCTAACACGATGAAAATATAAGAAAAAAAGCAAAAGTCTTATTTCGGTAGAAGATCATGTGACCGTTTTAATCTTTGAAAATGTAGTTCCTTTTTGTTCTTTAGAGAAAGAAAAGTAGCTCCAACTCCCTAATACCTCACTGTAAATAATTATTCTTCTGGCCTTTTTATTAGTGGTTTTTAGTTTAGAGTTTTATGGCAAGAATAATGTTTATAGGTTGGCACAACGTAAAAAAAAAATCACCTTGTTTAAAATTGTCCTACCATTTAAATATCATCATTTTGGCAGTGAATACCTTCTAAACTTATCCTTCTCAATTGTGGGCATTAAGCTCATAAATAGGAATGCTAGAGGGGGAGAAAAGGGAGTCTCTTCCAGGAGAAGAAAAGCCTTGGAGAAGTGAATGGAAAATGTTGCCTCTGTTTAGCATGAATGAGCCTGGGATTTAAATAACATTCTTCAGGCCAGATAAATAGTTTTTCTTTGGCTTAGTAATCATGCATGGCATTCAGATATTTAAGTGAAATGTTTTCTGGCTTTCCTCACTTCCTCTTTGATCTTGACGTGCCCTGTTGTATTTTAACTCATCAGCTTCACCAAATAAAAACTCTAATTTATTCTTTTTAGTACATGTAACGGAGGCAAATTTGCTGTAAGACATTGGAAATGCACATAATCAAGTTTTTTGCTTTATACACACATATCCCTAAATGCTGAAATACACCAGGATAATTAAAAGTAGTCACTGCTGGATGGCTGCATCATGAGAGATTATGATCTCATTTATTCTTTTCTTTGCTCTCTTTTCAAGCCGTTCCACAACGACTATGCATTACATTTATTTTAAAATGCAGATTTTTTAAAGAGAACTATTCCAAAATGTATTTGAATTCTTTGTTAGTAAATGTCATTTTGAGACACTGGTTAGTTTGTAGTTTGGGGTGGGGTTTGTTTTGCTTTTAATTTTTATTGGAGTATAGTTGATTTACGGTATTGTGTGCATTTCAGGTGTACAGCAAAGTGAATCACTTATACATATACATATGCCCACTCTTTTTTAGATTCTTTTCTCATATAGGCCATTACACAGTATTGAGTAGAGTTCCCTGTGCTATACAGTAGGTCCTTATTAGTTATCTATTTTATATATAGTAATGTGTATATGTCAATCCCAATCCCCAATGTATCCCCCCCCATTACCCCCTGGTAGCCATAAGTTTGTTTTCTACATCTGTAGCTCTATTTCTTTTTTGTAGATAAGTTCACTTGTACCATTTTTTTAGATTCCACATAGAAGTGGGATCATATGATATTTGTCTTTCTCAAGACACTGGTTATTTTGACCCAGATCTGAATAGCCCCAAAGTCCAGTTGCAACCAAGTTCCTCTGAAATATTTACCGCATGGGAGTTCGATAAAGACAGCCTTACAGAATGTATGCACACGTCATGACGAGTCACAGCTGAAATCAGATGAGCAAAAAGGAATTGCAAGTCTATTTTGTGTCTCTCCCTTTTTGTGACCTTCAGACAAGGTAAATCATTACAGCCCTGATCACTCAATAGAATGCTAGCTTATTCTATGGGCAGGATTAATCTGCACCAGAGAAGGTGGGAATTCACGTTGGGCATTCAAAACAAGGGAGGCAAATAGAGTTTGCCCTAGAATCGTGCTATGGGTAAGGAGACAACCTCATGCTGCCTTTATTACATGCTATGTGAACTGTTTTCACTCTTATACAGGTGATCTTTTCTAGGTCTAATGATATATCAGATCTGGAGGAATAAAGAAGTCTGTTACTTGTTACCTGGAAAGGGCCTGGTGATCATCTTTGCTGTGTCCATAGGGCTGATTAATCAGGTGTGACAAGACTGTCACCCCTTCTGTTTCCTAAAACTCAAAATGGATCATGAAGAAAGAATCAGGGCGAACCACTGATTTTCTTCATAACCTTTAACTGTACATAGACTCTGTATAAGCCTTTCAGACAATTGCCTAAAGTATTTGCATTCCCTAGAAACAGACTAAAAAGAATTAATCAGCTCTGCTATAAAACCCAACACAGATGACTGCTCGTGTTAATGCAGTGGACAGGCAGTCATTGAAAAGGCTTATTTATAATACTGTCTTTTCCTATCGGTGGTATCTTGACAAGCTACCAGTGAAGCACTGCACGTTAATCTTTACAAAAGGAGGAAATAAGGAAGTCAGAACCAGGGGTCTGTGACTCTAAAGTCTATTTTTTTTCTCCACATGGCTTAGAAAGATCAGCCTTTGAACCCAAAAGATTTCAGCTCGGAAGCCAGCGTGAACCCCGCCTCTTTGTCCCGTCCCTCCCGCAGCACTGTCCCCTCCCAGGAGTACATCTTGGGCCCACTTGTTGTTTTTCCTTTTTGCTTCAGCAAAGCCTCCTTTTGCCCTTTCAGCTGAGCTGATTTGCCACATGAGAAGATAAGGAAGCCACGCACTTCTCCACCTAGGTGGTAGACAGGCTCAGGAAAGGCCAAGGCAGCGTCTGCTCAACCAAGGAGGAGCGGGTATTTGTGGCCGTTGCAGTTTTCAATCTCGGGACTCGCAAAGGTTCCTCCTCTGCCTTGAGATGCAGTGTATTCTCAGGAGGCCCACGTGTGGAATGTGGCCACCGTTAGCGTTGTGCTTATCAGCCTGGGCCAAGCTTAGGGGACCCAAGATGATCTGTGTGCTTCCGCTGTCAGAATGTAATGACTGTTCTTCCAAGTATCCTTTGCAATCCCTGGGGCTGGGCTGAAATGCCAGCTGTGAGGTAATCCTCACCAAAAAGGGATCTGGGCAGCTTTGCATTCCCAGGCTATGAAAGGGATGCCGGAGAACTTGAAGGCCCACTTGGCTGTCCTGCTGAAGCTCTGATGAAGAGCCCACAGACACTTGGGGGCCAAGTCACAGCCCGCTTCCCCATGGCCCTGGGGACCGCACTGCTGGTATTCCAGAGGAAAGCTAGGCTAGCCCTGGGAAATGTCGACTTCGTCCTGTGAGATCAAAAAAACGCCCTGCCAGGGGAACACATCCCAAGATCTTCAAGGGGAATGCACCTGAAGGACTGGGAAGGGGGAGGATTTCCAAATTATGTGCTTAGGATCCCAGAATTTAAACCTGTGCCACGTACTTCAAATGTTACTTTCCTGGAATTGATTGGAAGTTTTTTGTTTGGTTGATTTGGGGGGTTTTTTTGCGGTACACGGGCCTCTCACTGTTGTGGCCTCTCCCGTTGTGGAGCACAGGCTCCGGACGCGCAGGCTCAGCGGCCATGGCTCACGGGCCCAGCCGCTCCGCGGCACGTGGGATCTTCGCGGACCGGGTCACGAACCCGTGTCCCCTGCATCGGCAGGCGGACTCTCAACCACTGCGCCACCAGGGAAGCCTTGATTGGAAGTTTTGTTTCCCAGTAACCTATCATAGAGGGCCAAGTGATAAATGTTAAATTTCAGAGTACTTGCAATTATCAGTAGTGTGTCCTTGGCCAAGTCCAAAGACACGTTGATCATTTGCTAGTAAGAGCTAACAAATGGGGCTGGACTACCAAGTTGTGATTAAACACTGCCACCTGCTTATCAGCCCTTTGAGGCTAAGGAAAATAGTTGTCCTCATTTCACCTTTCATACATTGTAATATTGCCCTGGTAGCATTTCTGAAAATGGCCATCTGTAAGTGTAAGTTCACTGCTGAGTACCTATACCTGTACCTGTGTGTGGTTCTAACTGAGCCATGGTTTCCACGATATCCTTAGAAGCATCCTAAGTTTTGCTTCTAAGAGCACAGAGCAACCTTGCCACCTTACATATTCGGGCATAAGCATACTCAATACGTATGTGTGCATTTTTAAAACGTCTCCTCTCTTTTAAAGCAAGACGCAGTTTATGGATTTGCACTTGCCCATGATTTGACTTTGTTGGTAAAAGCCATCCTGATTGCCACGTCTGGATAACATTTCAGGGCCTCACTGAGAATGCTCTGTCTGTGAAATGTGTGAGCGGACCGATGCTACAGTGAGGCTCTGCCTTTTGTGTTTCCCAGGTAGTCTGTGATTAGATTTATTTTAGCAATTATGATGTGGCGCTTATCTGGCACATGATAGCACGCTGACCACAGGACCTGTTGTCTTGCGCTCAGGCCCTCCAAGACCATGTGAAAATTATCTTCTTTGCCAGCCACTTTGATCTTGTCACCCTGGCACTGAGAGCTTCTGGCTGTTTCCTAAAGCCCTTCACGTTAGCCTCAGCCTCCTCACTCTGGTTGCTGCAGCTTGGCCCTCCCCTAACCACAGCTTTTCCCCTGATCTCCTGTCACCTCCTTTGCTTCAGCCAAAGAAAGCTATTCTCAGATTCTTTTGACACAATCTGACATTCTTGATACCTTGAGTTCACTAGCACAGTTTACCGCAATAGAACGAGGATACATAAACCAAAGTCTATAAGGCATGTGTTAGTTCCGTTGGCTTCCTAACCTTTAGAAGTTAGGAAAGGAGTCGAGAGAATGAGATCTGCATGTTGATTCATGCTTTGCATCTTTTCCATGGTTATCAGGCATTTAATGTCAGAGTCCTTCAGGAGAAATTTCAAGAGGGAGAAGGAACTGTTCCGTGTTATTTTAATCACAGTTTAAGGATGTTTTAAACCCAATTTAAAAACATGATAAAAGAAACAGAATTTATAGCATCAAAAAGTATCACAGGTGGGGAGGCAACCAAAATGAATAGAAGGTAAAGCTATTCAGTGACCAACGGATAAATTTTACAAGTGAGCAGCATGAAATGAAGTACAAGGCACAGAATGTGGATTAAATGACTTTTTTTTTTTTTTTTTTTTTTTTTTTGGGGTACGCGGGCCTCTCACGGCTGCGGCCCCTCCCGCTGCAGAGCACAGGCTCCAGACGCGCAGGCTCAGCGGCCATGGCTCACGGGCCCAGCCGCTCTGCGGCATGTGGGATCTTCCCAGACCGGGGCACAAACCCACGTCCCCTGCATCGGCAGGCGGACTCTCAACCACTGCGCCACCAGGGAAGCCCCTAAATGACTTTTTAAGCCACCTTCATTTATACATTCATTCACTCATTTGATAAAATATATCAAGAGCCTGACATGTGTCAGGTGGAATCCAAAAAATAAAAAATATTGTCTCTACCCTGCAAAACTAGCAACACAAGTTACAGTTATAGGAAAGCGAGACATATAAGATACAGTGGGGATAGAAATTATAGTGGGTTCCCCATGTAAGCCCTTTAAGCCTACTTATTTTAAATACTATTTTAAAATTCATGATTTATACTAAGAAAATTTATGGACAAGTTTTATAATAATACTAGTGTCTTTGTAGTTGTATCTATTTACTCTTTTTTCAGTCCATTTCTTAGACCTTTGGATATCAGTCGTGTAGAGAGTACATCTAGGATTCTTGTGTGAACCTGAAACCATGGCTACCAACTCAGCAGCAGAGATCCTGGGATCAACACCAGAAGCAAAGCTTGGTTTCATTTCAATCATGCATGAACTGGCTGATTGCTACCATCCTGGGAAGGATTTTTGTCCCCTTGGAGTCTTTTGCTATAATCTAGTATCTGGTAGAAAACATCACTTCTCTTAGAGGAAAAATGATCTGGTCCCGCCATTATGATGACTCTCCAGCAGTGAGATGGGAGGTCCTATCCAGTGGTGTTGGTGACTGCTGAGCAACAGAGCCTGGGTCTCATTGAGGCATTCCCAGAACTGATGGTGAAACTTGGGAGAATTCCCTTAACCACTTGTTTGAATCTCCCCTACCAAATGGAGAATATTCCCATAAACATGTATGTGCTTACTTATAAGATGTACATGGTAGGGCTTCCCAGAAACTATAGAATATGTTGTTAAACATTTCACATGCATCAAGTCCTTTTGCATTTCCCACCTATGTGACCTTGGGGACTTAACTGCTATGCTGTGATTACTTCATTTGGTTGGGATTTCTCAGTGCCTTCCCCTCCATTTGGAATAAGACTGGGAAGTAGGAGATAAGCTGTTTGCTGAAGCAGTTGAGAAACTGAATATTTGCCAAAATTAGTTCATGGAGAAAAGTTTGTTTGATCAAACAAGTGTTTGAAATTCTGGTTAGTCTAAGTTAGATTTTTTTCTCACACCTTCCACCCCACCTTTTTAAGTGTAGGTTGTACTTAGGACCGTTAGTATACTGATATGTATTGTGAATCTCTGAACTGGAGAATATAGTGGGCATCCTTTGCTAAATTCATTTTTTAATTGAAGTGTAGTTGATTTACAATGTTGTGTTTCAGGTGTACAGCACAGTGATTTGGATATATATATACACTACCCCTCTTTCCTCTTTGGTAACCATATGTTTGTTTTCTATGTCTGTGGATCTGTTTCAGTTTTATAAGTTCATTTGTATCATTTTTTTTAGATTCCATATGTAAGCGATATCATATGATATTTGTCTTTCTCTATCTGGCTTATTTCACTTAGTATGATAATCTCCAGGTACAGCCATGTTGCTGCAAATGGCATTATTTCATTCTTTTTTATGGCTGCGTAATAATTTTTAAACTTGTATGGAAACACAAAAGACCTCGAATAGCCAAAGCAGTCTTGAGAAAGAAAAAAAATGGAGCTGGAGGAATCAGGCTCCCTGGCTGCAGACTATACTGCAAAGCTCAGTAATCAAGACAGTATGGTACTGGCACAGAAACAGACATACAGATCAATGGAACAGGATGGAAAGCCCAGAGATACACCCACACACCCATGGTCAATTAATCCATGACAGAGGAGTCAAGAATGTACAATGGAGGAAAGACAGTCTGCAATAAATGGTGCTGGGAAAGCTAAATTCATGTTTTTAAAGAAAATTTCATGGAACTAGTTTTCTGCAGAAGCTTCTTTAGGAAGTAGTGGAGTAACAGACCAATGTATCTCCTTCTAAAACCTGCCCTCTTTCTACTGTGAAGTAAAGGCAACTTTCACACATAGAGTTGTAGGAAGGCCTTCCCAGTGACAGAGTTCTTTGCTTTTATTCACACCCAACTTCACAATAATCCTGTGAAAGTTATTAACTTCCCTTAGAAGAAAAATGGATGAAATAATCTCAAAAGGCCAATCTGAGATTTTTTTTTCGTTGTTTAAATCCAAATTTAAATGAAAGATTATAATCACTTTAGGTGCTCATGGTCTAGAAGATTATAGATTATATTATAGATTATAGATTATATTATAGATTATAATCACTTTAGGTGCTCATGGTGTAGAAGTCCAATGGTAAATATCAAAGTGAGAATGAAGCTCAGTATGTGGTTTCTTTCTCTCTCTCGCTCTCTCACTGTTTTCTCTCTTTCTCTTTTGGATTCTCTTTCTCTCATTCTTTCATTCTCTCTCCCTTTCTCTTTCTCTCTCTCTCCCTCTCAGTGTCACAAAATGCACATGGATTATCTAAATCTTGCACATGGGATTTAAACAAGGCACCGTAGAGTTTATCTGATGTTATTTCTCGGCAAACTCAGCCTTCCCTGCTTTACAGTGTTGGCTGCTTCTCCTCTTAGTCGCTCATAGGAGAAATAGTCTTGAGTCACATGGAGACAAATATAATGTGAATTTCAGAAGCACACAAAGCTTCCTTTCCCTCCCCCAACCCCACCCACGGGGGAATGCACCGGTTTTCCTTTCACCTGCGGTCACTACCACGTGTACCTGCTGGAACCTTCAGCATTATGGATGTCAGTGAAATTGCCTGTAATGTTGATTTGTCTGTCATCCCAGGGATGAGGCACGCTGATGAGTGGCTGAGCTCGGGAAAGAGAGGGTCGACAGAAGGCAGCACGCAGAAGTGCTGTAAATGAGGCATTGTGTTTCAGCACAGCAAGTGGTTTCTGAGTGTGACTGAGTCGGCCTCAGAGATAGGAACAGGATTTGGGCTCCTCCTGATTCTTTTCTTTTTATTATTATTTTATTTTATTGAAGTATAGTTGATTTACAATGTTGTGTTCATTTCTGCTGTGATTCAGTTATACGTATATATGTATGCTTTTTCATATTCTTTTCCATTATGGTTTATCACAGGATATTAAATGTAGTTCCCTGTGCTATACAGTAGGATCTTGTTGTTTATCCATTCTATATATAACAGTTTGTATCTGCTGATCCCAACCTCCCAGTCCATCCTCCCCCCAACCCCCTCCCCCTTGGCAACCACAAGTCTGTTCTCTATGTCTGTGAGTCTGTTTCTGTTTCACAGATAAGTTCATTTGTCATATTTTAGATTCCACATGTAAGTGATATCGTATGGTATTTGTCTCTCTCTTTCTGACTTATTGATAGTTCACTCAGTATGATCATGTCTAGGTCCATCCACGTTGCTACAAATAGTATGACTTCATTCTTTTTTATGGCCGAGTAGTATTCCATTGTATGTATTTACCACATCTTCTTTTTTTTTAATGTTATTTATTTTTGGCTGCATTGGGTCTTTGTTGCTGCACGCGGGCTTTCTCTAGTTGCAGCGAGCGGGGGCTACTCTTTGTTGCGGTGTGCGGGCTTCTCATTGCGGTGGCTTCTTCCGTTGCGGATCACAAACTCTAGGCGTGGGACTTCAGTAGTTGTGGCTCATGGGCTTAGTTGCTCTGTGGCATGTGGGATCTTCCCAGACCAGGGCTCGAACCCGTGTCCCCAGTATTGGCAGTTGGATTCTTAACCACTGTGCCACCAGGGAAGTCCCTACCACATCTTCTTTATCTCTTCATCTGTCGAACATTTAGGTTGCTTTCATGTCTTGGCTATTGTAAATAGAGCTGCTGTGAACACAGGGGTTCATGTATCTTTTCAAATTACAATTTTGTCCAGATCTATGCCCAGAAGTGGGATTGCTGGATCATATGGCAACTCTGTTTTTAGTTTTTTGAACCTCCTGATCCTTCATGTTACTGTATACTTGCTTTTCTTTCGCTTTCCTCTGGCAAACCACCCATCGATCCCTTTTATACATTTTAGCACCTCATCATGTTATCAGAAGGCAGAGGTAAAGTCAATTTTGCCAATCGAAGGCCACAGAAAAGGGTTCATGAATAAAATTGAAAGTAGCTGTGTTGATTTATGTATACCCTCCTCTGTACTGTCATCGCAAATCAGAGCGTACTCATTTTCAGGACTCTCCCAGGCAAGGGAATATGTGACTTTGAACTACATTTCAACTCTCTTCACTTTGTTTTGTGGAAATTTTTTCTTCCATTTCTTTTTTTTTAATTAATTAATTAATTTTTATTTTTGGCTGCATTGGGTCTTCGTTGCTGCACGCAGGCTTTCTCTAGTTGTGGCGAGCGGGGGCTACTCTTAGTTGCAGTGTGCAGGCTTCTCACTGCGGTGGCTTCTCTTGTTGCAGAGCCCGGGCTCTAGGCGTGGGGCCTTCAGTAGTTGTGGCACACGGGCTCAGTAGTTGTGGCTCACGGGCTCAGTAGTTGTGGCTCACGGGCTCTAGAGCACAGGCTCAGTAGTTATGGTGCACGGGCTTAGTTGCTCCACGTCATGTGGGATCTTCCCAGACCAGGGCTTGGACCCATGTCCCCTGCATTGGCAGGCAGATTCTTAACCTCTGTGCCAGCAGGGAAGTCCCTTTTCTTCCATTTTTAAGCAAGTTTCTTTATTTGAAAAATGAAAAGGTTTGTCTAAAACATTCTAAGAGCCCTCCTGCCTTGTTATCTGATTCCATATACTATGCATAAGTCCATATCTTCATTGAAATGGTACTTATTTCAGAACTTACAGTAATTAAGCCCAATAATATAATACAGTCTTTCTGAAAGCTTAAATCTTTCAGAAGAAGTAATTTGAAAAGGAAGGAAGTGAGCTCAAACACCCAAGTATAAAGAAGATGCCAGAATATTTGCCACCAGGTAGGTCTGGCTCAGCCTACAGGCAATTAAATCAAATGTGAAACAAAACGCTATTTGAACATTGAACAGAGGTAAATTGACTTCAGGAGGAGGAGGGAGACATTTTCATCTTGAAACCTGTATTTGATCTTGAGGCACACGTTGCCTGGGTCTCCTGCTACACCTTTGGTCCGGATTTGATGTATCTCTCAATTGCACTCTTAATTGACTCTTCTCCAGATGAATGATGTGTAGTGACAGCACTTCAGCAAACTCAATGTGGCACTTTTATCTCAATGACAAATTGGACAGTAGGTCATTACAGTTCATCAGACATCAATACATTTCATTCTGGTTGGCCTTTTTTTTTTTTCTTTTTGGCTAAGAGTCATTTAGGAAGCCAAAAGAAAGAAACAAACAAACAAAAACAACAAAAAAGGGGCTTCCCTGTGGCGCAGTGGTTGAGAATCCGCCTGCCAGTGCAGGGGACATGGGTTCGAGCCCTGGTCCTGGAAGATCCCACGTGCTGCAGGGCAGCTAAGCCTATGCGCCCCAACTACTGAGCCTGGCGCTCTAGAGCCCACGAGGCACAACTACTGAGCCTCCGTGCCACAACTACCGAAGCCCATGCACCTAGAGCCCGTGCTCCGCAGCAAGAGAAGCCACTGCAGTGAGAAGCCTGCGCACCACAACGAAGAGTAGTCCCCACTCGCTGCAACTAGAGAAAGCCCGTGCGCAGCAACGAAGACCCAATGCAGCCGAAAATAAACCAATAAATTAATTATTAAAAAAAAAAAGAAAAGAGAAACGACAACAACAAAAAAAACAAAGCCAGGCTTCTAGTCAGCTTTCTCCCCTCAGACTCTCCTCCCAGTGTTGTATATCCAGAGGATTCACCCACCAGTTAATGCCATCTGGATGCTCTCATAGCTGGCAGAGCCACAGGGCTGCAGAGAAGCTTCTAGAAGGCAGAAAAGGCCGCACGTCAGTATGATTGATGTCTGCTTCTACCCATTCCCATGAAGCTGATTCAGGCTAAGGGAATGTATTTGCCTTGCTTCAAAGAGATGGTCTTTCCTAATACAGTCTTGCTTTACTACTCCAGCAGGAATGCTCCTTTTTTTTTTTTTAATCCACATAATCCTGTTTTCCTGAGCAGAATTATTAATAACTTCCAAGAACTGCCTCACTAATCCCACGGAGAGTCTATAAGTAAGATCTATAGTGAATGACACTGTTTGAAGGAAGGCAAACTGAGACACAGGTGGAGGAAGAAAAAGAGTCAATGTCAGCCTTTTGGATACCAGGCTCAGAACTTTGCTGGCCGTGCCTGCCTGCCCCTCTCCTGGTCCAGGAAGTACAGAGCAAGGTGGATTTCTTCAGGAAGTCACCGGGAGGTGGAATTTAGTGGTTAAGAACAGGGGAGTGAGTCCACCTGGGCTCAAACCTTGGCCCCTTTATTGGCTGTGTGACCTGAGAAACTACATCCAGCCTCTCTGTGCCTCACTTTCTTTATCTATAAACTTAGGGATATTAGTACTGGTTTCAAAAAGCACTTGTGAGGATAGATGAGCTGATGTATGCCAAAAGCTTTGCAGAATACTTGGACATAGAGAGTTCGCTGCACTCGTGACCCTCTCTAGGGAGCCAGGAATGCCCATCCCGGAAGCTCCCTGTTCAATCCTGAAGACCTACTTAAATCCAGGCTAGCTCTTCGTTCAAGGTCTCCTTCCCTGAGTCTTTGCACAACCGCCTTTATCTCCTTACCTTCCCCTTCCTAACAGGGGTTTCTCAGTCAGTTTGATGTGAGTCATATTCTCTAACGGTCCCCTCCCCAGAACTGCCGAAATTTTCAAGATAGGACACAGCCCCACTGAAATCGTCATGGGCCAGAGCTCCCCCTGGGTCCTTGGGACCACCTAGAGTCTTTCAAGCTTTCCCCCAGCTCTTCCCAGCTGATGCCTCCCCCTAACACATAAGCACTCACATGCACAACCTCCAGCCTCACCCCCGACAAACCCACTACTCCACCCACTGGCTTCCACAAGCTTGCACCAATTTCTCAGCTCAGATCTTTAAATCATAAAGAGATCCCTCCTCTCCGGACTCAGGGAACTGCAATTCAGTCAAAAAACGAGCTCCGCTGTTACCGTGCCCCTTCCCTGTTCAAATGTCAAGAGACACTTACTTGCCATGGAGCATTAGAGACACGGCTTTCTTTTTCTGAGCCTGTTTCTGCATGCATAAAACGGAGATAATAAAGCCTGCTTCACACAGAGGTTTTGAGAATTAAATGAATTAATAGTACCTGCGGTGTCTGCCACACTGTCTCTGTCTACTCTGATGGCCACCACAGACTGGGTGGCTTAGGCTACAGTCATGTATTCTCTCACATGTCTCAGGAGGACAAGTTCAAAATCAAGATGCCAACAGAGTTGGTCTCGGGTGAGATCTCTCTTCCTGGTTTGCAGGTGGCTACCTGCTCATTCTATCCTCACTGCTCTTTCCTCTGCGCATGCCTAGAGAGAGATCCCTTGTGTCCCTTCTGTATTAGGGGCCTACCCTTATGACCTTATCTAACTTTAATTACCTCTTTAAATGTACTGTCTCCAAATATGGTCACTTTGGGGGTTAGGGCTTCAATGTAAGAATGGGGGCGGGGGGGGCAGCGTGGATACACATTTCAGCTTACAGCACACATCATAGTAATGTAACTCTCGCCCTTCCTGTGCTCCTCCCACCCCCTGGCAACCCCTTGGTTTCCAGTTATTAAATCAAATGTATGTGTCCCTCTTGTCCTAGAGTCCTGCCTCACATGTAGTCGGTTGACTGAGAGCCACAGTCCTGCGTCATGCATATGGCCAGACTCCCAATGGCCAGGGTCCTCTGTGCTCCTGAGAGCACCTCATGTTATAGGGATGTCAGTCATCCTCTCTGCCACCCACCACTTAGCGCACCTTCCTGACCGGAGCCCGTGGCCAAGCTGAGCAGCAGTGCCCCTCTGGGAGATCTGCCCTCCCTGCCCTCTAACCAGTGTCACCTGGAATAACGGAGGCTGGTGGGCACGGGTCCCACGGTTGCAGGTGTGCATCTTAGGACCCCTCTGAGAGGCACGTGGTCAGTTACTTCATCATACGCATAGGAAGGGTTTGGGTCAACACTTTCCACAGTTACATTTCTAATATTTCTAGAGATCAGCTATCATCTTGGGACCTGTGGTTCCTTCGGAGGGAGAAGAGTAGCAAACAGATAGATCTACAGTCCCTTCCTAGCTCAGCCTGCATTTGACCTCAATTTTCTTCTGTTTTCTGGCCATGTTGAGAAAGATAGTTAAAGGCATCGAGCTGCATATATACGCATTTAAAGGATCAGGGAAAGTTGACTGGAAAGTTAAATGCACGTACAAAAGCCTGTAGAAAAGATAAGTGTGAAGATTAAAGTCATTAAGATGACTGTGGCAAGGATTTCTATGTGGAAATGTTCATTGAAGAAACGTGTGTGGAAAAAATCTCACTGAAGCCCTGTTACCGTGAGCTCTGACATATGTCAGGCTGCTAAATCAGAATACCATCATCCTGTTAATGTGCTGTTTACAGTAAAGCTTGAAGTGCAGAGCAGGCTAGAGGTGTCTAAGAGCTGTTTTGCCCTGCCAGTCATCCTCTGGTTCTCATAAATGAAGAGGCTGTGTGACTGATCTGGGGTCCCCTACTCCCTTCTGACCCTGGTCCACACCCTTTTCACAGTTCATTTCTAGACACAGTCTCAGGGGCTTCCCCAGAGACAGCTACCTGCCCCTGTGCTCATGGGGCATCCAGGACACGGGCGAGGCTGCACCCCATGTTCATCAGGTGGGCAAGACCTCCAGGGTGTTCAGATAATCCATTTTTGAATCCCCAAGCCCAGAAGAACCAGTAGTTCTACAGCACAGTAAATAGGAAGATACCTCACAGATCTTCAAGAGAGACAGCAAAACAAGGGGCCAAAAGTTGTGCTTTTTCTGCTTTACATTTCAGGGGCAATTTTGTATTTCTTTAAACAATCTCACACTAAAGCTATAGCCAGGCTTCCCTGGTGGCGCAGTGGTTGAGAGTCCACCTGCCGATGCAGGGGACACGGGTTCGTGCCCCAGTCCGGGAAGATCCCACATGCCGCGGAGCGGCTGGGCCCGTGAGCCATGGCCGCTGAGCCTGCGCGACCGGAGCCTGTGCTCCGCAACGGGAGAGGCCACAACAGTGAGAGGCCCGTGTACCGCCAGAAAAAAAAAAAAAAAAGCTATAGCCATTTTAAAATGGCCACAGCTAGATGTGTATATTGTTCATTAGGGACTCACACAACAGAGGCATTGAATGAGATTTCTTCTCTTCTCTCCTTACATTCTCTTGCATCGTTAAACTGAAGGCAAACTAGAAACGTCATGACCCATGGTGATTTTTGTGGACTTATTTCTGTCTTCTGATGTGCCTGCAGACCATCCAAGGAGGTGAACAGCAGAAAGAGCTGCATGTTCTGACGTAATAGGTTAGGTGGTGCTCCCAAATCAGAGGAAAGCATCTGTAGTTCAGCTGTTGTTAAAATTCAAGCCGCCTTATTTACTTTATGGTGTGTCCATTGTGTAGGATAAAGTCGGCCAACTCTTTCAGTGACACTGTGGTTAGGGTCTGTAATCAGTCACATACACACTGATCTCTGCTTGATCTAATGGGCAACAGCAAGTCCCATCCTCTACGCCAGTTAATCTCCTTTAGTATGTGGAGCGATCTGATCTGTCTCCAAGGAAACAGGGCAGTGAAGGCCCTCTGATGCCTTTACTTGGAGTCCTTGCTGGTCTTGAAGCGACTCTCCACTCACATCAGTTATCAAGATATTCCCAGATTCTGGTGCACGTTCTGATGACACTCACTTCCATTCTGCACTACCTGGTGCTGGGCGGGAAATAGAAACCAAGAGCCAGGAGCCAAGGGAGTGTCAGTGATGAAGGGCAGAGGGGTGCGGATGGGCCCCAGGCCTTATGCGTGCTGTCTCCCAGACATGTTGAGGGCACGTGTCGATGTGCCCTCGACATACACACCAGGACTCACTTCCTTGTGGAATGCAAAAGGGGCAGATTTGAAACTGCTTTATTGAAGGCTAAGAACAGAATCTTTAAATTCCAAAATCAGAATACAGTTTTCTAAAACTGCACTTTGAACATTCGCAAAGTAATAGAGGAGAAACATTAATGGAAGTATTTCTGGATAGAAATCTAATCCACTACATTATAATGCCGTTCAAAAATTATGACACCGTCACCAACACAATTAAGTATTAATAATTGCTCTTCGTCCCAGCAAAGATTCTAAAGCAGAAACTAACACACCACTGTAAAGCAATTCTACTCCAATAAAGAAGTTAAAAAAATGATAATAATAATAATTGCTCTTTTATAACCAACTAACAATACACATGACTTAATTCTGATGCTGGGATTCCCGAACAGTGTCTTATAACTTGTATTTGTGTTTGTAAAACAGGATAGAAAACTAACACAAGGCTAACTAAGAGGAGTACCGGGAACTGCAGGAGAAAAGCTTTTGGCTACTTTCCAGGGACTGTGCATTTGTTTAACCAGAATCTGTTTCAACACATGTAAAGGTGGGTGTACAGTGATGATAATTTACCCAGCATGAAATGTGAGTATATTGAAGAATCGTTATTCTCCAGAAACGCAGTGAGTACTTCTTCAAATAACTTTTGCAACTAGAAAAATTGCCAGCACAGAAGAAAAAGTTTAGACTGAGACCCAGATCTTGCTTTTCAATATCAATCCAGGAAGGTAACTGTATAGTTATACTTAAGTTAATTATTATATAACCTTAGTAAACAAAGATTCCTATTATCTATCCCCACGTTTACCCAAACGTGCGAGGCAAAAAAATATGTATAAATAATCAATAGGAGTGAAACTTGTCTTCTGAACGCTAACACCATTGCTGAAAAATGAGACGTGGAAATGTTTTTCATTCAGTTGTGTCTTTGAGGAGCCTAGGAAATTTGCACTGTTTGCATCATTACCTGAGTAACATAGGTACCCAGAGTAGCAATGAAACAGTAAAAAAAAAAAAAAATCAATGAAAAAGAAAAAATGGACATGCATGGAGAACCAAACCCAACAGCTGTAGTTTCCCCACAGTTATAAAGTGGCAAAGAAATAGACTAGAACTCTGGTCTCAAAAAAATAATAATTAAAATAACAATAATAATAAGGAGGAGGGTGAGAAGTTAATATCAGAAAGATTGGTTTAGTCAGGTACTCAGAAGTTTGAGAGTGAAATGTTACAAACCAATGGTGGAAAGTTTATCACAGATTTATGCCAAAGTGGGATCATTGTCATTGTACATAATCTAATTTCAAAGCACTGTGTCCTACATTATGTTTAATAATTTTTAAGAAAACTTGATGAAGGAGGCAGATAAGGTGATACCCCTCCAGAAACTGAGGCTTAGAATCAGTGACATAATGACATTCAAGCTAGGAATGTAAAAACCAACAGCCTTATGGAATAATAGAGCCAGAAGAGGCCTCCAGGTACCACGTGGTCATGCCTGATCCCTTTAAGCAGGATGATAGCTAATGCTCCCAAGAAAGTTGACAAGCAGATGGTGACAAATTCCCCTAGCCTCGTTCCAGGAAGGCCACTTACGTGATGCCCAAGGCAGAGCCTGGCTTTCGCTCACTTCTGTGCATTCTGTGTTTCCAGCAAGTGGACCATTATGCCTTTGTCCCTGCTCCCTTCCCTCTCAGCCTCAAGTCAGTATCGTCAAGAGAATATCATTGATTGCTCAGAACATTCCCCATGAAATAACTTACTAATGAGTCCGGGTCATCTTTAAGAAACCGTTCAAAAAATAGGTATCACTTTATGATGCTGATAAAATGAATTATTTTTCTCATAAGTAAGCAGTTTATGGGAGGTGTTTCAAATAGGAAAGACAGAAAAAGCAGACAACTCCAGAACACATTTTTTAAGTAAAATGACAAACTATGGAAAAAATAGTTTTCCAAAAGGAATTAAAGAGAAAACTGCCAAGCAGAGAGAATGTCAAATGATACTAAACGAGGGCAAATGCGGTGAAGAAAACTATAACTGTGCAGCTGTGGGCGGAACCAGATTAGACGCTGACCTTCCACAAACACCTAAAGAACACAGCTCCCGAATAATAAATGTTGAGAGTAGCTGGAGGGGCCCCCGTGCGCCTGGGCCGCTGCCTCCTCGGCACGTGCGTGGCTGTCTGCTACCCGGACACGGAAGGCCAGACCAGGGTTGGTGCCTTCAGCCCACGCTGGCGATGCCTCATTTCACTGCAGTTTCTCATGGCATATTTATTAACTATCTTTAATCTTTATAGTCTAAAACATCTGGTTTTTTTAGGGGTTTTTTACATCTTTATTGGAGTACAATTGCTTTACAATCGTGTGTTAGTTTCTGCTTTATAACAAAGTGAATCAGTTATACACATACATATGTTCCCATATCTCTTCCCTCTTGCGTCTCCCTCCCTCCCACCCTCCCTATCGCACCCCTCCAGGCGGTCACAAAGCACCGAGCTGATCTCCCTGTGCCATGCGGCTGCTTCCCACTAGCTGTCTACCTTACGTTTGGCAGTGTTTTTTTAAAATATATTTTACTGAAGTATAGTTGATTTACCATGTTGTATTAATTTCTTCTGTACAGCAAAGTGGTTCAGTTATACATGTATATATTCCTCTTCATATTCTTTTCCATTATAGTGTATTACAAGATCTTGAATATAGTTCCCTGTGCTATACAGTAGGGCCTTGTTGTTTATCCATTTCATATATCCTAGTTTGCATCTGCTAATCCCAAACTTCCAGTCCATCCCTCCCCCACCCCTCTCCCCCTTGGCAACCTCGAGTCCGTAAAACGTTTGTGTTATATCCTGAGTCTAGGATTGGAAAACCTTATAATTTCATTACCAGTAACACCATGTTGAGGACGATATGTGCTAGAAATAGTCAGCAAACATATTTATCATGTTCCATTTAGGACCCGAGAATACACAAGGTGGACTCAGTCCCTTCAGCCAGGGCGTTTCCAACATGGAAGTGTAGACTAAATTTTCTTCCCTGGCTTAACACGTAAAACCATCAAATCCCAGCATTCAATTCTAGTGCAGTGCCAGTCACATCCGTTTATTGCTGTCGCGTAATCACACTTAGGGGAAAAAACTAAAACCTCTACTGTTTGTGTATAAACAGAAGATAATTAATGAATGCATTGTTTCTTTTTTTTCCACCCTGGAAGAAGTAAAGATAGACTAGTCTAATATAACAACATAAGCATATCCGTTAATTAGAATCATGTTTGTGTTCCTTTTTTTTTTAACTGAAGTATAGGTGATTTACAATGTTGTGTTAGTTTCAGGTGTACAGCAAAGTGATTCAAATATATATATATATATATAATTCTTTTTTCATATTCTTTTCCATTATGGTTATTACAGGATATTGAATATAGTTCCCTGTGCTATACAGTAGGACCTTGTTTTTTATCTTATCTATTTTATACAGAGTAGTTTGTATCTGTTAGTCCCAAACTCCTAATTTATCCCTCCCCAACTCCTTTCCCTTTTGGTAACCATAAGTTTGTTTTCTATGTCTGTGAGTCTGTTTCTGCTTCTGTATCCTTTAGGATGGCAAGTATCTTAATAAGAAAATATTGACTACAGGCGAGCCTTGCAAAAGAAAGGTAGTGATTGAGAACACACTCAGGGCAGAGGGAAAGAAATTAACACCTTGTTAAAATACCCATTGGTTATAGAAAGTTAAAGTAACTTAGAACAAACTAACACATTTGGGTATTGACAATAGATCTAAACAAAATCCTAGCCAATGAGTTCTAGCATTTTTGTCTCACAGATTCTTCCTTCTTAACATGTTTCAGATCCAATACCTTTGTTATTTCTTAGAGCTATGCCAGCCAGCCCTAATTCCTCCAGATAAAACCAGCCACAACAGCATTCTCTTTTAGCCCATCTTCATCAGCAACAAGCATCTTTTGCAGTTGTATGAGCATGAGGTGCCTAGAGGAGATCACTTATACATGTATTTGACAGATGTTTACTGAGTGCCCCTGGGTGCCAGTGCAAGTACTGTTTGCTGGGCATTGGATCACAGTTGTGGGCTAGGCCTGCCCTCAAGGGACGTACAGTCCAATGCATAGCTCTTCAGTTCTAAGAAACTCACTTTCTCATTGTCATGATTTCTTTGCAGAAACATGGAAATCATGATGTTTAATGTTTTATATCAATTGCATAGCATTTTCCTCATTTATTCTGGCCAGTGCTGTATGTTCTAGCCTAGACACTGTCCCACCCGCATTTTACCCCCCCGCCCCGCGTCACTCATTTCTCAACGTTTATGATTATTCTGTGCACAATACTAATAGGCCAAGTGCCCTCCCTGAGTACTGCTTCCAAACTCTTGCTACCTTGAAAGTGCCACTCAACAGTTCCCTCTTCTGCAGAGCTCCCGTCTGACGTTAAATGCTTTCCACGGTAAACTTAAGTGCTTGTGCACCGTTCTCATCCTATATCTGTGTTTCTCTGTGACTTTAAGCCTTTTAAAATTGCACACACTCTGAAGAGATACTTGCACACCCACGTTCATGGCAGCCTTGGTCACAGGACTCAAACGGAAGAAGCACCCTAAGTGTCCATGGACAGATGAATGGAAAAACAAAATGTGGTGTATCCACACAGTGGATATTACTCAGCCTCAAAAAGGAAGGGAATTCTGTTGCATGCTGCATTGTGGGTGAACTTTGAGGACATTATGCTGTGTGAAATAAGTCAGTCACCAAAGGGCAAATCCTTTATGATTCCACTAACATAAGGGACCTAGAGGAGTCAAACTCATAGAGGAAGTAAAATGGTAGTTGGTTGTCAGGTGCCAGGGAGAGTGGGAACAGAGAGTTATTGTTTCATGGGTACAGAGTTTAGTTTTGCAAGATGGAAAGAGTTCTTGAGATGGATGATGGTTGCCCGACAGTGGGAAGGTACTTAATACCACCGAACTATATGTACACTTAAAAATTGCTGAGGATGGATTTTATCATAATTTTAAAATGTGTTTTTAAAAATCACTCGTGCTCATTCCCCCACCCCACTCCTTTGTGAATGGGACCCTTTTGCTATCTTATAATGCTGATGTCATTCGTAATGTTCTCTAGACACTGAAAACATAAGATACATATGCTCGATAGACATAATAAATATGATTGCAAAATGACACCACCTGAGACAGAGAGAAACTTCCTCAGCATCAAAGCATGTCAGTCCTTCCTCTGGTTTCAGTGTCATGCAACAGTCATAGTCTGATTAAACCAAGGTCAATGGAGCAGATATTTAGGGAGAGGACTGTGGCAAAGAACCAAACAAGAAAAAAAAAAAATTACGTTAATCCACAGCATTGGAAAAATGAAAAGAATCAGGTAAGGTAATCAGTCGAAAAGCTTTGAGATAAGTACAGAAGCAGGACACTTTATTAAATAGATTTTTGAAACAGGGCGGAAGCAAGTACCGTCATCAATAAAAGAAACCTGTGAGACATATAAGGTACACAAGTGAAGGGACTTCCCTGGAGGTCCAGTGGTTAAGACTGTGCCTTCCAGTGCAGGGGGTGCAGGTTCGATTTCTGGTCAGGGAGCTAAGATCCCACATGCCTCACGGCCAAAAACCAAAACATAAAACAGAAGCACTATTGTAGCAAATTCAATGAGGACTTTAAAAACAGTCTACATCAAAAAAAAAAAAAAAAGATGAGTGAAATCAGATGAGAGAAAGTGCATCAATATATTGAGGGGAAAATGCAAGAAAATCGCATTTCCACAATAGAGGGACAGACATGAACCAATGGAAATAATAATAATATATTTCTTCCCGGACCAACACTAAACGCAAGTTGCAGAGCTGGCCTGTGGTGGAACTCGCAAGTTTTATTGGCAATATATGTGAGGAGACAAAAAGCAGCATATGGAGGAATACAAAAATATACTCTCTAGAGACACTGCCTCTTCAGATGTCAAGAAAAACCTGGCTGAAGTGCAGCGAGAGTGGCACACTGCAAAGTTACAGATTCAAGGCCACCCACAGAACCAAACAGCAAGGCTTAGGCAACTTATTACTGAAATAGCCCCTTTCTTCTCTGCGTTCAGTAGAAGACTCTAGGGGACGAAGAGGGAGAAGCTGAATCACTCCAAGGTGCTTAATGACCCCACCATTAATACGGAAATTACAATGGAGAAGGGATTAACTCTGTGCCCAGTGAAGCATCCCTGTTCCCATCACCCCAGGGGGGCTTGGCCTCTCGGGCAGCCTGGCATCCTGTCCGCTCCCCTGTTCCGTGTGACAGTAGGGGTTACATCATTGTGTTGCATCCCTGCTACTTAACTCGATGCCTGATACACTGTAGCTAAATAAAAGGTGTTTTTTAAATTAAAAATGATGACTAAATAGAAGCGTGAAGACATTGTCATTTGGACCCTGGCTCCACTGCTCATGAGCCCTGTGACCTCCATTAGGATGCTTTATTTCAGGGTCCTCATTGGTAAATTGGAGGTAGAGAGAGATTTTTTTTAAGGATACCTGCTATCTAGTGTAGTGTTTTACTTTCCATATTTAAGAAGCATTTATTTTCAAATCAATTTCAGTATATCAGTCTTTGGTGTTTCTTCTCCTACCAGCCTTCCTTAAAACTCTCCAACCTGCCTGTCTGCATGCAGGTTGGGGAGGCTGAGAATGCCAGCCAACAGAATGGTTAAAGCAGGATCCGTAGAGCCTGACCTCATGGATTTCAAACCCAGCTCTGCCGCTTACTAGCTGTGTGATCTTGAGCAAATTACTCAACCTCTCTGTGTTCAGTTTGCTCATCTCTAAAAAAAAGATAACAACAATACTTCCCTCACAGGATTGAGGATCAAATAAATTCATGTCTGATAGGCACTCGGGGCATTGCCTGACACATGGACAAGCTGAATAGGACTTCTTGATAATTATCATTCCTTCACCCTGCTCAAATACTGTACCCTTCCTTTTAAAGAATTTGAAAAAGGCTTAATATTTAAAATCTCTGTGTCTCCTTCCAAGAATTCTTTTTAATGGTAAAATGATACCCATGCCCTGGAACTGTGACTTAAGACAGACTGTGAAATGTGCCTTTTAAAATACCATGAATTTTCAAATCAGAAAGAACTCAGTTAATCCCATCCTGCTTATTTATGGGCTCCATGTATTTGGGGAGATTCTGAGTTTCTAGTCCTACATCTGTCACATAAATTAAAATATGTACTTCTTGAGGTGGTTGTAAGGTTTAAAAGAGAGAATGTATGTAAAGTGCTGGAAAATACATTACATTCTTTATCCTTCACCCTCAGTCAAAACGTGCTTAATTTAAAGCAGCGTATGTAATATTTAACATGATGTCCACAAGAGTCAGAAATGAAATGTGTCAGTGGACCACGCTTGGATGAGAGTTGCTTCTAAGAAAATGAGGCCATATATGGTGACTCATGTGGGCAATGGGGGACAGATGACGTCCCTGAGGGGTGGGCACTGCCAGCACGTGATCTCCACAGCACCACTCTGTAGCCTCTCACCACCCTGAAACTACTGTGTTTTCGTTTGGTGTCTCCTCTGTCTCCAGTTCAGAACATCTAGTACCAGCTGACTGGGGAGACAGAAAATTCCCCTATTCATTTCATGAGGAGTTTTTCTCAATCGTCTTTCTTTGTGTTTGGTGGTGTTTTTTTAATGCGGGCTTTGTATTCTAAAAGCACATTTAAGAAAGTCAGAGCTATACAATGTTGCCTTATCTCCTTTTCCATCACCTGTCACCCAGAGAGGTGGGTAAAAGCAGCATAGCTCCCCGACCAGGAGTCAGAATAAGCGGCTTGGTCCCAAAACACTACGTAGTGGCCAGAGACTGTTGGAGGACTTGGTTAATCTCTGCATTTTCTCAACTCTAAATGGAAGATACTGAATCAGATGCTTTCTAAGGCTTCCTTCCATCTGTAATCCTTGCATTCCCCGTGAGCGATTTATTTGAAGGGTGCAGTTCAGACGTGGTTACACCCCAGGTCCTGGATGCACCAGGAAAGGGTGCAGGAGGCTGCTGGTCTCTGAGGTTCACTCCTTCAAGAAAGCCTTTTGGCATCAAGCGCTGTATAAATACCCTCTTGACCGACTTGAGGGAACAGATACACTAGCAGAATACCTGAAGGAACCGTTTTTCTTTGTCTATGAATTTTTTTTTTTTTTTTTTGAGTATGCGGGCGTCTCACTGTTGTGGCCTCTCCCGTTGTGGAGCACAGGCTCCGGACACACAGGCTCAGCGGCCATGGCTCACGGGCCCAGCCGCTCCGCGGCATGTGGGATCTTCCCAGACCGGGGCACGAACCCGCGTCCCCTGCATCGGCAGGCGGACTCTCAACCACTGCGCCACCAGGGAAGCCTGTATATGAATTTTTAAAATATGTTGCTATTCCTGACTATGGTGGTAAGCGTTCTGGCAATTTTAACAGATTTGAGCAGAAAAATGAGAACTCATCCTCCACAATTTTGTCTCCAATATAGAAGGAGTATCACAGAGATTATAGAACTGTTGAGAGTTCCAAGGGAGGGGATAATTTATCATTACAAAGTTAGCCTAGCAAATATCCATTCTCTGAAAATTAAGTCAGAAGTCCAGAAGCAAAGGTGAGGTCTGGAGGTGCCCTGACCTGGAGCGAAAGCCCACCTGTGGGATGGGGCACGCTCTTTGCCAGCAGCATTCCAGGGACGTAATTTACTAAGTACCATGTGATGAAATCAGCAATACAGATTGAAAGCAATATTTTTATATTTTATCAGGAATAAGCAGTAAGACTTTTTGAGTAGCTAGACTTTTTTCTCGTCTTAGAAGCATCCTTCCCCCAAAGCAAATGGGCGTTAGCATTCTTTATGTGATATGTTTTCTCTGTGTATTTACGGCATTACGTTTTTGCCTCAGCTGTCGTGCTCTTTTTTTTGCTCATGACCTTTATGGAAATGAGGGAAAAAATTCACTCTACCTGCTTGTGGTCTAGGACAGAATGTTCCACTTAACATTTTGTGGTAAAATCTTAGAGAAAACTGCTGCATGTGAATCTGTGTGGTCCCTCCGTTGTAGTACCAGCCTCCTGATTTCTGGAGGAAACTGCTTTTCCACGGGTTAGTTGCCAGCCGATTACCTTTTGTCCTATTCTTGTTCTTCAATTATAATTTTGTCAAACGGAGACAAAAGCTGCCACATCATGTGAAAAGCAAATGATTATTGGTGTCTGTGCTGCCTATGAGGACATCTGGATTTCCGTGGCTCCTTGTTCATCTTTGAATTATTTTTTTCCTTTGCAAAAATCCCTAGCATTTGTCTTCATTCTGGGACATTTAGAAACCCTCCACTGGATCTATTCCTTATTTGAGCATATGCTAAGAGGGCACCCTGGCCTTCTTGAGCAACAGGGACACTGCCACTGGGTCTGTTGTGCAGGGCACAATTGCATAAGCTACAAAGCCTTGTGGCTTAATTCTCCCAGAGAGTTAGTGCGCTCTGCTTTCATATTGACCTGATTTGGGGTCCACCTTCCTTGTGCCATGGGGCTGGGACTGAGCCAGAATTCAATGACTCAGTCCCTCCCCTTGAAAGGGAAGCTTTTTCCTTGGACTGAGCTAATTACCTTGACTCTGTCCTCCTTCGGGATGAGATCTTTCTCAGCAGGCTTTGATTGCTCACACAAAGACACCCAGGCCTGTCCTGTCACTAGGATGAATACGGCCTGTGCTTAAGATGGGGCCCCACAAGCCAGAATTTAATGTCCATGGAAATCGAGAACTAGCCCCTGAGAGGAGAGCTTTCTCAGAATCCTTCAGGCACTGACTTCTCAGAGCCTCTTCTGGGGTCACAGTATCTTATGATCTACATCCCAGAGGAGGTCGAGACAAGACCCGTCAAAGGAGGCCGATGCCCTTAGACTCAGGGTATTATTCACGGAGCGGCCTCTACCCCCAAACTTCTTGTTACCGGCCGAGGAATTCCTACTCACTAACTAGGGAGAATTTTCTTTTAAATCCCGAAGGAGGGGAAGACCTTCTATGTGTGCTGTTCGTAACTGAATTAAAAGACACCCTGGTGGGGTCCAGAGGCTCTGCCTTGTGATTACTTTCGGCATAAAACTGCCTCATTACCGAGTCCTCCTGGTACTTCTGTAGCTCAGTTCCCTTGGAAGGTGTCCAAATTCAAAGCTACCTTTACACTAAATTCCTCTGTGCCCTGAATAGTGAGATTATCGGGTCCACCCACCTGCTCCTGCACTTCCTTCCTGCTCAATTTAAATAAACAGTGAGCTGTTTTTCTTTTTGACTAAGTGCCGGTCTATACAACAGCAACAGGAAGATTGTTTTCTATCTATATGCAAATGGGC
Organism: Tursiops truncatus; assembly: GCF_011762595.2. Lineage (NCBI taxonomy): Eukaryota > Metazoa > Chordata > Mammalia > Artiodactyla > Delphinidae > Tursiops > Tursiops truncatus. Next base: position 73,673,581 of record NC_047049.1, on the reverse strand, counting down.
TGAATTTTCTCCAGTCCTTGGGAAAAGACCCTTTGAACCAAATGACTTATATTGCTGTTTCGTCATGTATAAAATTAGTGGTTTGGGGGTAAATAACGTGAGTTTCCTTCCAGCTATATAATTCCACATCACAAACACTGAGGAGGACAAGCTTTGCACACACTCAGCAATTAAAGAATAAACACAGTGGTACATGTTTAAATGCCCGGTACATACCCATCTGCCTAGCATGATACTCTAGTTTTTTTCTCAACTGGATATCAGCTTCTTCCTGTTCAACTTGTACCATAAACCTTTAAGCAACAGAAACACCCAGCCACTTAGCAATCCCTAAAGCATCCTAGACCTACCTGCTCCTGGCAGCCAAGTTCATATAGTCCCCTGTAACCTGAATGCCCCTTACCCTTCGACTTCTGGAAATTCCCATTCCATCTTTAAAGACCTGCTCAAACGTCACCTCCTCTGTTAAGTCCTCCCCCTGGACTCTACCTCTCACTCTCGGCATAACAGGAGACTTTCTTTCTGTGTATACACAACTCTTTACTCAGATCTATGGTCTGATGCTTGAAATACCATAGCAAAGCTTACTGTGTACACGGCTGCCTGCACCAAGTAGGCTGAGATCTGGTCAGGTTTCACTTACCTTTCATGCTGTCTAGCACTATGCCTGATAGGGAGCAAGTTCTCAATGACACTCGTTGCGTATAGCTTGAATAAGATCCATTAGGGAAGGGTTCTTAAAATAATCTATTTAGGCTAAAGTTTAACATGTACACACGATTGTGTATTTAAAGTCAATGCTATAGGAAAAGCAAATGAAGATAGGGGCAAGCTTTGGTTCCTGGCAAATTTAGTTTGCTTTCGTTACTTGGAGACGTTAGAGGCCATATCTGGTGAAGATTCAGGTGGTAGGGCTGGGGATCAAGGGAGAATTACCCTTTCACCTTAAATTGCCATTTTGATTTAACGTGTTTTGTCTAGCAATGATAAAATATAAATCACATGGAGCTCTCGTGGGCCAACATGAAACTCGGCAGATCTTCAGTCTTCCTGGCTTCTCCATGCCAGCTCATTCCTATGCCTTTTGTTTGAAAATGAACAGAGATAGCTCTGCCTTTCTTCCCTTTTTTTTTTTCCTATTCCTTCCTTCAATGAAGACATTAAAGCATGAATCTTTTCTACATTTCTGTGGCCATTCAGCAAGCGACTGTCCAGCTCCCACTGTGTTCTCTGCACCACACAAAACACAGGGAGAGAAATCAAAAGATGGTTTTTGGGTAGTGCTGTCCAAGAGAGTATTCTTTTTACTCAGGAAAAAATATTTATGTAACAACATTTCTTGACTTTCTTCTATGTGTGAAGGCACCATATGAGACAGAGATGAATAAAGACTGGTTCTCAAAGTCCTTAGAGTTTCAAACAGTGGTTTTCACATTTCGAGTCATGAAATCAACTTAGTAGATTCGGAAGAGCATTTTTATTTATTTAGGATAGCATAGAACAGAACGCATCAGAACACCTCCCACAAAGTGAGGATATTGTCACACGAAATTCATTCTCAGTAGAATGCATATGTGTGTGCATTGAATCACAAGGTAGAATGTTTTTATTTCTGTAAAATGCAGTCAAAAAAGTTAGAAGCCCACTGATTCAGAAGAATCAATGAACATGTATACAAGTCATTGCAATTCAGGTTTTAAGAAACTGAAGATGAGAAGAAAAGTGGGCGTGAGAGGATTCCATGTCAAATTTATAAGCTTCAAGGATCTCAACTGCCAAAACTGTGTCACGTTTGTGCCACTTTATAACTTCCTTCCTAGGACCAGTCAATTCTGTATTAAAGTGTTATCTCTAAGCATCCCATCATGCTTAGAGTATTGGAATTAGATGAACTAATTCTTTGAATGTCCTGCTTCAATTGTTAGTATTCATAACAAGTAGAAGGAGACTGATGGGAGGACCTCATATCTGTCTTCTGACTACTGTTTATCATCTTTATTATATCAATAATACATATTCACCATATTACATTGCAGTATTTAGATAAATGACCTATAACCTCATCTCCCAGAGATAATCACTTTTAGTATTTTCCTCGAGGTCATTTTCTGTAAATATCCTATACTATACATTTATGTAAGATCACTTTCTTGGATGTCTAAATGTTTTTGAGGAAAGCTCGTGTATTCAGTCTTCTTAAAGAAATAACCAACCATATCCCTAACACATCTTTTGCATCAACTGAAGGAAAACTTTAAAGATTTTCAAGATAATCTTTAGAGTTTTATTTTCAAATTAAATGTAACAAATATGAGTGAACCTCCTATGTGCCAGTCGCTAGGAACACAGGTAGGTAAGCGTGTTCCTTCCCTTTAAAGGGTTTGTAATCTAGTAGGGGATAAGAAAAAGGTAAATCACCAGAAAACAAAACAATGCGATAAGGCTCATTTGAAAAGTAAGTATTACGTGCAGAGGAGAAGATGAAGCAGGTTTTCTGGGGGGCATCACAGGGAGCTTTCCAGAGGAGGTGACCTCGGTAGAAAGAGTGGTGCTGCCGAGCCGGCAGGGAACCTACCCGATAAAAAGCCAATTCAAGAACCATTTCCAAGCATGATTCAAACACAGAACCAACTAAGAGGTAGCAAAACCTGGAACGGGTAGTGCATAAGGGGATTCATCTGACCACAAACCTGGGGACCTTCTCTTTCTAGTGGCACAGGGATCAATCATGACTGGAGAGAAAGAAATGCAATTCTAGTTCACTCGCCGTGCATTAGAGTCATAATAAAGGAAATGTTCGTTATTGGCTTTCAACTTTTAGAGTCAACCTGAAAACAAAATAAAGAAAATGACGATAATGTAACGGATGTAGATGTCAGTTTTGGCAACAGAAATACTAAAGATGTGGTCAGCAGAAGATGGAAAAGGGACAGAAAGAGGAAAGTTGGGCATAGCAATAATACCTCATCTTGCAAAGCCAGGAAAACAGATCAGAGTTGATGTTATAAGAATGCAGGGGTTAACTATTTAAACTGTAAAGGCCACGCCATTATTGCTTTGAGTAAAAAATAAATAAAAGCATTTACAACAGGTATCATTGAGGGGGAAAGCCTACCATAAATATAATACCTTTAGTCGGAGCTATTTCAAAGATTCTCTAACTGTAGTACTTATTCTCTTTAAGCTTTTATTCCTGGAACACTGAACTCATAGCATGATTTTATTTAGGAAACAGTAGTCTAATAGGAAATATATTACCGTAAGTAAAAAGGTAATTCTTACCATTGATGTTATAAATTTGTTTTTTTGTTTTGTTTTTTTGTTTTGTTTGCGGTACGCGGACCTCTCACTGCTGTGTCCTCTCCCGTTGTGGAGCACAGGCTCCAGACGCGCAGGCTCAGTGGCCATGGCTCACGGGCCCAGCCGCTCTGCGGCACGTGGGATCCTCCCGGACCGGGGCACGAACCTGTGTCCCCTGCATCGGCAGGCGGACTCTCAACCACTGCGCCACCAGGGAAGCCCATAAATTTGTTTTTTTAATGTAGCCACATCTTTTTGACTAATGTGTTTTGATTGTTCTTCTAGCTGAAAGAACAAATAAAAGTTGCGAAGTCAAAAAAAAAAAAAAAGAATCCTTTCCAATTCTAGGGACAAAGGTTGAAACTAGGTAAGAAGAGCCAGCTAGGATGAGGGGAATAAATCAGTCTCCTTTATCTCGCATTTGAATTCATGGAGCTCTGCGTATGTCCCCAGAAATCCATTTGTTTTCCCTGTGAAAATTGTATCAAAATACCCAGGAAATAATACCATGCATAGCCCATAAAGTCAGTGCAAAAGGACAGGTGCATATGTATACAGTAATATATTCAGTGCAGAAAGAATGTACTCAGGCAGGGTTACTTAGAGGTCGGCTTCTTTTGAGTTGATGGAGGTACATTTGTAGAGGAGAAGGAATTCAGTGCCATGTGTACACAGGCATGGATGGCATTTCGTGGATAGAACTGGCCACAGATTCCAGCCAATCGCCTGGTATCACCTCTTGTTTTCACCAAGGGGAATATTAGCTTCTTCCTGATGAAGCTAAGGTGACCAGTTCCCCAACCAACAAATCCACAAGTAAGAAATAAGAAGACTTAACGAAACATCAGGAAATGCAAGTTATTTTAGCCCTGTCTCTCTCAGCTATTTCAGAACCAAAATCTTATCCTCAGACCAAGAAAGGGTGCAGCTTTAGAGGAAGTATGCTTTCTGTTGCCTAGCCAAGCATTCTGTTGGCTAGCCAAGCATCTGAGCCTGGCACAGTGTTTGCTGAATGAAGCCATATCAAATCTTTCTCTCTCTATTTTTTTTTAAACACGCAGAATATAAATATATTCCAATTGATAAAAATATAAGAAACCCTGTGATTATGTGATTCCTATTCCATTATTTTTCTTGCCTGGGGAGCTGAGATAAGAACCAGTCTGTCCTTAACACCCTCCTCTGCTGCAAGTGTGGGATCCAGATTTATTCCCACTATCCCCGGACAGAGCCCTCAGAGCTCCTTTTCACCTGAGAGCAGACCCTCTTAGGATTCCAGGAAGGAGCTCTGTGGATGTGTATGGAAATCAGTAACAAAAAGAAAGTTTCTTAAAGTGTAAGATGGATAGAGGGGTAGGGAATCTTTTTGAGCACATAGCATCATTTCCTGCTGTCAGATATGCGTAATAAATAGGGTTGTAGGAGAAGATACGGAACGCTTTTGCCTGGTGCTTCGTGGATCACCCAGTGAAATGCTAGCTAAACCATGGATTGAGAATCTGTCATGCCTCAGGGTGTGTGAAGCACCGGGGACGCCTCTTGCTTTTCTTTCATTTCCATGCTTACCCTTTGAAGAGTCTGTTTACAGCCAATAAATGATACCTTTGACACATCCTTAATGATAGCTCAGGAGAGCCAGAAAAATATCCGGGGGTCTAGATTAGGATGAAGTTGTCGAGGTCATCCAACCCAGCCTCTTGTCTCCAGGTGGTCCTGTCCCTGACATTGCCAATTATAGTTTTGAGATGGGAGGGACCCTGGAGAGGGAATCAGGTACAAGTCCTCACTGTTCCCCTCTCTTAGCCCTGCTCTCCTTAGAAAGTGGCAAACCCTGACAGACATTTGCAACCAATTAATTCCACAGGTTTAATGGCTCCATTATGTTATATGTTTTAGGTTATACTCCACAGAACACTACTGTGAAGCAGAGCAGTAGAAACTGTATGACTGTAGTGAATTTGAATTCCTGCAAAATATTTTTGCACTTAAGCACTTAACTACACAATTACATAACGATTACTAGACACTTCTCCTTTGCAGTTTCATCGGTTTGCTGATTTTACTTGTTTATCTCAAGTCCCCAGTCTCCTAAAGACGGAGTTGGGGTCTCCTTTTGATAATCTCTTATCTGTATCCACTCAATGCAGCCTTCTCTCTCTCTCTCTCTCCTCTGGAGTTTCAAGTGTCGTGGAGAAGATACATTGCGTGCAGAGATAACAATACTAAAAGGTAGAAATGATAAAATGGCAACATTCTGTGGAATTTTAAAGAACAGAGAGAATACTTCAGACTACAGGACTCAAAGAAGGATCGTTAAGCAAGTGGCATTTGGATTGAGTCCTAAAGACCAGGACATGTAAAATGACATGTAAAAATGGGACAGAGTGTGCTAAGAGGTGGATAAACAATGAGGTAGGAAATTTCAAGGAGTATTAGGTACACGAGAAGCTGTTTCTTTTGACTACAAAATGGGGTCTATTAATGGAAGGGTAGCTTAAAGTCAGACAACAGTAGGCAACAGAGCTTCAACTTGATTCTAGATTGTGGGAACCAGGGAAGGTGTTTAGGCAGAAGGAATAGATTTGATCAGAAACAGATGTTTGTGGTTGAAGATTCCAAGCTACACAAATACCATCTGTTTTCATGCAGTGTGGGATAACACTGCAACATATAGGGATCGTGTTGACTGTCACTGGAACAGAACACATGGTAGACACATTCCTTTTTTCACTGCTCCTCTTAAAATTTGTAAACTCTTTAAAATTGCCATGCCCGTTTTGTACGAAACTGATCTCATTTGTCCCTTACCATGAGCCTATGAAGTTTTATCCCATTGTATAGGTGAAGAGAAGCACACTCAAGGAGGTTGGGTGATTTGTCATCTGGGCACATAGCTAGTTAGTAACTAAGTGAACACTGGAATCTTCTTCCTCCAGATCCAGGGAACTTCTCATTGTGTGACGGGCTGCCCCCTACCTAGTTCTCATGTACTGTTAACCACAAGCCCTGTAAAATACTATGGGTCCTTTTATGTGTAAAACATTGTAATAAATAAAGAGAGCTCTTATTGCAGACATTTGAAAGGATTTTCTGGGAAACTGACATTTCTAAAAAACGCAGCTAGTTTTTTTTATATATTCAGAGAAGAATCAAGAAGATTCAAATTAGACTAAGGAAGATGTCAAGCAAAGTGTCATATCTAGAAAATTAAAGCTTGGATGACGACCTATTTTCTAAGAGGAGGAGTAAAAAGAAGGGAGCGCTATATCCATCCTTGAAAATATAGGATGCAAAATAAATATCCCTTCCCTCTGATCACCCTTCAGGCCATTTGCAAAACACCTGATCCTCCAAATAACCCCGTAAGAAAGGCATGGTAGATGTTATTATGCCCCGTTTGGTAAATAAGAACATCAAGGCTAATTAATTTGCCCCAGATCATGCTAGTAAATAATTGTTCTTATAGATCGTGTGGCTCTTAATTCAAAGGCACTTTCACTGCCCTTAGATCTGACACACGAGTGAAGATTTGTTTGTTTTTTTGTGTCTGTTTTTTTTATTTATTTTTGGCTGCATCGGGTCTTCATTGCTGCACGCAGGCTTTCTCTAGTCGCAGCGAGCGGGGGCTGCTCTTCGTTGCAAAGGGCAGGCTTCTCATTGTGGTGGCTTCTCTTGTTGTGGAGCACAGGCTCTAGGCGCGCGGGCTTCAGTAGTTGCAGCACACGGGCCCTAGAGTGCACAGGCTTCAGTAGTTGTGGCGCGTGGGCTCGGTAGTTGCGGCGTGCGGGCTAAGTAGTTGTGGGTCGCGGGCTCTAGAGTGCAGGCTCAGTAGTTGTGGTGCACAGGCTCAGCTGCTTCGCGGTATGTGGGATCTTCCCGGACCAGGGATCGAACTCATGTCCCCTGCACTGGCAGGCGGATTCTTAACCACTGCACCACCAGAGAAGTCTTAAAGATGTTTTGAGATGATTAAATAATAAAGTGCTATCAGCTGTATGTTGTTTGGGAAATATCATTTATTCCAGTGGTTCCACGTGCTGATCTACCTCATCTTTTAGGTCTTTCTGGGACAGTTCTTTGTTTGGCCTTTGGGAAGTGCCGTCCAAGTCAGAACGGGGTGCTTGGGAGCAACATTACCATTTTTTTCCCTAGCTATTTAAATGCTTTAAAACATTCAGGGACTGGTGGCGCAGTGGTTGAGAATCTGCCTGCCAATGCAGGGGACACGGTTCAAGCCCTGGTCTGGGGAGATCCCACATGCCGCGGAGCAACTAAGCCTGTGAGCCACAACTACTGAGCCTGCGTGTCTGGAGCCTGTGCTCCGCAACAAGAGAGGCCGTGACAGTGAGAGGCCCGCGCACCGCGATGAAGAGTGGCCCCCCCTTCACCGCAACTAGAGAAGGCCCTCGCACAGAAACGAAGACCCAGCACAGCCCAAAATAATTAATTAATTGATTAACTAATTTAAAAGAAAAACATTCAGGGTCAGTAATCAGAACCTCCTGAGGGTCCAGTTATTCATATGTATCCTCTGAACAGAGAGGCATGGGTGAAGTGGCTCACAAGGGGGTTAGGAAGTGCCATGAATGCCTTGAGAGGCTCAATGTTAGATTCAGTGGGAGGTGTGAGCAGTCCTTCTGCACAGCGCACCAGAACTGCAGGAGGAGAAGTAAGAAGAGACAAAAGGAGGTGACATGGGCTCTCCTCCCAGCACTCAAGGAAGAATGTCAGTTCCTGGTGCAGAGTGCAATCCAGCTTTGGCCTCAGTTTTTAAGTGATTAATGAAATTGTTACATGTTTTATTTATTTTTAATTTTGACAATAGTGCAGGAATACATTCTTACTCCAAAAACGTCACACAGGAAAGAGGGAACTAATATCTCCCTTGACCAGCACTCAGTCTCACCCTCCTCCCCAGATGTAACCACACTCTTCAATTTTGGGTGTATCCATCCAATTGTCTATAAATTTACCTTAATGTGTGCATTCAGAAATACATGGGTTTGTTTTGGTTGTGGTCTTTTTTTCTTCTTTCTGGCATCCCGTTAAAGATATTAAGAAGTCAGTTACCTTAGGACACTGTGTAAATTAAAGAGTTCACCCCATTAACCTGTTCTCTGTGCCTCATAACTCATTCGAGACCGTCACTGTCTGGCAGCCCTTGGACACTTGACAGGGCGTTGATTTCCTATTCTTAATCATGTCCAAAGAAACAATCTGGTCTACAGTTCCAGCTGAACTCCTGACAAACTGATATTTGGAGGAAAGTGACAGATAATACACAAAAGAATATTCTGTAAAGAAGCAAATAGCAGTATCAAAATGTAGTCTTCTGGCCTGAAGTAAAAGGCGTGGGCAGCAGAAGTGGACACCGTTCATCTACGGCAGGATGTTAGATTTTGAATTATTACTCATCAAGTACAGACCGTTATCCTGGGGTAAAGAGAAAACATTTTAAAGATCCGATTTTAGGGCTTCCCTGGTGGCGCAGTGGTTGAGAGCCCACCTGCCGATGCAGGGGACACGGGTTCGTGCCCCGGTCCGGGAAGATCCCACATGCCGCGGAACGGTTGGGCCTGTGAGCCATGGCCGCTGAGCCTGCGCGTCCGGAGCCTGTGCTCCTCAACGGGAGAGGCTACAGCAGTGAGAGGCCCGCGTACCGCAAAATAAAAAAATAAATAAATAAATAAAGATCCGATTTTAAAAGTCACACCAAACAAAATCTATTCGGACAATAGAAATCTCATTTTTGCATTTGTATGTTCCTCCCATAATTCAAATAACATCAGTTAGAATAAGAAAAAGAGTTACCGTGGTGTTTTCTCTTCAAAACTTTCAGGATTATTTCCATTTGTAGTATGCTGTTCAGAAATTGAGCACAGTCACTGTTTGTTCCATTTCTTTGTGATTAATATTCATTGCTGTCACTCTGGCATATGAAGTGATTGTCCCTTGATTCATGGTGCACGTGCGGGCAGCAGCAGACACGGAGGAAGCATCATAATTTTAGGCCATTTACAAAGGCCCAGCTATCAGATTGCTCAGAGGTCATCCACTTACATTGTACTTCAAGACACCCTGCCTCTCTGTCTGCTGTGAAACTGACCCGAGGCATCTTGTTCAGTAATGAGCGAAGATTAAGTGAGAACATCTAGTATTGCCTTTCACTGATCCTTAAAGATTGAGAAATGACTTCAGATATGATAAAGCTCTGTACGCTTAACTCCGAATTTTCTTGTGGAATCAGCCTCTTGTTGAATGATAACAGTGTTAGTGTGTGTTAGATATTGGCCCTTGGGGGGCAATTTGCTTGAACTTTCAACATCAGTCTTGAGCTATTATGCTCTAGAGATGAGTTTAGAAGAAATACGGGATTTGGTGGGACATGTCTGAACCTGATGTTGCATTTTGGTAAAACAGAATTAGGTTCGTTTCCGATCTTCTGTTGGGATGCACTGTAGAATTTTATTGTGTACAGATTCACAAACTTCCAGCTGTCTCCAAGGGGGAAGATAGGAAGTAAAACTCTATTATTTGTTGAATTGCTATTTTTCATTAGGGCCCACAGGGCCCCATATTTTTCCACCACAAGAGATTTTCCATGTGGTTAGAAACGTGAAAGGCTACGGGACTTGGTATTCTGAATCCATTGACAATTAAGGTAGAAAATGAATCCCAAGAATCAGACGGCCAAGGCCCCGGGAGCTGACTAGACTTACTTCATTTTCCAGTTTGGAGTCATGAGTAGTGTGTGACTCCTGGCATAACTGGCTTTTTATTTTTGTCTCCAATGGGAAGATGGCCCCGAAGGATAGCCTCAAAAGCCACAGAAAGTTGGCTCTATCTCCAGTGGCTGAAAACTGGAAGTAAACGGGGTAGGATGAGGAGAGAAATTGTGCAAAATAGAATTATAGAATTGTGCAAAATAGAATTATAGAACAATAATACTTTGCATCTGGAAGGAAACTTGGAGTTCATTTATTCCAGAGGATTCTTAGCTGTTGGTCCTATGTAGTTTGAAAATCTCCTTCAGGTGAGGGCGAAGAGGGCTGCCCCTAATTTTACTAGTGAGAGTCAAAGGTATTGAAGGATTTATTTAAGGTTATCCAACTTATAACAAAACTAAAATTTGAATCCATGCCCTCCATCCCCAAGCCCTATGATTATTGCATATCATAGAATTATAATATTTTACCTTTAAATCCCATTTTCTTCTTCCTTATTGATGATGGGTGGGGAGAGCTGGAAGGAGAAAGGAAGGGAAGGGGAGGGAGGAATGATAAACACAGGAGAAAAGTACAGAACTATATAGGCATCTTTTTTGCCCCAGATGTTTTATCACTTTGAGGTGTTAGGAATCCAGGCGTCTTCATAAAATCCCAGAGTTAGATGGATCATCTAGGCTACCCCAACACACACACACACTTTAAACATAGAGTATAGCAGAAGATTTGAAAGACGTTAGAATATTATCACCATATCTCAAAACTCTTGGGTTTGCATTCCCATGGCCACCATGAGGGATTCAGATCTTTGTCATCCCTCACCCAGACTATCTCATCAGACTCCTAGATGGTCTTCCTGCCTCTAGAACCTCCATTGTTTTGACCATCCTTTAAATCAGAGCCAAAGTTTTGTGGTGATCATCTCATTCCTCTCTTCCAGAAACTTCAATAGATAAGATCCCACCACTTACTGAATAAGGACAAAACCTCTTACGTGGCTTTCTTGTCCCAAGTTGCTTTTGTTGCCTTTTACCCTTTTTACTTCTTACGTTCCAGGTAATATAAATTTGTGGCCCCAAACAAGGATTGTGCTTTGATGACTTGGTGGCTTTGCTCATATTAATCCTTCTGCCCATAAACACATCATCATTGTACTCTTTACCTCCATTTACCAAACTTTTGCCCATCCTTCAAAACTTAGCACAACTGTGGAATGTGATATTCACTTCCTTTAATCATTCTATAACAGTGCCTTTGTAGCACCCAGGGACCCATGCTGACTTATGTTAACAGTTTTTGATAGATATTTCTTACCTACTCTATTAGAAATTCTGTTGCATTCTCATTTTTCTTGGCATTCCTCTGAGGCCTTATCATTTGCCTTGATATAGCGGATTAGCTGGAGGCATGAATGATTCAGCAATGGTCGTATATAGACAAAGGCAGAAATCCAGCAGAAGGTTTAGTTATCAATAAAAGAGCAAGAGTTTCCCGTACTAAAATTTAGGTTAATTTAGGTTAATCCCGTACTAAAATTTAGGTTAGCATTTCCACATGTTACCAGCTAAAAAAACTAATTTTCTACATAAAAGTACTGGGTCCCTTTCCCCCTTCCAAAAAAAAAAAAAAGGGAAAGAAATGGATAAATTTTTAAAAACAAGGACCTAAAGATGCTAGTTTTAGTTTCCCTTTCAACCAATAATGCAGAGGTAATTTATGTCTAGAGGACATTATTTGCCGGCTTTTTTTCTGAAATTATATTTTTTTCACTAAGTCTTCAGGAGGAAAAAATGTTAAGTTTCTACACTTAGAATCAAAACTCAAAGTTTAGGAGATTTGATGTATCAGTGAGCTCAGTATGAGTCATTGATGTCAGGCACTATTCTTTTCTATGGCAAACGTGATCCCAGACTATAGGAAAAGAAATGCAGTCAGTATCTAGAATAAAGGAAGTGATAGTCAGTCCCCTCTCCAGATGGATCCAACCACATCTGTTCACTTTGAAATTACGTTTAAGATGAAACATGATTGCTTCAACCCTAGGAAGTAGTACTGGGGCCAGTAGATGGCATTTTAACTCAAATTCAGGGAAAATTCCCTGGGAATAAGAACCATATGATGATGAAATGAATAGCTCTCGCTAATATTTGCGGTTAAGGATAGAGCAGACTCTGATTTGTTATTCCATTCAGTCCTTCCCACCAGTAGATTCTATTATTATCAAGCCCATTTTACCAATAAGAATATTTAGATACGAAGAGACTAAGTAATTTATCCTGGGTTACTTGATGAGTAAGTGGCAGAGCAGGTAGTTTACCCCCATGCATTTGACTTTAAAGCCCAGGTTCTTAACCAAGACACTGATACCATTTGGTAATTGAAGGTGGAGGAGGGAGAGGGGTGGGATAAACATGGTCTGAGAAGGTTGTAGATGGAATGCAATGCAAACAAAGGGAAGGGGCTTGTAGTAGATGTCATAAAAATTGTTACCTACCCCCAGATTCAGGGGAGATTTAATCTGCCTCCAAAGGATACGCTCTTTGAAAGGTAGAAGGTCACAGATGGGCTAAATGGCATGGTATCCGCAGAAAAGAGCTTATAGCCAGTTCACAATGAGTTTTCCCTTAAGCTCCACTTAGTCACAGTATAAAGAAGCTACATAATGCCTATGAAAGAGCCAATGAATAAGGAGATACTAGAAAACTGTAGGAAGTGCTTCCTCAATGAGGGGATGGATGAGTGAGGAAAAGAGATGGTATAAACAAGATGTAGCAAAGTGGCAGCCCCTGGGCCAAATCAGGAATTAGACCCACAGATATATATATATATATATATATATATATATATATATATATATATATATATATATTTTTTTTTTTTTTTAGTTGATTTTTACTCTGCTAATTTGGGGGAGGGAAGGGTGTGTTTTAGGTCTGTTTGTGTTTGCTTTTCAAATAGTTAGTTGCCAATATTTTTAAATCAGAATGTTTACATACATGCTTTTCTTGAAAAGTCAAATCTGGCATTGCTGGACCTGAGTCCTTGCTTCCAGAAGGTTCCTACCATACACTATGGTCTTAGACCTTGTCTGCTTCACTCAGTATATGGTCTGCTCAGCTCTTGTAGTCATTTCAGCGTGGTCCCACCATTTATTCCAACTTTAAGAATCCTTTTTAAGTTGCTGGAGTTCACTAAGTGACTAAAGCATCATTTTGTTTCTGAAACAGTTTTGCATAAAGAGGCATTAAAGAAAAAAAAAACCTTCAGTAAATCTAAAGAACAACAACAACAAAACAGTTCAAAACTTAGGCCTTGCATGTCAAATTATAGCTTCTGACCTATGTTACAGATACATGCTAAACACATGTCAAGAGTGGACACATATTATATCACTGTAAACCGTATACAGTCAAATGGGCCCTTGCTTACTCTGGTTAATCTTCCTTTATTTTTGCTTTTCCAAAGAAGGATCACTTTTAAGCATTGCCTTTATGAAAATGGATTTTAAATTTGCATTGATTTTACAGAATGAAGATTTGGTAGAGAGTGATTTGTCAACAGAGGGATAGGTGGAAATATTTTTTAAATGCATACTAATAACATTTTAACTGCTAAAAAAGAAAATGTATCAACACACTTATCTCAGGTTCAGCGATTTTGAAATTAATCTTACAATATTTTTTAAAAAACTGTGATTTAATAGATGTTTTCAAGGACAGGGCTCCTGCTGTTGTAATAAATCTGTGCTTTGTTTCCTTGTAAATTTTCTCTCTGACAGAGACAGCAGTTTCAATGTCATTTTTAAAGTAAATTTCAGAAAATGCTTTCTCTTGAAAGGCCTATAACAAAAATTATATTCCTGGGACTTCTATAGTTATTGGCTATTTGAGACTTGAACATTTATCTAGACATAAAGGAAAAATTATTACTCCTAGTAGATATCTAGTGATTTTTTTTGTTATAACACAAGAAAAATCCAACAGACTGTATCTAAATTCAGTAAAACTAATTGCCTCCATTTCACATAAGGAAAGGAGTCTCAGTCTAGTGCACCAATGGACAACACAATGAAATATACTCCAGACGTGCCAGCTTGGCCAAGGTCTGAGAAAAAACTGAGAGACAGGTCTTCCCAAGCAGCAAGTTAGCAAAAGGCTGAGTGATATGGACAATTCGTGACGAATACTAATTCAGAGGAACAGCAATGCAGAACAGCATTTCCCACAGTGTACTGTGTGGAAGGGATACTAATAACCCAGGATATTAATAGGTATTATTCCAACAATTAAAAAAGCTGTGGTCATATAAGTTTGGGAAACAGTGAGTTAATGAAGTCAAGCGTTTTCTTTTATTACAGAATTCTCTGAGTTCTTATAGTTATTGTGTTAATATGAATGATGAATTTCCAGGAAAGATGTGGCATGCAGTAATTCTTAAAAGAAATCCAGTTTGGATAGAACATCTCTTTGGATGAGTACTCCATATACTATACCTTTTATATTGATTAGGAATAAGTCCAGCTGCAGGAGACAGGATACTAAGCTTCAGTAATAGTGACTTGTTTCTCTTACATGTAAAAAGAAGTTTAGGAGCCAGGACAGGACTCACAGGGCTCCATGTTTATAGAGTCCTCAAACTCCCTCCACTGTTCTGTTCTATCTGTATTTTTATGATCAAAGATGGCTGCTGTAGCTCCACCCATCACATCCATATTTCAAAAATAAGATGAAAGTGAGGGTGATATCCCTCCTCTCTTTTAAGGAGATTTTCTGGAAGTTCAGCCAACATTTTCTTTTATTTCTCAGTGAACAAGACTTAGTCCGGACTGCCAGGGAGATTGGAAATGTAGTCTTTTAGCTAAGTGGTTATATGCATGACTAAAAGTAGAGAATCTGTTTAGTTCAGAGAGAAAAGGAGGATGGGTATAGCATAGGCTATTAGAATATGCCATGCCTCAGAAATCACCAAAATAGATAAAATAATATATAACATAAATATTTATCTTTGATTTAGATACATTTAAGGATTAATTTACAAAAGCTTTAATGTTTTTACCAGTATGAATTTTTTAAGCCCATAACCAAAAAGAAATAAAGAAAAAGAAATAGATGTAATGTTGAATTACATGGGAAAAATAAGTAAATGAAAAATAACTACATGGATTCATGATAGTGGGAAGCTGATCTCATTATTTGAAATATATAGGAGATAAGCACCATTTAACCCAGTCTTCACCCTCATATTAAAATATCTTTTTGTTAAGATTTTTATGCATAAGTTTGCCTAATTGTAATATACATATCCACCCATCCATGGCAAGGAGACATTGTCTAAATTCAGAATTTTTTCATACCGTCCAATAAAATGAGCTCTGACTCAGCTCAGCAATAAATCACTATTACAAATGCTTTCAAAAGGAGTAGGAAGAGTTGTGGTCAATGTTTCTGTCATTCAAAGTTATTCTCAAAATTGTCCTAGTTGGCTCAGTCATTTGTTCTGCTAGGTTCAAACCCATATCAAATCACACTATGCTTTATTTATCAGTAGTTTCCAAACATCCTGTTGTTGCAGTTGATTTTATATGATTTTAATGATTCTCTCAAAACATTAGAGAAAATTGTTACAGTTTACTGACTGCTAGGTATTGTGTTAAGTGGTCTGTATACATTGTCACATTATCCTCATAATATCTTATCTCCATTTTTCAAATGGAAACTGAGGCGCGTGGAGATTAAATAACCTAATGTCGACATTTAGGAAGCAGCAGGTGCAAGCTTTTTGGTCTTAGTTTCTAAACTCTATGCTGTATTTCTCCAATTTGGAAAGAGACTATTAATCCTTTCAGAAGTGTTTATTATATCTATTTGAATGTATTTCTGCAAGGGCATCTCAATATACCATGTTCATGTATAATAGAACAACACATGCCTATTGTTTATTATCAAGAATAATAAACCTTAACTCATTAAACTGTGGTATTAATGTGCCATGGTGTTTACACAGCATGCACAGGAATACAGTTCTGAACATTCTTGGTCCTATTAGATTGAAAATAATTTGATTATCTGCAAATAAATTTCACCAAACCATCATTAACAGTGTAGAGTTTTCAAAATAAATGATTCCATTTTCACCATGGAGTCTTTGAGACTTATTCCTTATGGATAAACTTTAAAGCATTTTAAGAAAAGGGACAGAATGCTAGTTTCAGCTGATTATATAAAAAAGTGATGATGGATAAGTAGTCTTTTAAAAATCAACATCTGTTCCCTATGTATCTTCTAGTCATATTTGCTTAGTTTACACTTCAGGCAAAATCTGGGCTGTTTTTAGCAAAGCCAACACATCAATGGAGGAAGGCGCTGAATACCATTCTGATTTTGCATATTTACTTCCCTGTCCCAGGAGTCTTTATTACTGGTGATGATTCAAGTATCATTGCAGCACAAAGATAAGACCAACAGCTACCTTCTTCCATCTACAGACATTTCCTATTATAGGTGCAGTGCATGCCTGGGGGTTGAATTTAAAACAGACCTAAAATACTGTCTATATAGGAGTTGTTGACTTAATCTCTTTAAATACTAGAAAAACTGTCATATGAAATGATAAAATTTACAAGAAACAAAACACATATATTTATTGTGCAGCAAAATACAAAGAGACCCTAATAAAATAATTTTACATTCTTCCCGTATTCTAAGGTAGTAGTTAAAAGCAGAAACTTTTTTTTAAATTAGTTTTTATTGGAGTATACTTGATTTACAATGTTGTATTAGTTTCTGCTGTACAGAAGAGTGAATCAGTTATACCTATATATACAGCCACTCTTTTTTAGATTCTATTCCCATATAGGTCATTACAGAGTATTGAATAGAGTTCCTGTGCTATACAGTAGGTTCTTATTAGTTATCTATTTTATATATAGTAGGATGTATGTGTCAATCCCAATCTCCCAATTTATCCCTCCCCCCACCTTTCCCCCTTGGTAACCATAAGTTTGTTTTCTACATCTGTGACTCTATTTCTGTTTTGTACATAGGTTCATTTGTACCACTTTTTTAAGATTCTGCATATAAGCGATATCATGTGATATTTGTCTTTCTCTGTCTGACTTAATTCACTTAGTATGATAATCTCTAGGTCCATCCATGTCACTGCAGATGGTGTTATTTCATTCTTTTTTATGGCTGAGTAATATTCCATTGTATGTATGTACCACATCTTCTTCTTTTATTTTTTATTTTTTTTATTTTTGCGGTACGCAGGCCTCTCACTGTTGTGGCCTCTCCCGTTGTGGAGCACAGGCTCCGGACGCACAGGCTCAGCGGCCATGGCTCACGGGCCCAGCCACTCCGTGGCACGTGGGATCTTCCCAGACCGGGGCACGAACCCGTGTCTCCTGCATCAGCAGGCGGACTCTCAACCACTGCGCCAGGGAAGCCCCCCACATCTTCTTTATCCATTCCTCTGTCAATGGACATTTAGGTTGCTTCCACGTCCTGACTATTGTAAATAGAAAACACAAACTTTCGATGTAGGTTGATCTTGATTTGTTCAAAGAAGCACCATTCTTTCACTAGCTGTGTGACTTTGTTGATTAACTTCTTGTTTCCTCAGTTTCTTCATCTATAAAATGAGATGATAATGATACTTGCCTCATGGGGTTTTTCTAAGAAATAAGAGAGTTAACGTAGGTAAAGTTCTTTGAAAGTGACCAGTAAATGTTAGCTATTCTTGTTAATATTAGTAATGGGTGTAATTGGTATCTTCAGCTCATGAATCCTGGTTTTCTTACTGAAATGTATCTGCTCCCTTTTTGACACTTGACATACACTTTTAATATAAATATGTCCAAATTCCTAGGAAAATACTTAAGAAATATATAATCTTTTCAAAACTGACATCATTTGCTGAGAAATATGTTATAACCAGCCATCTATGGACAGTAAGTTTTTAATTATGGGACATACCGGCTTCTTTTTGCTGTATGTTCTCACTGGTAAGAGATAAAATCGTATCTACCCAATATAGGAGAATAAGTGGTCCTATCATCCCACATATTTTTGTCAAGCAGAAGAAAAATGACTTCTCCCTTTCCCAAACTATGGGCTTCCATGACACATGTGGCATTCTTGGATCTGTTACAGACCCTAAGATTCAGCTCCTGTATCCCAAAGAAAATAGTTAAGTTCTGGGAAAAGTGAGTAAAACCAAGGCTGGTCTGGCTCAGGAAAAAAACAATATTGATGAGGATAACTCACTGTTATTACTTTCTAGTGAAAAACATAAAATGAACTGAATAAATGAAAAAGTGTAATTCATTTTGAAGAGTAATGGTTACCTAGCAAATTTAGTCATTGATTTCAGAAATTAACTAAAATTTGAAGAACACAATCTAGAGCCTTTAATCCTTCATTAAGAAACTATTTGCTACTTTAGTTGGAATGCGTATCACTCTGAAATACCAAGGAAATTCGAAGAAAAAATAATTTCCATCTTTTTTATTTCAGAAGAACCATATATCTTTGCTAAATTATTGCAAATACAAGCAAAGCATTTTTATCTTCCAATATTATGTAGCAAGATCAGGCAGAACCACAGAAAGGCACGTTTTTAAGCCTCTTACTTGCCCCTCACTTGTTGAGAAGAAGCTATTTCATATAATGCAATTGTCTAACAAATGAAATTTAGGTATAAAAGACTCCAAATTTGATTTCAACCATGTTTGATTAAAAATAAAACTTTCCTGAAACCTATTAAAGACCCACAACCCTTTTCAGATAGGAAATAAATAGCAAAATTTGACACCTTCTTCGGAAGCCAGGATTGTCATAATATAGATATGGAAGAAGCATGTGCTGCTCTGAGCAGTGGCCTAGGACTTAATTTATAGGAACTCTTGCTGTCATCTGCTTACCTACTGACTATTTGCTTGTTTCAATAAAGCTAGCCTAGTAAAGGTACAGTTGCCTTACCTCTAGGGATGAGTCTATATAAAATTAGTTGCGAAATGAAAGGCTTTCTCCAAATGACTTTGCTACCATCTAGTAGACATTGGCTTCTCAAAGTGACCAGCAACATCAGCATCACTTGGGAACTTGGTAGAACTGAGGAATCTCAAGTTCAGCCCCAACCTCATGGAAGCGGTCTGCATTTGACAAAATCCCTGTAGGCACACTAAAGTTTTGAGAAGTGCTGATTTAGATAATCTGGTTTATTATCACCGTTAACTTAGCACAAACATAAGACAACAACTCTAATTCAACTCCAATTAACTGGCTCCATTCTTATTTACAGTGAGTTTGTTGAAGGTCTGTGAAGGAAGTTTCTCCCTCACCAAGTCAAGGAATCACACTAGGGTATTTTGGAAAAGGCTTTTTTTTTTGGCTGCACTGGGTATTCGTTGCCGTGCGTGGGCTTTCTCTAGTTGGGGTGAGCAGGCTTACTCTTCCTTGCGGTGCGCGGGCTTCTGATTGTGGTGGCTTCTCTTGTTGCGGAACACGGGCTCTAGGCACGCAGGCTTCAGTAGTTGCAGCGTGCAGGCTCAGCAGTTGTGGCTCACGGGCTCTAGAACGCAGGCTCAGTAGTTGTGGCACACGGGCTTGGTTGCTGCGCGGCATGTGGGATCTTCCCGGACTGGGGCATGAACCCGTGTCCCCTGCATTGGCAGGTGGATTCTCAACCACTGCACCACCAGGGAAGCCGTGGAAAAGGCTTATTTTTAAAAGCTATGTTTGTTTCATAAAAGAGACATGGAGGAAAATGGGACAGTCTGACAAAACTGAAAAAGCAATTAATTAGACACTTCCCATCATACATTAACTGTAATGTGAGCTTGGTCTAGTCATTATAACTCTGAGCCCTTTTCCGCCTCTGAAAATTTCTCAAGTCCCTTTCAATATAATGCTCGTGCACTTGCGCAAGTATAACAACAGGCATATTTTTCAAGTCTTCAATTATATTCTTTGTATAGGATTTCAGATACAAGCACTAATATGTCCTTCCAGACAGGGAGTTTTTCATTTGTAACAAAGATCATGAAGTCGTGGATAGTGGCTAAGACTAAAATCCAGGTCTCTTGATTCAGCATTCAGACCTACATTATCAATAAATTCTTCAGGAAATTATGTGTAAATGAAAAAGGTGCCCATACTCTTGGATTAGGAGCAACCAATATGAAAGGTTTAAGTTGCCCATATTTTATGAATTTTTCATATACTCTAGAATTAGTCAGCAAATACTTTGAATTCATGACATGAGGTATTTTCAAGAAATTACCAGTACTGCTATATAGTATATTTTAAAGTTCATAAGAAAGTAGATCCTAAGAGTTCTCGTCATAAGGAAAATTTTTCCTTTATTTTTTAATCTATATGAGGTGACGGATGTTAACTAAACTTATTGTGGTATGGTAATCATTTCTCTATGGATGTAAGTCAAATCATTATGCTGGACACCTTAAATTTATACAGTGCTCTGTAATGATTACATCTCAATAAAACTGGAGAAAATGAACAGTGATGGATAAACAAGAAATTGAAACAACAACATACTCAAAAATATTTTGAAGAAATTAAATGAAAAAAGTTTGTACATGGTAGTTTTACTAAAAAATTTCATGCGTCATTGTGAACATTCTAATTTATGTATTGACAAGAATTACATGGTAATTTTTACTTTGTTTTCTCTTTATCTATAAGAAATTAAGATGTTCTGTTGTGGTTTTTTTAAACATATTTATTGGAGTATAATTGCTTTACAATGGTGTGTTAGCTTCTGCTTTGTAACAAAGTGGATCAGCTATATACATACATATATCCCCATATCTCCTCCCTCTTGCGTCTCCCTCCCAACCTCCCTATCCCACCCCTCTAGGTGGTCACAAAGCACTGAGCTGCTCTCCCTGTGCTATGTGGCTGCTTCCCACTAGCTATTTATTTTGCATTTGGTAGTGTATATATGTCAGTGCTACTCCCTCACTTCGTCCCAGCTTACCCTTCCCCCTCCCCATGTCCTCACGTCCATTATCTATGTCTGCGTCTTTATTCCTGTCCTGCCCCTAGATTCTTCAGACCTTTTTTTTTTTTTTAGATTCCATATGTATGTGTTAACATACAGTATTTGTTTTTCTCTTTCTGACTTACTTCACTCTGTATGACAGACTCTAGGTCCATCCATCTCACTACAAATAACTTAATTTCGTTTCTTTTTATGGCTGAGTAATATTCCATTGTATATACATGCCACATCTTCTTTATCCATTCATCTGTTGATGGACACTTAGGTTGCTTCCATGTCCTGGCTATTGTAAATAGAGCTGCAAAGAACATTGTGGTACATGAATCTTTTTGAATTATGGTTTTCTCAGGGTATATGCCCAGTAGTGGGATTGCTGGGTCATATGGTAGTTCTACTTTTAGTTTTTTAAGGACCCTCCATACTGTTCTCCATAGTGGCTGTATCAATTTACATTCCCACCAACAGTGCAAGAGGGTTCCCTTTTCTCCACACCCTCTCCAGCATTTATTATTTGTACATTTTTGATGATGGCCATTCTGACTGGTGTGAGATACCTCATTGTAGCTTTGATTTGCATTTCTCTAATGATTAGTGATGTTGAGCATCCTTTTATGTGTTTGTTGGCAATCTGTATATCTTCTTTGGAGAAATGTCTATTTAGGTCTTCTGCCCATTTTTGGATTGGGTTGTTTGTTTTTTTGATATTGAGCTTCATGAGCTACTTGTGTATTTTGGAGAATAATCCTTTGTCAGTTGCTTCATTTGCAAATATTTTCTCCCATTCTGAGTGTTGTCTTTTCGTCTTGTTTATGGATTCCTTTGCTGTGCAAAAGCTTTTAAGTTTCATTAGGTCCCATTTGTTTACTTTTGTTGTATTTCCCTTTCTCTAGGAGGTGGGTCAAAAAGGATCTTGCTGTGATTTATGTCAAAGAGTGTTCTTCCCATGTTTTCTGCTAAGAGTTTTATAGTGTCTGGCCATACATTTAGGTCTTTAATCCATTTTGAGTTTATTTTTGTGTATGGTGTTACGGGGTGTTCTAATTTCATTCTTTTACATACAGCTGTCCAGTTTTCCCAGCACCACTTATTGAAGAGGCTGTCTTTTCTCCTTTGTATATTCTTGCCTCCTTTATCAAAAATAAGGTGACCATATGTGCGTGGGTTTATCTCTGGGCTTTCTATTCTGTTCCATTGATCTATCTTTCTGTTTTTGTGCCAGTACCATACTGTCTTGATTACTGTAGCTTTGTAGTATAGTCTGAAGTCTGGGAGCCTGATTCCTCCAGCTCTGTTTTTCTTTCTCAAGATTGCTTTAGCTATTCAGGGTCTTTTGTGTTTCCATAAAAATTGTGAAATTTTTTGTTCTACTTCTGAGAAAAATGCAATTGGTAGTTTGATAGGGATTGCATTGAATCTGTAGATTGCTCGGGTAGTATAGTCATTTTCTCAGTGTTGATTCTTCCAATCCAAGAACATGGAACATCTCTCCATCTGTTTATATCATCTTTAATTTCTTTCATCAGTGTCTTATAGTTTTCTGCATACAGGTCTTTTGTCTCCTTAGGTAGGTTTATTCCTAGGTATTTTATTCTGTTTGTTGCATTGGTAAGTGGGAGTGTTTCCTTAATTTCTCTTTCAGATTTTTCATCATTAGTGTATAGGAATGCAAGAGATTTCTGTGCATTAATTTTGTATCCGGCTACTTTACCAAATTCATTGATTAGCTCTAGTAGTTTTCTGGTAGCATCCTTAGGATTCTCTATGTATAGTATCATGTCATCTGCAAACTGACAGCTTTACTTTTTTTCCGATTTGGATTACTTTTATTTCTTTTTCTTCTCTGATTGCTGTGGCTAAAACTTCCAAAACTATGTTGAATAATAGTGGTGAGAGTAGGCTGCCTTGTCTTTTTCCTGATCTTAGAAGAAATAGTTTCAGTTTTTCACCATTGAGAACAGTGTTGGCTGTGGGTTTGTCATATACGGCCTTTATTATGTTGAGGTAAGTTCCCTCTATGCTTACTTTCTGGAGGCTTTTTATCTTAAATGGGTGTTGAATGTTGTCAAAAGCTTTTTTTGCATCTATTGAGATGATCATATGGTTTTTCTCCTTCAGTCTGTTAATATGGTTTATCACATTGATTGATTTGCATATATTCAAGAATCCTTGCATTCCTGGGATAAACCCCACTTGATCATAGTGTATGATCCTTTTAATGTGCTGTTGGATTCCGTTTGCTAGTATTTTGTTGAGGATTTTTATATCTATGTTCATCAGTGATATTGGCCTGTAGTTTTCTTTCTTTGTGACATCTTTGTCTGGTTTTGGTATCAGGGTGATAGTGGCCTCATAGAATGTGTTTGGGAGTGTTCCTTCGTCTGCTATTTTGGAAGAGTTTGAGAAGGATAGATGTTAGCTCTTCTCTAAATGTTTGATCGAATTCACCTGTGAAGGCATCTGGTCCTGGGCTTTAGTTTGTTGGAAAATTTTTAATCACAGTCTCAATTTCAGTGCTCGTGATTGGTCTGTTTGTATTTTCTATTTCTTCCTGGTTCAGTCTCGGAAAGTTGTGCATTTCTAAGACGTGTCCATTTCTTCCAGGTTGTCCATTGTATTGGCATATAGTTGCTTGTAGTAATCTCTCATGATCCTTTGTATTTCTGCAGTGTCAGTTGTTACTTCTCCTTTTTCATTTCTAATTCTATTGATTTGAGTCTTCTCCCTTTTTTTCTTGATGAGTCTGGCTAATGGTTTATCGATTTTGTTTATCTTCTCAGAGAACCAGCTTTTAGTTTTATTGATCTTTGCTATTGTTTCCTTCATTTCTCTTTCATTTATTTCTGATCTGATCTTTGTCATTTCTTTCCTTCTGCTAACTTTGGGGGGTTTTTTGTTCTTCTTTCTGTAATTGCTTTAGGTCTAAGGTTAGGTTGTTTATTTCAGATGTTTCTTGCTTCTTGAGGTAGGCTTGTATTGCTATAAACTTTCCTCTTAGAACTGTTTTTGCTGCATCCCGTAAGTTTTGAGTTGTAGTGTTTTCATATTCATTTGTTTCTAGGTATTTTTTTATTTCCTCTTTGATTTATTCAATGATCTCTTGGTTATTTAGTAGTGTATTGTTTAGCCTCCATGTGTTTGTATTTTTTACAGCTATTTTCCTGTAATTGGTATCTAATCTCATAGCGGTGGGGTCGGAAAGGATACTTGATACGATTTCAGTTTTCTTAAGTTTACCAAGGCTTGATTTGTGACCCAAGATATGATCTATCCTGGAGAATGTTCCCTGATCACTTAAGAAGAAAGTGTAATTCTGTTGTTTTTGGATGGAATGTCCTATAAATATCAATTAATTTCATCTTGTTGAATGTATCATTTAAAACTTGTGTTTCCTTATTCATTTTCTTTTTGGATCATCTGTCCATTGGTGAAAGTGGGTGTTAAAGTCCCCTACTATGATTGTGTTACTGTCGATTTCCCCTTTTATGGCTGTTGGCATTTGCCTTATGTATTGAGGTGCTCCTATGTTGGGTGCATAAATATTTACAGTTGTTATATCTTCTTCCTGGATTGATCCCTTGATCATTATGTAGTATCCTTCTTTGTCTCTTCTAATAGTCTTTATTTTAAAGTTTATTTTGTCTGATATGAGAATTGCTTCTCCAGCTTTCTTTTGATTTCCATTTGCATGGGATATCTTTTTCTATCCCCTCACTTTCAGTCTGTATATGTCCCAAGGTCTGAAGTGGGTCTCTTGTACACAGCATATGTATGGGTCTTGTTTTTGTAACCATTCAGCCAGTCTGTGTCTTTTGGTTGGAGCATTTAATCCATTTACATTTAAGGTAGTTATCGATATGTATGTTCCTATTACCATTTTCTTAATTGTTTTGGGTTTGTTATTGTAGGTCTTTTCCTTCTCTTGTGTTTCCTGCCTAGCGAAGTTCCTTTATCATTTGTTGTAAAGCTGGTTTTGTGATGCTGAATTCTCTTAGCTTTTGCTTCTCTGTAAAGGTTTTAATCTCTCCGTGGAATCTGAATGAGATCCTTGCTGGGTAATCTTGGTTTTAGGTTTTTCCCTTTCATCACTTTAAATATGTCCTGCTACTCTGTTCTGGCTTGCAGAGTTTCTGCTGAAAGATCAGCTGTTAACCTTATGGGGATTCCCTTTTATGTTATTTGTTGTTTTTCCCTTGCTGCTTTTGATATTTTTTCTTTGTATTTACTTTTTGATAGTTTAATTAATATGTGTCTTGACGTGTTTCTCCTGGGATTTACCCTGTATGGGACTCTCTGCGCTTCCTGGACTTGATTGACTATTTCCTTTCCCGTATTAGGGAAATTTTTGACTATAATCTCTTCAAATATTTTCTCAGGCCCTTTCTTTTTCTCTTCTTCTTCTGGGACCCCTATAATTCAAATGTTGGTGTGTTTAATGTTGTCCCAGAGATCTCTGAGACTGTCCTCAATTCTTTTCGTTCTTTTTTCTTTATTCTGCTCCCTGGCAGTTATTCACACCATTTTATCTTCCAGGTTACTTATCCGTTCTTCTGCCTCAGTTATTCTGCTATTGATTCCTTGTAGAGAGTTTTTAATTTCATTTATTGTGTTGTTCATCATTGTTTGTCTGCTCTTTAGTTCTTCTAGTTTCTTGTTAAATGTATCTTGTATTTTCTCCATTCAATTTCCAAGATTTTGGATCATCTTTACTATCATTACTCTGAATTCTTTTTCAGGCAGACTGCCTAGTCCCTCTTCATTTGTTTGGTTGGGTAGGTTTTTACCTTGCTCCTTCATCTGCTGTGTGTTTCTCTGTCTTCTCATTTTCTTAACTTACTGTGTTTGGGGTCTCCTTTTCACAGGCTGCAGGTTTGTAGTTCCCATTGTTTTTAGTGTCTGCCCCCAGTGGGTAAGGTTGGTTCAGTGGGTTGTGTAGGCTTCCTGATGGAGGGGACTAGTGCCTGTGTTCTGGTGGATGAGGCTGGATCTTTTCTTTCTGGTGAGCAGGACCGCGTCTGGTGGTGTGTTTTGGGGTGTCTCTGAACTTGTTATGATTTTAGGCAGCCTCTCTGCTAATGGGTGGGGTGTGTTCCTGTCTTGCTAGTTGTTTGGCATAGGGTGTCTAGCAGTGTAGCTTGGTGATCATTGAGTGGAGCTGGGTCTTAGCGTTGAGATGGAGATCTCTGGGAGAGCTTTTGCTGTTTGATATTACACGGAGCTGGGAGGCCTCTGATGGACCAGTGTCCTACACTCGGCTCTCCTACCTCAGAGGCATAGGCCTGACACCCAACCGGAGCACCAAGACCCTGTCAGCCACATAGCTCAGAAGAAAAGGGAGAGAGAAAGAAAGAAAGAAAGAGAGAGAGAGAGAGAGAGAATTAAATTTAAAAGTTATTAAAATAAAATATAAGAAAAAAATTATTAAAAATTAGAAAGTAATTATAAAAAAAGAAAGAAAGAAGAGAGCAACCAAACCAAAACACAAATCCACCAGTGATAAGAACTGCTAAAAACTATACTAAAAAACAAAAACAAAAAACGGACAGCCAGAAGCCTGGGACAGATGGTAAAGCAAAGCCATACAGACAAAATCACACAAAGAAGCATGCACATACACACTCACAAAAAGAGAAAAAGGAAAAAAAAAAAGGTATCTTTTGGGAAGTCTGAGGTCTTCTGCCAGCGTTCAGTAGGTGTTCTGTAGGAGTTGTTCCACATGTAGATGTATTTCTGATGTATTTGTGGGGAGGAAGGTGATCTCCATGTCTTACTCCTCCGCCATCTTGAAGGTCTCTGTTTCTTACAACGGATATAACTCAGGGACAGCCAGATGGGAGAGACACACAAGGCAAGGCACATGGGGAAGGGGCTGGAAACTTCTATCTCTCTCTACAGGCATCACTATTGTAGCACCTGCCTACGTTCACTCTCCTGGAAGTTCTCTGAATGCTCCTGTTGTTGGTTTTTTTAGGCCATTATTTTACTTGGATTTTTCTTTTGTGTGTTCCGCCAAATTTATCAATTTCTTTTCTTTTTTTTTTTTTCTTCTTACTCCTTGAGTTTTTTGTCTTTGTTCTTTCTATAACTTCTTAAATGGAATGCTAGGGTGTTTATTTTCTTTGCTTCTATTAATATAGTGAAATCATTTATGACTAAAAAGTAATCTCATAAAGGTTTGGTCTCATCCTCTTTTTACTTTTATATTTAAATCTCAGCATCTCCTTCACAACCAAATAAATGTTTGGGGAAGTGGTTTTAAATATCTAAAGAGTTGGAAATATTAAGTTCTTTTTATTGTAAAGTTCTAGTTTTATTAGACTAAATTTAAAGGCAGATTCTGTTGTGAAATGTAATTTACACTTCTAAATTGTAGAAAGTAAGAGTAAATGTAGCATTTTGAAACATTTTTTAAAGTTCAATGCCAAAAAATATGTGACTTAGAAAATGAAATATATTTCTAAGTTCCAACATTATAAAGAATTGCCTTTTCTGTAGAATTTAATTGCTTTTTTAATTTGAAAAAGTGAATACTCTTTGTACCTCCACTGTTTATTTGTGTAAAAACTTCATCAGTGTGTGTCTCCCTGTCGACATAGCAGATTCTTTATCTTCAGAGAACATGTGTGATTCACCTGTGTGTTCTTTTTCCTCTCCTTTATGCAAAGCTCAATAGAAAATCGGTATTTTTGAAATTAGATTAAGTTGAAAGGAGAAGAGATAATGGATGAAACCGCATCACCTCCAAGCACGTAAAAAAATTTAAGTGTAAAAGTGATCTTATTTATCTTTCCATTATTTTCATATTATAAAGGACTAGAACTAAATGGAAAGAAAGAGTTGGAAAAAAATGCAAAGGAAAGGATCTGGTCTGATTTTCTCAAAGTTTTGATAAAGGCCCACCTTGGTGGAGAAATTAAGAAATACATTACTCTCTGTTTTCAAGAATTTTAAAGATTTTTGTGTATGTAGCTTCTGGGGGAGAGGGATATATGTGATATTTTATTTAAGATATGAGTCATGTGAAATCTAAAAAAATACCTGATTAAGGTAAATTCATTCTTCTTTAGAATTTTGAAATTTACATAAAGACATCAGCTGTAATAGGCAACACAGATGAAGAGACTGTCCAGGATTCTATCAAAAGCAATATCCATGGTTTTAGAATTGATTTTACTCTTCAGTCCCTCTGAAAATGGAATCATTCAGAATTTACTTTAAATATTCATTCATTCATTTAGTCATTCATTCATTAAATACTTGCTGAGCTCCTACTATGTGCCAGGCGCTCTTCTCAGTAGGGGATGCAGCACTGATCAACTACAACAAAATCCCTTCCCTCATGAGGCTTACAGGTGGTATCCTGAGCTGCAAGGAATGACAAGGAGCATGAAAGCACAGCATCATGTGTTTCACCCATGAAAGTACAGGTGAGAAAAAACAGTATGAGAGCAAGAAGAAATGCCAGTCACTAGCAACTGTATGATAAGCTAGTAATAAATGTTTCCCAGAAAACAGAGTTCTGAGAAGCAAAGATCAGTAGGATCAGAGTACAGCAAAGAAGGAAACAGTTGGAAATATAAGAAAATGAAAATGATTTGTTCTTATTTTCATAGGCTTTCATTCAGTGTCGGTTTTGGAAGCTCTTAATATCAACATAAATTACTGTTGTTCCCTAAATCCTAAAATGGATAAAGTGGAGAGTATTTAACTGAATGCTGGAGAACAAGATGTGAGCTGTTAAAATATGGTATAGAAGACAAACTAAGGATGTTCTTCATATGTTTTGAAGAGAAGGATGTTTCATGTGAAAGGTTGAAAATATTCAATAAAATGACCAATATAGAGATACAGATAAAGATACACATATACATATATAGGTATACACATCTGGTGAGAAAGAATCATTTAAAATATCAATATCAATGCAGTTTTTTTTTTTTTTTTTACTTTTTTTTTCTTCGGTACGCGGGCCTCTCATCGTTGTGGCCTCTCCCGTTGTGGAGCACAGGCTCCGGACGCGCAGGCTCAGCGGCCATGGCTCACGGGCCCAGCCGCTCCGCGGCATGTGGGATCTTCCCGGACCGGGGCACGAACCCGTGTCCCCTGCATCGGCAGGCGGACTCTCAACCACCCGTGCCACCAGGGAAGCCCAAATGCAGTTTATGATAAAGGGCAATTTAAAACATTTGAGACACAAATAGATTTATTTCTATATAAAATAGATAACTGGGCGACATGCCGCGGAGCGGCTGGGCCCGTGAGCCATGGCCGCTGAGCCTGCGCGTCCGGAGCCTGTGCTCCACAACGGGAGAGGCCACAACGATGAGAGGCCCGCGTACCGAAAAGAATTTTTTAAAAAATAGAATACTTTCAAGATGATTCTTTAATGAATAAATATTAGGTCAAGACATAAATAAATTCAGTGAATACATAGCTTTGTGTTTTTAGGCTGGTAAATTCATACCATGATACATGAATCAATACACACATAGAATGAGTAAGGAAAGGATGTGGGAAAGGAGTTGAATTATTTATTTTTTAATTGAGGATTTTTACAATTTTTTAGATATAATTGACATATAACATTATATTAGTTTCAGGTGTACAACATAATGATTCAGTATTTGTATATGTTGCAAAATGATCACCACAGTAAGTCTGGTTAACATTCATCACCACACATAGTTACAATATTTTCTTCCTATGATGAGAACTTTTAAGATGTACTCTTAGCAGCTTCCAAATACTCGATAATGTTATTAACTATAGTCACCATGCTG
Source organism: Tursiops truncatus (assembly GCF_011762595.2). Classification (NCBI taxonomy): domain Eukaryota; kingdom Metazoa; phylum Chordata; class Mammalia; order Artiodactyla; family Delphinidae; genus Tursiops; species Tursiops truncatus. Next base: position 73,643,757 of record NC_047049.1, on the reverse strand, counting down.
TACTTAACATCCCCAGGACTTATTTATTGTATAACTAGAAGTTTATACCTTTTGACCCCCTTCACCCATTTCACCCACCCCTCACCCCCTAGCTCTGACGACCACCAATCTCTTCTCTGATTCTGTAAGCTCATTTTTTGTTGCTTTTTTAAAATTCCACAGGTAAGTGAAATCATAAAGCATTTGTCTTTCTCTGTGCGACTTATTTCACTTAACATAATGCCCTCGAGGTCCAAGGTTCATCCATGTTGCCACAAATGACAAGATTTCCTTCTTTTTTGTGGCTGAATAATGTTCCATTTAATACATATTCTATTATGTGTATGCGTGTGTATTCTTTATATATTCATCCGTTGATGGACACTTAGGTAGTTTCCATGTCTTTGCTATTGTAAATAATGCTGCAATGAACATGGGAGTGCATAAATCTTGTCCAGTTACTGTTGTTTCCGTTGGATAAATACCTAGAAGTGGAATTGCTGGACTGTATGGTAGCTCTATTTTTAGTTTTTTGAAGAACCTCCATACAGTTTTCCAGATTGGATGTGCCAATTTACATTCCCACCAACGGTGTGTAAGCGTTCCCTTTTCTTCACATCCTCGCAAACGCTTGTTATTTGTTGTCTTTTTGATAATAGCCATTCTAACATGTGTGAGGTGATATCTCATTGTGGTTTTGATTTGCATTTCCCTGATGATTAGTGATGCTGAGCATATTTTCATGTACCTGTTGGCCATTGGTGTGTCTTCTTTGGAAAAATGTCTATTCAGGTCCTTAGCCCATTTTTTAATCGGATTGCTTGGCTTTTTGCTATTTTATTTTTTAATAAGGATCTAATGAAAGAGTGAACTCTTTATTCTAAAATATAGTTCAAAAGATTTTATAATGGAAGTTACTTCATGTCATGATGTGCTACTTTAGAAGTCATTTTATAAGGTTATCAGATTTGCAGGTAATTATTAGAAGGACTATAGGACAAATATGCATTGAGAGCTAGCTATGTATTGTGAATATTTTGAAATGTAGTTAAATAGGAGTAAATTAGCAAATATAAAATCATCCATGTGCCATTCCTTTCCAGTTAACCCCAAGGGTAAAGCCAAAACAATGACAGATCTACAAAGATGATTTGAAAATTAAGTCCCACGATTCCTGCTTTTACTGTCATTTATGTAAGACTAGAGATATTCCTCAAAAGGGCAACATGACAATGCAATTCCTGGGTAGGATTTTTAATAAGTATATTGAATTTAATTGGCCCAGTTGAATCTCCTTCTTCCATGAGCTTTCAAGCTCTCCCAATACTGTAAAGATCTAACTTTACAAAGGCCAGCAATGCCCTCATAACTGTTTGGAGAGTTTAAAGCAAATATATCACTTCTTTATACTTTCTGTGTCTCACCAATAATAAACTTCTGTAACCTATGCTACCCTCATTAAAACTCCTTCGTATTCGATCTTTCGTCATTCACTAATGGTTTCCAACCACATTGCAAGCTCTTGCAGTTTCACCATAGGGAACAGAGTTGGCCTTAATGCCCACTTGATTGACCGTTTGAAATGCATGCGGTGTGGGAACTGAGCAGTCAGTGATTTATGAAAGCTTAAGTGGATTGTTTCTGGGTTATCCTTGAGAACACATTTTATTCTACGTATGAACCTCTTTGTTGATAACACCTGGAAAATTCTTGGTCATAACCTATAGGTCCAAATATAAAGAAGCTAAAAAAATAGTAATTTCATTTGAAGATGTCTGTTAAAATCATCTGGTCTCTTAATAAACAATTGTTTACGTCTCTATGGTTTAGGAGCATTAAACAACACTCTCTGTCATGGTGGCCGTGTCCCTAGAATGAAGGAATTTAGCAAGATATATTGAATCCATAGGCGTTTAAGCTTGCATCCATGCTTTGTCCAATGTGCAAAAAAAATGGGCATGTTTTAAAAAGAGACAAATGCCAAAGTACTCAAGTTTTATGGGCTCTTTTTAGCCTGAAGGTGATTGACAGAAGACATGACTCATATGCCACCTGGGTTCATAATGAAAAAAAAAGAAATCCTTTCCAAACTGCCTGTTGCCTTGCCTTTGTACCTGAGGAATCACATCCACCATGAAACATGGGCTCTCTGTCGTTACTGTTTGCAGGGAAGAAATGATAAGTCCAAAGGTTTTACCAGTCTGTTCATTCTAAATCACTGTGGCTGTTAGGGATTTCAGAAATATTTTACTGTGTGGAAAATATGAAAAATTTAAGCTCTAGCATGTTCTCTTCACTCTTTTAAAGCTTAATACTGAATGACTCAAAAGAATTCAGATAAGGGGAAGGCATTTTAAAGTTAATTGCTCCATTTTACAAATTGCGTTGCTCAGATTCAAGAATAAAAGCCATTTCCTAGTTTTTGTCAGGTACTTCTTTCACTGTGTATCAGTTGTCAACTTCATTCATAAAGTCTGCAAAGATTGAACAGCCTTATTATGCAGTTGTTTCTGGTAATGCCCTTCACTCTTGACTTTGCAAATTGAAATATGTTTTATTGATCCAGATGCATTAAGTGTTTCAGACACTCTTTAGCATATTCCACCTTGCTCGCAGCTACTTTAGGAATGCCTACTTGAACATAAACGATGACTGTCCCTTGATTAAACCCTTGCCTTCCAATAATGGCTTTTAAATGGTCAAAATGATCATGAGTCATCGTACATTCCCAAAATATTTTTTAGCACTTGAGTAAAAAAAAATACAGAGGGATTTTTAGGTTTGAAGTGGACCTTTTTTGATGTGCAACTTCATTGTGAAATGCATTCAGAAATTACATAACTCAGTTTTACATCAAATATTTTTATTTAAGCTTCAGATGAATTACTATTGTCAAAACACGTTAGACAAGAATTTCCTTCACTATATGTGGACAAAACAGACTATAAGCGAGATAAACGCACATTAGTCTAATATATCAATGTGTCCTATGAAACCTAGTCAACATTAGTGGGGTTTTGGTAGCAAATGAACCTTTTTTCAGATTCACAACACACACGCGTGCATGCGCGCACACGCGCACACACACACACACACACACACACACACACACACACACACACACACAGGCTTTATTCGCAGATAAACTTATCTGTTTATAGATTGACCAGTGGGTAAAATAAGAGAACATCTCTTTATATCGCCTTTTTACATTATAACTAGCTTTCTCTCCCATCATTGATTATATAAATTTTCAAACACACTGAAAAGCTGTAAGAAATTTTACAGTGAATATCCCTAAACCCACCTCTTAAGAGTCGATAATTAGGGTTGTGCTGTATTTGCTGTGGCACATATCTGCCCACATGTCCATCCAACAATTTGTCATGTGTATTTGGTAGATTTCAAAGTTAGCTGCAGACATCGGTACTTGTTCCCCTAAATATTTCAGCAAACATATCATTGTAACTCATTTTTATGTTGTTGTGGTTTTCTTTTTTAATAGTTTCCAAGAGGGGATCATTTCAGGAGATCTTAAGTATTACAAACTACTGAAAATTTTAGTCTAGCTGTTCTAGCTTCCGCAAAGATCTTATATTCTCCATTCTCTTTTTGGCTACATCCATCCACTGCTCCCTTGAGACCGATGCTAACTGACCTAACTCTGTGTTTCCATCTCTGTTCCTTCTGCTTCACTACACTGATTTTTTTAGGCAGCCATGAATCAGTTAGAGTTCTTGAACCAAGGTGCTCGTAGCTGCATAGGTTGTATGAGATCACTACCAGCAAGACAATTGGCAGCCATAGAATATTGCAGACCATGAAAGGCAGGGATGGTTGACAAAGTGTCTAACGCAGTGTCTGTGACACCTAGATGGTGCTTGATCAACGTTTATGGGTGGGAGGTTGGAAGCAGAGAGGAAAGGAGAGAGGGGGGAAGGGAAAGCACAAGCTAAGACAGTAAGTGAAGGCTTCTTGGAAGAGCTGACATTTATCTGAATGAGATTTCATAAAGAGAGTAGGCAAGGCTCATCTCAGTAGAAAATGTTAAGCAAACCCTCAGCTGAACATAATCTCTACAGCACGTTGAAAGAAATGAGGGCTTCCCTGGTGGCGCAGTGGTTGAGAGTCTGCCTGCCGATGCAGGGGACACGGGTTTGTGCCCCAGTCCGGGAAGATCCCACATGCCGCGGAGCGGCTGGGCCCGTGAGCCATGGCCGCCAAGCCTACGCGTCTGGAGCCTGTGCTCCGCAACGGGAGAGGCCACAACAGTGAGAGGCCCGCGTACCGCAAAAAAAGAAAAGAAAAGAAAAGCAACGAATCCCTTGCTAAATGAAAAGTAGAGCTGGCCAGTGTGTTCTTTGTGGCAGCAAGTTGATTGGAGAAATCTTCCTGAAGACAAGTAGCATTCAGGGGTGTCTTTAAAACTTAGATGATTTTGTAGGCGTCTGCTTTAAGGACTTGAAAATCAGATAGAAGCCACAGGGTAGAAATGAGTGAGTGGCGAGTTTGGGGCAAACAGAAAGTTGCTAAAGCAAGATGGATAACTTTCAGCCACTGATCGCAGTATTTATTTTTTTTAAATGGTAATATCTCAACACACTTCCCAAAGGGAAAGAACCATTTTTATTTGGAACAAGAATCTCCTTACATTTAGTATATGAAAAGTAAGGCGCCTTTCCCAAATTGATTTACAAGGATACTCTGACAAACAGGCAAAAGTACTAGTCTGTTGCCTAAAGATGAGAAGATGAGATTTATTGCTTTCAAGATGAAAAAGATGAAATAATCCAAAAAATTGCATGTGTATATAATTTAAAATTATATATATATAAAATACCAAGATAAAAATAAAACATCCTTCTAAAATTTATCATATAATTCCAAAAGGTTTTGAAGTTACAAGCTAGGTCTTAGGAAACTGAACTAATATGTACCATTTGTTTTTATTTATTTATATTATTTAAAAATTACTCTTATTAGTTAGTGATGCCAGAGGCTCTCTATGAATAATTTGGGCTATCACTTGAAGTGCTTTCTTTTTTAACCTTGTCCAGGTCCATGAAGAGACCTTGAGGGAAGCTGGATAAGCATAATGAATGACAGTACAGTCAGACTTTCTAGTTCAATTGGACATAAAAATTAAAATAATTTATCAGATGACAAAGAGTTTAATTATCCATAAGTCTTTAATCATGTTTTATTACTATTTCTCTGAAATCTTAGATGTTTTAACATGATCTGAACTTGCTTTGGACATTACCTAGTGTGGTCCCTAGTCAGTTAAACGATCTAGGTGTTAAAATGTTTATGTTTAAACAATTTGTATGCTATAGAAATATGGCTATAAATATGTGTACAAGGTAGAGGTTATATAGTTCTCACCGTATCCATCTCTTATTGGTTGCCTTAAAGCAAGATGACTTCAAATGAATTCACTCAGTGATGCACTGGTCATTTTATTAGACAGCAAGAAAGCATCAACAGTGAAATTCATTGACTGGTTTTCAAGAGCTCTCACAAACTGGCATCCTTGTGATTTCACAATATTGCACAGCCAAATGGTGGTGTTCTTTAATCATACATACGAATGCATTCACTCTAAGTATATATTAGATCATCCCTTTCCTTCTCCACACATCCCCTTTTAGAGCTGGCTCTTACTTTTTATTGTCACTTGAATCCAATCAAAGAACATCCAAAAGGAATAGTAAGAGTAAATAGTAAAAAGGAATAGTTCGTAAGTAGTTGAGTATGTGCTCTAGAATCAGACTGCCTAGACTCCTGTGTTTGTTCTTCCACTAACTAGCTATGCAACTTGCAGCAAGTTACTTAACCTTTCTGTGCCTGAGTATTTTCATTTGGAAAAGAAGAGATAATTGTACTTGCTTCATACAGTTTGCGGGATTTTGTTTTAATCAAGGTAAAATTTATATAGCATAAAATTAACCACTAACCCTTTTAAAGTGTACAGTTCAGTGACATTTAGTATGTTCACAGTGTTAGTAATGATCACCTCTGTCTAGTTTCAAGTTCTTTTCATCACCCCATAAAGAAACCTTGCACAAATTAAGCAGTCACTCCCGATTCCCCTACCCCCAGCCACTGGCAGCCACCAGTCTGCTTTCTGTCTCTATGGATTTATTCTGGATATTTCATATAAATGAAATGACACGATAAGTGACCTTTTTTGTCATGCTTCTTTCACTTAGCCTATTTTCGAGGTTTGTCCGCATGGTACCGTGTATCAGTACTTCATTACTTTTTATGGCTGAATAATAATCCATTGTATGGAAATACCACATTTGTTTATCCATTCAACAGTTGCTGGACATTTGGGTTGGTTCTCTCTTTTGACTGTTAGAAATAATATTGCTGAGAACATTTGTGTACAAGTTTTTGTGTGGACATATGTTTTCATTTCTCTTGCAGTAGAGTTACTGGATCATATGGCAACTCTATGTTTAACCATTTGAAAAACTGCAGGACTGTTTTCCAAAGTGGCTGCACCATTTTACACTCCCACCAGCAATGTATGAAGATTCTAATTTCTTCATATCCTTGCTAACACTTGTTATTTCCATTTTATTTTGATTTTTTTTTTTTTTACTATAGCTATCCTAATGTCCAGGAAGTAGTACCTCGTTGTGGTTTTGATTTGCATTTCCCTAATGATGAATGAGGTTGAGCATGCTTGTTGATCTTGTACCATTTTATATAAGAATTGAATGAGCAAATAATATTTATATAGTGCATACTACATGTCATACTACATTGTACTAAGTTATATATATAACTAAGTTGTATATATATAAAAGTGTGTGTATATATATAATACACACATATAATCACTGAATCTCAAAATAGGTATAGTATTTTTATATATAAGGTATTTAGAACAGTACTTTGCAGATAGTAAATGTGAGTTAGAAGGGAAAGCCAGAGAGAACAAGCATAGGAAAGAAGACCGTATCTTCCTTCTCTTACTACGCCATTGATTAATGTTTATGACTGACTACCCAAAGATATCAAAATTGTTTCTCCTCTTCTCTCTGTCATACAGGAATTCACCAGAAGTAGGACAGCTACTTCATTGCTTTTGGTTCATCAGCAGTGAGGATGTTGTTCTTAGGGTGGAGCAGAGTGTTTTTAAGGTTCTGTATTCTAGTGGCACTGATATTTTTAGCCAGTCGGGATCCAGAGATGAACTTCACTCACTTTAAATGAAACTCATGTAAACTGCTATGGGGAAAATGTGCACCTTTATTTCTCATACCCAGTCGTAATTTTGAGAAGGAGTGAGCACATGACTATTATATTCTTCCTTTAGCATTTGCATATGACTCGAAGATTTGGTGGCTCCGTCTATCACAGTCCATTGATAGTTGCTAGAAATATAAGCTTTGCCATTAGCAGGGACATTTCAACAAACCAACACAACCTAATTTTTCAGAAATGTCTGATTCAGCTATGAGCAAACAATAAGGTGCCAAGTATGTACCTAACGTCAAAGGTTAATCTAAAAGTATTTAGCAACAGACATGGCTTGGTTATTACTAACCAATCCAAAAAGATTCTGGCCTTGAACAGTGGCGTGGCCATGACAGTGTGTGTCAGCCAGATGCATGCTTATGTAAGATCGCTCTTTCTCTTCCGTACTTAGATCCTCTTTTATGAATTAAAGAGGCAGGGGTATATTGGGGAGTACTAGAGCCAGACAGACTTGGTTTTGATTCATACTTCGGGCGTCAAGCAGTCTGGCCTGTGGCAAGGCCATTTGGTTACTGTAAAATGGATATAATAACAACTATTTTGTAAGATCGTTGTAAAAACTACATGGAGTAGATAAAAAGAATCCAGGAGGGCTTCTGAAACAGAGTAGGTACTCAATATGTCACAACGGTAGTAATTGTCCTTGTGGTTACTGTGATTCGTATCTGGCCAAAATCATTTTGACCTCAAGTGGGCGTTAAAAGAGCTTCAGAAAGACTCTCAAACCCAGCCTCAAACAATGCAGAGGCCGCAACGTGCAGCCCAAAGAATTTGACAGCAGTTGGAAAGGAAATCTATCTCTAACTCATATGTGGCCACAATGAGGAGAAAGCTGCTAAGGAATTGGTCGGTGGTGGAAATTGCTCAGGGAGTTGGAGCTGAGCACTAAACTTAAATCAGAGAATCTCTGGCCAAGTTTCAGCTCTTCATTCACTAGGTCTGTGACTTCGGCAACTCAATCACTTAACATAAACAGAAGCCTGTTCTTTCATTTATAAAATGGAACCATAATAATGCCTATGAAAGTTCATTGTAAACTACAGGGTATTATACAAAAACATTATTGTTATTAAATGTGTGAATACCTACATTTCTGCCTTTAACAATAAGCACAGTATCAAAAGAATACAGAGATTCCTTTAAAAATTAAAAATAGAACTACCATACAATCCAGCAACTCCACTGCTGGGTATTTATCCAAAGAAAATGAAACCACTAATTTTAAAAGATACATTTACCCCTATGTTCATAACAGCATTATTTATAATAGCCAAGATATGGAAGCAATCTAAGTGCCCATCAGTAGATCAGTAGATGAATGGATAAAGGAGATATATATATAGAGAGAGAGGAATATTACTCACATAAGAAAGAATGCAATCTTGCCATTTGCAACAACATGGGTGGACCTAGAGGGTATTATGCCTAGTGAAATAAATCAGACAGAGAAAGACAAATACTGTTATGATTTCACTTATATGTGGAACCTAAAAAGCAAAACAAATGAACAAACATAACAAAACAGAAACAGAGTTAATAGATTCAGAGTAAAGAAAGATGGTGGCCAGACGGTAAGGGGGCGGGGAGAGGAAAGAAATAGGTGAGGGACATTGAGGTATAAACTTCCAGATGCAAAATAAATGGGTCACGGTGTGAAATGTACAGTGAGGAATGTAGTCAGTAATTATGTAATATCTTTGTATGGTGACATTGTAACTAGACTTACCTTGGTAATCATTTTGAAATGTATAGAAATATAAAATCACTTCGTTGCGTAACAGGAACTAACATAGTGTTGTAGGTCAGTTATGCCTCAAAAACAAACAAACTCGTAGAAAATGAGATCAGATTTGTGGTTACCAGAAGTGGGAGGGCCGTGGGGGGAGGAGGAATTGGAGAAAGGTGGTCAAAACATACAAGTTTCCAGTTATAAGATAAATAAGTACTAGGGATGTAATGTACAACATGATAAATATAATTAACATTTTGTATGTTATATATGAAAGTTAAGAGTAATTCCTGAGTTCTCATCACAAGGAAAAGTATTTTTCTATTTCTTTAATTTTGTATTTATATGAGATGATAGATGTTCACTAAACTTACTGTGATAATAATTTCATGATGTATATAAGTCAAATCATTATGTTGTAAACCCTAAACTTATACAGAGCTGTATGTCAATTATATCTCAATAAAAGAGGAAGAAAAAATAATTTTAAGAATGTAAGCCTTCTAAAACTGTAAATTATTATAAATATGCTTGTCCATCAATTATTCCTAAATATACAGATAGCAACTGATAGGGTGGAATTGAGAAATTAGTCTGTGCAGCTCAAATTCTTTTTTTTTTAATTATTGAAGTATAGTTGATGTACAATGTTGTGTTAGTTTCTGTTGTACAGCAGAATGATTCAGTTTAAATATATATATGTGTGTGTGTATATATGTATGTGTGTATATCTATGTATATAAGTATATATATAGATATACACACATACATATATATATATTCTTTTTCACATTCTTTTCCATTATAGTTTATCACAGGATATTGAATATAGTTCTCTGTGCTATACAGTAGAACCTTGTCATTTATCCATACTATATATAGTAGTTTGCATTTGCTAATCCCAAACTCCCAATCCAACCCTCCCCCGCACCTCCTCCCCCTTGGCAACCACAAGTCTGTTCTCTATGAGTCTGTTTCTATTTTGTAAATAAGTTCATTTCTGTCATATTTCAGATTCCACATATAAGTGTTATCACGTTTGTCTTTCTGACTTACTTCGCTTAGTATGATAATCTCTAGGTCCATCCATGTTGCTGCAAATGGCATTATTTCATTCTTTTTATGGCTGAGGAGTATTCCATTGTATATGTATGTACCACATCTTCTGTATCCATCCATCAGTGGACATTTAGGTTGTTTCCATGTCTTGCCTATTGTAAATAGTGTGCAGCTCAAATTCTTAGCATCAAATATGTAGGTGGTAGCATTTATCTAAGAAATTTGAAACATTTCAAATATCTTTTAAATTAATCCCTAGAAGTTTCACTCACAACTATTATTTTGTTCTTATCATATCCTTTGAGCACTGTTGTTATTATTCATATTCAGAGGTTAAGAAAATTAAAGACCAAAGAAGTATAGTCTCCAGTATCTCACAGGTCACTTAGTGGAGTAATTATGACTAAAATTTAGAGGGTTTTTTCTTTCTATAATTAATATCTATTATAAGTAACATTCAGTTCATGTCCATTAGTATATTTTATGAGTCAGGCCCTCTGCTAGACCGTAGGAATTCAACGTGAAGAAAAAGAAGCTGTGGAGCTTAGGAAGGAGAAGGAACTGTTAGTCCAGTAACCACACAATTAAACATAAAATCACAATTGGAGAGGTGTCTTTGAAAGCAAGTGTTTTGGTATTTTGAGAGCCTGCAGTGGGAGATTGATGTAGATGGGGAATCAGGAAAGATTTCCCAAGGAAGTGATGATGGAGTTGAGATCTAAAGGATAAATTTATATTGATTCAGCAAGACCAAACAGAAAGCCAATTCCAGGCAGAAGAAACAGTATGAACAGCATGTGTTGAAAAGAAACAAGGCCAGTGTTAGAGACTGAAAGAGAACTGAGGCACTGGAGTGCAAGAATGGTGCAGAGAAAGGTCCAAGATGAGGCTGGAAAGGTACAAGGGTCAGCTTGTCCAGGGTCACACAGGGCTTGTAATTGTTCATGTGACCAAGTGGGACAAGGCAGGGGTAAGACAATGTTTAGTGATGTGTCTAAGGTCACATGAACTTTGTCCCCTCTCCATAAAGACGTAGCAGAGCTCCTGAGAGCCGAAAGCACATCTCTAAAGCCCTTGGAAATGTCCCTGAGAAATTCAGCTCTTCCAATCCAGTGTTTGATATTGTTTTCTTCTTCTGGGCCTTCTTAGTTCACATAATTTTAGTAAGGATTAAGCTGACCAAATCATTAAAAAGTGAATAAATGTTTTAGTGGAAAGAACAAAAATGGTTTTAGGAGAGATGAACAGTTTTGTAGATAGGACATTGAATTCTCTGAAATAGGCCTCTCTTTTGAGACTGTGGAGCCCAGAGCCATCAGGAAAATCCAACAGAACAGCTTAAACAGTAAATCAGCCTTCCTCTCTGGTTTTCTGGTTTGCAGTAGGGGAATGGCATGACACTATCCAGACCCCAGCCTCTCAGTTTAGACAGGAGTGCTTGTTTCAATGAAGGCGCAAAATTAAGGAAAAGATTGCAAAGCCTTCTGAAGTCTGTGGAATTCTCTCATGATTTTGTGAATGTTACCTACTATGTAAACCCTAGAGGAAGTTTGCTAAGTTTCTCAATAACTATGAAGACTTTTAGGAAAAAAACAACTTTTATGCTGGTTTATTTTCCTCTTATCTGAGAAATCTAGGGTATTAAAAAGGAAGCTGTATCAGAAAATTGAAATGTCCCTGCAGCATAACTGCTTGGACAGTCATCATCCCTTTGACTTTATTTACCCATAAATTGAAGAAAAACATTCATAATCACAGGTTTATCAAAATAATCAGTGCAGTGGTGACTGTACTTTGGAAGTCATTAAGTGACAATTCCAATGACATGGTTATTTTTAATTCTTTTCTTTGCTAAGTCCCAAGAGGATGGTAGAACACACAAAAAAATAAGAATTGACATGTAAACATAGCACTTGGAGGTAGAGATTTTCAGGTAGAGTGTGTTTGAACATGTAGACAAATAATTAACTTTAATGTTTTGATAGTTATTCATTTGATTTCTATAAGTGGCCTATTAGTAACATGTTGTGAAAATAAATATAACAAAGACTCACACACTGTTTCATAAAGCAGAAAGAAAAACGAGGAGCTCATAGGCTCTGAATCACGTAAGTGCAGCCCACACTCACAGAACCTTCTTTCCATTAGGCTGTATACATCACAGCATAGATTCCCATGAAATTAAGGGGCACTTTTAGGAAAATTATCACAACAGTTTTCTAATTTATTTTCACCCCTATAATTCTAAATGAAATGCTTGTGGAAAAAAAAAAAAGATTCACAGAAAAATGTCCCTAACGTTTGGATCATTAAGGTGGATGTTAGGTTACAGAATCCATATTTACATAAATATTTTTGAGCCTCAGGATGGATGTCAGGAGGCGTTTTTACCTGGAGGGAACTTGCAGTCAGTTGATGAGTCTTGGAGTGGGTGGTAGGAGGCTGAAAGAGGATGGAGCGACACCTGGGCTTGTTCGGCTCCAAACGGTGTACTCCTAATGGCTAAACCACAGCATCTCATATTATGTAGGTTCGTAAATTGCAAGGCAGAAACACTTTGTATATAAGCTTGGACCCTGTTGCTCTGAAAGCAGAATGACATGCTCGCCATCCTCTGAGAGTATGGAGACAGTGGCTGGTCTTTATTCTGGCTATCATTGCAGCGCCTGCAGTGACCCAGTCATCATCTTTTGAGACCCTCAGAAGCCAGGGCCACTTTCTGTCTGTTCCTTCCGTGTGGGCAGCTCAGACTCAGAATCTCCAAGAGCAGAACACATCAGGTCCTGAGTCACTTTGCAGTATGAATGACCTCACTGGCCAGAACCTTGCAGTATGAATGATCTCACTGGCCAGAACCTTAGCCCAGCCAGTTGACATCACCCAGTAGAAGCATTCTTGTCTAATCAGTAATAAACAGGGTAGCAAATAGAACCACTGATGGCTGGTTCCTAAAAATGGGAACATGGAAAGCATGGAGTCACTATCCCCATTACTACTAACATTGTTCTAAAGTCACTGCAATCAAAAAAGAAACTAGATCTGAAAGTTTTTTTACTTGATTCTCTTGGATTCTCTAAGTATAGAATGATATGCAAATTAAACTATCCAAGATCTCATTTTTTATCTATCGGACTGGAGAAGATTAACAAGCATGGTGACACATTATGTTGTCAAGAGTGAGAAGAATCTGGCACTCTCATGTGTTGCTGATGGGAGTGTAAATTGATACATCTTCTAAGATGGAGAATGTGACAACATCTATCACAATTACAAGTTCATTTCTAGGAATACTTATGCATGTTACATAAGTACAGAATGAAGAATGTACACTGCAGCATTGTGTGTAATAGTAAAAACACAGAAAACACCTAAGTGGCCACTAGTTGATTAAATCATGACCCACCCATGAAGTGGAGTCAGTGCAGTCATAAAGAGAATGAGGAATCTCCTTGTGAAAGGACATGGAATTATTCTCCTCTGTGATATTCTAAATGAGAAAAAGCAAGATGGAGAACAATATCTATAGTAGAAATGCTTATATGTGTACAGCATGCCCCCATTTGGATGAAAAGAAGAAAACAGAATCTGTAAACTTACATATGCATAAAATATCTCTAAAAGAATCACTAGACGCTGAAAACATTGGTTGCCTGTGGCGTAGAACACCGGGTGTCTGGGAGTTAAGGATGTCAGGGAAACATTTCCATTTGGAGTTCTTAAATTGTGAACCATACGAATATATTACCTTCTCAAAAATAAATGAATAAAATGTAAATTAAAGAAGGAAGGGGAAGGCAGAGGAAGAGTGGGGGAGTATGGCAGGAATTTAGAGATGAGTGGCTGGTCTGGTCCAAGTAGCTGGAAGGACACATCACCTGGAGAAGGAGTAAGGGCAGAGAGGAGCAGTGTGCGCGTTCCATGTGGTGGGAAGGCTGGAGCAGAGGGGTAGGGCTGGGAAAGTGCAGGAGGGAGAATGTTCAAAGGGCAACAGCGACTCAAGTTTGACCAGAAAGAACAGAGCAAGAATCAAAGGTAGAGGACTTCCCCGGTGGCGCAGTGGAGAAGACTCTGCACTCCCAATGCAGGGGACCCAGGTTTGATCCCTGGTCAGGGAACTAGACCCCACGTGCATGTTGCAACTAAGAGTTTGCATGCCACAACTAAGGAGCCCGCCTGCCGCATCTAAGACCCGGTGCAAGCAAATAAATAAATATTAAAAGAATAAAAAGAATCAAAGGTAGAAATATTGGGGCAGCATTGCGTAGGGCATTTGACAGCAGGCTTGAAGGGGCTGCCTTTTACTTGGTAGACAATGGGAAACCATCAGAGGCTTTTCATTAGAGGCAACGTGATCAAAACTGTTCTGTTAAAAGCTTAACCTGTTACCAATGGAGGTGATAAATTTAAAAGAAAAGACATTGCATGTCAGCTCCTTGAGCACAGAAACTCATGCTGGTTCAGCCCTGCAGCCCCTGTGCCTAGAGCAGTGCCTGGTGCAGAGTAGGGAGACATTCAGGCAGGACTAGCTAAGGCATTACCATGTGCTAGACACTGTTCTAGAATGTTCCATGAGGGCCTGGTTTAATTCTGGCAGCAAACGTATGAGGAGGCTTCTGCTGTTGTCCTCATTTTATAGATGGAAGAAATTGAGGTTGGGAGGGTGTAAAAATACTTGCCCAAAGTCACAGCCAGGAAGGGTGGAGCCTGGATTCACCAAGCATTCTGGCTGTAGAGTCTGTGCTCTTGAAGTACATTGAACTCTGTTTGAAATACCTTTGTAAACGAGGATGGTCACAGTGTACCTGAAGAGGAAGGCATGGATTCAGAAAAAAAGAAATACAACAGCACACACTGAGCCCGGCAAAATTAGGGTGACATCCTTACACTTGCCATTAAATTAGGTAATGAATGTGGAAGCTGTTTAAGGAAAAAGAAATGATAATACAGCATATTCCTTCCTTCATTCAACAAATATTATTAGTCATTTTGTGCAAGGAAATTCATTTGACTGGATATAGAATGAATAATAAATACTAACCCCACTGTTAAGAATTGTCTATGAAAAATAATAAATATCATTTATTTTTATGCACCTAGGATTAATAAACCTTTACCTGGGATTTTGCCTGCACCATGCTATTGGATCCAGTGATCATGGGGTACACTAGATAGCACTGCCCCCATTTTACATAGGAAGGATGGGTACTCATCCATGAAAAGTGCTGTGCCAGGGGTCCTGCAGTTAGTGTGTGGTAGAGCCGCAGGGAAATGTGTGTGTCTGACTCTGGACCCCTTGGCTGAAGCCCCAGGCCAGCCCCTGCGGCCTCCCCTTCCCTGCCAAACTCAGAGTAGGACTGCTTGCACAGAGCTCCTTTCTAGCCCAGAGCTCCAACCCAAAACCTCAGTGAGGCACCCGCAGAATGAGGGGACATTGCTCAAATCGAAATAAAATTAGAAAACAAATAAATATAACAAAATACCTTTTCCCTGACACCAACCCAAGAGAGGACTTTTCTTTTTTTCCTGTTTTACACTGATACAGAAAGTTTATTTCAGTTGTACTTCATGGTTTCCTTATCTGATATTAAGATATATTGTAATTTTTTAACATCTTTATTGGAGTATAATTGCTTTACAATGGTGTGTTAGTTTCTGCTTTATAACAAAGTGAATCAGCTATACATATACATTATCCCCATATCTCCTCTCTTTTGTGTCTTCCTCCCACCCTCCCTATCCCACCCCTCTAGATGGTCACAAAACACTGAGCTGATCTCCCTGTGCTATGCGGCTGCTTCCCACTAGCTATCTATTTTACGTTTGGTAGTGTGTATATGTCCATGCCATTCTCTCACTTTGTCCCGGCTTACCCTTCCCCCTCCCTATGTCCTCAAGTCCATTCTCTACATCTGCGTCTTTATTCCTGGAGAGGACTGTTTTTAAATGAAGATTGTGCTGAGGACAGCAAAGCCTGAACATACAAAATCAATGGTTATATGATCATGTTCTGCATATTTGAAAAGTGAATCAGGGCTTCCCTGGTGGCGCAGAGGTTGAGAGTCCGCCTGCCGATGCAGGGGACACGGGTTCGTGCCCCGGTCTGGGAGGATCCCACATGCCGCGGAGCGGCTGGGCCCGTGAGTCATGGCCGCTGAGCCTGCGCGTCCGGAGCCTGTGCTCCGCAACGGGTGAGGCCACAACAGTGAGAGGCCCGCGTACCGCAAAAAAAAAAAAAAAAAAAGTGAATCAGATCGTAAGAAATAGGAATATACCCACTAGGAGTAGGGCATTTTCTGTGACACTGAAAGTCACATACAGTATACAACTGTCTTTCTTTCATGATAAAAGAACTTACGAGTGTACCCAGAGAAATATGGCATATTTTTATAGCTATGTCTGTAGCCACGCCCACTTGGGGCCCCGAACAACACACGACCTCCTATGTTATCTTCCATCTCCCCTCCAAAGGTAGCCTTAGATGCACTGTGGAACTGGCAAAACCTCCAGGCCCCAGAAGTGATGGGGGTGCCGGGTCGCTCCTGGTAATCAGTGTCATTTCATGAGCACTTTGGAGGCACCTGCCGTCACCTGTCTTACATTCAGCTAGACATGGGTGAGCCAAGGTGGAAAATGAGGCAGAAGCGCCCCCCGACGATGTGCCCATGGCACCCCTCCTCCAAGCGCTTCCTTATCTTTCCCTCTCCCGTCCTCCATGCACTGTAAACAAATATGAAACGTGGGCCTCTGAAGGAGTTCGCAGGAAAGTACTACTGTGTGGGCAAGAAATTAAACTGCTCGGCAATAGCCTTGGATGCTTTCAGAGGAGAATATTAGGGAACTACTACAGCATGTTGCTGTAAGTGGTCTCTGGTGACCTTAAATGATAATGTGGCATCAGGGTACCCTAGTACAAACCTCCACTGGGCATGTTTATTTTACACCTGTCGCCAAATACCATGTGTATTTACTCATGTGGTGTAGCTGGACTGCCACCCAGAGCCCACGTGGAGGGGCTGTTCTCCTCATTGTCTCTGTCTCTGTCTCTGTCTCTCTCTCTCTGTAAGTGACAGCTCCTGACCTTAAATGATAAATTAGATAAAAGATATTTCAACGGAAACACCCAAACAAAGCTCACTTTACTGTGAATGCTACCCTGCTGCTTTGCCTCACCCACACCTTCAAGCCAAGTCTGTGACCCCATCCTAGGAAGTCCTCAAGTTCATTCTCAACCACCATCCAATACTCAAAATCCTCCTTTACCACCCTCCTCCCTGCCTCCCTGCTCAACTGAATGAAAGAAGATCCAATACTTCCAGCCATGCACCAGGGGAAAGACCCCAGAGCCTGGAGCCCCATCTCGGCCTTGGGGGAAGGGTAGGTGAATTAATGAAAGTATGGTGCTGAGACAGGAGCCTTTGCTGCTTAATAAGCCCTGTTGTTATCACCGATGAGACAACTTCATGTCTTTGAGCTTCAATTTCAAGATTGAGAAAATGTGGACAATAGCCTGCTTCTCATGAAATAAAAATACCCGTGAAATCGCTTTGTAAACCTTAGGTCAGGTTCCCGGGAAACAGAGCCTGTGGTGAGAATTCCTGTGCCTGGAAGGGTTGGGGCAGTGTTCTCAGGAGCTGAGCAGGGGTGCTTCTTGGCTGGAACCTGTTTCCACCCAGTCCCAGGAGAGCCCTGGAGCCCACCTGCACTGCAGACTTGGCCCCCACCCCGAGGCAGGGCCCCAGGTGAACCACTGTAAGTTATCAGCCCTAACACAGCAGGGCAGTAGGGAGGGACGCTGTGTAGCACTGGAACATGAAGAGGGTGTGTGCAAGTGGGGTCTGCGCGCCGCCCCAGCACCATGCGCCGAGAGGAGCCATGGCACGTGATACTACAGATTGTCAGCCACACACAAGGCAGTGTGATGCAGACTGAAAGCTGGGCTCGGAGGAAGATGAAAGAGTTGAGAATTGGTCCAGAAACAATGGTGGGAGGCAAGTCAGAGGGATGCTTTTTCAAGCCCCAGGAATGAGCCAACAGTTCTTCCCCACTTCCGGCTCTAACCTCTCCGTCTGAAAAGAACACGCAGTCAAAAACAGCCTTGCAGCCTGGAACATAATAATTAGCCAATTAGGTGGAACAGAGAATTCACCTGACCCCGAGGCCTGCAGCTTCCTTTGAGGAGGCCTGGCTCATCCCATCCACACCCGAGGGCTGCTTCCTCCCTCTGACCCCCAGAGCCCTAAATTTATACTTATTACAGTATTTATGGCCTCTTGGTAGGTATTCTCTCTTCCTGTGCGTATGTCATCATTTGCCCCAATTGTGAATTCCTGTAGGAAAGGGCTGTGTCTAAAATTTTTATATGCCTTGTTCTACCTGGATGTTTGGTAACTATTCATTGATGGGACATAAATTCCTTAATTACTGGAGTGCCAGAGGTTTCAGGCATCTGGAAAGGAGGGGAGAGTCTGTGAAGGGGAGAAGCCCTTGCAGTCACGTTCCACTCGTTTCTTGGTTTCAGGTGCATTGTCTTCTATTCAGAATGGGCTGTTGGGGCTTATTGTTTCCACTGCCATGTATCCTTTACTATTTGAGAGCCATTCTGGCATTCTTCTTGGCCAGTTACTCCTTGGTTCTCAAAGCCGAATAGGATAAGGGAACATTCTATGAGGCTCTCCTGGGAAGATTCTCAATGTGTAAATCGCACAGTCTTTGCACACGAGGAGTTTATTATCTAAAGAAGGAAAGAAAAGGTGTTTGCGTACAAGGCTGACAGAAGGAAGTAGACCTACAAGTCACATATGCTGTACAGTCACAGGTTTAGACCTAGGGACATTAGGAGAGGTGAGAAGCAAAGAGCTGAGCGTTTCCATTTCCCAGGCACCTTACAGTTGTCCAAATAAGTGGAGTTACCCCTTCCGGGCAGGGAGGACAGATGAAACCTCGTCTGTTAGTTTCCTGTGCAGGCCTTCGATTAAGTCATATGATAAGGATTAATATTGTTTGTTGAGTGTCAGCAAGGTGCCAGACATCTGACACCATCCCTTCCTGTGAGTGCTAGGACAGACGAACAATGCAAACACAAAATGGATCAGCTGATGCGATGGCTCCATCTCAGAGGTGAGCTGTTTCAGGGTTCCAGGGACTGGTTTTGTTGTTTGTTCTTTAGATACTTTTCCCCACATTTTCACCTGGCGTTCTGGAAGGAAGTAAAGTGCCTCCTCTGTGTTTTGTGTTGGGCAATCACTCTGCGGTTATGCTTCCAGAATGGCTGTCAACCTCGTTAGCCACCTTCCTTAATATTAAAACCTGTCTAAAGCAGAATTGCTCTAAGGAGATCCTGCTTTCCATCCATTCTCACTGGTCCATTAAATAGGTGACTGATCACAGGTGCCGGGTATGTTTATCCTCTTTTAGACTAAAATGACATTCATTCGTTTTTGCCTCTGGCATAGCTGAAAGCTAGCTTCACTTCAAGTGAGCAGGGATGAAAATGATAACAATTACAGAAGCAATTTTGTGCTTTCCTTCTCCTTGTGTCTCCCAGACTCATAGCTAATGCGCTGCCCTTCTGATCTAAGGCACCATGTCTGACCTACCCCAGCAGTGAGATGTTCCCAGTGAGTTCTGCAAAGTGAGGATTGTGGAATTGCTCCAAAACTGCTAGTGAGAGAAGATGATCAAGAAAAGTGAAAAGTTAAAATTATAATGGCATTTATTTAAACACATATTATTACTTATACAGAGGATGTCTGGGAGGTACTACAGAGTAGCCTATGGTATTACTATTTTCTGTGTTTTATGTACAGTATGGGTGGAAATAAGTACTGTAGTAAACCTGAATCAGAATATATGATTAGTGGTTTGTTTCTTCTTCTCTTTGCTTTGTCTTGGTCTGTTAATTTGTAATATGTCCCTGTCGTTGTATTTTGAGTAGATACTTGCAGTTGCATGAGCTACCCAGCCTAAAAGGGATTCTGGGGCTCAAATGCTTACTGCCTTAGACTTAATATAAGTGCATTAACCTAGAATAGGTTCTCCTTTTCTCCTCAGTAAAAGGCAGCATTCCCAAAGATTGGCCAAATAGGAGGGGTACACTGAAAATTTTAATTGGGGCCAAGAGTAAAAAAAGTTCTTGGGCCACAAATATGCCCATGTTTATATGCAGACTTTTTACATCTTGCTAATTAATTTGGACAATTATGTTGATTGAATTCTGAAAATAGAAACACAAAACAATTAGTCCCTGGTTGTTCTGATAACCTTGGTAAGGTGGCCAACATACCTCACCCCCACCCTAGCCCCTGGCCACTTTGGGAATTGCTGGTGTTTACTACATAGATGAGGCCTGGGTTCCCAGCCCACTCTGACCTGGAGCTACTGATTAAACACTGTACATAGTGTGATCAACATACAATTTCCTGTGAGTCAGAAGACCTGAACCTTTGTCATTACCACTTCTCAATTTTAGACTGAAACCCTAAAGGCCTCAGTTTTCATGTCTGTAAAATGGGGTAAGAAGCTGCCATGTCACTTGAGGTTGGTGAGCTGATGATACCTTCCAACTCCGACACTCTGTGACAAATCAAAGCTCCAGTTATACCCAACAGACCTTCAGGCATGGCTAGGCCAGGAAGAGGAGTACCTATGGCGAGAACCTTTCTGAAGAGAACTAGCTCACTACCTATGTGTGACAGGGGCCCACACTCAAAATCATCTCCACAACAAGCAACTGGGGCTAAATGATTTATCCAGAAGAACTGAGAAATGGCGGGCCACAACACTCATCCTTTCCTGAAGTAGCCCTTTAAGCCTGAGTCCACACGGTCTACTTTTATAAAGAAAAACCGGGAAAAAAAAGTAAACATAATACTTGTGAAAATGTCCAAACATCAGAAGGAAGTATCAAAATCAGAATATAACATTCTGACAGCCTGCAGTCAGGCTAAACTGTGGAGTATTTTTGGCACCACGAGTCTGTTTTTTCAAGTCGTATACATGCTGTGATCGATGTCATGAACAGACCTCAGGAATTAGCAGTCTCCGAATTCCTCAGAACATAAGCCACCTGCCCCGAACAGTGCTTTCGTCAAAGTTTCTCTTGTTCGGCTTGAAAGATTTGCAGAACAACCCTTCAGTTCATATTTTTTTCCTTCTGGAACTACGTGCAGAATCGAGGACCAGAAGATTGTTGTCTCCAGAAAGTACTTTTGAAATGGTCCCAGGATATTGATGGCCCCAGGAATTGTTAGGGAAGCACGACTCTTCCTGGGATCCTCAAACGGTTTTAAAATCACGACTGGGCTCAGCAAGGACACTGGGATGTATGCGTCCAAACACCTCTGGGGTCTTCGAGGCTAGAACTGTGAAAAAGCTGAAAACCCGCACTGGTAACATGATCATGTGCAGGGAAATTTTCTAAAAACTGCTTTTTACAGCTATCACTTCCTGTAGCAGACCTCAATTCTTTTCACATAAGAGTCAGAACCCCGGAAGCAGGCCATGCATAATTTGCTGTTTCTCTGTGTGTCTTTCTCCCATTTCCCTGTACGTGCACCCTCCGGTACTGCCACCCTCGTTTCATTTTCCTCTGCGTGTGCCACATACTTCCTGATGCTGACCTGCCGTCTTAGATCCAGGATCTGGTTCTTCACAGGCCAGCTAAAGAACCCCCTCTCCTCCCAGTTGTGTTCATAACACTCAGGCTCTGTCTCCAGGGTGTTCACTGAATTCTTAACACATGAGGACTGTCATTTATCTCATGCCCACCAGCTGACTAGGAATTTTACACACATCATTTTATTTTAGCTTCACAGGAACCCAGAGAGAGTATCCCCATTTTACAGATGAGGAAACCAGGCTCAGGAGGACAAATGACTTGCCAAAGGTGCCAGCATTCGTCTTTGGAACTGGTTTTGAACTCAGTGTGAACTCAATTTGAACTTCCCTGTGTGTAGGTTTCCTTCACACGGTTTCCTTGCAACTTTAGTTTTAGGATATATATATATTCTAAATAAATATACATGTAAATATGTGTATTATGTGCACATACACACATATATGTATTCATTTAGAACATACACACATGTTTATGTTCGATGTCCCTGGTTAAATTTAAACCTAAAGGCAGGGTCAGTATATTATATGTCTTTGTATTTGTCTGACTAGAAAAATGCCCAAGAAGTCATTGTTCATTGTTCAGTCATTTGGCAAATATACTGAAATGCCAACTACCTGGGAAGCCTGTGCCACCTGCTAGGTAAACAGTAGTAATAAGACAGACAAGATCCCTGCCCTTCAGGACCAACGGCTCGAGAGCAGATGCATGTTACAAAGAAGGCTAGGTGTGCTTCCATGGCAGGGGGCCACAGACTTTTTCTGTGAAGGGCCAGATAAATACTAGGTTTCACTGTCCTATGGTCTTTCTTGCAACTGTTCAGCTCTGTTGCATGAAAGCATAAACAAATGGGCCTGGCTTTTTCCAGTAAACTTTATTTATAGAGACTAAAAATGGAATTCCATATACTTCCCATGCATTGCAAAATGTTATTCTTTTGATTTTATTCTGAACCACTTAAAAATGTAAAAACGTTTCTTAGCTCAACAGACCTTACAAAATAAGAGGGCTTGTCAAATCTGGTCCACAGTCAGCCCCTGATCTATGGAACAGTGTGACAATTAGGATGTAACTGAGTCGTGTTTTTTATTGACAAAAGTGATGTTAGGGGCTGTATCTTCACACAGTGTTGTGTAGCCATTGCTGTTTTATGTTCAGTCTGCCTCAGATTGTTGATCTCATCTTGGTGTTTGATTTAACATGTTGGGGGAAACGAGTAGCAATTGGTCAAAATTAACTGGAAGTTAGTATTTTTCTATATAATGCTTCTTATAATCTCTCCTGTTGTTTCTTCCAAGACAATTTCAAAGGAATTAAAGGACAGAAATTTATATTTAATTGCTCCCTCCATCCTCCAATCAGGACACTTACTGCCACCCCAGCCTCTTTCCCAAACTGTCCTCCTCGAAGGTAGCTTCATACATTGCTGTAGAAGTAAATAGCATCCCCTATACTTGACTGCATCTTCGTCCTTAATTTGCGAAGATGGGGGCATCAAAAAGCTGATTTCCATACCTTGCCCACTGGTAACATGCTGGATAACTCCACTTTTGCAGATTATTCAAAATCAAAGAATGGCAGTCCAGCCTTCGTTCCCAGTTCCAGCTCTCCTTTGGCTGTTAGTGGTATTAGCCCAATGGATAGGAATTATTTGAATAACCAGCTTCAATTTACGGGGTCTTCGCACATAACTGATAGTTATACACAGAGATAAAGAGCCCCACGTCCTTAAAATTGATCTGATTTCTCAATGTTAAAGTATCGGTAAGCATTTATGGTTGACACGCGTTTATGGTTACGGCTCCTGTGGTTTACCAGCTCCAAAGCAGCTGGAGATAGTGTAAGCAAAACAGAGAGGTAGTGAGATGATAACAAGTATCACAGGGAACCTGAGGCAGGGAAAAGGGCGAGGCTTACGTGAGGCCCTAACTAGGACCTGGAAAGCCATTAGGACCCCAAGCAGAATTGTGTCTTCCGCTGTGCCCTAGTCTCATCGGCAGACCAACTCTCTCCAAACTTCTCTACACATCCAAGCCTGAGGGTACATCTCTACTGTACAGGAAACTAGGCTCCACCGACCCACCGCCTGCCATTCAGTCCCAAATGCACATTCTTGGGAGAAAGAATGTCATCCGACCTGCTCTGGTCAGCTCACTCTGGCCAACCATCTGTGCCAGCATGACAGGGTTAAATAGCAGAAACTAGGAAACCAGAGGGATTTCTGCTGAAGTTACTCTACATCTGGGTATACTATATATTCTTTTTTCTTTTGTTTTAATTTTGGTTATGCCAACAATCAGTTTCTAGAGTGGTTATTGAACACTCCATAACCTTTTTTTTTTAATTTATTTTATTGAAGTATAGTTGATTTACACTGTGGTTTTAGTTTCTGGTGTTCAGCAAAGTGATTCAGTTATACACATATATACTCTTTTTCATATTCTTTTCCATTATGGTTTATTATAGGATATTGAATATAGTTCCCTGTGCTATACACTGGGACCTTGTTGCTTATCCATCCTATATATACTAGTTTGCATCTGCTCATCCCAGACTCCCAATCCATCCCTCCCCCACCCCCCTCCCCGTTGGCAACCACAAGTCTCTTCTCTATGCTTATGTCCCTTTTTTAGCTTCAACTTTTGGGGCCACTAAAGTGTTTCAAACCAGGCAGATTTGTAAAAAGTCGTTTGCCTGTTGAACAGCTCTCAGGAAGAGACAAACATCATTTTGTTTTCACTTTCCACAAGTCATCATCATTGATATCTTCAACAGAGAGAGCAAGTACAAAATGTCTGGAAAATTGCTGCGCGAGAAGCGGCTTACAGAACACAAAGCAAGTTTATGTTAGAATTTCTCCCTCTCTCTCTCATAAACACAGGCCTACATAGAGTCTTTGTGTTTGCTTGCAATTTTAATCTTTAAAAGGCACTCACAGGTAATTTAGGTTCCACTTAAGATTCTATCATAATCATTCCTTCAGAACCTAACTGAAAGATGTGTATTTTGAAACGTACAGGCACTTTTCATTAAAATCCTATAGGAAGTTGGGGACTTCAGGGAAACCACAGTCCTGTTTTTTCTTTTAAGAATCAAATTTTCAACTACACGGTAAATAAATTCTACCAGTTGTCATTTATTTAGTGCCGATTATGTGCTAGATACAGCTGTAGGTGATTTCTAACTTTCAAAACTGCTGCAGAAAGATAATCGCTCCATTTTACAGATGAAGAGACTGAGGCTCAGTTTTGTGAGAGGATTCAGACCCAGGGGTCAGTTGACATGCTTCTTCCCATGCAAAGAAATTCCAGAATTTTTTTCTAACAGAAAATGTTATGTGATGACCATCTTCTCGGTGTTTTTAAATTGTTAGATTTAAAAAAAACAAAATCTACCCTTAGCTGACCACAGGTGCTAAGGGAGGTGGACAATCAGACGGACAGTTGAAGCGCAGTTGGTTTCATCATTGCCACGTGAGAACACGTGCTGGGTGCTCTGTGACTGCCCAGCTGAGGCACCTAACCCAGCCTGAGGACGTGCGGGGTGAGGGGAGGATTTTCTATCAGCATCTTCTGGACTTGACCAGGTGACCCTGGAAGGTGAGGCAAGACTTTTCCAGGTCCAGAGAGTCGCAAGTGCAGAGACACAGCAGAAAGAAAAGAGGTAGTCCTTGAACTTGAATGAGCATCAGAATCCCCTGGAGAGCTGGTTAAAACAACCCTGATTGCTGGGTGTCACCCCCAGAGCTTCTGACTCAGCGGGTCTGGCATGGGGTCCAAGAACTGTGCACTTCCAGCAAGCTCCCCAGTGACTCTGCTGCTACTGGACGCCCCCCGCCACCGCTTGAGAAGCACTGCTTTAAACATCCCAAGCCTCAGTAGGCCATTCAAACTGGGCTTTGCTTTCCAGGTTTTATCGATTTGGTGTTTATAGCCACGTTACCTCAGAAACCAATTTTGTGTCACTAAACGTTTACTAAAGCATCTATAAATCTGTCAGGCTTTCTTCGTTCAATCTGAAAACTCCCCCAGCAAGGGAGCCATGAATCGTCAAATTGAAAATCGGGCTCCCCAGTGAACTGGTTGGTCCAGGCACCGGGCTACATGCTGGCAGTTGGGGGTGAGCAGAAGCCAGAGTGATGAAAGCCAGAGAGGAGAGAGAACTGCCCTCCTTCCTTCTCGCCCCTCCAACCCCCTTAGAGGAGTACTCACTGGTCCAAAGCAGAACCAGTCAATCACACACAGCTTCGTGTCTGGTCCCTCTGCCTCAATAAAAATCTCCCCTCCCCAGTCGTGACAACAGCACTGAACATACTTCGATTATATCTGCTTCTGACGGCCATGAAGATGCAATGGAGAGTTTCAAACATCTCTTGTTCCCGTTAATTTGCTGAACTCCTCTGAGTTCAGAAGAGGAAACCGCAGCAATCCCAGTTTTCAGCTGAGGAAGCAGAGAGTAAGACACTTAGTGATGAAGGCAGAGAGCAGGTGCCCCATAAAAGAACTGTGAACTAGGAGGCAGCGCGGGTTGCTAAAGCTGCCACCAACTGGCCTAACAGGAAAGTGGGAGAATGGGGTAAAAATAATGAAAGCAATAGAGAAGGAATCAATCAAGAGTGCAGATTGATCGGGGCCCCATCCACAAATATACCTGGGTTCTCGTTTGGATAATTATCAGTTGCCTCACGCTGCCCGCAATCGCATTTTCCCCAAAGCTTCCCATGTCCTAAATCAAACAGAAAAATTCACATCTCCAGATTTTACCTTAATTTTCCCAGGGTTCTTTCCTAAGCTACTGAGTTGGAACTCACCCTCAACCATCTGCTTCCTGTGCCCTTTGAATA
Organism: Tursiops truncatus; assembly: GCF_011762595.2. Lineage (NCBI taxonomy): Eukaryota > Metazoa > Chordata > Mammalia > Artiodactyla > Delphinidae > Tursiops > Tursiops truncatus. Next base: position 73,617,261 of record NC_047049.1, on the reverse strand, counting down.
ACTATTTAAAGGAAGTTGTTTGCGTGCCAGTTTCACCAATGGAAGAAAACCTTTTTATGGTTGTTTTCCGTGCAAGGCAGTAGGTCTCTCTCTTGATGGACCATTAGTGAAACAACAGAACCTACAGAAACAACAGAAGCACTGAGGGGGTTAGAAACACAAGAGTTCTACAAAGTTACAGCTGGAGAACAATGATTTCCTCCATTGTCCTCATTTCACCCAGGAGAAAATTGAAGCCTTCAGGGAAAAATGACTTGCCCCAAATCATCTGCTAATTAGCGCAGACCTGCTCCAAATGATGGTGATCATTAGTTGTTCCTTTGGCTTGTTTTTACTAATTAAGAGGTTTTGAATTAAGAGGTTTCCCAGTGATGGGGTTTCCCTTGTGACGCAGTGGATAAGAATCCGACTGCCAATGCAGGGCACGCGGGTTCAAGCCCTGATCTGGGAAGATCCCACACGCAGCGGAGCAGCTAAGCCCATATGCCACACTACTGAGCCTGCGCTCTAGAGCCCGTGAGCAACAACTACTGAGCCCGCCTGCTACAACTACTGAAGCCCACATGCCTAGAGCCCGTGCTCTGCAACAAGAGAAGCCACTGCAATGAGAAGCCCACACACCGCAACGAAGAGTAACCCCCACTCGCCGCAACTAGAGGAAAGCCCGTTGCGCAGCAACGAAGATCCAACACAGCCATAAATAAATAAATAATCTTTAAAGAGGTTTCCCATTGATACTAGTAAAGGATAACTGTAATCATTGGGTCCTTACTATGTGCAGACACTGTTCAAGCTACATAGAGTAATTTACTGAATTCCAGCACAACCCTAGGTTAGTGCTATTATCTCCACTTGACCATTTAGGAAACTGAGGTACAGAGAGCTATAGTAACCTCCTAAAGCCTTTCACATGTGTCGTCTTTCACATATTCATGCATATTTAGGAAACACTGAGAGTAGTCAGTTGTTAACTTGCATGGGAGCAATAAGACAAATTTGAAGGAAAATCTAATCTATGCTAAATTTTAACCTGAAATGTACATATCTTTATACTACCATGTATGTCTGCTACAACGAGGCCATATGGCCTAGCAGCCATAGCAGGGTCCCTTGCAGACCCTCATATAGAGCGAACTGGCTGCACCACGTGTATCAGATAAACCTATAGTGAATTGAAATTTACCGATGGGTGGGATTTCTATTCCAGGGTACTCCACAGTTCTGAGGCTACCTTTTACAATAGGGAGGATTCTCTCCAAGGTGATTTGAGGATCATCTTGCTGTAGTAGCTTAGGAAATACATATCCATGCATTCCCTCTGCATGGGATGTTTTCTTTGTGGCTCTGGAGAATTTCCTGCCTGTGTCCACCCCCTGTGGTCTAGGTTCTGTTGAAACATCAAATGACATTTAACCAATTACTCAATAGAATAAGTGCCCCCCCTTCGACTCATCATTGTAAAATATAAAAGTCTGTCTTATCAAGAACCAACATCTCTCAGCCCATAATGCTCCCCCACCCACATTTTGCATGGCTTCACTTTTTTATGCTTTAGTTCTCAGGTTAAATGGCGCCTCATTAAAGAGCTGACCCCTCCCCTCATTTTCTAAAATTGGGTCCCCAGATACCCTTTAACTTCAGCTCAGAGCTTTATTTCTTTGCAGCACCACAATTGTGTCCATTGTTTGAAGGATTGTCCTTTCTGTTCGAATGTAACCTTTCATTTGTCTTGTTCATCCCAAAAGCACAGAATCGGGCACTTTTATGTCTTTAGCAAACACGACCTATTCTATATGTGCTCTGCATTTGAAGTGCATAATTTATTTTTTTTATTTTTTATTTTTTTGGCTGTGTTGGGTCTTTGTTGCTGTGCGCGGGCTTTCTCTAGTTGCGGTGAGCGGGGGCTACTCTTCATTGCGGTGTGAGGGATTTTCATTGCGGTGGCTTCTCTTGTTGCAGAGCACAGACTCTAGGCACGTGGGCTTCAGTAGTTGTGGCATGCAGGCTCAGTAGTTGTGGCTCGCGGGCTCTAGAGCGCAGGCTCAGTAGTCGTGGTGCACGGGTTTAGTTGCTCCGTGGCATGTGGGATCTTCCCGGACCAGGGCTCGAACCCGTGTCCCCTGCATTGGCAGGCAGATTCTCAACCACTCACCACCAGAGAAGCCCTGAAGTGCTTAATTTATTTAATCCCCACACTCAGGCACTCGTACCACGTTTTACAGATGAGGAAACTGAGGCACAGAGAGATTAAATAACTTTCCTAAAGGCACAAAACTGGAATAAGGGTTTGAACTCACACTAACTCTGGGTTTGTGTTCAGCCATTACTTTTAACCAATCCATGCACATTGAATTTTTTTTAATTAATTAATTTATTTTTGGCTGCGTTGTGGCTTCGTTGCTGCACGCGGGCTTTCCTCTAGTTGTGGTGAGCGGGGGCTACTCTTTGCTGCAGTGTGCGGGCTTCTTACTGCAGTGGCTTCTCTTGTTGAGGACCACAGTCTCTAGGTGCACGGGCTTCAGTAGTTGTGGCACGTGGGCTCGGTAGTTGTGGCTCGTGGGCTCTAGAGCACAGGCTCAGTAGTTGTGGCGCACGGGCTTAGTTGCTCCGCTGCATGTGGGATCTTCCCGGACCAGGGCTCGAACCTGTGTCCCCTGCATTGGCAGGCGGATTCTTAACCACTGCGCCACCAGGGAAGCCCTGAATTCTTATTTGTTGAACATATGAGCATGTTACTGAATGCAAGTTTGTGTGCCCAATGCACAGTAAAGCCAAACAAACCAAAACATCATAGTTTGGAGCAGAGAAAGGTTTATTGCAGGGCCATGCAAGGAGACGGGTGGCTCGTCCCCAAAAACCCCCAACCCCACAAAGGATTTCAGCAAGGCTTTTTAAAGGCCAGGTGAGGGAGGAGCGTGATTATTTGTTGCACACTTCTTGGTGTCTGACATCCTTTGTTCTTGCAGCTGTGCAGGTAGGTCAGGTCACAATGTTCCTTTAAACCTCCAACAAGACAAATGTTATTTATGTAACTTTTTATTTCTATATGAATGCACTCTTAAAGGTCAGAACCCTGAGAATGGGCTATCCTGTATATTTCAGGCTGTCCCGACCTTTCACAAAAGGTACAGAGCCAGCGTGACTAAGCACAGGCAACAAAGCATAAAGGTTAAAGTAAAAGAAACAGATCTAATATGGAGTCAGATGTGTTCTTCCCTGTTACAAACATATGAATAAATGAAATTGAAATGTAAGTAAAGCAGCTGAGGATGAAATGTCCCCCTACCTACTGTGTCTGCTTTCCTACCACTTCACTTCCGGCATCTGTATGTACCTTTATCCACATCTCTAATTTGGGGGTGTTTTTTTTTTTTGAAGTATTATTGAAAGTGTTTCTCTCCTCTTAAAATTTTTCTAATGCAAATAAAAAACACACTGATGAAGCTAGCATTCCAAAGGAACTATATTCATCATATGAAAAGAGAATGCCATCAACAAACACAAACATCAGCCTCTGTTTGATAAAAGTTCTATTCTCAAGAGGAGAGCTAAATTTGCCTGCTTTATCCTATGCTAACTTTAGCCCCCAAAAGATATGCCCACATCCTAACCTCGTGGAATTTATGAATGTTACCTTATTTGGAAAAAGGGTCATTAGAGATGAAATTAAGGGCCTGAGATAAGAAGATCATCCTGATTATCTACGAGAGCCCCAAATCCAATGACAAGTGTCCTTATAGAAGACATCCAGAGGAGAAGACAAAGAGGAGTTGGCAAAGTGACCATAGAGGCAGATTACTGCCACAAACCAAGGGATGCCTGGAGCCACTAGAAGCTGGAAGAAGCCTGGAAGGGATTCTGGAGGAACTGCAACACCTTGTTGGACTTCTAACCACTAGGACTGTGAGAGAATAAATTTCTCTTGTTCTTAAGCCCCTAAATTGGGGTCATTTGTTATGGCAGCCACGGGAAGCTAACACACTGATACATGATGATTATAGTAATGCTTCTTAGTTTCCTTAATGAAGCTTTTTGAGGCTGATCTGGTTCATCTCTTTTGTGTAAATGGATAAGGGGTAAGAAAAATAGCTCACCACAGGCATCTTGAAATATCTTTTTTCTTTTAGTAACTCTGGCTTTACTGAGCGTGCCTGTGCATGCAGATTCAATCCAGCAGTCCTACGGTGCTTACTAGTAAGTTTTAAATATTACTCTTCCTAGGTAGTCACTCAGCAGGTCTTTGTTTAAGTTCTGCCCATCACTTTATTTGGCGTTGTGGAGGGAACAGCGAAACAGAAGCCTGTTTTTAACTTCAGTGGTTCTGTTTCATTCTCTTCAGCTGGACTATAATCCCCTGAGTTAAAAACACGTGCCTTGAACTTTGTTAAGTATCTTTCAAGGCCTTAGGAGGCTGAATCGGTAGGAAAGGTGCAGAATGAATTCTTGTTCAGTGGCTGGTAGAAAACAAGTAAAGTATGCTTAGCCCCCAACAGCAGATGTCTTAGAGATAGAGGACATGGATCAGGTCACTGGTCTTGATTCCTTCTTACTGTCAAAGAGTTTACAATCTAACTGCGCGTTTAGAATCTGATAAGAATTGGGGTTGGGGAGGCGACCAGGAGGAATGCCTGAAGAGAAATTTTTAGAGATCGTTGGAAAAATTGTAAGAGGCAGGTGCCTTAGAAGGAATGAAAAATAATTGATATCCCTGAAATGCCCCCATGGTACACAGTATGTGAGGGTGTCTTGATTCTGTAAACCCGTGAGATAGAAGACACATGCCAATCATCTAGGACAATGGTTCTCCACCTTGAGCATGCATTAGAAATACCTGGAAGACTTGTTAAAACACAGATTGCTTGTCCCCACCTCCAGAACTTCCGATACAGGAGAGCTGGAGTAGGCCCCAAAAATGTGCATGTCTAACAAGTAACCGGTTGATGTGATGCTCAAAGTGTGACAGGGACCACACTCTGAGAACCAGTGGTTGAAGAAACTCATATGAGTGAAGCCCATACTCATCTAATTAAAACTGGTTGGCTTGTTGACAGTTATTGGCGATCATTTTCTGTACCCTGAAAGAAATATCACTACGTTGCTTTTGTGCTAAAGCCCTCAGTGTATTTTTAGCAGCAGATAAGTTTATTTGGTGACAACTTTGGTACCATCTTTCTGCGGTGGGTACTCCAGCAATCACATCGCGCCTTAATCAAGTAAAGGGCACACCTGCTCAGTGCTTCCTATGTCCATACAGTGACTAAGCTATTAATCCTCTGTAAACATGACACCTGCCGTGGTTTTTCCCTTAAAGGTCCCATAGGGAACCTTTAGCTCCCTAGCAGGCCCATTCCCATGCAGTGGAAGGCGACTAAGCTAAATAGCTAAGTGCTCCAAGTGCACCAGGTTAAAGTGGGTCCTACATCTTGCTCATTCTCTGATCTTGTCAAATGGAAACTAACCTCTCTCTGGTTCCTCACTAGATTATTGAGGGGAAGGCTAATTAAAATGCTCCTGAAGCAGTTTCTAAATGATCCTGTGACTATTCCTAAGAGTTTTGCTAAGAAATTTAGTACCATGTAGGCTGTTCCCTAATTTCTCCTTAGGTGTGTTTTGTTATTTCAAGCCAGAGTGAGTCATGTGGCGGTGATTGTTTAAGTAAGCAAGGAGGGTAAGAATGGTTCTTCTTCAATCCTTGTTGAAGTAGAGTCTAAGCCTTGAATTGAATCTTCTCTCATACCCAAACTTTGGTGAGAGAGGGAAGTCTTGGGTTGCAATTGTAAGCATTCCAAAACTGATCTTGAGCGCTGGATGGCCAGCAGAGGAGTCTCCCACTGGAAGGGAGATGTGCTAAAGACCAATGATAATCGTTTGGGTATGTGCAATGAGGGTTTCCAACACTGATGGATATGTATTCTAATTTAAAATATCACGGGGAGGAGAAAATAGACGTTCCCATGGAAACATTTTTTCAGGGCCAGCTCTTCTGTCTCATTATCATATCTTATTTAAATATTTCCTGGAAACAGTTCTAACTTAATCCTTCTGTATGTCTTCTATCTTCAGTGGCCTTGAATAGCCTAACATCTGGTCAGAGTTTTTCTTTAAATAAATTGCATAATAGTGGGCAGTTCCTTCGATCTCCACAGGTCTTCTTACAATAGTTGCAAATCTAATATCATGAGAAAATTGCATTAGCGTTCATTTCCAGATCTGTAATTAAGAATTTTAAGTTGGCTGAACCTCACATTCCTTCGGGAACTACAGTAGACAACTGCCTGCAGCTGGATATAGTACCATTTGTCACAGATATGCTGTTTATTGCAGCTGGGCTGCAGTGAGCCTTACTGGGCCTCTGTGCATGACATTGTACCAAATACATGGAGAAAATTGTCCCATAAATGTTGCTTTGGCATGTGGTATTATAAAAGTGACCTCCTATTTATTATTCTTTATTATTCTCAGAAACACTAAATCCCCCAACTGTGATGTTTGCATGTCCCGATTTGTCCCTTTGTCCTTCTTGAAGAACTTGCTTATGTGACTCACAATGCCTTGTGTTCCCTGTGTTCAGGGATGGGTCCCCTTACTTCTGGCTCTGCATTGACACCAGCTCACCAACAGAGGGAATTTGCTCTTCCTTTTTTCCCTATTTCCCCCTTTTTTGATGGGATCATTTGATAGTGTACAGTGGGAACTTGTGGGTTCTCAAACAATTTTCAAAGCTGATTACACCTTCAGTCATCTAATTCCCTGAAATGCATTATACCTGGGCAAGTTGAATCTCCTTCCTTACAGCATCAGGATTTCCAGCCATTCTATTTGTATACGTTTGTTGAGATGCTTTTGGAGAGACTTTCATTACCTCTAAATATATGAATACACATATTGAGTTACTTAGCTATGTGCAGAGATTTTAAAACTTTCAGTATCTCAATCATAACCAGATCATCTCAATTTTTATTGGAATCAGGAGAAGATTTACTGTGAATCTAATAAATCAGAACCTTCAAGTTCTACCACTTACATGGACCCCTGAGGGAGAGAGGAGTGGTGGCATTTTGTAGTCATAATTTTGTGTTCATTTTGTTAAAGGAGGACAATAGATTTAGAGAAGCTCCAGTCTCCACAAAATCTGTATCTGCCCCTGGTTGGAATATATTGAAATATGAATTTTATAAAAAGCCGTTTCTTTTGCAGTCTCTTTTTAGAGTTGAAAGCTTTTCTTGTTGAAGTTGTGGTGTTGATAGTCATGGTGGTGTTTTTCTCTGGAGACGGATGCATTCTGACACCAACACTCATATGTCATTAAGAATGGCAATGAAAAATAAACTGGATAAAGCTATCTATTCTGATGCATGTCCATGCCTTCAGGGAGAAACCAAGCAGTGTGTTAATCAGCTTCCCCAAACAATTAATTTTCATCAGTAACTTCCCACATCCAAGTTTCCTAATGTGCCAGGGCCAGAGGAGGAAGGCAGTGATCTTAGTGCTGCTTCCTCTGGAGTGTGACACCTGCCCAGAAGTCTCAGGTCACCTCAGCGTATTACTGAGTCCAAGCTCGTACTACTCCCTGAACGACAGGCCAGTAAATCGAGACATGAGGTATTGGGGCAAGGAACAGAGACTTTATTCGGAAAGCCAGCAGACCAAGATGATGGTGGACTAGTTTCCCAAAGAACGATCTTTCTAAATTAAAATTCAGGCTTTTTTTATACCAAAAGGGGACTGGGTGTGGTTGGTTGTTTCAACTTCTTGGTGCAGGAATCTTTTGTTCTTGCAGCTGTCCTTGTAGGTCAAGCTAGAATGTTTCTATAAACCTCCAACAAGGCAATTGTTGTTTTCTGTTCTGCAACTTTTTATCTCTGTATGAATGGAAAAGTGTTACACTTTTAAAGGTCAGAGCCAGAATGGGCTCTCCTGTGTGTTTCAGGCTATAGGCAACATTCTTTTACAAAAGGCGCAGAGACTGCATGACAAAGCACAGGCAACAGAACACAAGGGTTAGAGCTAAAGGGATAAAGTGTACAGACCGGCCCTGACTTATGATGGTTCGACTTAGGATTTTTCAACTTTACGATGGTGTGAAAAACAACACACGGTAGAAACCGTACTTCAAATTTTGATCTTTTCCTTGGCTAGTGATATATGGTCAAAATACTCTCCTGTGATGCTGGGCGGTGGCAGCTGCATCTGCCAGCCAGCCATGTGATCACAAGGGTCAACATCTGATACACTTACAACCATTCTGTACCCAGACAACCATTCTGTTGTTCACTTTCAGTACAACATTCAGTAAATTGCATGAGATATTCAACACTTTATCGTAAAATAGCCTTTGTGTTCGATGATTTTGGCCAACTGTAGGCTAATGTAAGTGTTCTGAGCACGTTTTAAGGCTAGGCTAAGCTATGATGTTTGGTAGGTTAGGTGTATTCAAAGCATTTTTGTTTTAGGATATTTTAAATTTACAATGGGTTTATCAGGGCTTAATCCCATCATAAGTCGAGGAAGATCTGTACATCTCCATCACTTTTGGCTTATGCCGGCTGGTTCAACCAGGCTACACCAGTGATGGAGAACAACAAGGTACCTCATCATCTCCACGGCAGCTGGTGACCAGGAACCAGTCCATTCACTTTAGCAGGTGTTCATGGGGCAGTGTTTCAGCCTTCAGTCCTGGGCTGAGATACGCTGAGACTGTGTCAAAAATTTAACCAATTCTAGGGCTTCCCTGGTGGCCCAGTGGTTGAGAGTCCGCCTGCCAATGCAGGGGACGCGGGTTCGTGCCCCGGTCCGGGAGGATCCCATGTGCCACGGAGTGGCTGGGCCTGTGAGCCATGGCCGCTGAGCCTGCACGTCCGGAGCCTGTGCTCCGCAGTGGGAGAGGCCGCGGCGGTCGGGCCCGCGTACCACAAAAAAAAAAAAAAAAAAAAAAAAAAAAAAATTTACCAATTCTAAATGACAGGCCCTCCGGAGGACATCAAGCATAGTGAGGGAGGTTAAGTATGAAAAAGACAATCATTGGGACTTAGGGATTGACATGTACACACTGCTATATTTAAAATAGATAACCAACAAGGACCTACTGTATAGCACAGGGAACTCTGCTCAATGTTCTGTAATAACCTACATTAGAAAAGAATTTGAAAAAAAAGATAACATGTATAATTGAATCACTTTGCTGTACACCTGAAACTAATACAACATTGTCAATCAACTATACTCCAATATAAAATACAAATTAAAAAAAAGAAAAAGACAATCAAAGAGTATAACTTTAAATTCCGGAAGACCCTCACCCTATTTAGTCTTGCACCCTCTTACAAACCATTTCCATGTTCACCTGTCACAGAGAAAGAAGAATCAAATGTGTTGATTCTTAAACTAGCAATGTATGAACACAACAATAATCACGTGATTAATGCCAATTACAAGAGGAGCCCACTGTAGGGTAAGCTAAACAGAGTGTGTTTCAGTGTCAGATACACACAGTAATCCCAGCACCGGTATTTAACTAGTCCAGTGTCCCTGGGGCAGGTTCTTAACTCCTCTGAGCCTCAGTTTCCTCAAACATAAAATACTAAGAATATCCACCTTATAGAGTTATGATAAGGATTTACCCTAATGAATATGTATATATATATATTTTGAATATGTATAATTAATATATGTATGCCATATACAGAGTGGCACATTACATATATATATGTGGCACTTATGGAGGCATATTACGTACACGTGTGTGTGTGTGTGTGTGTATATATATATATATATATATATACACACACACCTTATATGGAGTGGCACATTATATGGCATTTATGAAGGCATATTCCATATATGCCATATATGGAACATATATATGGACATAGTAAGCACTCAATGGATGACAGGTATTATCGGTTATTATAGAATTGGTTGTGTCATAAACCATGTTGTAGACCCTGAAATATATCAGTTCAGCAATATGCACAGCACTTTGCAACACACAGTGCATTCTCCACTGCGAATGTTGTGTTCCATGCTGAATCACTTAGATCCTGAAGACTTTAAAATCATTTGATAGATAAAGAAGATGTAGCACATATATACAATGGAATATTACTCAGCCATAAAAAGAAATGAAATTGAGTTATTTGTAGTGAGGTGGATGGACCTAGAGTCTGTCATACAGAGTGAAGTAAGTCAGAAAGAGAAAAAAAAAAAAAAAGTATGCTAACACATATATATGGAGTCAAAAAAAAAAAGTGGTTCTGAAGAACCTAGGGGCAGGACAGGAATAAAGACGCAGACATAGAGAATGGACTTGAGGACACAGGGAGGGGTAAGGGTAAGCTGGGATGAAGTGAGAGAGTGGCATGGACATACATACACTACCAAATGTAAAGTAGATAGCTAGTGGGAAGCAGCTGCATAGCACAGGGAGATCAGCTCTGTGCTTTGTGACCACCTAGAGGGGTGGGGTAGGGAGGATGGGAGGGAGGCACAAGAGGGAGGAGATAAGGGGATATACATATGCATATAGCTGATTCACTTTGTTATACAGCAGAAACTAACACATTACTATAGAGCAATTATACTGCAATAAAGATGTTAAAAAAATAAAATAAAATCATTTGAATCTGGGGGTTGGCAATTGCTAAAAGAATTCCTTTGGTGAATTATGGCTGCCCCCATTGTGGTATATTAATTCTATGGAGTGTTTCATGCATGTAATCAACAGTAAGATACAGCTAATAATAATATTTACTGCAGACAGAGACTTCATATCTCAGCCACTGAATTATATGTTTTCAAATATTATCCCAGGGAAGATAAACACAAGCCTCACCACAGAGGGTGAAGTCATCTACCCAGATAACTTAGGTGTACATGGGGAGTTTGCTGTCAGGTGTGTCTGGCTCCAAATCACCCACCGGCTGGGTTGTACACACGTATGAGACCAGTTCCTTGACCTCGGGAAGCTTAGGGGCAGGTGATAAGACATGATGCTTCTGAGCTCATCAGCGCAAAGTACTCTCATGCCAAGAGGCCCAGGCGAGGCCCAGGCAGCCAGTATATCGCTCAGAGGAAGTGCAGATTCCTTTTAAAAGTAATTCCAGGCACCAAACCACAACAGTCAACCTGAAGTTATTTTTTGTTTGTTTTTATTCATAAACCCCAGTATAATTTCTTCCTTTCTGCCTGGATAAATCTTTTCATTTTATTGATTTCACACTTTCAGGGTTTAATTTTTAATTCACATTCCTCTCGCATTTTACGATGAGGATTCGCACTGTTTCTTTGGACTAGCTCAACTTTCTTCCTTGGCCTCTTTGTTTTTCATCCCATGGAGCCAGAATTAATAGTGATGTGAGTTTTAGTTTCCATTTGGGTTCAGGAAATTTAAAACAAGAGATCATTGTTTTCCAATATTTAATTATACAGGCTGTGCCAAAATATACATTTTATTATTATTTTATTTCAATTCTCACAGTTTCTGTTCTCATTGTTTCATTTTAAGAGATAGGTAGTACTTTCAATAAAATAGTCTCTTTTTTTATACTGGTATGTCATATTTAAAGAATTTCATTTCCATTTTATTTTTTAATCAAAAACTGCAAATGCCCTTGGAGTTTAGTGTTTTAAGAGTTGTTTAAGCTCCTGGTCCATCTTATACTTCATCAGAGTGCTTTCATATCTATTCATTTGTTTGGTTTTCTACACAATTTTGTGATGTGAGCGAGGTAGTCAATGGATAGCTCTTTTAAACACTGATAAACTGAGGCTGACCTTTAACTCCTTCTGAAATTACAGTAGAACTTGTGGGGGAAAATGAGTTTGGATACCCGCCAGACTCATTTTTGGAGTGTCTTAGGATTTGTATTGGCTGCATTCATGCTCTTCACTCTTTCACTTCAAAGAAAGAACCCTCAGCAAACACAGCAACATGCCCTTACCTGCCCTGAAAATTCTATTTGAGTCAAGAACACAATCTGCCAATAGATGAATCCTCAACAGTCCCTCTCTATGTTTTTGAGTTCATTTTAAAGTATGTGTGACGTAGGTTTATCTGCACTGAATGAGAACGATGCCCATGATACATTGTGAAGTGAAAAACAGAAAACTAGGGAACATAATACCATTGTTTGTTTGGGAGCAAAATTTTGGGTCAGATTGCCTTGCTTCACATCTTAACTCTGCAACTGAGGAGCTGTGTGATCTGGCTCAGTCACTTAACCTCTCTGTGCCTCCATTTTCTCATCTGGACATTAAGTAAAAGACTTAACTCACAGGGTTGTTAGGCAGATTAAAAGACTTAATGTGTGTAAACAAAGAGAACAGTGCCTGGCACGTAGTGAGTGCTTAAAAACACACATATGTATTTTGTAATTACAAGAACACGTTTGGGAAGGACATATCCATTCATCTAACAAATATTTACCAAGTGAACTGTTGCCAGTGGTTACCTCTAGGGCATGGGAATGAGAGAGGCAAGGGCAAGAGGACTGAATTTCTGCTTTATACACTTACGTATTGTTTGAAAATTTTGCTTGTTCATGACAAATCCGCTACTAGGATAGAGGTTAGGAATAGACTCGGAGCCAGCACACCTGTGTCTTACAATTAGTTGTATGTGGACTCTGGGCAGATCTTTTAACCACTTGCTATACCAGTTTCTTTAGCTTCAAGTAGAAAGCCTAATAGCCTCCACCTCACATGATTATGATGAGGATTAAATGAGTTAACACATGCACATCACCTAGAAAAGCACCTGGCTCCCTGAAGAACAGATGCTATCACGATAGCAGAAAGGAAACACCGAGAGCAAAACCTGCAGTGTCCTGAGGTCATCATGATGTTTGTCCTCAAAGTCATATAAAAAGAACTTAAAAAGCATGTCCCTGGAAGGACAAAAGAAATCAAAATATAATTGTGGTGTCTTGTTTTCATTTACCTAGTTTCCTATCCTTCCCACAATGCTTGTTTTTAATTTGAAGTATAGTTGATTTACAATGTTGTATCAGTTTCCCACAATGCTTTTAAATCTCTTAGCCATGGAGAAAATTCTTCGCTGAGTATTTAAAGCCATCTTGCTAGGTTTTTTTTTTTTTCCCCATGACTGGTGGGGTTTTTTCATTTTGTATTCTGTCTCCTTCTCCCCATCCTTCAATGCTTCTTCTTCTTCAGTAGAATTCATTTTGATCTTCAGGACGTTTTACTTTCAAGTTGTTGAGAGAAACGATGATTACTATGTCTTTTTCTTGCCTAATTTGCTTTTATAAAAAAAGATGAATATTTATTAATCATATGTATCAAATATCTATACATTAAACATGTTACCTATGAGGAAACCACTTTATTTTATCACAAAAAAAGACTTGGAAACGTAAAGAAAGGGAGGAAGAAAAGAAAAGAAAAAGTAATCCTTTGTTACTGCCCCCAGAGGTTTATAACCTAATAGTAAAATAAAAATTCATATATACACAAAGTAATATTTCAAACATTTAAAAACAAGGAATGGCACAGGTGGCTGCAAGTGCAAGTGGTCACCTCACCATGGCCACCTTGGCATATCCCAGTGAAACAGGAGGGAAGGGGTCAGGGCACAACCTTTAAAAGAATGAAATAGCCCTAAGACATGACAAAAACTGGCTAGAACCAACTAGGTCCAAGATGGCAGAATATTCGACTTCCAGTGGACCTTGAGCCTCATCACATGCTCCTTGTAATACATTAGCTAAATGACACACCCACCAGCGTCATGACAGTTCTAAGGCTACCACAAAAGGCCATAAAGTGGGCGGTGGCCCAATTCCTGGAAATCTCCACCCCTTCCCCAGAATAATTGGAATAATCCTCCCACTCATTAGCCTATGAAATTACCCAGCCCATAAAAACTAACCACACCATGTTTCTCCTAAGGCCTCTCACTTTCCAAGATGGCCCACACTCTGTCTGTGGAGTGTGTTTTTCTCTAAATAAATCCACTTCTTACCTATCACTTTGTCTCTCACTGAATTCTTTCTGCAATGAGACATCAAGAACATCAAATTCACCAGGACCATATTGGCGAGACAGCCAGGAGAATTTGGTAAGCCTCAGCCTCTTGCCTCCCTTGCGCTTGAGAGGTGCTGCCTTATTTCCAGCCATCTCCATCTCTCTCTCCCTCTCTTTCTTATAGTCTGTCTCATTTTCAGACCTATTGCCACAAAAATGTGGACGCAGGACAAGCAGTTAAAAGCCATCAGGGTACTTGGCGTGGAAAAGAAGTCTCTGTGAGAGGATAAGTGGATCTCCCAGACTACAGAGATGCTAGGTCTGTCCACCCACCTCAAGGCAATTGCCACGCAATGATTTCAGGCTCACAGTTAAAAGCATAACACTGCCCCCTCCCCGCGGCTACTGTCATAGGCTTATTATTGGTCCACCTACACCTAATTATCCTTGTCTCAACTCTGCATCCCTACCTCACTCTTTCCACTCTTATCTTGTGCCTTACTCTGCCGCAAATGGGGAAAAAGAAATCTGCCAGGTACTCTCCAACCTTACTGGTAGGTCTTTCACTTCTTAATGTTACATATGGGCAGGGCATGTCAGAGAAAGTTTCCAGCCATCGTCACAGGCAACCAGGGACCCGAGCCGTAGGATCTTTGCCGTCTGGGCTTGCCTTATCCACCATTTGATTAACTGTTAACAGGTCCAGTTGTGTAAAAATATGAAATACAGCCTTGCTTAGTGTTTGTGCCATGGTTACAGCAGCTGTGATCCCTTCGGGAGCTCCCTCACGCGGTAGGCAGGCTGTGCTCATGACCCCCAGGTATCAAGAGGAGGATGGTCCTGAACCACATGGTTGGGACTCAGGGTAGTGGGACCATCTTTCACCTACCCCCCCACCCCCCACCCCCACCTCCTGGTGTTTGGCTGGCCCCTCCAGGGTCTGCCCTGACTCCATCCCGTTAGGGCGGGGCAGGCGACACAAGCTTGGTGGGTCACACACATGACCGCGCCCGGGGATACGTGCTTGGGAAATGATCCGAATTTGCTGTGCTTGCCTCCCCAGGGTCACGAGATTTGGAGTGTCCTTCCAGGGTCATGGGGCCTTCCATCCCCCTAACTACAGTCACAGTGCCTCCACTTCAGCTGCCATATCCGCCCCTGCACCCAGCCCCGCTGCTCACTGGCCAGAGTACATGTGGGAAGAGGGGAGGGCGAGGATGGCACCAAGGCCCCAGGGGTGCCGCCCACAAAAAGAAATGGAAGAGAGAGGGTTTTTTTCCTTTTTCACAAACCATCTCCCTAAATGGCCAGTGCCTGTTTTCCAAAACTTACCACCTTTGGAGAGAAAAAGGCTGGGACTTAAATAGGTCCTAGAACCATGAGGATGTCCATTCCAGGGCAACATATCCCAGAATACAGGGATTAATCTATAGAATCTATAGAGAAACCTTCAGGAAGGTCACTTATCCTGGGTGCTGCAGATGCCAGGATAGGACACGTGTCCCAGAATGCTGGGGCCAAAAAGACTGCCTCATGGGGAAGTAGCTAACCCACATTGTGGATAAAGTCGACAGGACTAGGGGAATGGGGACACCTGGAACCAGTCCTGTCTTAGCCCCTATGGGACCTCTTAATGCTAGTGCTTCTCTCTGGTACAGGAGCATTCTCTCCCTGAAGGAACGATGGGGAACACCTCCTCCATCCCCAAGGACTCACCCCTCGGGTGCATTTCGAGTCACTGGGACAAATTTTCTCTAGATTCTTTAAAACAAAAAAAGCTCATTTTCTTTTGTGATGAAGTCTGGCCCCAATATAAACTTGAGGACGATGAGGCCTGGCCAGAAAATGGGAGCCTCAACTATAGTGCCATCCTACAGCTAGACATCTTTTGCAAAAGGCAGGGGAAATGGACAGAAGTTCCTTATGTACAGGCTTTTATGGCCCTAAGAGAAAACCTGGAGCTATGCAAGTCCTACGTTAGGGAACCTCGCCAACTGGGACCCATTCGGGCTACACAAAAGCCCTCTCTAGTGGCACCCAGAAGAACAGGAGCCCCCGACAGAGGACCCAAACCCCAATACTCTTCCACCATCTTCAGTCTCTCCCCGGCCCTACTGCCCTGTAAGCCTCTTTATGCTTCCATACCAGAAATGTAGCCAGAGCCTCTTTGCCCCCTTCAGGAAGTAGTAGTGTTCCCGGTAAATTTGAGGTTCTTGATGTCTCATTGCAGACAGAATTCAGTGAGAGACAAAGTGATAGGTAAGAAGTGGATTTACCTAGAGAGAAACATACTCCACAGACAGAGTGTGGGCCATCTCAGAAGGCAAGAGGCCTTGGGAGAAACATGGTGTGGTTAGTTTTTATGGGCTGGGAAATTTCATAGGCTAATGAGTGGGAGGATTATTCCAATTATTTTGGAGAAGGGGCGGGGATTTCCAGCAATTGGGCCACCGCCCACTTTTGGGCCTTTGGTGGTAGCCTCAGAACTGTCATGGCGCTGGTGGGTGTGTCATTTAGCTAATGTATTACAAGGAGCATGTGATGAGGCTCAAGGTCCACTGGAAGTTGAATATTCTGCCATCTTGGACCTAGTTGGTTCTAACCAGTTTTTGTCATGTCCTATGGCTATGTCATTCTTTTAAAGGTTGTGCCCTGCCCCCTTCCCTCCTGTTTCATTCCCTCCTCCAGAGATTTTACTCCCATATTCTTACGGGAAGCAGAGGGGCGACAGTCCGTCTTCTGTAACTGCTTCAGTGCTGAGTAGGGGCATCGACCCTGCCTGTCAGGGAGTAAAAAAATCTCTGTATGCCTGATCTAGGGGCCCCAGGGGCAGGACAACTCCTTGTTTTAAGTCGGTATGGGCTGGAATCCTCACATAGCCACCTTCTTGATGTGGAACTGTTGTAACTGTTTCCATAGCCTTTCTGTGGATCTTCTTGATGATGAAGTATTTTTTGTAACAGCATCATAGTACGAAATATCTAAAAATGACAAAAGACTTAAGAGGCACGGTTAAACATCTGATTACAGTGTTATTGATAAAGAACCTTGGTTACAGTAACCAGAATTACAAATGATTACATTTAACTTAACATACCAAATAATCCTAGTTAAATATTTTTCTTTGGGATACCTCAGGGCCCCCCCCAAAGCATCCCAAAGTTAACTGGAAATCAAAAGAACTTTAATTAAAATTTGATATTTGGGAAGTTTGTCAAGAAGTTTTAAAACACTTGGTCAAATAATATCATAGGGCACTGTGAGACAACACATTTCTCAACCAAAGTTACAAGAGATCTCAAAAGCAAATACAAATCACTTAAAGGCAAAGAAACTCACACAATCTGTTGTCAAAGGCAGCATTTCAAGAATACTTTGGAGGGAGAAACCAAATGCAGTCTTGTCCTAGCCCATTCCCAACAAAATCCATTTACCTGACTAGATGTAATTCAATCTTAGAAAATCCTGATCATGCACAACTCTTTTCTCAGGGTCCACTTTCCACCAACCTTTCATCACTTTCTGTATCCATCACTTTATTTTTCCATCCAGAAACAGCCAGCTCTAAGTCAAACCTACTTCCTTTTCGCTTAATAAAATGCAATTCCATTCCTCATACTTTCTTTACTGAAAACACACATCCTACTTTTCTTAAAAGTTATTTATTTCCATTTTAAGTTATTTTTCTTGCTAACAAATTTGCCAGATATACAGTAATAAGGTTTTATTTGACCTCTAGTAAACCCAGGTACAATAGAAGTACTATACTTAACAGTGATGACTGTAAAGACGTGTCTGTATTAATCAGACCAACAAGCTTAAGCCACCTTTAATACCAGATATCAGTTTAGTATTGAATATTTCCCAGATGACATGAACCTGAAATTCATTTTGGCCAGTTTTATATTTCTGAGTATTTATATAAGCACTTAATTAAGTCAATTAAGTAGAGCTCTTTTACTAATTAATTTTGGTAATACCATACATTTAAAACACATATAGAGGGCTTCCCTGGTGGAGCAGTGGTTGAGAGTCCGCCTGCCGATGCAGGGGACACAGGTTCGTGCCCCGGTCCGGGAAGATCCCACATGCCACGGAGCGGCTGGGCCCGTGAGCCATGGTCGCTGAGCCTGCACGTCCGGAAGGGCTTCCCTGGTGGCTCAGTGGTTGAGAGTCCGCCTGCCGATGCAGGGGACACAGGTTCGTGCCCCGGTCTGGGAAGATCCCACATGCCATGAGCGGCTGGGCCCGTGAGCCATGACCGCTGAGCCTGCGCGTCCGGAGCCTGTGCTCTGCAACGGGAGAGGCCACAGCAGTGAGAGGCCTGCGTACCGCAAAAACAAAAACAAAAACAAAAAACACATATAGATACATATGAATACATAAACAAACAGAGAGACCTCATAGTTCTCATTTCAGAATTTCAGCCCTGAGTCAGGTACAACGTAAAACCCATCAATTACAAAAGGTTGGGTTCAAATTGGGCTTCTGGCAGATGGAACAAATCAAGGTCACCTGTCTAGATGGCTAAACCCTTTTTACTAATGTTTACAGTAAAAGACACTTAGGATTTCTACTTATACTTGACAAGTCTAGTTCTAAATTACTTTACTCCCTTTTGCAAAATTTGCATTTTATAAGGATGGCAGAGATGAGGGTTCCTGAGAAGACCAGGTAGGATTGGAATATTACAGAGAGATTGGCATGGCACCAAAAGCGCATATTTAATGAGAGCTCATATTTAATTTGAGATTAGGGGTTGGAGGCCTTGTCAAACCTCTGGTTTTATGGGGTGTTGGTGCCTGGAAGGGAAGTTATTAGTTTCCTTTAAGGTGATTTTTATAGGAGTGACGAACTTTGTCTTCCCTGGGATTCCCTGATCCCAGGCCTGCGGATCTATAAGTTTTTCAATTTCTGGGGAAATATTTTGGGCTGGACTGTCTGTGTCTTGTATAATACATAGTCCAGCCAAAAACACTCCTTGGCTTTGGTCTTCAGAGAGAGTAAGAGTTGCCCACAAGGCTGAGAGAAAATCCCTCCCCAATAATGGGCTGGGGCATTCAGGCATGACAAGAAACTTGTGAGTTATAAGAGTCTTTGCCCAGGTGCAAGGTAGAGGGGTGGCGAAATATTTTAGTTTTGGCTTTCATCTGTCCCCAGTGATAGAGCAGGTTTAGGGGCAAGGGACCTAGCATGAGACATCAAGACAGAGTAAGTGGCTCTCGTGTCCACTAGAAATTGGACAAGCTTATCTGCCACGTCAGTGGTCACCCGTGGTTCCTCCCGTGTGATGATGACAGTCTCCTCAGGAGCCTTGGGAGGTGCCAGGTCCCATCAGTCAACCACTGTCATGACTGGCGTGGGGGAATTTCCTCACTCCCTTCAGTGCTCGGGGCATTCCCTCTTCCAGTGGCCCATCTTGTTGCAGAGTGGGCATGGCATTTTGGGTGTAGGCTGGGACCTGTTTCCTGTGCATTCCTTGCTCCAGTGTTCAGGACTCCCACAGCTGAGAAAGGCTCCCTTCCTTGGCAGAGGTCTTCTGGGAGTACTTTTGGGATGATCAGGTGGTGGGTTAGGTCTTGTCATGATGGCTGCCAAAAGCCTGCCTTCCTGTCATTCGTTACTTAAGTCACGCTGTTCCTTCTTTTCCTCCTCAGCCTGGTCTCTTGCTAAAAATACTGAAGGCTGTGTCAATAAGAAGGTTGAGAGGGGTTTGGGACCCCATGGCAAGCTTTTGAAGCTTCCAACGGATGTCAGAGGCTGATTGGCTAATGGAAGTGGGCTGCAAATACAGTTTGTCCCTCGAAAGTATCTGGGTCTACATTCGTATACTTTCTGAGGGCATCTACCAATCGGGCCTGAAATAGGGCTGGATTTCCATCTTGGCCTTGGGTGATCTCTTTAACCTTATCATAGTTAACAGGTTTAATTATGCATAGTTTCATCCCTTCAGTGAGGCAAAGGATCATGTGATCCCTACTAGTGATACCAGGCTGGCCTGGTTGATAGTCCCAATTGGGATCCATTAGAGGTACTGCTGTCACAGGGTTTCTATGTGGTTGGGCAACATGTAGCCTGTGCCCAAATTTGGGCCTTTTCCTCACTGGTGCAGCAGTGGGAAAGGACAATATTTACATTCTTCCAGGTAAGTCCAAGGAAAGAGTCAGGGCCTGCAATTCTTCACGGAAGCGGTTAGGGTCCTCCGAGAACCTGCCTAAGCAGGTGCAGCATTGGTTAAGGTCAGACAAGGAAAAAGGGGTGTAGACTTTGGTAATTCCCTGAGGCCCACCTACTGAAACAGGAGGGAAGGGGGCAGGGCACAACCTTTAAAAGAATGACATAGCCATAGGACATCACAAAAACTGGGTAGAACCAACTAGGTCCAAGATGGCGGAATATTCGACTTCCCGTGGACCTTGAGCCTCATTATATGTTCATTGTAATACATTAACTAAATGACACACCCACCAGCGTCATGACAGTTCTGAGGCTACCACCAAAGGCCAAAAAGTGGGCAGTGGCCCAATTCCTGGAAATCTCCCCCCCTTCCCTGAAATAATTGGAATAATCCTTCCATTCATTAGCCTATGAAATTACCCAGCCTATAAAAACTAACCACATCGTGTTTCTCCCAAGGCCTCTTGCCTTCTGAGATGGCCCACGCTCTGTGTATTGTGTTTATCTTTAAAAAAAATCCACTTCTTACCTCTCATTTTGTTTCTCACTGAATTCTTTCTGCGATGAGACATCAAGAACGTCAAATTCACTGGAAACACCAGGGACCCCAGTTCTGGGTGTGAGGATGAAGTGGGAGGGGAGGGGTCTCCCGCTTGTAAAACATCTATTGAGTGATGGCAGTTGTATCAGGTGCTTCACCTGTTACCTCACTGAATCTGCTTAACAACCATACGGTATTACTGCTATTACTATTCTGAATTTTCTGGTGTGTGTGGAGACTGAGAGTTTCCGAGCTTTCATAACTAACCGGAGATGCCACAGCTGGGTGAACAGTGAGCTAGGAGGGTACCACCTTGCAGGACTCCTAGTGCCATCAGGGTGCGTGACAAGTGTCAAGGGTTTGAGGTCCAGAGTACATTCAAGGGCAGCAAAGAGTGATTACAAAATTTGTGTATTATGAGATGCTTGTTTTTCCAGAAAACTCTTGTGTTTGTATTGTGACAACTACCAGATGAACCTTCAAAGAGAGGGTGTGGTTATTTGAGAACGCATCTCTCTTTCTCTTAGGTGGAAGAGGCTGCAGCCGCCCCTGGGCAATGGCCTGGTGATCAAGGGAAGACTCCTCTCTCAGGTTCTTCCAGTCCTGAAAGATGTATTCCACCGAACTCTTTCTTTTCTTGGGTCATTCTCAGCCAAATGCCACCATATCTGAGGTCGCTTTGAGAACCCCAGAGAAGTTTGTCAGCCTTCCCTACAGCTGGAGCCCCCAGCCTGTTGGAAATACAATGTGTTTCTTCCTTCCTGCCGCCTTTACCTTCTCCAAGCTTATCTCCTTGAGCCCTTATGAGTTCTCCTGTCCAAAGTATAACAGTGTTAATCTCAGTAATGCTGGGGTGGAGGCAATCGTTCTGGGTCTACTCTGGGAGGGAAATTGTGCTAGATGTCGGAGGAAAGAGTTGAGTAGCAGAAGGTGGAATCTTCGGTGTAGTGAGGGAGACAAGTTGAAATGCTGTGGGCTCGGATGGGAGGATGTGCAGGGCGTGCAGGACCGCTGGGCGGTGGGCTTTGAATCGTCTGTGTACTCCCTCCGGAATGCTGTGTTCTCCTTTTACTGGCATGGCAGCCTGGAGTTATATTCCTCAGACTCACAAAATAGCCTCGCCTTTCTCCTTCTATTGCAGTGATTTTGTTTCGTTGATGGTGTCTCCAGGTGATTCCTAGACAGCAAGAACTCTGTCTTCCACATAAGGCCTGCAGTAAGCACTCAGACACATTCACTGTCTGAAATAATGACTGAAGAGCCAAATAAACGAATGTGAGATTCATCCTCAGGGGGAGTGGGGAGAGTGTGATTTCCAGAGAAATTAAATGTGAGCTGATTCTGGAAGAGACTTAGAGCATGCCAGGTATGTGAGTGCCAGGACGTTTTCCAGATTCTCCTGGCAAATGGAGTGTTGCAACATTTTCTGAATCTCTCCTCTCTTTCTTTACAGTAGAGTTTCTCAACTTCAGCACTATTGACCTCTTGGGCTGGATAATTCTCTATTGTAGGGGCTTGTCTGGTGCATTGTAGGTTGTTTATCAGCATCCCTGGCGTCTACACACCAGATGCCAGTAGCACGTTCTCCCCAAATTGTGACAAGAAATGTCCGCAGACATTGCCAGATGGAGACAGAGTCACCTTGGGTTGAGACCTCAACCCAACAAGTGCTTTATACTCAACAAATGTCAGCTCTTGTTAGCCTTGAAAAGCGCCAATCTATAAAATCAAACAGTCGTAGAAAATTATTCAATTAGCCTTACCATTTTTGAGAAACTGCCATGGACCCGTCAGACTATACTGAGTGTTTTATACACGTTCTATCCAATCCTCAAGTATGATAATCCTCATTTTATAGATGAGGAAGCAGGATCAGAGGACTCAGATAATGTGCCCACGTGGCAGAATCAGTATGTTTCTGACCCTAATGCATCGTGGCAGGGCTTGTTACACTGTTTTCTACGTGTCTCCCACTTACTTCTACTTTCTTTGCAAACAGACAGTCTTCTGTACATGTGTGAATTGGGCAGGACACATGTAGGCTGAAGTTTAAAAGGAAATCACATGTATGGACTATGTCCAGATACAAAAATAAATACTCTGATAAATATGGACCTTGAAAAATATCATAGCTACTCTAACTTAAAGTAATCACAAGAAGTCAAAATCAAGCCAGAAGAACTTTCTTCCCAGATGTCCTTACAGTATGTAAATAGAGATGTAAGAAATATTTAGCCCAAATGACTGTTTTCATTAAAAAGATTTCCAATCAGAATTATTTCTACAATTATGTTAGCTCTAATAACATTACAAAAGCACGGTCTTCAAAATATTAATAAATAACAATGAATTTGCAGAATGTTGAAACCATACTGAACGTACCTTAGGTCATAAAGGTTTGCAGTAGAACAGAATTCAGCTGCACTCTGTCCCTCTTTTTTCCTCAGAAAAGGACTGCAGGGGGAGTGCATGGACTCCTGTGGGCAAAGTGGGCTTACAGATATTTATTTATTTATTTTTAAATTTATTTATTTTAAGTTTTGGCTGTGTTGGGTCTTCGTTGCTACGGCGGGCTTTCTCTAGTTGCGGCGAGCAGGGGCTACTCTTTGTTGCGGTGCACGGGCTTCTCATTGTGGTGGCTTCTCTTGTTGCGGAGCATGGGCTCTAGGCATGTGGGCTCAGTAGTTGTGGCACGTGGGCTCAGTAGCTGTGGCTCGCAGGCTCTAGAGTGCAAGCTCAGTAGTTGTAGCACCCATGCTTAGTTGCTCCGCGGCATGTGGGGTCTTCCCGGACCAGGATTCGAACCCGTGTCCCCTGCATTGGCAGGCGGATTCTTAACCACTGCGCCACCAGGGAAGTCCCCAGATATTTTAAAAGAACTGCTTCACCTCTGCTTTTCATTTCTTGTCATTTCTCTAGAATTCTAATAACAAAGGCTTGAGAGTGCTGAAGCAGATAATCATTAGTCCCATTTAGGCTTTTGTTTTTAAGGTAAAAACCATGTTATTTCAGTAGCAACTGCTATGCCTAGGCAGTGCTGATGTAAGTGCTTTTCCAAGCAGCCTTCATTTTTGTTGTCAAACTGAATAAAACATATGAAAGGCGGCAACCAAGGGAGGCAGCACGATGCATCCACTTTTTGAAAACAAGCTTTGTCCTTTTTAAATGGAATTCTGTTCCAGTTTTGGCTTCTGGGATGTTGTTTTGCACCAGGAGTGAC
Organism: Tursiops truncatus; assembly: GCF_011762595.2. Lineage (NCBI taxonomy): Eukaryota > Metazoa > Chordata > Mammalia > Artiodactyla > Delphinidae > Tursiops > Tursiops truncatus. The sequence continues at coordinate 73,593,343 of NC_047049.1, read as the reverse complement.
TGCACCATATTAGGGCACATCTGTCCTCCCTGCGGCTTGAAATGAATAACACGAGCTGAGTTCACAAAGTTTGATTCTGCCTGTGCGCGTCTGAAAAGGTTGGATGCCCTTTAAAGACATGTTTGATTGCCGAGCGTGTGTTGACCCTGTTTGATATCCTTCACGGACTGCATGACTGAACTAAGCTGAAGTTTCCCCATCACCAGCCTGGGGAAACGGGCGGCTCTTTGGCGCCTGCTGGAGAGGTTGTTCTCCGAGTCCGCTCTGCCACCTAGTGGTCGGCGGTGGCATTTCCTGTGCCCGACCAAGCTAGTTTCGGGAAAAGTCATTTTAGCTGTTGAATACTGTGATGAATTATGACAGAAAACAGAGACACTCTTAGCAAAGAACGCAGTCCAAGAGAGACCCGAAACAAGCCCTGCAACATGATGCATACCAGATTTCGAATATGGAAGAAGCACTAAATAATTGGTCTTAGAAAAAAGCATGATTGTGAATTGCAAGATATTTTTCCTTTTTTTCCCTGAGCCTTCATGATTAAAATAATAATAATAATAGAGGTAGAATTGATTTAGACAAAGCCTTCAGATTTATATTGGCCTTTTAGGACTCTCTAAGAACTTTCACATGTATTTTCATATCAGATATTTAAACATTTTTTAAGTTATCTATATATTTTACAGATTTATAATCCCAGAAAAATTTTATTCCATAACTAGGGGGAAGGGAGTTAATTTCTCACAAGTGTCCTTCGCTTTCCTCTAAACTTAGTACTCTCAAATTGTTCTTTCATATTTTCTCCTTCACTTTCTCCTTTTAAATTTTAAAAAGATGTCAAACTATCAACTGCAGTGGTTTTCGAACATTGTTGACTGTGACCCACAGTACAAAATACACTTTACATCATGACTATATATTGAATGTGTGGGTGTGTGTGTGCACATGCGCTAATCAGAACTTTTATGAAACAGTACTGTTATCGTTATGTGGTTCGTGTTCTGCTGTGTCCCATTCAATTCTGTTTATTTCCTTTTCTTTTTTATTCTCATGCTGGCCCACTAATTGGCTCCTGACTTACATTTTGAAAAACTAAGTGAATCAATTCTGTTTGTGCTGCTAGATGGAATGAAGTGAAAACGGTCTGGAAATCTATATATACTCAGAGATGAAATCAAGAACCATCCTATATGTACAGAGTTGTAATTAACCCACATGGAAGGATGACCCTCCTCCCAGAATCCAGGAGGGCTCTGGAAGGTGCTTGTCTCGCCCACCGGCAGGATCATGTTCAGTTTTGAGCTCCTTGCCTGGGGGCTGGGCCTGCACCACTTCAGTAGCAACGCCCTGAATGTCCCAGGGACCCCACAGCCCCCAGCTCCCAGCCTGGACAGGAACCTGCTGTAAATCCCAGAGCGGATCTAGAGCCACCCCCCGCCCCCTTCTGCTCCTATGTGATAACCCCATTTGCCCTTATGCAGGCTGCATTCCTAGAACTCCTGCCTGGGACCACTTACAAAGTACTAAGGTCAGCAGGCTTACAGGCCTCTCTGTTCCCACCACCTGTTTCTTCCTGAGCATTAAAAAGCAATGTTTCCCTTAGCTCTCCTCACCAACATAAGTCAATTCAATGAGCACTAACCATGAACTCCCTTGACTCAGAATATACTAACTGTACAGCACAGAGGCTGTTGAGTCAGGATGAGGAAAAGAGCATGGAGCATAGACGTGACGTCCCTTTCTCGGAAAAAGCACCTTAAACAGAATACATTTAGTCAGGTTTATCGTTGTTTCATCTCGGTCTCAACTAGAACCCCTGATTCTTAGGAAGTCACATATTACTCATGAAAGGATAGCTGTACAGGAAGAAAGGCGTTGGGTGACTATCATGTCTAATAAGAACTTTTAGATATTCTTTGTTGAAGTCCTTATGAACTTTTGATTAGGTTCTTCTGATGTCATACTGTGTACTAACAAGACATCAATTGTCAAACCTCCAGAATGGGAAGATCCTTTTTATGAGATGAATATGGCTCAGTGGCATGGAGCCCAGAGAAAAGGTGATGGAAAATGTCTCAGGTACAGGGACCTGAGTGAAGGTTGGGGGAGGGAGATCTTTCTTATTTGCCTAATGTTTAGGCCACTGCACCATCCCTTAATGCTCAAAGATCAATGTGTTTGCAGCTCAAAAGACTTTATCTCAAAGCTCTGTCTCTACTAGAGTATTTAAAGGCCAATTGACTGTATATACCTGGATTTATTTCTGGTTACATTAGTCTCTATTTAGGCCAGGAAAGACATATCTTGTTTTATTGCACTTAGCTTTACTGCTCTTCACAGATAATTGCATTTTTAACAAATTGAAAGTTTGTAGCAACCCTGCATCAAGCAAGTCTATCAGTGCCATTTTTCCAACAGCATTATTTTTAATTAAAGTATGTACCTTGTTTTTTCAGGCATAGTGCTAATGCACACAGTATCTGAAACTTTTAAGTGATATTAGATAGTGAATTAGTGTTGAATTATAAAAGGAACAATGGCTACTGGTAAGTATGCCAAAGATTTCAGGTCAAAGATCACGTAACAATTTGTGGTTCACAGGTTTTCTGATATGAGTCAAGATACCCCTAGACACCAGAAACACCAGGACAGGTATTTAATCAACCCATTATAGAAAGCTGGTTCTAAGTGTAGGTGTCTTTCCTCAATTCTGGTTTCTTTTATATTCTGTATTCCAACAAAGCATGATTGGACTGGAATATTGTATAACGTGTATTGCCCTCACGATTCACAGAAATGAACTGAAAGAGAGAATTGATCGCCGGCTTATTTCCAAAATTCCTACTTATATTCTTCACTATTATCGGTCAACTGAGCAAAATAAGTTGATATTCATTTGTACAAACATAATGTGTTATTTGCAGTGAACAATGTGACATTTGCTTAAAAACTACGTGCTTTTTAAAATTACGTTATCCATGTCCTGTATCTCATCTAAGGTGTACGTCCTTGGAAGGCAGAGTCTTGACTTATTGAATTCAGCGGCACCAGTCTTAATGACCTAAATCTAGTAGTGGTTCAGTGAGAAGTGCTGATGTAGCTGATGACAGTTATGTTAATAAGGACCCTTTCAGGTGCAGATGACAGTAACCTTTCTCAGGTAGCCCAGGCAGCAAAGGAAATGGTTGGCTTACATAACTGGCAAGTTCAAAGAGGCAGAGTTGACTTCAGGAATGGCTAGATCTAGGTTTGAGAGGCCATGATGATCATACTGTCTCTATTCCCCCACGTTCCCTCCCATCTCTCTGCTTCCCGCATATCTCTTGCTTGCTTGAAGCAAGCAAACACAGATTTTTCCACGTGGGTATAAATAGAGTCACCAGCACCCAGGAATCCCAAGGAACAGAGAATTACCCTCTCTCTTTCCAACATCCATGTCAATTCCCCATATTTACTCTTACTGCTCCTCTTTTTTTTTTTTTTTTGCGGTACGCGGGCCTGTCACTGTTGTGGCCTCTCCCGTTGCGGAGCACAGGCTCCGGATGCGCAGGCTCAGCGGCCATGGCTCACGGGCCCAGCCGCTCCGCGGCATGTGGGATCTTCCTGGACCGGGGCACGAACCCGCGTCCCCTGCATCGGCAGGCGGACCCTCAACCACTGCGCCAATACATTACTTTTTCTAACTGTGTGTTAAAGAGATAATATAATGGAAAGTGATTTATGCGTATTTCCCCCCTTGCTCCAGGTTGCTGTTGCTTATTCCAGTGAGGCTTACATGGCTGGAATTGCCTTCAAGTTGCTTATGTTTGAAGCCTGGGTTAGGAAAATGCCCAGGTGGATAAAATGCAAATGAATAAGATCAATGTCTCACGTAGTGTGATGATAAAGCTATGTTGGATGAGGATCATATATGCAGCTACTATTTTTCCCCTACTTTTCAAAGAAAGAGAAGGAAGGAAGATCTTGTTTGATGACAACATCATGTGGAAGTATATGTGGTCTGTATTTAGAAAGGTGGAAGTTGTGGAGAAAAAGCACAATGTTCAGTGCATGTCACCAGCTAATCGTGCTACCTACCTTGAACAGATCGATCTCTGCCTGCCCTGTGCTGTTCACCTTTATTTAATTTATCTATTTTTATCGAAATAAAGTTGACAACTCCTCAGCTTTAAAATAAGGGGATGAACTGATGTGCTGGACTCTCCCAGGTTCGCCTGTAATATAGGTCCTATTATCCAGTAATAGGAGGAGTGCTACTTTGAAAGGATGCAATGCAAAGAACAAATCAGATGAAGGCAGAAATGGTCCTGACTCCGTCTTTTCTCTTTTCTCCCCAGACTATGTCAGAGAGTCACCATGACCTTGCACAATAACAATACAACCTCACCTTTGTTTCCGAACATCAGCTCTTCCTGGATTCACGGCCCTTCCGAGGCAGGGCTGCCCCCAGGAACGGTTACTCATTTTGGCAGCTACAACATTTCTCGGGCAGCTGGGAATTCCTCCTCTCCAAATGGCACCACCAGTGACCCTCTGGGAGGTCATACCATCTGGCAGGTGGTCTTCATTGCATTCTTAACGGGCGTCCTGGCCTTGGTGACCATCATCGGCAACATCCTGGTGATAGTGGCATTCAAGGTCAACAAGCAACTGAAGACCGTCAACAACTACTTCCTCTTAAGTCTGGCCTGTGCCGACCTGATTATTGGGGTCATTTCAATGAATCTGTTTACTACCTACATCATCATGAACCGATGGGCTTTAGGGAACTTGGCCTGTGACCTCTGGCTTTCCATTGACTACGTGGCTAGCAATGCCTCCGTCATGAATCTTCTGGTCATTAGCTTTGACAGGTACTTTTCCATCACGAGGCCGCTCACGTACCGAGCCAAACGAACAACAAAGCGAGCTGGTGTGATGATAGGTCTGGCTTGGGTCATCTCCTTCATCCTTTGGGCTCCTGCCATCTTGTTCTGGCAATACTTTGTTGGGAAGAGAACTGTGCCTCCAGGGGAGTGTTTCATCCAGTTCCTCAGTGAGCCCACCATCACCTTCGGCACGGCCATCGCTGCCTTTTATATGCCTGTCACCATCATGACTATTTTATACTGGAGGATCTATAAGGAAACTGAAAAACGTACCAAAGAGCTTGCTGGGCTGCAGGCCTCTGGGACAGAGGCAGAGGCAGAGAACTTTGTCCATCCCACAGGTAGTTCTCGAAGCTGCAGCAGCTATGAGCTTCAACAGCAAAGCATGAAACGCTCAGCCAGGAGGAAGTACAGACGCTGCCACTTCTGGTTCACAACGAAGAGCTGGAAGCCCAGTGCCGAGCAGATTGACCAAGACCACAGCAGCAGCGACAGCTGGAATAACAACGATGCTGCTGCCTCCCTGGAAAATTCCGCTTCCTCCGACGAGGAGGACATCGGCTCGGAGACAAGAGCCATCTACTCCATCGTGCTCAAGCTTCCGGGTCACAGCACCATCCTCAGCTCCACCAAGTTACCCTCGTCAGACAACCTGCAGGTGCCGGAGGAGGAGCTGGGGGCAGTGGACTTAGAGACGAAAGCCAGCAAACTCCAGGCCCAAAAGAGCATGGACGACGGAGGCAGTTTTCAGAAAAGCTTCTCCAAGCTTCCCATCCAGTTGGAGTCAGCCGTGGACACGGCCAAGGCCCCTGATGTCAACTCCTCAGTGGGCAAGACCGCGGCCACTCTGCCTCTGTCCTTTAAGGAAGCTACTCTGGCCAAGAGGTTTGCTCTGAAGACCAGAAGCCAGATCACCAAGCGGAAACGGATGTCCCTCATCAAGGAGAAGAAGGCGGCCCAGACCCTCAGCGCCATCTTGCTTGCCTTCATTATCACCTGGACCCCCTACAACATTATGGTTCTGGTGAACACCTTTTGTGACAGCTGCATCCCCAAAACCTATTGGAATCTGGGCTATTGGCTGTGCTACATCAACAGCACCGTGAACCCCGTGTGCTATGCCCTGTGCAACAAAACATTCAGAACCACTTTCAAGATGCTGCTGTTGTGCCAGTGTGACAAAAGGAAGAGGCGCAAGCAGCAGTACCAGCAAAGACAGTCAGTCATTTTCCACAAACGGGCGCCCGAGCAGGCCTTGTAGGATGAGGTGTGTTGTCAGTAGCAGTCACCAAACGCACACGTCAACCCACAGACCTTAGGAGGGAGTGAGGCGAGGGTGGGGGTGATTTCTGGCGCTGATAAAAGATGTCTTTATCACCCAGATGTGAAAGAAGCTGCCTGTTTACCGATCCATTAAATAAATCCATTTTCATATCAAAAGTCAAATACCAATTCAGCCAAAAATAAATAAATAAGCCTATTACTGGATATGAAGAAATTTATTCTGAAATAGACTTTGTTTTTTCTTAAAGAGAAAGAAATAATTGTTTCATAGCAATTATATACCCAAATTGGTCTGCCTGGGCCTTTTCATTCCCATTAGCTCTGGAATCTCGGTGAGGATAACTAGCGGGCCCAGTTGCCCTGTTCTCCCCAAGGGTCCCCAAAGTGTCGATCCACATCCCACGTGGAACGCGTCAGGCTAGTGAATCCGTGGTTCTGAAATTCTTTCGTACGTTGCAAAGCCTCACCTTCTCGTCCCTGTAGAGCTCCCCGTCTTCTCATTGGTGTGTCGTTGAACTCTATTTGTGGACTTGATTCTTGATTCTTGCAGAGTACTGTTTTGTGCAGTTCAAGTTTCGTACAAATAAAAGATGCATAAGTGTATATGTATATATGTGTGTGTGTGTGTGTATGTGTGTGAATTCCACGCACACACACACAGTGTATATAATATAAGGGGAATCACTGAACCGGCAAATTATTCCGGCAATATATTCTTTCAGTACTTTGGTGACTGATGTTTCTCTAGGATCCTAACACAACGTAAAAGTGAACTTAAACCCCGTGTAGTGTTTTGGAGACCAGGGCTGTTTTCCCGGAGACTATGCAGCAGAGAACAGCCAGGCCCTCTGGGCAGGTCTGTGTGGAGCGGTCAGCCTGGTGAGTCAGATGAGCACCAAGGTTCGACCAGACTCTGAGTAAGCTGTTACCTCTGTGGACACCCTCAACAGAGCTAAATCGAATGGGGGCCCCTCTGAGCTCTAAGAATGAACCACATCCACATGTCTGAATTTAATGGTCCAAATCTGAATGTTTCCAAACAAAACCTTTGCTATCTTACCTGCTTGAAACTCAGTAATAGTGACACGTTTGAATGGCATACACAGCATTACATGGAGCAAAGCAGAAGAGACCTTCTGAGGGGCAAAGAAGAACACGAGATTCGATTTCTTGCTACTTGACATATTTAAATGAAAAAGGGCTTACACCTTTTGTCACTTAGCTGGGGCCAGTACTTTCTGCCGTTCATTGCGCAACATTTACCCAGGAATGGGTGGGGTTCGTGAAGTCATAAGTCCTCTAAAGAAAGTATTACACTTTGAAAAGTATTGCTTCAAATTGATTTCCTTAGTACATTTCTAAAAAGTGATTTTGTATTCTCTTCTGAATTGGCCCAAACGCTAACTGTTCTATTGGGGGGAGGGGAGGGCTGCTGCTGTAGCCGTCGTCTGTGTTGCTGCTGTAGGTGTCAGGGGTCTTTTTTTTTTTCCTTTTGTGGGCTGTGTGGGGAGTGGGAGGGGTGGGGGGTGGGGGGCTGAGGAGAAATCTTCCCTCTGTACAGGGTCTCCGTGGTGTGAACCCGGAGCCAGGGTAGAAGCTGCTTTTGTGTTCAGTGTGAGCTGGTGTTTACAGCAGATGTTGACAACAGTGGAAGTGTACTCAGTGGTGTCTGTGTTTCTGAACTATTTAATTTTGTGTTATGTTTATATGAAGATGTATTTATGCATATTTCACCGAGTTCTATTTAATGTTGATAAATATTACTCTTTAGTCTTCAGCAGGTGGTGTCCCTTGAAAGTGATTCTTTAAGGTCCACTTGAGCAATGGGTAGGGTATATCGAGCTTTCTTGTGGCTAAGAAGACGAGAAAGTCATCCTTTTGGTGCCAGGAGGTACCTAACTCTTTCTAGGTAATAAAAAGTCAACTTTAACTTCAACATAATGGTTTAATACCGTTCTAGTTAAACCTGATGGGAACCGGTCAAAGCAACCCTCCACCAGTATATTTGAAATCACGTGACAAGGGCAAAAAAAGGCAAATCGGCATAATTGAAAGAATTATTTTTTTGGCCCACATTCGACCAAAGAATAAGAAAAAACAGAGACTATTTTCTAACATGTATAGCAAACTACAGAATGTTATGTTATTAACCTGTGAAATGTCTAGTGAGCAAGTGCATCTATATTTTATTACTCACGTTGGCCTGGCACTAATAAATTTGTGAATGCTGATTCAAGACTCCCTGTACATCAGTAATTCCCATTCTCTTTGAATCTCCTATCTTGCCTCCCTCTCAAAAGACTGTTTCCCGTATTTAAAAAGGAATAGAATTAAATTTAAGAAATGAAGAAACGTAAGCTTTAGCAGAACTGTGAAGGTTAGTAACAACTCTACTTAAACATGATTATCTCCTCATCCTTGTCCTTTTATGATGCTGAGAATGGAAGAAAAGAAAGACGTCCAAGACGTCAGCTCTTCTGTTACTGGTTTAATTATCGAATTATTTTTAAATCTCTTGTGAATGAAAACTGCTTTTAAATACTGTCTACTGACTCTGTTTATAGAAATGTATGTCCAACTCTTAGGTCATTTTCAGAAAAAGAAAATAAGAAAAACAGATTCTTTTGAGTTTGGAAAATTTAGGAGTGTAATCAAAGATGTAGTGAAGTGTTTAAAACCAGACATAGCTCCACATGCATTTCTCAAAGGACTTGTCACTAGAAAAGGTATTCAGCATTTACATAAGATCATCCCCCCAGATGGGAATCAAATTGTTTTCAATCCATATCAATGAGGTTTGCAGAGCTTTCATGATTATCCACTTTAATTGAGAGTAAAATAATCAAACCTAAATAAACTACACGTGAAGAAAGCACCCCCGACACACACACACACACACACACGCACACACGTGTGCGCGCGCGCACCCCTGACCCTGTTCTCCCATTCTCTATTCTCCAGGGTTTACCAGGTGGATAAGAGAAGTGAGCTTTCTGGTCCCGTATTCCCCTTGGCTCTGCTCTCTTTTATCCATCACCTACCTGTAGTCTTTCTGCTGGTTCACCATATTACCCTGAATCATCCTTGACTTCAAATCGAGCCTTGAGTCTCCAGATAAGTTCCATTTCTACTTACTCTTTCACATATAATAGTTCTCACGGAAAAAAAAAAAAAGAAAGAAAGAAAGCATAAGCATAAGAAACTGCAGGGGCTAAAGATCTAGAAGGCATTGCAGCTTTCTCTGTCCACCCCTCTGTGTGCAGATGGGCAAGTTCATTGCTCTGGAGAAGGATTAGAGCCCTTTGTGCATCACTTGTGAGAAGGGGGAGGGCACAGCTCTGATGCAGAGTTAGCTGCCTCAGGTCAATCTCAGGAAGGAAAAGGGTGCCAAGGCTCAGGCACAGTGGAGAAGCCTGATGGAGACAACACGAGACGGAGGCAGAGCCTCCGGATCATTCTGGGTGCCCCATACTTAGCCGAGTAGAGACGATTCCCAGATGGGGACGTATGGCTGAGAAACTGGACAGTACATCCCAGGAGCTTCAGAGGACAAGTGAATGTATCACAAAGAAGCTCTAACTTAGCATGAGGAGCCCTGAGCTTTTGGCCCAGTTCTGTCACCAGGGAATTACATGGCCTCTGCCACACGTGTCATTTACCCTTAAACTCAATGGGTTGTCCCCATACGCTCTTACTCATTAACAACATGAAAGCATCTTTTTGCCTTCTAATAGCAAACAGGTGAAATAGAGTCAGGGCGTTAGGTAAATAACTACCATGATGAATGTAAATGCTGTAACCGAAGAACACTTGAAAAATTCTGATTTTATGTATCCCTCAGAGTTATTTACTTATATTTCAGTACAATGATCTCTAAGGAACTCTCACAGTTTGTTGGTAAACCTGGAATTTTATTTCAAATACCACTTTATTCCAGGAGGATCACCTAAGGCCTGACAACCTTACAAGTAGAGCTGCTGGGTAGCGGGTGTTTGGTTTCTCAGTAGTATTTCTCGAAATGGACTGAAACTGTATAGCATACAGCACCCAAAATGCTGGTCCTTTCTTCAACCTGACAGCCCTACTTATACCACCTCCTCTAAAACCATATTTTTTCTCATATGTCATGCGTGACAAACTTGGCACAGCAGTGCAAACGCCACCCCATAGTAGGATGCAGGTCAATTTTACTACTTGCCTTTATGGACCTAGGTTATGCTGTCTCTCCTGGTGTTTTCATGCCTCCGTTTTGTAGGAATTCCGCCTCTACTGGGACTCATGCTGTGAGAATAAATATTCCAGCCCTAAGAGGTTGGCTCCAGGGACAGAAGCCCAGGGCTCTGGAGAACTAGGAATATTCCATTTTCTTTTTCTGGCTTTAGCGTCAGTGCCTGAGAAAGGAGGCTCGTGTTGAGATAATAAAAATGCAAAAAGAAAAACAAGTTCCCAAAGTGACTGTGTTCAACATAAGATTGGAACTGCATAATATTTTGTCACCAGGCTCCAAGATGGACAAGGGTTAGACTTGTTGTTAACTGGACACACATTACATTCACAGCTTCACACACAGAGATACAGTGCACTCGGACATGTGGAAGCGGACACCCAAGCACTTTAGCACAATGTTAGGACTGTGGTCACTCTGGTAGAACCAGGAAGACTCAGCACAGAGTTCAGACCCTACAGTTCTTGGCCTGGGCTGGGAACTCCCCACATAATCTCCCAGATCCAGGGCGGCTCTCATCTGAGTTACACAAGACGTTCTATACGAACAGGAAATGGAAAAGGAGGCTATACTCTCAGTTGCAAAGAAGTATTAATAACACTTCCCTCACCCAAATAATCTTATCTTAAGCTTAAAAGATTATCCTCAGAATATAAATCTTTATTTTTGTTCTTTCTTGAAGTCCAAAATACTTATTCATTCTGCAATTTACATACCAAACCCCGAACTATTTTTATCCTAGATTCTGTGATTTCCTTAATGATAGAAATCAGGTCTTCCTCATCCTGTGGCTGGCACATTATCTGTCAAGCAGTAGACATTCAATAAATGCTGTTGAATGTTTAATAAACTCCTTATACTTAATATAGCAAATATTTATCAGAATTATGTGTACGTCAATGCCCCACACTTCGACTGTAGCCGGAGGGCATTGAGCTGGGAAAGTAAATTAAGGGAAAAATGGTTCACTGATATGACGGTTTCCTAATAAAGTATTACTAAGCAACAAGGAGAAATATTTTAATAGATTTGAAGGAGTAAATATAATTAAGAGGACAGGAAGGAAAGAAAATCAACTCTATCCCTGGAATTTGGAAACGTTTTACCAGGTTGGTCAACTCTCCTTGATCCTAGTGAGGGAAATACTGAGAGAGCCTGGAGAGTCTATACATATAAGTCTTCTGTTTGTACAGGTGAAGTTCTGTAATTTGGCTTAAAACATCCTTGCATGTAGTTTTGCTTGGCATGAAGGTTAGGAGAGAATCCATACTGTTCTGCAAGCATTAAACAAAGCCCTCTCTTCATATCCTCTGTTCATTCCTCATGTAACACGTGGATATTTTCAGCCTCCTACGTACAACGCTCCAGAGAAATTTCTTTGGGGCTTGTGCTTAGAGCTATGGCAAGGCAACGTTTTCAGGAATGCCCCCCCCCCGCCACGTTTTCAATCACATGGAAACTGTCTCTAAGTTTGGTGCAGGTTCGAGGAATAATAATTAAAATAGGCTTCAAGTTGGTGAATCAGCACATTGATTTTTCTTGGCAGAAAGCTTTCTGGGAAATGTCTGTGAAATGTTCAGTGATACTCACATCCTTCTAATTTATGAAGGTGTAGAAATCACTGTCCAAAGAGATGGCTATATATTTGCTTTGTAAGCAAAAGGCATGTATCATAGTTGCATCTAAAATAGTGTCCCCATCTTTATCAAAGGCACTGAATTTTAACTGTTTTTATTTCCTAGTGTCCAGCACTTCCTCAGTAGTCATTTTAGGTATGTCATATGCCATTTTTATTCCTTCTTCTAAAAATAATTCTATTGTCTGTACTATAAAATGATGCCTGCAACTTTGTGGTGATATTATCCCCTAAGTTTAATAGTGAAATAAGGAAATAAAACTATAAATAAACAAAGAATGTGGTTGACTTTCTTTTTAATCCGAGGTCTATAATACAGCAACAGTTTTTTTATTGTATAAAAGGGTGGAGTACATTGAAGGGATAATTCTGAAACAGACCTTTATTTGCATTGACTTCTCTTTTTTACATGCACTAGAACTTTCTTCAACAATGAACATTGCTGCTGCCATAACTCAGAATAATACTCTGTGTTTTAGACGATGAGTTAAGCATGTATTAACTATATCTGCAGACATAATCCTAATTTTAAGACTGCAAGTAAAGAAAAATATTTCTCTCTAGATACATACTATGGACCTAACACAAATAGATTACTAGTTACTTCTCCAGCAAAGATGGGTTTATTTGGGGTCTGCATCCTGGCAAGCCTCATGCAAGTCCCCAGACAGCAAGGGAAGAACACTTTTACAGCGGGCTGCGGGGATGGGGGAGTGGGATTTGGGAGGGCTCTAGTAAACAGAGTCCATGGCTTGTTATGGGCTGAGTCCTTGCCAGGAGAAGAGTTTTCCTTCTTCCTGTTGGGCTCTGCTGTCCTCACAGGACTTGAGAGCTCCCCCTTCTGGTTTTCCAACTCGCTTTGAGTTTTCTGTTTATGAATTTTTTATAATACTTTGAAGTGGGTTTTATTTTCCTCTTTTTAAAAGAAATTCTTATTATCGTCCTTTCGCCCTTTGCTGTTTCCTTTGCTGTGCAGAAGCTTTTTAGGTTGATGTGATCCCACTTGTTAATGTTTGCTTTCATTTCTTTTTTTAAATTTTTAAAAATTTTATTTATTTTTAAAATATTCATTTATTTGGTTGCGGCAGGTGGGCTCCTTAGTTAGTTGCGGCATGTGAACTTTCAGTTGCGGCATGCATGCGGGATCTAGTTCCCTAACCAGGGGTCGAACCCAGACCCCCTGCACTGGGAATGCAGAGTCTTATCCACTGCACCACCAGGGAAGTCCCTGCTTTCATTTCTTTTGCTTTTGGTGTTAGATCCAAAAAATCATTACCAAGACTGATGTTAAGGAGCTTACTACCTATTTTTTTCTAGGAGTTTTATGGTTTCAGGTCTTCTATTCAAGACTCTAATCCATTTTGAATTCATTTTTGTGTACGATGTAAGATAGTGGTCCAGTTTGATTCTTTTGCATGCAGCTGTCCACTTTTCCCAGCAGCATTGATTGCAGAGACTATCCTTTCCCCTGTTGTATATTCTTGGCTTGTTTGTTGTAAATTACTTGACCATAAATGTGTGGGTTTATTTCCGGGCTCTCTATTCTATTGCATTGATCTGTGTGTCTGTTTTTATGCCAATACCATACTGCTTTGATTACTACAGCTTTGTAATAGAATTTGAAAGTAAGGAGTGTGATGCCTACAGCTTTGTTCTTCTTTCTCAAGATTGTTTAGGCTATTCAGGGTCTTTTTTGTTTCTATACAAATTTGAGGATTGTTTTTCCCTTTTTCTATGAAAAATGCATTAGAATTTTGATAGGAATTGTACTGACTCCTGTAGATTCCTTTGGGTAGTATGGAGATATTAACAATATTAATTCTTCCAATCCATGAGGATGAACTATCTTTCCATTTATTTGTATCTTCTCCAATTTCCATCGCCTATGTGGTATTATGGATATTGTTATTCTGAATCAATGTACATAAGTTGAGATAAAACAAGTGACTAATTAGATATTCAAATTCAATTAGAGAACCAGAATTGCCAGTGTGGAGGAAAGGAGATACAGATGTAACAGAAGAAATTGAGTAAAAACTATACAGTTCTCTGTATGAGTTGGATGTATCAATATAAACTCCCAGAGTGTTCTACCATATATGTAATTTCTAGCTCTTCCCACAGAAAAGAACTAGAGACAGTGATCAACTCAGTAGCAAGGAGGATTCCTAACATCCCAACGGTAGTCTTTAATAAAGGAAACCAAGCCTTCCTGAAGAAATAGCTGATTCTAGTCTTGGGCAGGCAATGTACAAGATGGGCTTGAAACATCTTGCCAAAGTAGATATCAAGGAAGCATTCAGACTACTAGAAAAGATATTTACATAAACAAACAGTTGATATCTAGCAGAAGTGGCACAGCAGGGCAGTGGGAAAGTGACATTCTTCTTAATAAGTGGTACTTAAATATCTACATGGGAAAAAGACTTATACTTCACTACATACTAAAGTAAATTACGGGTGGATTAAAGACCCAAATTAAGAAGTCAAAGTTAGAAAGCTTTTAGAAGATAAAAGTTGGAAAGTTTTTAAGAGAATATTTTCATGACCCTGAAGGAGAGAAAAACTTCTTAAACAAGATTCAAAAAGCATTAGCCACAAAGGAGGACAAGACATAAAGAAAGTGAAAAGAAAGCCACGGTGGAAGAGATCAATCCAAAACATATAACAACAATGAGCAAATACAGAATATATGAGGAATTTCTGTAAATCAGTAAGAAAAAACTATGCAACTGCAGGAGATAAAAATTCCTTACTATTCCTCACATTGAAAGGTGGCATCTAATTTCCCTTCCCTTGAATCAGGCTGGACTTAGTGACTCGCTTGATTAATAGAACACATCTGGGACGTGCAAGACTAGATCAGAAGAGGCCTTGCACCTCCCACCCGGATGTTTTGCAGTGCTTGCACTGGGGGAAACCAGCTGCTATGTAAGAAGTCTAACAACACTGAGACCACCATGCTGTGAGGAAGCCCTTCTCCAGGAAGTCCAAACCCCAGCCTTAAATCATCCCAGCTGAGGCCAAGCGCTGCTCATATTGAAGATTCATGAGCAAAGTACATTATTGTTGATATTAAGCCACTAAGTTTTAGGGTGTTTTTTATGCAGCAATAAAGAACTGAAATAGCAACCCAATTAAAAAAAAAGAAAGAAAGAAAGACGAAAGATTTGAACAGTGGTTTCCAGAGGCTTGGGTAGTAGAAATAGGGAGAAGTTGGTAAAAGGGTACAAACATTCAGTTATAAGATAAATAAGGCCTCAGGATCTAATGTATAACGTGGTAACTATAGGTGATAGCACTGCATTATATAATTAAAGTTTGCTAAGAAGGTAGAACTTATATGTTCTTACCCAAAGAAAAAAAAAGTAAATATGTGAGGTAATGGATATATTAATTAAAATGAGGAGAATTATTTCACTATGTATACTCACATCAAATATCACACTGTACACTTTTTTTTTAATTTTATTTATTTATTTTTGGCTGCACTGGGTCTTCGTTGCTGCGCGCGGGCTTTCTCTAGTTGCGGCAAGCAGGGGCTACTCTTCGTTGCGGTGCGCGGGCTTCTCATCGCGGTGGCTTCTCCTGTTGCGGAGCACGGGCTCTAGGTGGGCGGGCTTCAGTAGTTGTGGCACACGGGTTCAGCAGTTGTTGCTCACAGGCTTAGTTGCTCCGCGGCATGTGGGATCTTCCAAGACCAGGGCTCGAACCCATGTCCCCTGCATTGGCAGGCAGATTCTTAATCACTGCATCACTAGTGAAGTCCCCACACTGTACACTTTAAATATCTTACATTTTATTCATCAATCATACCCCAAGAAAGCTGGCAAAAATAAAAATTAACTTAAAAAAACAAATTAAGTCAAATAACAGTCAAGATGGTTCAAGAGTACATTTAGATGGCACAATTATTTTAAAAATAGCATCAGCGAAGGCAGAATGGTGGATACATCTAGGGCAGAAGGAAAAGATTCCCATTGGACAGGAGCCCTGGGAAGATTTTTTTAAGGTGTTAATAATGTCTTTTTTTTTCCCCCAGGTGATGGTTACACAGGTATACCATAGTATATATGTGTTTTGTGTGCTTTTCGGTAAATATATTTCACAAGTTAAAAAAGAGAGAGAGGACTTTGACAAGCAACCCTCCCTCCAGCTGCATCTGTGCACACAGTCTGTTCTCTTGTTGCTGTGCATGAGGTGCTCTGGCTGTTGCAAAGTCAAGCTCTGCTCCCTAGGACATCGCTCCAGCCACTCTCCCCTGTCCTGGATCAGTATGTTCACCTCTCTGTTAGGCCTGGTCACCTCCCTTCTCCCTCCAGCTGCTGCCCCATCTCTCCTTCCCTTTAAAACACTGTCAGAGGCTCGTCTAAACTCCCCTGCACTGCTCCTCCAGTTCTATCTAGAACCCACTCCAATCAGCCTTCACCCCCACCATTCACCCAGCTGCTCGGTCAAGGTCACTCGTGGCCTCCATGGTGTTGAATCCAGGGACACCCCCCCCCCCCCCGCCAAGTCCTCATCTTGTCCCATCAGCATTTGGTACAGCCGATCATCCCCTTCTCCATGAAACACTCCCTTCCCTTGGCTTTACTGCCCTCCCACTTACAGGTTTTCCTCTTATCTCCTAGCTTCTCTGGCTTGGGCTACTCCCTACCTCAATCCCAACACACCCACATGTTTTGCTGTTTTCACCTTCACTCTCTGGATGGTCTCATCTAGTTCCAAGGCTTTAAATGCCATCTCTCCATGACTCCCCACCCTTGACTTCCAGCCTAGACCTCCTGTGAATTCTTGTCTCTTTTATCCTCAGCATCTAACCAGCAACACCACTAGAGGTCATCTATTCAGCTCTAACTGGACATGTCCCAAGGTGAGCTCTTCATCTCCCCCTCCCCGAACGTGCTTCTCCAACAGCCTTCCCCAACCTGACAACTCCAACCTTTCTGATGGTCAGAAACTTGTGAGTTTCCCTCGAACCCCACATCCAATCAAACAGTAAGTCCTATCCGCTCTGGCTTTAACTTAGAACCAGAATCCAGCCTCTTCTCACCGCCAGCGCCCTGGTCTCCTGATATCACAATAGCCCCTACCTGGTCCTGTGACTCCTCTCTTGTCCCCTGCTGTCTTTTCTCAGCTGCAGCACCCAAAAAGATTCAGTTATTGGGTGTCCGTCCTGCCACTCGCAGGCCAGGAGCCCTCCTGCCTTCCCCTCCCTTGGAGGAAAAGCACACGTCCCACTACGGGTTCCTCCCAGGACTCATCCCACTCTGCCCTCCCCACCCATCCCAGCGCCCTGGCCTATTTGAATCCCTTGAACACACCTGTGCGCTTGTTGTTTGCTCCACCCAGAATGCTCTTCTCCCAGATAGATATTTCCATCAGAGCAGTGGGAGTGGAGTCTAGACAAGCATCTGACAGTGCTTGCTTTAAGGAGAAGAAGAGATGGGGTAGTAGCTGGAGAGAGATGGGAGGGTCCGGATCCAAGTGATGTAAACATGTTGACGATCGGTCTCCCCACAATAGACTGTAAACTCCAAGCCGGCAGGCTTTTTGTAGGTTTTCTTCCTACCAAGTATTCCCGGGCCTAGAATAGTCCCTAGCACGTTTAATAAAAGAAAAAAGGTGACTTGTACCAGCACATAGTGGAACAGCAGAAGTGAGGATTTGCACCCGGGTGTCCCTGACCACTGATCTTTAGACACCAACCTAGGAAACTGAAAGGGGCGGGGCCTGTGAGGGGCGGGTCAGGATCTGGAAGCCCCGCCCCCAGCTCTGGCTTGCTTGCTTCTTCTCTAAATTTCACCTGGGAAACCAAGCAGGTGGCAAGGCTCAGAGAGCACTGCGAGACCTTTCCTCCCCGGGTCGCCAGGTGACGACAGAGCCTGCTGGGCTCACCTGCCCACCAGTGGCTGAAGCAGTCCCAGGGCCGACCACCTGAGGTTGCCTAGGGTCCCAGGCTCCTGCCATTTCCTCTGGCAAGTACTGGGGCCCAGCAGGCCATAATGACAACTCCCAGGACCATGGAAAGAGCCCTGAGGGAGGGACGGAGGGCCCCGGGCAGAGCAACCTACAGCAAAACCTGAAGGAGGAGGCATCCACGTGAAGAGCTCAGTGGTATCCAAGCCTGGGGCTTTTGAAGGCTGGGGAGGGGGCACCCTTGGAGGAACAGACAGAGGCCAGTGTGGCTGGACTGAGGGGAGCAGGCCAGGTGGGCTGCTGGCAGGATGAGGGGCTTGAGGTCTGGCTAAGGACTGGGGCTTTTCCACAACGTGCTGCTGAGTTCCTGACTGTTAGCAGAGTGACAGGAGAAGATCTGTCTTTTAAACATCCCTCCCTTGGATCAGAGGGAGTGAGAAACAGAAGCAAAGAGCACGAATCAGGGACAGTGTCCGTGGTGGCCTGAACTAAGAGGGGAGGGAGATGCAGAGAGGTGAGGGATGCATTTTGAAGTTGGGATCCAGGGAAGGGGACGAGTTGATTGCATGTGGGGGTGAGGAGCAAAGAGGGAGCAGACAGCGGCCCAAGGTTCTGGTTTGAGCAGGTGGGGAAATGGAGCTACATGGATGTTGGGGGAGGGATGGGAAGAGAGGTCCAGAAGGCAGACACTTCTGGGGCTTCCCTGGTGGTGCAGTGGTTGAGAGTCCGCCCACCGATGCAGGGGACACGGGTTCGTGCCCCGGTCCGGGAAGATCCCACATGCCGCGGAGCGGCTGGGCCCGTGAGCCATGGCCGCTGAGCCTGCGCGTCCGGAGCCTGTGCTCCACAACGGGAGAGGCCACAACAGTGAGAGGCCCGTGTACTGCAAAAAAAAAAAAAAAATGTTAGACACTTCTGAGGTTAGATCAACTCTGATCTACTTTCCAATGAAGTCACTGCTTACCAGGAGGTTTCAAGTGAGGGTGAGGATACTCTTACCCCAGCTGATTAAACGTCACCTTGTTCCTGGTAAAGTTGACTCTGTTTATACTGGGGTTGGACCTCTATAACATGTTCCAGCCAGCCTCAGTATTGAGGAGAGGCATTTAAGGACAGGAACAGAAAGGCAGAAGCAAATGAGACTGTCATGTCTGTGTGCTGATGGCAGCCCGTCATCTGCCAGTCTGTCCCTGGGCCACTGTGAGTCCAGCCGGAGAAGCCGAGCTTGTCAGGCTGTGAGCCCCATGAAGGCAGCGGTCTCACTGCGGCCAGCACAGTGGTTGTGAGTGTGGACAGTGGAGCCAGACTGTGTGAGTCTGTCATCCCAGCTCCTGCTACCTGTCTAGCTTGTGTCACTGTGTCCTAATGTCCTGGGTCAAGGCTGGAACACTTCTCATCAGATTTGCTTTGGAAATTAGAAGCCCTAAGATCTTAGGAAGCTCTTACCCATCCCTCCCTATGGGGGCGGTTTTCTTCTGGGCTCCCAGAGTGAGCACTGGCGTCATACACACACACAAACATTCACAAACACATACATGTGCACAGTGACATTAAATAAGGATGACAGAACGGGATCAGAAGACGAACAGACATGGGGGAGGTAATGCGAGGAAGGAAAGAAAGGTTGGATGCAGGACCTACATGTGACACGACTCCCACACTTTTTTTTTTTTCCCCCACACTTTTTAGATCTTATCCCAACTATGCCTGAGGACATCCCTCAAAATACATGCTAGAATAACTCCTACTGTGCAGGTGGGGAGACAGGCCTTGAGAGACACAGTGACTTATCCAAGATGGAGAACAGGTAAAATGGGGAATTGAGTCTGGAACCCAGGTCTGCCTCCTCAGAGCTGCGCACAGACCCTCCCCGGGAGCGGTGGAGAGGGCTGTGAGGTGTGACTGTGTGAGACATGGGGTTGCGTGGAGAAGGGGTGAGCCGTCGGCAGCCCAGAGGGCTGTGTGTAGCGGTGTTGTCTGAGGAGGGGATTCAAGTAAGGGGCCCCCAGGAAGTGAAGTCACCTCCTTGGCAACAGACCCCAACAGAACTCTGAGCCCCGGGAGCCGGGCACACACGTTCTAGCGACAGCCCCACAGCCGGCTCACTTGGCTGGAGACGCTTCACAGAGACGGATGTTCTCCTGCTGTCTCCTGACTTCCCAGGGCTTCTGCTTCAGGAAACCCCTGAGTGGGAGGTTTCTCAGGTGCGTTAGGCGGTTCAATGCTTAACCTGGACGACTCTGGTCCTTTACCAGGAGGTCCCTAAGGGAACACGAGGTGGCCTAGAGCAGGCCAGTCCAGGCCCGGCCGCGTCTGGGAGCCCTCCCCGGGCAGCCTCACGTCCCCGCATCTCCATGTGGGGCGAAGGGGGACTTGAGGGGAGGTTTCCCCTCTGGGCAGGAACGGGTGGATGGGAACTTGGTCAGCTGGTGGTCCCGTCATGATCGCACTCAAGCACAAGGGTGAGAGAGGATTCCTGGGGTGCCTCTTATCTGTGCCAGTGTGGATCCAAGGCCCTCAGGTTGTCATCATTTTTCCCTTCTTGGAGGAGGTCTGTGCAGAGAGTGGTGTGCGTGTGTCTGCAGTGGACATGGCTGGTGGGTCTGAGGGGCAGCGCAGGCGGCAGGCAGGGCTCTGAGGCTTCACAGGGCTCCACACAGGAGATCGTACAGGAGCCGGTCCATGGCGCCCCCTGCTCCATCTCCCTGCAGGAGGGGCAGGAGCCCCACACCAGCAACAGAGCCCAGGGCAGGCTCAGGGTGAGTGCCAGCGAGGAGGAGACTGCACACCCAGGAAGCCCCAGAGCCGCCCTGCCCCTCCCCTGGGTCCCTCCTGGCGTCCTGCTCCCAAAGGAATCTGGGACCCCATCTCCTCTCCCGCCCGCCCTCACGGCCCAGGCCCTGCCCGGTCCAGCTATAAAGTCACTATCCACATATATGTGGGAATCTCAGAGAGAGACTTTCATAGGATTCCACTTCACTTTTTTTTAATTTATTTATTTTTGGTTGCGGTGGGTCTTTGCTGCTGCGCGCGGGCTTTCTCTAGTTGCAGAGAGCAGGGGCTACTCTTCGTTGCAGTGCTCGCGGGCTCTAGAGCACAGGCTCAGTAGTTGTGGCTCGCGGGCTCTAGGGCACAGGCTCAGTAGCTGTGGCACACGGGCTTAGTTGCTCCGCAGCATGTGGGATCTTCCCGGACCAGGGCTCGAACCCGTGTCCCCTGCATTGGCAGGCGGATTCTTAACCACTGCGCCACCAGGGAAGCCCCCACTTAATGTTAAGTCAACTTTGTTTCTGCATTTTTCTACAGATTTTCCTCTTTTAACTCCATCCTCAGGTGTCCATGTTGGCCTGACTAACCTGATCCCTCCTGCCCCAGGGAGACTCTGTGTTCTCATCCCCAGAATGGGATGTTTTGATGACAATCACAGGGATGATGCAGTTAATACAGGGGGAGCTGTCAATACTGTGCTACAAACTGCCCTGAGATAGTAACACATGTAACCATCGCCCACCGCCAATTCACTTGTGAAGCCAGAACCTTTATTCTGCTGAGGGCACTCCTGTCCCACCTCTTGCCTCGAGTCCCTGAGGCTTGGGGATTCGGTCTCAGCTCCAGCCCCAGCCCTCCTGGTGTCCTTGACGCTGCCTCTGACTCATGTCCCTGCTCTGTTCCACCCCAGGGGGAAAACGTGTCCACAGGGGACAGGAATTGGACCTGCATGGTGTGGAGCGTCCAGGCAGGCAGGCTGGAGAAGCTGGTGGGAAACCTGGTGCCTGCCCTCCTGGGCGGGGCCCCCTCCGACCTCCCCACATTCCTGGGCACCTACAGGGCTTTCCCTACCACCCAGCAGATGCTGGAGCTTCTCTTCACAAGGTGAGCACTCTGCTCCTTATGGGACATTGGTGACTCGGCCACCTTCTAGCTGTGACATGTGGGAATGTCACTCCACCTCTCTGAGCCTCAGCTGGCCCCTCTGCACACTAGGGTAAAGAGAGGACCAGCCCCCTACGGTGACTGTAGAGACCAGAGGGTCCTTCACGGAAAGTGCTTTCTGGGGACCTGGCCTGTGGAAAGGTCTGCTGGAGAGGCCGTGGTTGTGCTAATTCATCATGTCCCTCCTCCCCACGAGGAAGCCTCTGCCTCAGTTGTCACTGTGCCTCTCACCTTGGGATGAACTCTTTTCCCAGTTGAATGGTGATGGGTGATTCCATTAGGGGTGCCCTGTCCTGGGTGGGTGAGAGCAAGTGTTCCTGGGAGTGGGCAGTGGGGCCCCAGGCCACTCAGATGTGTGCGATGGGGCTGGAGGGGCTCATTCATTCTTCACATATAGAGGAAGGCCCACTAGGTGCAGGCGCTTTTCTAGGAACACCCATCATTTAACGCATCGAGCAGACAGCAGTCCTGCCCTCCAGGGCTTCCGTTCTACCGGGGGTCACACTGTCACACTAGGCATCACATCCAGGTGTGTCCTCAGGACAGTCCCTGTGACGCCTTCCTGGCCTCCTCTGGTTATGGATGCATCCTCCCTTACTCTGATGAGGACGGTGGACCCCTGCACCAGCTGAAAATGTGAGTGGGCTTTGATTCAAGAGGGAGGGACTCCCTTCTCCAAAGAAGATGCATGGAGATGTGGGGTCTGTAGATGGGCAGGGCTGGCAGAACCCTGGATCCCACTCATCTGATGGTTCGTGCTGAGGGCGGAGGTCTGAGGGCTTCTCCTGGAAAAGAGGAAAGGAGTCCAAGAGAGCTGCGGACGGGGCCGGGGTGCCGCTAGGAGCATCCGGGAGGTCAGAGGTCAGAGGTCAGAGGACCCTAAGAGAGTCCACACCCGTCCCCTCTCCATCCCAGCCCTGCCTCCACCCCCCATTCTGGGACCCAGAACACAAGGTGTGGAGAGCATCCTGGTCACTGTCTGGTGGATCCTCACCAGTGGGTGCTCAGCTGGTGCTCGGGGACCCAGTGACACGCAGGGGGCAGCTGACCCCGCCCTGTGGGAGATGAGTGTCAGTAGCAGGAGGAGAGCCAGGGCTCCGAGAGGATGAGGCAGCATGTGGGTGCAGGAGGTAAATCTGAGGTGTTAGGAGGCCCGCAGGAAGCCTGGACCGGAAGATAGAGCCTGTGTGTTCCCTCCTGGGTCAGATATTCGTGGAGCACTTACTGTGTTCCCGAGAGGGCAGGACCAGAGCAGACACCCTGCCTGTCCTCACAGAGGTGACATCCAGTGGGGAGGGGCCGGAAGAGGGACAGAGCAGTGTGTCAGGCTTCCCTGAAGAAGTGGAGAGGTGGACACACCGTGGATCAAGGGCTGTCACTTCTGCAGGCTCGTTGCCAGCCCCTCCTCTGTGTCCAGGTCCCCTCTGCCAAGTCTGCCAGGTTAGATGGTACGTGGAGTAGAACTGGCCTCTGGATGGGCAGAAGCAGAAGGCTCAGAGGCTCAGGTCCCCGCAGGGCTCTCCTGGGGGCGCAGTGCGGAAGGAAGGCCAGACCTCTGACTCTGCTGCCCACCTGACTCCCCCCAGGGCCGTGTCCTCCATGCTGGGCACCTGGCTGCACCATTACCCTGAGCATTTCCACCAGCCCCCAGAATTTCCCCGCCTGAAGATGCTTCTGGCTTACACAGAGCTCAGCATGCCTGGCTCAGACCTGGAGCAGCAAGCCCGCCTTCTCCTGGCACAGCTGGAGTACCTGGAGCCCCCTGAGGCAGAGGGTGATGGTGAGGGGGACTCAGGGTGGGTGAAGGGGGGCAAGTGGGGAGGGGAAGGGGTGGAGCCACACGGAACAGAGCTTCCCGAGGCTGGAACTGGGCCAGGAGCAATGAGGAGACTCAGATCACTGTTCCCCTGGACTGCAGTCTGGGAAGCCTTCCTGGGGGTGGCATCTTGGACTGAGACTTCATTGATTGGCAGTGAGAAGTTTCCTGTCTTTGGGAGGCACATGGAAAAGCAGTCCTATTGATGATATTTTCTAGTCTTGGGTCTATAGCACCAGCTCCAGAAGAAGCTCTGGGAACTTCTGCAGAACTAGAGCCAGCTACACCTTTACTGCCTGCTACAGCTCCAGAGTCAGAGCAAGTCCATTTTTAATATGATTTTTTATGATATTTACTAAATTGTTTAATCTAGATATAAAGTTCACTCAAAATAAAATTTAATAGTTTGATTTTTTTAACTTGCACATGTAAATGGCAGTAAGTACAGTCACAATGTTACATAACCCCCCTCTAACATCTCTTCCAGAATATTTGCATCCTTTTTGTCCCTGAATAATATTCCATTCTGAGAACACACCGCATTGGGTTGTCCTTTCATCTGCTGGTGGACATTATGAATGTTTTCACCTTTAGGCTCTTGTGAATAGTGGTGCTCTGAATACTTGTGTACCAGCATTTGAATGTCTGTATTCACTTCTTTGGGGTATTGATGTAAGAGTGGAATTTTGGGGTTGACTGAAAACTGTATGCTTGTCCTTTGAAGACCTGCTGAAGTGTTACATACGGTGATTGTACCATTTGACAATCCCCCAGAATTATTTAGGTGTACAATTTCCATGCTTCATTTATGTTGCAATTTCCTCTCTCTCTCTCTCTCTCTCCCTCCCTCTCCCCGCCCCCCTTTCCCTTCCACCTGGTCTTTCACCCTGGGGAAGAAGTCTATATGTTATGAGATGCTAACTGAAGAGGTCCCCATGGCCTGGCACCGAGGGAGACCAGCAGACAGAGGAGCACCTGGGTCCTGACTCGAGTCCACAGCCCCAAACCCCTGGGAGACACTGGCAGAGGCCTCCAGCTGAGTCCTGTTCAATTCCTGGCCTACAGATAGCGTGAGATAATGTTTGTTGCTTAAGCCACTAAGAGTGGCTAATGCTGTCGCACACAGTGGATCACTCACACGGCCATCAAGCACCAGGCCCTGGCCCTGCCCTCCCTACTGTCCCCTACTGTCCTCCCAAGCTCCCACCAGCCACACTGGCCCCCTTCTGACTCCCTCTCTGGCCAAACACATTCAGCTTCTATGTTTCGTGCCTTCTTCTAGGCTAATTGTCCCCAGATGTGTGCAGGGCTGACTCCGTCTCACTGCTGGGAACAGACATGTCACCTCAATGCAGCCTTTCCAGATCCCCTCACCTAGTGGACCCCAGGACCCCGTTGTGGCACCCTGCTGTTTTTCGATATAGAACTTGCTGTTTTCTTTCTTTTGTTTCTGTATTCTTGGTTTTGTCTATTTTCGCTTCCAGACTGTGAGCTGCTAGAGGGCAGGGACCCTGGTGGTTCCTTTCATCATGGCCCCCATTTGAGGGCTCAGGGCACAGCTGGTGAATGAGTAGATAAGAGGCTCCATCCTGCCACTGACAAGCTCAGATGTTAGAGATGGATGCTAATAAGAGGAGGTACAGGCCAGGTCAGGGGCAGGGGAATGTTCAGGAGTCCAGGGGACACTCTCCTGGCCCCAGTTGCTCCAGTAGAGCACACTGGACACATCATTCCCCCTGATGGGAACCACCCATACTATACACCAAGCAGGGAAGCCACAGCACAAAACATACCTTTGTTTCAGAGACTTCAGGACATCAACTTTCCTTGGGCCCCAGGGGGGCAATGTGACAGGACCCATAGGAACCAGGGGCTTTGAGAGTGACCTTGGAAGCTTCCCTCAACCTTCTCTTGTCCACATTGGCCCTGGGGTGTCCAGTGCCCTTACAAGGACTCCTCAGTACAGCCAGTGCAGTGGATCTGGCCCCAATTCCAAATGAGGCCCCTGATGGTCCAGCACGGTGGTCTTTGCTTCAGTCCAAGGAAGAATGATCCAGGTTTCTGTCATTGTCTTTCTTCTTTTACATTTGTCACCGCCTCAGTGTCCCCCCTTCCCCTGACCCCATGTCCTATTGTTCCTTTCTCTGATGTTAGTGTGAGTGTCAGTGTACACTTGTGTGGACTTCCACAGAAATCTACTCCACATGGGTGGGGGCGTACTGGGGTCCTAGGAGCTCTAATTCCAAAGCAAGCCCCGTGGGAGGGGGCAGCCCTAGCCTAGGAGGTCCAAACTCTCCCTTATTCTCAGGACTCTGCCCCTGCCCAGTGCCCTGGATTTTCCCTGCCCCTCACTGGACCTCAGTTTTCCAATTGTACAATGATGGCTTAAACAAGGAGCTTCCAAACCCTGCACACAGTCTACCCAGCCTTCCACATCCCTGGATGTGGTATGTCTGGGAGACATGAGCACCCTCAGGCCTCCCTCACAGGTTTTGGGCACCCCAGTGGCTCTGTGGGCCCCTCTGCCCTGCAGCTAGGAAGGGGTTTCAGCCTCAACTAAGCTTGTGCACTAAGGGACAATGGACAGTTCCCCAAGAACTGATGAGGCCTTTTAAGTAATAGAAGATGACATGGATGTAGACCAGGCCAAAGAATGGGATCTTCAGAATATACGGGCCATCTTCACCCCTGCATCTTCCATGGTACATACGAGGAGGTTTCTCTGAGATGGGGACTGTGGTGTCAAAGTTCACACAGTGTTTCAGTGCAAAACCAATAGTTCTCTTGATATTAGATTTCCATAATATAACAGAAAACCCAAACAATACAGGTTCAGACAAGAGGGAGACTTTTTCCTCTCTCATGTAAAAAGATTTATGAACTTGGACAGTCCTTCCTGACCCTCAACTGCACAGCACTGTAGTCAGCCATCATTTGTCTTTCTGTCCCATCATCTTTTAGCTAGTGTCAATCCTGAAGGCTGTCTCCTGGCCCAAAATGGCTGCTGGAGCACCAGCCTGGGCCAGACATCATATTCATTTTTGAGGCAGGAGGGAGCAAAGATGAAGGACCAAAGTGTCCACACAGCTATCTCTGCCTATCTAAGCAATCCCATAAGTTCCACATAATCGTTCTGTTCAGGTGTGATTTGCTTAAAGTTTGCTTGGCCACTCTGTGCTGCAAGAGAGGTTAGGAATTAGAGCATTAAAATTGGTGAACTACTGGGGCTTCCCTGGCAGTCCAGTGGTTAAGACTTTGCCTTCCAATGCAGAGGGTGCTAGTTCGATCCCTGGTTGGGGAGCTAAGATCCCATAATGCCTTGCAGCCAAAAAACCAAAACATAAAACAGGAGCAATATTGTAACGAATTCAATGAAGACTTTTTAAAAATGGTCCACATCAAAAATATCTTTTAAAAAAATTGGTGAACTACTGTCCTCAATAAAACTGCGTTTGTCTTCCTAAGGAAAAAAAAGAATGAAAACTGCATGGTGATGACCCGTGCTCTTTTCCTACACTAATCACCAGGATGAAGAGTTCAAGATTGAATGTTTGTCAAATGAATTGTTTGTTAATTTCCGCGGCACAGTCTCTCCTTGGCGTTTTTTCATTCCTAGAGGAATTGGAGGTGTGGTTTGTAACTAGGATATTCAAGTGGGAAACGTTCTTTCAGTTCCTAGGCAAGCAACTGGGAACAGTTTGTTATCTTTCATCTGCCTGTACCTTGGAATCCGCTGAGAGAAAATCCTTTTCCATTCTCTAATGAAGAGGACAGACGAGGAGGGTGGGGTCTTTGGGGGAGGCAGCATGTTCAAAAAGCTGGATGAAAATTGAGTATCTGTCTTCAAAGAAAAAGAAAAAGAATCTCTGTGATCAAGGTAGTAGACCTAATGGACCCTTACATTTTCACCCTACCGACCATGGGCCTCATGGTGATTATTAGTAAACGTGATGCACGCTAAATAAAACTCCACGTGGCACAATGTATTATTGACTGAAAACTGATGGAAGGAAAGTAGAATTTTGAAAACATTTGATTCCTGTTAACTTGACTCAGGTCGGTTGACAGCGGATAAATTATGGTCACTGAAGAAATCTTACAAAGGCAGCATCTATAGTCAGCAAATTATGATTTGGACAAGAAAACGTGTCATTTATTTTTTAAAAATCGATTTCAAGTAAAACACTTTCAGGAAATTAAAAATAGACACGGGTATGCAGACCGGGTGTCCTGAGGCCTGGAAGCGCCCCGCCCCGCCCCGCCCCGCCCCTCCTCGCCCCGCCCCGCCCCGCCCCGCCCCGCCCCGCCCCCTCCCTCCCGAGGAGAGTGCGCAGGCGTGAGTGGAGGCAGGTGAGAGGGCTGTGCCGCTGCGAAGCTGGGGCTCCTGAAGACCCGCGTCCTGAGGAAAGGGAAGTTGGAGACCGAGTCGGTCCCCACACTGTGACTCTCCCGGCGGCGGAGCCGCGCAGAGACGAGTAAGTGCCGCTCCACCCGCAGCACCTCACCGCGCGCCTCCCGGCCGCCGCCCCCCGCCTGCCCAACAGCCAGGGGCCCGACCCCTCCGGGCCCGACCCCTCCAGCCCCGAGGGGCGCGAGCCTCCCTCGCTCCTCGGCTCCGGGGACGCCGCCACCGGCCGCAGGGTGAGGACGGGGCCACGAAGGCGGCCGTTCAGCGGTGGGCGCCTCGGGCGCTTGCAGCCCTCCCTCCTCGGCGCCCCTCGGGCCTCCTCGCGGCGGGGCTGTCCCCACGCGCCCGGCGGGGGGCTGACCTCTGGGTCTGCGGACGCCGGACTCGGCCCCGTCGCCGCGGGCTCGCGGGGCCTGGACGGGGAGGCGGCGCAGAGGAGCCCGAAGACGGGGCCGCGGGGCGGGCGTCTCGGGCACGGTGGGTCCGGAGGGGTGCAGGGACCTCTGCGCTCGGGATGCGCGCGGGTGATGGGCGCGCGCGCAGCTCGGGGATCCTGGACCCCCGGCCGCCAGGAGCGGTGTTCATACGGGGGCCTCTGTGCCCTTTCCTGAAGCCCTCAGGAGGGTCAGCTCCAAAAGGCTGAAGGTTCGCTTTCAGCGTTTTCACCCTTGATTAACTGAAATGACTCGTAACTGACTCGCAGAGCGCTCTCTGGAGGGTGTGTGAAATAGTAACATCTAACCAAAGTTTGAAATAAGGAAATTCTGTGCTTTTTATATTTTTGCGTATGGAGGGCTTTTTGAACGGTTTATGTTTTTCTTGTTTGTGTTACTCTTTTCCAGCAACAGGTTGTTGCGAAGCAGCGTTACTCTAAGTTAAATGAGCGTTTAAAATTTCATGTTTGAGTAGTTATCATAGGCGCTCAAATATTTGAAAATTCTCGCTACTATCGGGCTTGGTTGAGTTTTTTTTGTTTTTCTGGGGGTTTTTTGGTAAATTTTGCATGAAGAAAGGAAGACTTCCGAATCAGGGGAAATGTTTATTTCGTGACATTCTGCTGTGCACTATTGCAATTTTGAATGTCTAATCACAGGTAAATCTCAGATTGTCTCCAGCAAGTGTGTATTTTGTTTGAGAATAGTTTGTTGTTTTGTTCTGTGGGTTTTTGTGTGCTATTCTCTAGGTACAAATCTGCCTAGTTAGCAGGGCTCAAATCATCACAGAATGTACTTAAAACTAGTGATTGGTGCAAGAGTATTCCTAGGATAAAGTATAACTTTATATATATAACTCTTATGACATCCCCGCAGTGTAAACATAGGCCACGTCACCTGAGACTACAGCCTTGGCTCAATTAGTAGAAATTAAAACTTTAAGAGAGGAAAAAAAAAAAAAGAAAGGAATGAGGCTTTTTTAAACTCAAGCAGGCACACTGTGAGATCTCCGTGTCTATCTGGATGTATGTATGTCTGTGTGTCCAAGATATGAAATTTTGTCCCTATTTTGTTTTTTAATGTTTGTTTATTTGACTGCAACGGGTCTTCGTTACGGCTTGCGGGATCTTTTAGTTGAGGCATGTGGGATCTAGTTCCTTGACCAGGGATCGAACCCAGGCCCCCTGCATTGGGAGCACAAGGTCTTAACCACTGGACCACCGGGGAAGTCCCTATTTGTGAGTTAACTTTTATAAATGGTGTTGGTAGAGTCCAGCCTCGTTCTTCTGCACGTTCATATCACATTCTCCCAGCACCTTTTGTGGAAAAGACTGTCTTTTCCCCCTGAATAATCTTGCTGTTCTTGTCAAAAATCATTTGACCATATATGTGAGGGTTTCTTTCTGGGCTCTGAATTCTATTCCATTGAGGTATAATTCTGTTTTTATGCCAGTACCAAACTGTTTTGATTCTTGTAGCTTTGCAGTAAGTTTTGAAATCAGGGAATGTGCATCCTCCCACATTGTTTTTCTTGCTCAGAAGTGTTTGGCTCTTTGGGGGTCTGTTCAGTGTAAAGTGAAGTTTAGGATGGGGCTTTCCATTTAGAATGGAGTTTTGATAGAGATTGCATTGGAATTGTGAATTACAATGGGTACTATTGAGGTGTTAGCAGTCATAAGTCTTCCAGTCCCTGAAAATGGGATTTGTGTCATTTAGTCTCTTTCACAAAGTTTGGCAATTTTCCTTGTGTAAGTCTTCACCTCCTTGGTTACGTTAATTACTAAGTCGTTTACTCTTTCTGATGCAATTGTAAATAAAATTGTTTTCTTAGTTTCCTTTTCAGATTGATCATGTTAGTGTATAGAAATAAATGATTTTTAATGTTGACTTTGTATCCTGATACTGTGCTGAATTTATTTATTAGTTTGGACATTAGTTTTGTGACGTCGTTAGGATTTGTATGCATGAGATCATGTCATGTGAGAACAGAGATAATTCTGCTTCCTCCTTTCAAATCACTGGATGTCAGTGATTTATTCATTAACTTATTTATTGATCTATCTTTCCTAACTGCTATGGCTAAAACTACCAGTACTATGTTGCATAGAAGTGGTAAAACCCAGCATTCTTACATGCTTCCTGATCTCAGAGGGAAAGTTTTCAGTGTTTCACCGTTGAGTGTGATGTTGGCTGTGGTTTTACATACACGGCTTGAATTCTGTCGTGATAATTTTCTTCAAACCTAGTTTGTTGAGTAGTTTTCATCATGCAGAGGTGTTTAATTTTTTCAATTGCTTTTTCTACCTTGAGATGGTCATATTTTTTCCCCTTCATTCCATTACACCAATGCATTTTCCTAGGTTGAAACATTCTTGCATTTCAGGAATAAATCCCACTTGTTCATGGTATAGAATTCTTACTATGTAGATAGATATAAATAATTATTATATAAATAGATATATATGCGTTCCCAACCTCAGCTCAGGCTTCCTGAACCCTGGTAGGGTGGCAGGTGATGGCCAGGACACAACACTGAACCATAGAAGTTTATGCCTCCAGTTAGTCGTGATTATTGCTATTATTAATCCATGAATGTTGTTTCACACAGTCGATGACTGTCTGACTGAGACCTGCTTTCCCCCATCTCCTGCTTCCATGTCTCTCACACGCTGCTCCTTCCTTCTGGGATTCACTCACTTCTTCCTTAAATACATCCTTCCTCACTTTCAGTGAGAGCCTGAGAGAGGCAAACTCTCTTAGTCATTTTTATCTGAAAATGTTCATATTTTGCTTTTATTCTTGAGTGATAGTTTAGGGAGAAAAATATACAGATGTTTCTGGATGCTTCCCTTGACATGAAGATGTCTTTGCTTTGTGTTCCTCCCTGAATTGTGACTGCTGACTGGGCTGCTGTTTGGTCTCACTGTGGTCTGCCTTCCCTGCTCTGTGAT
This sequence comes from Tursiops truncatus, assembly GCF_011762595.2. Classification (NCBI taxonomy): domain Eukaryota; kingdom Metazoa; phylum Chordata; class Mammalia; order Artiodactyla; family Delphinidae; genus Tursiops; species Tursiops truncatus. Next base: position 73,561,872 of record NC_047049.1, on the reverse strand, counting down.
AAAGTCTTCAATTATCTTTAATATTCTACAATCCAATACTGTAGGGTGAGGTTCAAGTTTGTTTTTATTTTTCCTGCTCAGGACTGGAATCTGAAAATCCATGTTTTACAGTAATTCTAAAAGTCTTCAAATCCTATGTCTTTAACACTCCTCCCATTTCTCATCGTAAAATCCCAGGGAATATTAAACTCTTTCTTTCTACACTTCATCTGTCTCACTGTCTTTGCCCTGTTTTTATTCTCCATTAGTTTATCTCTCTGCAACATTCGGGTTCACTAATTGTCTTTTCAACCCCGGTTAACTTGCTGTCTAATCCACCCAGCAGTGTTCTTATTTCCATGGCAGTGTTTTTTTACTTTTAGAAATTTTTTTATCTTGTTCTGTTTTTCTAATTTTCCTGGTATTTTTTTTCATGGTGTGTTATTCACTTATGATTCCAATGCAATCTTTTGGGTCTTCAACCAATTTACAGTAATTTCTTTTATAGTTTTATCAAATTACCTATTTCATGAAGGTGTTGGGGTTCTAATCCTCCCAGTCTCTGCTTACTGTTGTTCATGGTGAGATCAGGGCATGTTTTGGTGATAGCGATTCTTTCTGGCTTTGGGGTTTTGACATATACATGTTTCTTTTTCATGTTAAGGACATTTCTAACTATTGCCATTTTTGTTGTGTTATTTTGGTTTTTAATTAGAAAAGGATATTGAATTTTCTTAAGTGCATTTTCAGGCCCTATGGAGGTGAACATATAGAATTCTTCTTAAATATCAATTCTTCCATGTTCCCCCTGACACAAAGACTTCACCTACCACCCTAGTTAAAACAAAACGTCCCCAACTCCCCACCTCCAGCCTCTTCCTCTGTTTACTTATATCCATAGCATTTACAATCAGACACTGGCTGCTTGAATCACAGGCTGTCTTATTCCGTTTGGGATGCTGTAACAAATACCACAGACTGGGTGGCATATAAGCAACAGAAATTTATTTCTCAGAGTTTTAGATGCTGAGAAATCCAAGATCAAGGCACCTACAGATTCTGTGTCTGCTGAGGGCCCACTTTCTGGTTCATAGGTAGTCCTTTTTTTGCTGGGTCCTCACATATCAGAAGTGGAAAGGGGACTCTTTCTGGCCTCTTTTACGAGGGCACTCGTCCCATTCATGCGGGCGCTGCCTTCTGACGTCATCACTTCCCACAGGCCCCACCTCCTAACATCATCACCTTTGAGGCTAAGGTTCCAACATATGAATGTGGGGGACATAAATATCCAGTCCACAGCACAGGCCTACAGTTTCCCCCTGTTAGGGTAGTGTCTTTCTGGCTCACCCAGAGCCCAGACAGTAAAGCTTCCTCAGTGAGTAGAATGTTTCTAGTCACCCTTCTGTTAGGGGCACAGTCCACCAGCAGACCTGGCTTTCTGTGTGTGTCCATCTCTGATCCCTGCCTCCTCTCCCACCAAAAGGGAGTGAAACTCAGCCCCTCACCTGGTTCCATGGACCAGTAGCAGGAACTTCACCCTAACAGCTGAAGCATTGGGTCACAAACTTTTACCTGGTTTTCCCTTCTCTCTTCACTCCCAGGGCCTTTCCCTTTCTCTCTTATGAGCTGGGCCAGGCCATCCCATGTGTTTGCTCTACATCTTGCCTGGACCAGGAGCTGCCACATCCCTATCAGTTGCAAGCTACCTTGTTGACAGTGGGAACATGTCTAGGCCTTGAGCAGAAAATAGCCTTTTGTGGGTTTCTTTTGTAATGTAGTTTTAAAAAATGTAATGTAGTTTTTTTCTGTATATAAAAAATTAATTCTGTTCTCCATTGTTTTCTTTTGAAGTACCGTTTTAAAAATAAAATGTATTTAGGAATTCTGGGAAGTTGGTGTGATCATGGAAGCATAGGTTTTATGTTCCAGAATCTGCATATAAACACAGAGCATAAGACATTAAAACTGAAATCCATGGGCAATATTTACAAGGAGACTAGATGACAAGGTATCCCCCTGTTACTGCAAAATACAACTGGGTGGACAACAGCCGTTATACCTGCTCAACATCACCCTAAGTGTGGGGAAAGCAGAAGGAAGCAACCGTGTAACTGGACACATGTGGGCCCTGCGCATGCTCAGTACAGAGGCAGAGCAAGCCTGCGCGCACCCCTTCCCAGGAGAGCCCCATGCATGCGCGGTGCAGGGACCAAAGGAGGAACCACAGCAGAGCTTTGAGCTTGTGCTACGCAAGAGCCTGGCCAGGAGCTGCAGCTGAGACTGGGAGAAACTTGGTTTACTCCACCAGTTAGTGAGGCAGAGGTCTAAGGTAAGGCATGAGTGTCTTTGAATTCTCACACTGAGCCGCCAGGGCTCCTTTGGGACTGGATTATGCATGCACAGCAACTGTTGGGAGCGCTATCAAAGTAAGTAGGATGGGAACAGTAAAGACAAAGGACAGAGAAGCTCCAACTCCGTGCTTGGACTAGGGTGAGGTGAGAAAGGCACTGGCCTCGGGCACAAAATTTCAGGGGCACCGACAACTCAGTAATCAAGATAAATGAGGCTTTAATGCAATAATTATTCAAAAACTAAATTCAGTGTCAAAAAGTCCTTGATGAACAAAATATCAAACTTTGAAATAAAGAAAGAATCATTAAAAGTCCCATATTGAATCATATTGGAGCTGGAGGCAAAAAGAAAAGTGAGTAATACTGACCCTCTCATCATTACAGTGTTTCAGGAGAGTGTTCCAGGAGCCCTCCTTGAGGAATCTACTGAAGAACCAGCTTCAGAAACCACAATAACTAAAGAGACATTGCAATAAGGATTAGTGTGAGCAGTAAATATATAGTTACCTCTAGAATTAAGATTAAATGCGGGTTAAAAAGAAGTTATACTATGTAATTGATACAGATTTGGGCCCTTGGACGCTTTACTCACAGAAATTGATGAGGCTGGAGGAGGAATTCAGGCAAGCCTTTATTGGGACTAGTGCTGCAGCACAAGGGAGCGAAAACAAGTAACAGGTGCCCTTGTTCACTCTTCTAGAGGGGCAGGCTACTTCCTTAAATGGGGTGAGGGTGGGGGCAGGACTGGTGGGTCGGACTGAGGTGTGGCTTAGGTGGCCTGCCCACCCCCTTGGTGGTGCTGTGTGCAGGGATCATGTGCAGTACCCTGCTTTTGCTCCTGGCACCTCAGAAGCAGCAGTTGGTTTGTGGCCCTTAGTATCTTACTGTTCCTAATTGCCCCCAACTGGCATGCATGCAGCTATTTTTAGTCCCGTATAGTTATATACTATTCAGTTGCTGGAGGAGACGTTTGCCCAGGTACAAGGACACGTGTACAGATAGAGGATCCCAGGTCCCAGACTATCTCAATGGCTTTATGTTCTGAGAATGTAGATACGGTACAAAGAAAAAATGGGGACGGGAAGGAGAGAATTTCATGCAAAAAAAGTTTTAACTGTTTTCAGAAGTCACAACTAGTTCTGATATTGTATTGTTCCTAGGATATCATAGTTTTTTTTTTTTTTGAGGTATAGTTGACATATAACATTATGTTAGTTTCAGCTGTACAACGTAAGGATTCATTATTTGTATATATTGTGAAATAATCACCATGTTAGGTCTAGTTGAGATCTGTCAAGATACATAGGTACAAAAACTTTTTTCTTTTATGAGAATTTTTAAGGTTTGCTTTCTTAGCAGTTTTCACATATGCAATATAATATTATTAACTATGGTCACCATGCTGTTTCTTACATCTCCGTGACTTATTTATGTTATATTATAGCTGGAAGTTAGTACCTTTTCACCTTCACCCATTTCACCCCACCCACCTCTTGTCTCTGCAACACCAATCTGTTCTCTATTCCTAAGATTTTTGTTTTAAAGATTCCACATATAAATGAGATCATGCAGTATTTCTTTTTGTCTGTGTTATTTCACTTAGGATAGTGCCCTCAAATTCTTCCATGTTGTCACATGGCAAGATTTCATTCTTTTATTTGGCTGAATAATACTCCATTGTATATCTGTACAACAATTTCTTTATCCATTCATCCATCATGGGACACGTGTTGTTTCATATCTTGCCTATTGTAAATAATGCTGCAGTGAGCATAGGGATGCATATATCTTTTCAAATTACTGTTTTCCTTGTATCAGAAGAGGGATTGCTGGGGTCAAATGGTAGTTCCACTTTTAGTTTTTTGAGGAAACTCCATACTTTTTTCCACAGTGACTGCACCAGTTTACATTCCCAACAACAGTGCAGAAGGGTTGCCTTGTCTCAAAATCCTCTCCAGCACCTGTAATTTCTTGTCTTTTTTGATAATAGTCATTCTAATAGGTGTAAGGTGACATTTCATTGTGGTTTTGATGAGCATTTCCCAGATAATTAGTGATGCTCAGCATTTTTCATACCTATTGGCCACCTATATTATCTTTTTTGGAAAAATGTTTATTCAGTTCTTCAGACCATTTTTTAAATCAGAGTGCTTGTTTGTTTGCTGTTGAGTGGTATGAGTTCTTTATATATTTTGGATATTAACCACTTATCAGATTCATGAATTGCATATATTTTCTCCCAGTTGGGATAGGCCTTTTCATTTTGTTGATGGTTTTCTTTGTCATGCAGAAGCTTTTTAGTTTGATGTAGTCCTCCTTGTTTATTTTTGCTTTTGTTTCCTTTGCTTTTGGAGTCAGATCCAAAAAAATCATCACCAAGACTGAGTTCAAGGAGCTTACTGCCTATTTTTTTCTGGGAGCTTTGTGGTTTCAGATCTTACATTAAAGGCTTTCATTCATTCTGAGTTAATTTTTGTGTATGTGTCAAGATAGTGGTCCAGTTTCATTCCATTACATGTAGCTATCCAGTTTTCCCATCACCATTTACTGAAGAGGTGGTCCTTTCCCCATTGTATATTTTTAGTCATTTGTCATAAACTAGCTTAACATACATGCATGGCTTGATTTCTGTGTTCTCTATTTTGTTCCACTCATCTGTGTGTGTGTGTTTTTATGCCAATACCATACAGTTTTGATAACTATAGATTTGTAATATAGTTTGAAATTAGGGAGTGTGATGCCCCCAACTTTGTTTTTCTTTCTCAAGATTTCTTTGGCTATTGGGTGAGTTTTATGGTTCCATATAAATTTTAGGATTTTTTTGTTCTATTTCTGTGAAAAATGCCATTGGAATTTTGATAAGGATTGCATTAAATCTGTAGATTGCTTTGAGTAGCATGGACATTTAACAATATTGATTCTCCAATCCATGATGATGGAATATCTTGCCGTTTAGTTCTGCCTTTTTCAAATTCTTTCATTAATGTCTTATATGGTATTATGGATATTGTTAATCTGAACTTGTGTGTGCATCATTTGAGGTGAAACAAATGACTAATTGGATATTCTAATTCAATTATTTCCCATGTCCTTGAGAACGAGATTTTCCAGTGTGGAAGAAAGGAGATACAGATGTCACAGAAGAGGTTAAGTAAAACCTTACAGTTCTCAGTTTGAATTGGCTGTATCTGCATAAACTACGAGAATATTTTTTCGTATATGTAATTACGTGTCTAGGGCTTTATCCATTTCTTCTAGGTTATCCAACACATTGGCATATAATTGTTCATAGTAGTCTCTTACAATTCTCTGTATTTCTGTAATGTCAGTTATTTCATTTTTGATTTCATTTATGAGTCGTCTCTTTTTCTTAGTGAGTCTAGCTAAAGGTTTGTCAATTTTGTTTATGTTTTCAAAAAAACTTAGATTTTTGAAATCTAAGATTTGTTTTCTGCTATTGTTTTTTGTGGTCTCTCATTTGTTTCAGCTCTGACTTTTGTTATTTCTTTCCTTCTCCTAACTTTGGGCTTAGTTTCTTCCTCTTTTTCTAGCTCCTTGAGATGTAAAGTTAGGTGGTTTGCTTGAACTCTTTCTATATTCTTAATATATGCATTTATTGCTGTAAAATTCCCTCTCAGAACTGGTTTTGAAGCATCCCAGAGGTTTTGGTTTGTTGTGTTTCCATTTCATTTGTTTCAATATATTTTTTGATTTCCCTTTGCTTTTTTTAATCCATTGGTTGTTCAGAGTGTGCTGTTTATTTCAATTTATTTTTAGATTATGCAGCTTTCTTCTTGTTGTTGATTCCTAGCTTCATACCATTGTGGTAAAAAAAAATACTTGATACAATTTCAATATTCTTAAATGTGTTAAGACTTATGTGGCCTTTCATATGATCTCTTCTGGAGAAAATCTGTGTGCACTTGAGAAGAATACGTATTCTGCTGCTGTTGAATGGAATGTTCTATAAATATCTGTTAAGTCCATTTGGTCTAATGTATGGTTCAAATCCAACTTTTCTTTATTTGTCTAGGTGATCTAGCCTTGTTGAAAACAGGGTATTTAAGTCCCCTACTATTATTGCATTGTTATGTATTTCTTCCTTCAGATCTGTTAGTATTTGCTTAATATATTTAGATGTTCTGATGTTGGGTGCATATATATTTGCAATTGTATCTTCTTGGTGAATTGACCTCTTTATCATTATGTAATTACCTTCTTTGTCTTGTTACCATTTTTGGCTTGTATAGCTATCCCTGCTTTCTTTTGGTGTCACCCTGCACAGAATTTATCTTTCCATTCCTTCGCTTTGAGACCATATGTCCTTAAAGCTGATGTGAGTCGTTTGTAGGCTGCATATAATTAGGTCTTTTTTTTCTTATCAGTCCAGCTACTCTGCCTTTTGATTGGTGAAATCAATTCATCTACATTTAGAGCTATCATTGGTATGTAAGGAATTACTGAAATCATCTTATTAATTGCTTTCTGCTTGTTTTGTATTTCCACATATTCTTTTCCCCTCTTCTTGCCTACCTTTGTAAATTTGTGATTTTCTGTGGTGGAATCCTCTGTTTCCCATTTCTTCTTTTCTTTTGTGAATTTATTCTAGGTTTTTACATTATGGTTAACATGAGGCTCACATGAAATATCTCATAGATAATAAAGTCCATTTATAGCTGATAGTAACTTAACTTTGCCTACAAAAGCTTCACACTTTTACTCCCCCTTTTATATTTTTGATATCACTTTTTACCTCTTTATATTATATATATTCATTAGCACATAATAGCTATAATTATTTTTAATACTTCTTTCTTTTAAGCTTTATACTTTAGGTAAGTGGTTAACACGCCATTCTTTTATAGAATTAGAGTTTTCTAAGTTTAATTGTATATTTATTTTCACCAATGTGTGTATACTTTACATTTTCATGTTTCTGGTTAGTGTCTTTTCACTTCACCTTGCAGAACTTCTTTCAGCAATTCTTCTAGGCATGTCTAGTGGTGATGAAACCCCTCAGCTTTTGTTTGTCTGGGAAAGTATTTCTCCTTCATATGTGAAGGATAACTTTGCTGGTTAGAAATCTTGGCTGGAGTATTTTTTCTTTCAATCCTGTGAATACAACTTTCCATTCTCTCCTGGTCTATAGAATTTCTACTGAGAAATTTGCTGGTAGCCTAATAGGGGTTCCTGGATAGGTTTGAATCTTTTTTTCCCCTCTGGCTGCTATTTGCATTCTCTCTTTATCTTTGAATTTGACAGTTTCATTATAATGTGTCTTGGAGAAGGTCTTTCTGAATTGAGAGAATAGTGTGAACTATTAGCTCATGATCTTGTATGTCCATATCTCTCCCCAGGTTTGGGAAGTTCTCAGCTATTATTTCTTTAAACTTTCGTTCCCCTTTTCCCTCTCTTTTCCTTCTGGAACCCAAGTTATTCCAATACTTGTACATTTGTAGAGTACCATCAATAATGTAGGCTTACTTCATTTTTTTTTCTTTTTTCTCTCCTTATTGGGTTATTTCAAAGTTCGTATTCTGAAGCTCACTTAGACTATCTTACATTTGGTCTGCTCTGATGTAGATACTCTCTACTGCATTTTCATTTTATTCATTAACTTCTTCAGCTCCAGAATTTCTGTTTTGTTTTCTTAAAGATTTCTATCTCTGTGGTAAATATTTCATTTGGTTATGGTTTTTTTTCTGATACCATTGGATTGGCTTTCTGAGTTTTCTTGTAGCTTTTTGAGTTTATTCAAAACAGCTCTTTTGAGTTCTTTGTCAGCTCAATCACAGAATTCTTTGCTTTTGAGCCTGGTGTTTGGAGAATTATTGCTATCTTTGGGTGATGACATGTTTCCTTGATTTTTCATGTTCCTTGTAGTTTTGCATTGCTGCTTTCACATTTGACGTAGCAGACACCTTGTAAATTCTTTACTGTTTGCCTTCAGGTGGATTATACTGTACATCTGTGCTCAGTTTTTTTTTAATATATCAGGGATTTTTTCCCCTGCCTTCGTATGGTTACATCTTCTCCACTCTTCTTACCCTCTTGTGGAAGGATTCTTAAGTTTTTATGTCTCTTCTGAATTTTACCAGTCACCAAGCTGGCTACCACAAACCTCTTTTTTCTAGAAGATGGCACTGTACGTCAAGTTTGTGGTTTTTTCCTTGCTCAAAGATCCTGGTCTTGGGACTTTCCTGGTGGCGCAGTGGTTAAGAATCCGCTTGCCAGTGCAGGGGACATGCGTTCGATCTGGGAAGATCCCACATGCCACAGAGCAGCTAAGCCTGTGAGCCACAACTACTGAGCCCGCATGGTGCAATTACTGAAGCCCATGTGCCTAGAGCACGTGCTTCGCAACAAGAGAAGCCACCGCAATGAGAAGCCCACACACCGCAACAAAGAGTAGCCCCTGCTCTCCACAACTAGAGAAAGCCCACGCAGAGCAATGAAGACCCAACTCAGCCAAAAAATTAAAAAAAAAAAAAAAAAAAAAAATCCTGGTCTGTTTTCCTGATAGCACTCTGTTTACTGGACTTACTTTTGCCATTGTTCTTGGGAGCATGCACAAGGAGCTGGCTGCAGAGTGGTGGGAAGTGTGTTTTAGCACTTGGGGCATTGGTGGTGCCTGTGGACCCAGTGGGGAGATCCTCACTGAGGTACACCCACAAGCTCATGGGTGAACTTCCTGCTGAAATCTTTTTTTTTTTTTTTTTTTTGCGGTACGTGGGCCTCTCACTGTTGTGGCCTCTCCCGTTGCGGAGCACAGGCTCCAGACGCGCAGGCTCAGCTGCCATGGCTCACGGGCCCAGCCACTCTGAGACATGTGGGATCTTCCCGGACCGGGGCACAAGCCCGTGTCCCCTGCATTGGCAGCGGACTCTGAACCGCTGCGCCACCAGGGAAGCCCCTGCTGAAATCTTGAGCACAATCACAGGAACCACATCCATTAATGCCCTTTGATATTCTTATTTGGCTCTTTCCTGATATAATCCCTTCCCCCAGTCATGGAGTTCCTATTAGGATTTTATTTGAGATTGCTATGAATTTGTACATCAGCATGGAGAGAACTGATATTTTTATAACATTGAGACTTCCTATCTAGGAATTTGTTATATCCCTCATTATATTTTATAGTTTTTGTAAAGATTTTCATATTTTTCATGCTATTATTAGGTATACCTTTAAAATAATTTAATTTTCTGAAATTTTTTATATTGAACGTGTATCGAATTTCTAAAACTCTTATTTTGGATACTTTTCTTTGAATTTTCTGTGTATATGATTGTTTTACTATATTACTCTAAGAACTTTAGAAAAATGCTGAATAAGGTTGGAGATAGCAGGCATCCTTATTTTTGTCCTACTTTTAAGTTGAACACTGTCCATATTAACTATAATATTTGTTGTAGGTATTTGTAAAAATACTTTTTTAAAAAGGCAAACATATAGGTATGAAGAATACATAGTGGTTGCCAGAAGTTAAGAGTGCTGAGAGGTTTTTATTTCAAAAGGGTATGAAGCAGTTTGGGGGGCAATAATGAAACAGTTCTGTATTTTGACTGAAGTGGTGGTTACACAGATCTATGCATGTGTCAGAACTCATAAAACTGTACCAAATAAAATGAACTTCTGTGTATATATATAAATTCTAAATTAAAAAAAGTTAAATCTCAGTAAGTGATATCTTACATGTTTTACATAAACATTTACATTTCTTTCAATTCTCATAATCAACTTCTCCAAACACGTATTATTCATTTGAATTTTCTTTTTTTATTATATTGCTGCTTAGTTCTGTAGCCCATTTTAAGTTTTTTCTTTCTATTGATTTAAAGATCTTATTAAGTAATACATCTTTTCTTTTATATAGTAAAAATATAATTTCCTGGTTGCTTTTAATATCTTTTAAAAACTAGAACTGAGTTGTTCGCTATTTTTTATAATAAAATGTATCACATTAAATTTATGGATTTCTTTGCGTCACAACTTCTCATCTCAATTTATTTTCTTTTACTAACTTAGTGGTTTACTTTAAACATTTCAAACCTTGAATCCACGTGAACTGTATCACATGTGATCTGTGGATATAAACTTTATTCCCAATTGTTAGGAATGACTTGATGTTTGGAATATTTCATTCTTTCCCTCATTGTTTTGAAATGCTACGTTTATTATACTACATTTTAAAAACATTCTTAATCATGGACGTTGTATTATCATGAAGCAGATGCCAAACTATTTTAATAACTGAGCAATTATTATACGTATTGATATTTCTTAGGCAGCTTTCTCCTTTTTGAAATGCTTTCTGGCTGTTAATTTAGATTTATTTTTATTCCAGATGTAGTTGAGAATGCTTTTGTAAAGTACACAATACTTTAAAAAGTCACGGAGAAAAAAGTACATGCAAAAATTTGTTGAGATTCTTATTGGAATTTTGTCCAAAATTTTTGAATCTTTCTATGAAAGGGTATATCTCCCTTTATTCAAGTAATTTTAATGTCACAGGTGAACGAATGTTTATATAAATGACTGTTTTCTTTTGGATTGTGTCTTATTTATCTACAATTTTCATTTATTGCTTTCATGATTTTAATGAACTGGCTTTCTTGTCCGCCCCTCCTCCGCTTTTTAATTCCTGAACAGATCGCTGATGATGGCGCATATTATTCTTTTATTAATGGGGTCTATTTCCCAGTATTAAAAAAAAGTGAAATTGACATACAGGTTCCCTTTCCTTGACAGCTCTGTGTGTAAATTTGCATTCTGGCTGCACAGAGAACTCAGCTGTAATCCGTAACTTTGGGGGGAGTCCCTGACCAGCTTAAAGTTTAGGGAACTTAAAACTCCAAACTTCCCACTGCTAGGTAAGGCTGCACTCTCAGCCAATCCCGAACCGCCAGTCGCGGAGGCTCAAGGGAAACAGACTTCTGACGTTTGGCGCAGACTGTCTGGCCCTGCGTGCGGGCCATCTGCGCATGCCTAGAGCCACCTTTGTGCACTTCCGCCTCTGTGCACTGCAGCCTTTACTTCTGTTTTCCTCAGGCCTTGCGTGGGAAGCGCGGTTCCCGGGCTGGCGGGTCTGTGCGCTCTTCTAGGGCCAGTGCTGCACGACGAGGGAGAGGCGGGTGAGCCCGGGAGGGTTGGGTGAGGAGCCCTCGGTTTGGAGGGCGGGAGGGAGAAGGTCGGTGCCCGGTGGTGGGAAGGAGCTCCGCGGACCCCCGGGACGGCGGGAAGCTGGCGTCTCAGTCAGGAAAAGAAGCCGAAGCCCCTGCTTGACTAGCCCCAGCACTGAGCTGGCGCGGCTGTCTGAGAGGCCCCCTTTTTGAGGGCGCAGGAGGAGGGTTTAGTACGCATGCGTGACGGGTGCAGCGAGCCTTTCGGGGTAGGTGGGCGGTGCTGCGGGGAGAGCGCACGAGGCTGAGTAATACAATAGTTAGCTTTGTACACATACCCATGCCTATGGTTCTCCATTTATGCTTTTTGGATTCCGAACTGCTCTTCAGTCATGTCCATCACTTCATCTTGATATACGTTGTCTCTCTGTTCTGCCTGCCCTAGCATTCAGGAAGGATCAAGAATTATCCGGTTTTTGTATCATGTGATAGAATTTCTGTCTTTTTGTTTCTGAAGATTAGTGCCTTGTTCAGATCAGTTAGTGGCAAAGACTAAAAGATCCGACTCCTAAGCCAGTACTGTTTACTTTTCCATATAACTAAAAGCAAGTTTTTTATGAAAGATCCTTTTGAGAAACAGCAACAAAGATAAATTAAAACACGGGTCTTAAAGCACTGCTTTTTATAGCTTTCTGTGGAGTCAGTAACCAAAGGTTTAGTAATATTAGTGGGGAAATTGATAAACAGCTTAGTTTTGAGTTTTATTATTTTTCTTTAGTCTTGAGTGTTTTTTTTTAACAGCAGCTTTGGTGAAGAGTTAATGTTCCTTCATAATGTGTTTTTTAATTCGTTTTGACCAGTTTTATCATTTAAACTTTTTTTGTGAACACCAGGGGAGATTTAAACTGTTAAAATATCCTTAGGAGGTAAATACCTAACTCTGAACAATTTTATACCCAAGAGCTACCTGATTATATTAGAGTTTAGGTAGGTGGTCTTCTACCATCTGTCTCCCTGACTCTTCTGAAGGTCAAAGGGACATTGAGGTTTTTCCTTATCTAGTGGTGTGTTTAGCTTTATAGGGAAGGAGAATTCAGGAGCTGCCACACAGGCCAGATCTTTCATGACCCCAGTCCTCCTCTTCTAACCCAGCGTATCTTGAGAGTTGTCTACATTTTCCCAAGAACAGCAGAAAATGAATAAATCCCAGGTAAGTTTGTTCATTCATTCCTTTATTTAACAATGGATTTTGTGAGATTTGTAAGAGTCCATATGTTAAGATGGGAAATTAGTTATAGATAAAAATCAAACTTAATAGAAAATATAAAGTTCACAGATCAATAGCAGGACCAAATTGGCTTACAGATATATACTAATCTTTATATAATGTATAGTTTCTAAGTTGACCTGCAGATACATTTCTGATGACCATGGCAGAAAGGGAGACACTGTATCTTGGATACAGTTTCCTATCAAGACATAAAGACATATCTTCTTACTGGAAGATATTCTTCTTGGTGTTAACGTAGGGACACATAGTGAGTAACCTTCCAGGGACTCACATAGTAAGTAACCTTCCCTGAAATGAGTGCCTCAAACCATTCCTTACTGGGAGTAAAAGGGTCCAAGAGAGGGTTCAAATAATCAATTTTATGATAGTCTTATTAATTTGGGTATACAACTTGGTGTGTTCAGATTAATAAATGGCCTGCACGCCTATTACAAAATTACTTTATCTTAGCCCAGCTGTGTGTACAAGTCCTGCAGCAGATGGTTCAAAGTTAAATTCTCTGGTAAATGTTTCTGAGCCTCTCAGTCAAATTTCATCCCATAGCATTCTGTCTTGGTTCTTCTCCACTTCAGAATCTGTTCAGGTCACCAGTGACTTAATTGTAGTTGCCTTCCTTGAACAACTGCTACATTACCCTACTGACTACCCTCTCCTGGAAAGTCTCCTTTGTCCACTTCTGATACCACTCTTCTGATGGCTTTTTCCTGGAGTCTTCCTCATTATGTCCCATAGTTCAGTTCCGAGTCTAGTTCCAAGTTCTACTAGTCTTCTTATTTTACCCCTGTATGTACATTGGAAAAATATATAGTTAGCTGAACAATACTGTATATTGTTTTGGGTGCTTTTACAAAATATGTAAATTATTTTAACATATGTATGATACACATTTTTCTCCCAATTCACTAATAATTTGAGATCTATCCGTATGTAGTTTATTTTATTCCTTTTAAAGTTATATTTTCCCATTCTAGGTATTTTATTGGTAGACATTTAGATAATTTCCATTTTTCAGTAATATAAACAGTGTTGCTATGAATATCCGTGTCATTCTCTCTGCACAAATACAAGTGTATCTCTGGACTCTAGAGCAGTGCTTCTCAAAGTGAGGTTCTTTGGCTAGAAGCAGCAGCAGCACCCGGAAACTTGTTTGAAATGCAGATTCTCATGCCCTATCTCAAACGTACTGGAAAAGAAATTCAGGGGTGAGGCTCAGCAGTCTGTTTTAACAAGGTGTTCATGTGATGCTGATACCTGCTGAGTTTAAGAATCACTGCTCTAGTGTTCTATGATTAATATTTTTGAGTTATAGGATATGAGGATTTCTAATTTTTCTATGTACCTTGTTATTCATTAGCAGACTACTTTTCTTCCCTCCTCACCAGGTATAAAAGTTATTTCCTCAGTAATGGGTGAAAAACTTCACTTTAATTTTGTGACTGATTACTGAGGTTGTGCAGTTTTCATAAATTTATGGCTTTTCAGGTTGTTTTCTTCCACTGAGTTTTGTAAGCATTCCGTATGTATTCTAAATGTAATCTTTTGTTGTAATTGTTACTACTTATCTTTTCTTAGTATGTTTTTTGTCTTTTAATTTAATGGTGTATTTTCTGTAACTTTTATATTATACAATCCTCCTGTGCTTTCTATTTATTTTTGGCTGCATTGGGTCTTTGCTGCAACACGCGGTCTTTCTCTAGTTGCAGGAAGCGGGGGCTACTCTTTGTTGAGGTGCACAGGCTTCTCTCAGTGGTGGCTTCTCTTGTTGCAGAGCAGGGGTTCTAGGCACACGGACTTCAGTAGTTGTGGCACGCAGGCTCAGTAGTTGTGGCTCGTGGGCTCTAGAGTTCAGGCTCTGTAGTTGTGGCTCACGGTCTTAGCTGCTCCGCGGCGTGTGAGATCTTCCAGGATCAGGGCTTGAACCTGTGTCCCCTGCATTGGCAGGCAGACTCTTTTTTTAAAATTAATTGATTAATTAGTTAGTTAATTATTGCCTGCATTGGGTCTTCGTTGCTGCACGAGGGTTTTCTCTATTTGCGGTGAGCGGGGGCTACTCTTCGTTGTGGTGTGCAGGCTTCTCATTGCGGTGGCTTCCCCTGTGGAGCACGGGCTCTGGTTCACATGTTTCAGTAGCTGTGGCACATGGACTCAGTAGTTGTGGCTCGCAGGCTCTAGAGCACAGCCTCAGTAGTTGTAGCACACGGGCTTAGTTGCTCAGTGGCATGTGGGATCTTCCTGGGACAGGACTCAAACCCATGTCCCCTGCTTTGGCAGGGGGATTCTTTTTTTTTTTTTTTTTTTTTTGCGGTACGCGGGCCTCTCGCTGTTGTGGCCTCTCCCGTTGCAGAGCACAGGCTCCGGACGCGCAGGCTCAGTGTCCATGGCTCACGGGCCTAGCCACTCCGCGGCATGTGGGGTCTTCCCAGACCGGGGCAAGAACCCGCGTCCCCTGCATCGGCAGGCGGACTCTCAACCACTGCGCCACCAGGGAAACCCTGGCAGGGGGATTCTTAAGCCCTGTGCCACCAGGGAAGTCCCTGCTTTCTATTTTTCATTCTGTTTTCCTTAGCCCAAGGGCCTAATGAAATTTTTCTTTATTTTGTCTAAAAATACCAAGCATGATTTTTGTCTAAAAATACCAAGTATGTTTTTTAAAAAATTTTTTTTAAAAAAAATAGTATCTTAATCCATCTGGAGTTTTAAAAATATATATGTGTGTATATTTGTGTGTGTGTATGTATGTATGTATATATATATGTAATGTGATTAAAGGACCTAATTTTATTTTGTCTGTCTGTGAAGAATAAGCACAATAAAAGGATAACACTTCCTGACCAAGCACCAACAAAACAGATTTGAGTGGGAGTGCCTGCCATATTTCTTCATTACGCATGCTGCTGTCTTGGACTGGGTAGATTTTGTCATATTCACAAAGTATTCACTGAGTCTTATTAAGAATGAGAGTTTAATTTCTCCAAATGCTTTCTTAACATTTTATGGGGGATATTTCCACATCTCTTAATAACTAATCTTTGTGTTTTGAAACAAGGCCCACTAGGTCATAAAGCATTATTCTTTTAATGATCTGCATAATTCTGTTCATCAGTATTTTTTCCATAAACTTGTCTATAGTATTATTATTATTTTTGTGTGTGTGTGTGTGTGTGTGTGTGTGTGTGTGTGTGTGTGTGGTACGCGGGCTTCTCACTGTTGTGGCCTCTCCCGTTGCGGAGCACAGGCTCCGGATGCGCAGGCTCAGCGGCCATGGCTCACGGGCCCAGCCGCTCCACAGCATGTGGGATCTTCCCGGACCAGGGTACGAACCCGTGTCCCCTGCATCGGCAGGCAGACTCTCAACCACTGCGCCACCGGGGAAGCCCTGTATTATTATTTTTAAAATGTTTAATCTGTTGCTTTTTATTTCTAACAGTTTTTCATTTGTGACTTTTATTACAGATATGTATTTATTAGTCTTTCAAGGAACCAGCTTTTGGCTTCATTGATCTATAATTTTCATTAGCTTCTACTTTTACCTTTATTCCTTGCTTCAGCTGTCTTGGTTATAGACTATTTTTTCCAACTTTTTGTTGAAGATGAGTTTATTTTAAAGCTTTTAAGTGTATGCATTTAAAGATGTAATTATCCTCTGTGTACCATTTTAACTACAAAATCCAGGTATCAATACGTAGTGCTTTTTTTTTTTATGCAGGCTTCAGTTTCTATTTTCATGCCTTCTTTGATCAATAAATTAAAGTGTATCTTAGTTTTTAATAAATCTTATTTGTATATGTATAGCAGGTTTATAGAAAAGTAGCAGATCTTAACTATATCTTAACTATAGAACTCAATGAATTATTACAAATCCATTTCCCATGTACTGTACTTTTCAAGGGACTGTACTGTAAGATTAAAAATGTTTTCTTTATTTTTTGTGTTTGTTTTTTTATGTATTATTTGTGTGAAAAGTATTATAAACCTATTACAGTACAGTACTATATAGCCGATTGTGTTAGTTGGGTACGTAGGCTATCTTTGTTGGACTTAGAAACGAATTGGACTTACGAACGTGCTCTCAGAACAGAACTCGTTCATATGTAGGGGACTTAGTGTATTTCTCTTCTTGGAGAATCATCTTTGCTCATTTAATTCTTTTGGCCCTCAGTGTTACCTTATCTCATATAAATATAGCCAAACCTACTTTTATTTTACTTATATTTTCTGCAGCATGTTTGATTTTTTGCCCGTCATTTTATTTGCAAATTTTCATGTTCTTTTCTTACAAATAACCTGTGGCAGGTTTTGTTTTTCAAGTCAGGTATGTCTGTCATCGATAAGAAATTTAGCACATTCATATGCCATCTTATAGCTTAGTTGCTGTCTTTGCTATTTAGGTTAATACATATCTTAGTATGACATCATTGATATTTTTTATGTTCTTTATATTATATTTTTTGTCATACTTTCTGGTTCTTTATGCACTGCTAGTCACATTTATTTTCTTTTTTTCTAATTTGGTAGATTGCTGCTTTTTGGTTCTGATTACCAACACATTAGTAATTGTTGTAATTGAATCTGTATTTCTTTATTAACATATGTATGTTAAATAGTACTTTCTCGTCAAGATCTTTTGATTGTCCATTGCTTGTCTTTCATCCAAGCTAGAGAAGAACTTCAGAAAAATTTTGTATTTCCACATCACTCCTAAAAAAGTGCCTTGGTTTTGTTTTGATATTTCATACTTTTTTGTTTCAGGCTATTCGTTTCGTGAACAGTGTATCAGTTTTATTTCAGAGACTTTCAGTCAAACGGATGTTATAAATTCCAAAAAATATCTGTATTTTTTTCCCTCAGTTCATTGAAGTAAAGTGTACATAACTTAAGTGTCAAACTTAAGTATCCCATGAGATTCCCTGGTGCTCCAAGTTCCTCATTATTCTGACTTCTGTTATTGTTGATTACTTTTGCTTCTATGTCTGGCTTTCACTCGATATAGTTTCTGTGAGATTCATTTCTTTTGCTAAGTATATCTATTTCTTTTTATTGCTGTATAGTATTCCACTATATGACTCTGCTACCGTTTATTTCTCCATTGTATTGGTGGGCATTTGGGCTCTCTCTAGGTTTTGGCTATTAAAAACAAAACTTCTGTGAACATTTTCTACAGGCCTTTGGTTAAGAAAAACACACATGTTGGGTGTATAACTAGGGGAGGAATTACTATATATAGCTTGAGAAGAAATTCCCAAATGTTTTTCCACCGTGTATATGTTTACTTACACTCCCACTAGCAAGGTATGAAGGTTTCAGTTGCTTCATGTTCTTGCCAATATCTCCATTTGGTGTTTTCTGACGTTTTCGTTTTAGACATCTAAGTGTGTATAGTGGTATGTCATTGTGGTTTTCATGTGAGAGTAAGATAGGGTATAGGCAGTAGATAGGGGCATGAGGGAACTTCTGGATTTAAAGTAAAGTTTTGTTTCTTGACTTGGATTCTGGTTAAGTGGGTGTGTTCACTGTGAAAATTCATTGAGCCATTTGTACACTTAAGTACACTTGTGCATTGTTTTTGTATATATATTGTACTTCAATAAAAATTACAAAAATCACAAAGAGGTGACAATGACAAATTAAGTTATCTAAAGAAGTCTGAAGAATAACATTAAGCTAAAACCAGGAGTCAGAATAAGTTTACTTATTTTATACATGGGGATTAGGTCAACAAATATAATTATACCAATAAATATAATTATATCAAGAAATGTAATTGTACACATTTCAAGTGTACAATGTGATGATATGATATGCATATATATTGTGGGATGATAACCAGGATCAAGATAATTGACACATCCATCACCTCACATAGTTAACTCTTTTTTTTGACAGTGAGAATGCTTGAGATATACTCTCAGAAAATTTCAAGTATACAATACTGTATAATTAATTATAGTCACTGTACTGTACATTAGATCTTCTGAAGTTATAGTAACTGAAATTTTATACCTTTTTACTTACATCATTCCATTTCCCCGTTCCCCCAGCCCTTAGCAACCCCCGGCAACCCCCATTTCATTCTCTTTCTATGAAATTGGCTTTTATTGTTGTTTTTGTTGTTATTTTTAGATTCCACATATAAGTGCTACCAGTAGTATTTTTCTTTCATTGTCTGACTTATTTCACATAGCATAAGTCCAGCCACATTGTTTCCAGTGGCAGAATTTCCATCTTTTTGTCGCTGAATAGTATTCCATTGTATATATCCATTACATTTTCATTATTCATTCATATGTTGATGGACCACTTAGGCTGTTTCCATGTTTTGGCTATTGTAAATAATGCTGCAGTGGACATGAGGGTGCAGATATCTCTTTGGGATAGTGATTTTGTTTCTTTTGGTTTTATACCCAGAAGTGGAATTGCTGGATCATATAGTAGTTCTATTTTAAATTTTTTGAGGAGCCACTATAGTGTCCTCCATAGTGGCTGCATCAGTTTACATTCCTACCAGCAGTGCACAAGGCTTCCCTTTTCTCTACATCCTTGCCAGCATTTGTTATTTCTTGTCTTTCTGATAATAGCCATTTTAAGGTGTGAGGTGATATCTCCTTGTGACTTTGTTTGCATTTGATGATTAGTGATGTTGAACACCTGTTCATATACATGTTAGCCATTCATATGTCTTTGGAAAAATGCTTATTGAGGTCCTTTAACCATTTTTCAATTAAATTATTTGCTTTTTTGCTTTTGAGTTGTATGAGTTCTTTATAGATTTTGGATATTAACCCATTATCAGAAAAATGTTTTAGTATTTTCTCCCTTTCTGTAGGTTGCCTTTTCAGTTTCTTGATTGTTTCCTTTGCTGTGCAGAGGCTCTTACATTTGATGTTAGTTCTACTAGTTTATTTTAGCTTTTGTTGCCTGTGCTTTTGGTGTCTTATCCAAGAATCATTGCCAAGAACCATGTCAAGGAGCTTCTTCCCTATGTTTTCTTCAGGGGTTTTAATGTATCAGGTCTTATGTATAAATCTTTGATCTATTTCAAGTTAATTGTTGTGAGTGGTATAAGATCAGGGTCCAGTTATATTCTTTTGCATGTGGATATCCAGTTTCCCCAACATCAGTTACTGCAGAGACTGTCCTTTTCCCATTGTGTATTATTGGCACCCTGTCAAAAATCAGTTGACTACATAAGTGTGGGTTTATGTCTGGACTCTTTGTTCCACTTGATCACATCTATTTTTATCACAGATAAGTCTCCCTTTCCCTGAAATTAATATTCACTTAATGTAACTTAATTGGTTCTTTATTCATTCTTCCAGAAACCATTTATGAATATTTATTATGTGTCCTAATGTGTGCCAGAAGCTGAGGATTCTAAGAAGAATGAGATATATATTTATAACTCCTTATAAAGAGAAACTCTTAGAATTATGTAGGGCATTAAAACAAACACATAATTTTTGTATCATTACAAGTCCTACAATAGAGATGTAAACAAAATCCTGTTTTGTTTTCCTTAGGATTTTTTTCTGGTCAAAAAAAAGAAAGAAAGAAAAAGTGGGACTTTCAAGCTTAAGATAACTGTTTTTTACATTGAGTGATTTAACCTATTTTCATTTATTGTTGTTTGGTTTTAGTCCTTCCATCCCACGGTATATTTATTTGTACTTTTTCTTGTTGGTTGTTCATTACATGTTTTATTCTGTTTTATTTTTTCAACACTGAGCTTACGATGCAATATTCTGTTTTAACATAAGATACCTAAATTTTATCATCTCTCTCCACCTTACGTCTTCATAAACTTATGTTACTTTACTTCTCATTCAGTGTACTCTCCCTCTTCAGATATTTAAGGAATCTCAGTGTTGGTACTCATGATATGTATCTGCATCAACAGATAAAAAAGATTTTATTTACATGTTCTTTATTAGCAGCGTAAGAAAATGTCACAGCTTCATATCTTTCCTTTCAGAAGGTATAAATTATCCTGTTGCAAACTCCTACAGCTGCTGGCTGTCACTTTACTAGCATCTTGTTATTGCTGCTTTTATGAATTCATTCACCATTTCATATATGCCATTTTCCTCCTTGTTTGCATTCTGATTTTTTTGGTTTTGTTTTTTGCTATGTCATGATTCAGTAAAGTGTGTAAGGTGCATTCATCGTAACTGTATAGTGCTTTTTTTTTTTTTTTTTTTTTTTTTTGCGGTACGCGGGCCTCTCTCTGCTGTGGCCTCTCCCGTTGCAGAGCACAGGCTCCGGACGCGCAGGCTCAGTGGCCATGGCTCACGGGCCCAGCTGCTCCGCGGCATGTGGGATATTCCCGGACCGGGTCACGAACCCGTGTCCCCTGCATCGGCAGGCGGACTCTCAACCACTGCGCCACCAGGGAAGCCCTGTATACTGCTTTTTAAAAAACAACAACAACAACACATATATGTCCTAGTAACTACCAGCTAGGTCAAGATATTTAATATTTCCACCACCCCTTCAGGTTCCTTTCCAATCTTTAACAACTTCCCTTCCCTTATGTGGCACTGTTCTATCATTATTTGTTAATGTTGCCTGTTATTGAAACTTAGATGTACAGAATTAGTGTGTACACTTTTATATGAGGCTTTTTTCATTCAATATATGTTAGATTCACCCATGTTGCTGCCTGTACCAGTAGTTTATTCCTTGTATTACTGCATAGTGTTCCACTACATGAAAATACTACAATTTACTTACCCATTTTCCTTTTGAGAGGAATTTTTTCTTTTTATATCTAGTAGCTTTTTAGTTATAAAATTTTGTATTTTTTTAGTTTTTACTCTAGATATTACAGTTTGTGTTTGTGATGTTGTTATATGTAATGAATATTTATTTGGGTGTTCCTCCAGGATTCCTTAACTTAGTTCCTAAAACTCTAATAATATCCCTAAGAGCTGTAAGGGCATCTGTTGTTATAATATGTAGTTTTTGTTCCCAGTTCCTGAAGTAGCTTTAGAGACATTAAGGTGGAATTGGTGTCTTTTGCTGTTCATAACAAGCTGCTTTCAACCACACCTGAGTTTGTGTTAATGAGGTGACTTTTGGAATGCCTCTAAGAATGAGATACGGGTACCAGGAACACTAACCATGTGATTAGAGGGTTGGAACTCTCTGAGGAGGGGTGAGGGGCTGGAGGCTGAATTAGTTGCTAATGACCTGTGCTTTAATCAATCATGACTATATAATGAAACCTCCATAAAAATCCTTGAATTTATGGGATTCAGAGAGCTTCCAGGTTGTTGAACATGTGGAGGTACTGGGAGGGTGGCGAGCTCTGAGAGGGCATGGAAGCTTTGTATCCTTTTACCCATTCTTGCTTTGTGTACCTCTTCCTTCTGGGTGTTCCTGAGTTGTATCCTTTTATAATAAACCATTAATCTAGTAAGTAAATCATTTTTCTGTGTTCTGTGAGCCACTCTATCAAATTATTGAACCAAAAGAGGAAGGTGTGGGAACCTTAATTTATATCCATTGGTGAGATGTACACGTGACAATCTGCATTTTCAATTCATGTCTGAAGTGGGAGTGGTGTTGTGGGACTGAGCCTGGGATCTGACGCTATAGTGTCAGAGTTGAGTTAATTCCTTGGAGTGGGAAAAACTCCCACAAATTTGGTGACCTGAGTAAAACAGAGGAATTGAGCTTTTCCTCTACAGTTTTCTTATTTTTGCCTACTGTAATAGTGCTTTTACCACTCGACAGACAATACAAGAATCTTAAAACAGTTTAAGTATCCTTTTACTAGTGTTTTGCTGTATTTTACTTTTGTGTTTGTCACAGATTCCAGAAGACATTACTTGTTGCTTTAAAGTCCATTTTCAGTTTTATTTATTACTTCCCGAAACTTTGTGCTTCCATCAGGTATCATTTTCCATAACTGTAGTATTTCTTGTCTGTGTGTACTGTTGATAACTTTTTCAACCCTTATGTGGAAAATATATTCATTTTAGAAGAATATTTTTGCTGGATTTGGAATTTTCTAGTGGCGTTTTTCCTAGCTGCTTAAAATGACATTCCATTTTTGTTTTCTTATTTGCAAATGGCCTATTCAAATTTTTACCCAGTGTCTTCTCATTTTCATAGTTTCTGTTGAAGGGTTTGCTGTCAGTTTAGTTACCAAGATGACTTGCCTTTTTTTCCCCTCGTTAATTTATAGTGTCTTTCTTTATTAGGGATAGAACTTCTTTGTCAGGTATATGTATTCCAAATGCCTTCTCCCACTCTGTTGAATTTTTATTCTCTTTCTGTCTTTTGATAAGGGTAGGTTCTTAATATTATAGTATTATTATATAATTTGTGTCCCGTTTAAGAAATCTTGACCTATCCTGAGGTCATGAAGGTATTTCTTATGGCATTTTCCAAAATTTTTATTGTTTTACTTTTCAAGTTTAGGTCTATATACCATCTAAAATACATTTCTCTTTACACTTAAGGTAGCAATAAATGTTCATTATATCAGTAATTAAACTAGCATCACTTATTGAAATGATTGTCCTTCTGTTACCCTTGTCATAAATCAAGTGACATATATGTGTGGGTCTGTTTTTGGCCTCTTCTTCCATTCTGTTGATATGAAAATTCTTATGCTGGTATCACACTGTTTTAATTATGGTATATTGATAATTATATAAGATAAATGATACTCTTTCTGGCTTAATTTTTTTTCAATATTGTTTTGTCGATTTTCACATATTTCACAATTAGCTTGTCTGAGATTTTGTTTGAAATTGCTATGAATTTGTACATCAGCATGGAAAGAATTGATATTTTTTATAATATAATATTTTATAATATTGAGCCTGCCTATCCACGAATTTGTTACATTCCTCCATTTATTTGGGTCTTCTTATTTTCCTTCATTTTATTTTTTGTAAAGATTTTCGTATTTTTCTTGCTATTGTGAGTTGTACCTTTAAAAAATTTAATTTTCTGAAATTTGCTATACTGAACTTGTATCTAATTTCTAAAACTTTTATTTTGGATACTTTTTTTTGGATTTTCTGTGTACTTGATTGTTATACTATATTACTCAAAGCTTTAACTTCAGAAAAATGTTGAATAAAATTGGAGATAGTAGGTGTCTTTATCTTGCTCCTGATTTTAAGTGGAACACTTTCCATATTTTACCATTAAATGTGATACTTGCTGGAGGTATTCGTAAAAATCCTTTATCACATTGAGAAAATTCCTTTCTATTTCTAGTTTGCCAAGAGTTTTTTTTTTTTTTTTTAATCCTGCTTTTCTGTATTTACTGAGTTGGTCATGTCATCATCTCTTAGGTTTAAAAACTATTCTTTCTTGTAATTCTACCTTTTAGAAAATTCCATCGTGGCCTTCATAACCTGTTCTTTTTCTGTAAGCTAGTTAAAAAGTGATTTTCCCTCAGCTTCCAGTCTTTTTTATTTTCAATCTTAATTTTCTGAGAGCCTTCTGATTCATTCTTGATGACTTCAGACACTACTAAACTATTAATGTCTACCAAGTCCTTATTTTCATTCTACACCTCCAGTATTATGGTTCAAATTTATTATAGTTAAGAAATATCTTGCTAAAGTACAGTGCCCAATCTATTTTCTTCTAATGTTGCTGGCTTGCTTTGTGACTCTAGTATCTGTACAGCTGTTCATGCATATACCCTGAGAAAACATTTCCTTTTCTGTCCGTGAATTGCTGATCACGTTCTGTTGCTGTCTATCTCCTTTTTTTTTTATTATTTTTTTTTTGCCGTACGCGGGCCTCTCACTGTTGTGGCCTCTCCCATTGTGGAGCACAGGTTCCGGATGCGCAGGCTCGGCAGCCATGGCTCACGAGCCTAGCCACCCTGTGGCATGTGGGATCTTCCCGGATCGGGGCATGAACCCATGTCCCCTGCATCGGCAGGCGGACTTTCAACCACTGTGCCACCAGGGAAGCCCTCTATCTCCTTTTATCAGTGCTCTACTTGCATCCCAGTTTCTACTTTAGTAGTTTATGTAAATGGTGTTGTTTTGTCCTTTAGCTTTCCCTTCCCATTTTTAAAAAAGAGAATTGGTTCTGATATAAAAACCTGGTCACATACTTTCAGTATATCCTTGAATCTCTTCTTTGGCTCCTCTTTCTCTGCAGTAGTGATCCCTCAAGTAGAGGCATGAATTCTAGATGATATCAAAAACAATACAATTGAATATCTTCTTTTATATGTTCTACAGACATTTCAAGTTCAGTAGGTCCAAAATCTTTCCTGTCTCATTTTCTACACATCCTAATTATTGTCTCTGAATTGAAGGATTGGAACCTAGAATATGTATTGTAGTGAAATAAAATATTAGACTTTTTTTTACATTTTAAGTCTAAGAATAGAACTAAAGTTCATAATAAATTTATTGTTTATTTCTATAATTTATAAATATAAACTTCTGTAGTGTTCAAAAATATTCTTTAACATGGAAAGTTATCACATACTTTGGAGACTATTGGTCTGAAGTTACTCTGTAATCTGTTCCTTGAATACATCCATGGCCCTTTTTCTTATCTCAACTCCTCCTCTGCTGTTTGCCTTTTTGCTCATCTCCTGAAGATGTTAGAGGGCCACTGCCTTTGCCTGTGCCCTGGCCTTGTGTTCATGAAGAACACAGTGTTACTCTTTATCCAACAGCTGTTCTTCCTCAGTGAAGCTCAAAATAGAACTACTTTTGCTTCTCATTTAATCTATTATATGTGTACTTTAACAATAGTGCTTGTAACATATTACTGCAAGTTTTCTTACCAGATTATATGCTTCTTGAATACAGGATGATTTTTAGTAATCTTAGTATTTCCAAGGACTAGCATAGTTGCAGATCCATTGTGCGGGCTTGATAATTAATGCAATGGCAGAATATTTCTACTCTGATTTCTCTTCTTCTCCCAGAGTATAAAGCAAAAGAAACATTCTGCAAACCAATTTGGTAATCTGTAAACAGTAATCATGGTAAGGATTTGTTTCCATACATCTTTTTCCATGTCACCTTAATTCTGAACATTTCAGATTGAACAGAAATTCCAGGGATCAGTATCATTTACGGATGTGACTGTGGGCTTCACCCAAGAGGAGTGGCAGCACCTGGACCCAACTCAGAGGTCCCTTTACAGAGATGTGATGCTGGAGAACTACAGTAACCTTGTCTCAGTGGGTAAGGTCTGTTTATTATGTAATTCTCAATGGCATTTAAAATTTTTCTTTTAAACCCTAATTCTCAATTAGGGTTAGATTAAATTATTAGATCCTCATGGTGGGATTAATGCACTTACAAAAACAGGAGGAGAAAAGGGATCTTTCTGCATTCTCTACCATGTGAGGACACAGCAAAAAGATAGCTATCTGCAAACCGGGAAGAGAGGCCTCACCAGATTCTGACCATGCTGGCACCTTGATCTCAGATTTCTCAGCCTCCAGACTGTGAGAAATAAATTTCTGTTGTTTAAGTCTCCTGGTCTGTGGTATTCTGTTATAACAGCCCGAACTGACTAAGGCATCAAGTAATAATAAATGCATGAGAATCTTAAATCAGACCCTCATCCTGGCCACAAATTTATAATGAAAAAAAATGCCTTTAATTAAGAAACATATGGACATTCTGTAGAGTTTAATGATATTTAAGATTGGAAGTCAGGAGTTAATGTTTATTGGTCACTTTTGGGCACCAGGAAGACATTTGTATTTACTTCTCCAAGGAAATGTTCAGTGGCACTTTCATTGACCAGCTCTAGAAGCTTCCTCCTCTTTCAGAGTCCCTGAACTCTAGGCCACCCGGTCCAAGTCCTAAATTATTTCATTTTGACAGGGTATTGTGTTACCAAACCAGAGGTGATCTTCAGGCTGGAGCAAGGAGAGGAGCCATGGATACTGGAGGAAGAATTCCCAAGACAGAGCTTCCCAGGTGAGTTAATGTGTACTGAACAAATGAACATCAGGGAATTTATTAGTCCAGAGGTTGAAAACTTTAAAATATTTTTTGAAGAATATCACATTAGAGAGTCTAATCCTTATAAGTGACTTAAAATACTGGTATTTTGAGGGCTTCCCTGGTGGCGCAGTGGTTGAGAGTCCGCCTGCCGATGCAGGGGACACGGGTTCGTGCCCTGGTCTGGGAAGATCCCACATGCCGCGGAGCGGCTGGGCCCGTGAGCCATGGCCACTGAGCCTGCGCATCCGGAGCCTGTGCTCCGCAACGGGAGAGGCCACAACAGTGAGAGGCCCGCATACCGCAAAAAAAAACCAAAACAAACAAACAAACAAAAATACTGATATTTTGAATCACACCTCCAGATACCACTGTTACAAAAAATGTTCTCCTTTTGATTCACTTTTTGAATATTCATCATTATTAAATTTGTCAGTAGTCGAGTTTTTGCCCATCTCATCTTTACTCGTTTTTCTTGGTTACTCTATGATTCTCAAAGCAATTTCAGTTGCCTGCCTTACTACCTCCATTGCTCTGCATTCCTGTTGTTATTGGCCATTTTTTGACTTAAATAATTTTTGAGTACCTGCTATACTGTAAGAGCTGAGTGTAGTGTGAAAAAAATAATGTCTTAATGAGTTTATAGTAGTGTTGTTAATGGCCACAGGTATGTGAAAAGGTGCTCAACATCACTAATCATTAGGGAAATGCACATCAAAACCACAATGAGATATCACATCACACCAGTTAGAATGGTTAGCATCAAGAAAACAAGAGTTAAGATGTGTTGGCAAGGCTGTGGAGAAAAGCGAACCCTTGTACACCGTTGGTTAAGATGTAAATTGGTTCAGCCAGTTTGGAAAACAGTATGCAGGTTCTGCAAAAAATTAGAAATAGAACTAGAATATGACCCAATATTTATACTTCTGGGTTGTATACCCCCCCAAAATGAAAACAGGATATTGAAGAGATATATGCATTCTGATGTTTATTGCAGCATTATTCACAGTAGCCAGGGTATGGAAACAATCCTAGTGCCCATCAACAGATGAATGGATAAAAAAGATGTGATGTGTACAATATGTATACACAGTGGAATATTATCTAGCCACAAGAAAAGGAGGTCATCCTGCCATTTGCAATACGGATGGGCTTTGAACACATTATGCTAAGTGAGATAAGTCAGATAGAGAAAGACAGGTTACTATATGATATCACTTATATGTGGAGTCTGAAAAAGCCAAACTTAAAAACAAGAGCGTGACATGGTGGTTACCAGAGGATGAAAGATGAGGAAATAGGACATGCTATTTAAGGGTACCAACTTGTAATCAGTAAATAAGCCTTAGAGAGCTAATGAACAGTATAGTGAATAGAGGCAACAGTATGGTATTATAATCATCAAATTTGCTAAGAGACTAGAACTTAAAGAGACTAGAACTTAATTCTTCTGCTAAAAAGAAATGATAATTATGTAACATGATAGTTGTGCTAATTATTGCTACAGTGGCAGTCACAGTATAGCTTATAAATTTGTCAAGGTAACATGTTGTACACCTTAAATTTATAAAGTTATATGTCAAATATATTCTAATTTTTTAAAAAGTAGTGTTTTGATTTACATTTCCCTGATGATTAATGATGTAGAGCACCTTTTCATGTACTCTGTGGCCATCTGCATGTCTTCTTTGGAAAAATGTCTATTCATATCCTCTGCTCATTTTTAAATCAGATTTTTTTTTTGCTATTGAATTGTATGAGTTCTCTATGTATTTTAGATATTAACCCTTTTATCAGATACATAGTTGTAAATATTTTCTCCTATCAGTAGGTTGCTTTTTTCATTTTGTTGGTTTCCTTTTATGTGCTAAAGCTTTGAAGTTTGATGTAGTCCCACGTGTTTATTGTGCTTTTGTTGACTTTGCTTTTGGTTTCAAATCCAGAAAAAAAAAAATCATTGCCAAGACCACTATCAAGGAGCTTATTACTGCCTATGTTTTCTTCTAGGAGTTTTATGGTTTCAGGTTTTATGTTCCCATTTTTAATTCATTTTGAGTTAGTTTTGCATGTGGCTATACAGTTTTCCCAACACCATTTATGGAAGAGACTGTCCTCTCCATGTTGTATATTCTTGGATCCTTTGTCTTAAATTAATTGATTTTGTATGCATGGGTTTATTTGGGGGCTCTCCATTCTGTTCCATTGATCTATGTGTCTGTTTTTATGCCAGTACCATGCTGTTTGATTATTATAGCTTCGTAGTATAGATTGAAATCAGGAAGTGTGATACTTCCAGCTTTCTTCTTTGTTCTCAAGATTGCTTTGGCTATTAGGAGTCTTTTGTGGGTCCATATAAATTTTAGGATTGTTTGTTCTACTTCTTTGAAAAATGCTGTTGAAATTTTGATAGGGATTGCTTTGAATCTGTAGATTGCATTGGGTCATATGAACATATTAATAATATAATTCTCTCAGTCTATGAGCATGGAATAACTTTCCATTTGTGTCTTTTTCAGTTTCTTTTATCAGTGTCTTATAGTTTTCAATATGCAGGTCTTTTATCTACTTGGTTAAATTTATTTTTAGGTATTTCATTCTCTGATGCAGTTTTAAATGGTATTGTTTTCTTACTTTCTCTTTCTGATAGTTTGTATTAATCTATAGAAACAACAGATTTTTGTATGTTGATTTTGTATTCTCCAACTTTACTGAATTCATTTATTAGTTCTAAAAGTTTTTTGATGGAGTCTTTGGTGTTTTCTATGTGTAATACCATGTTATCTGTAAATAATGACAGTTTACTTTTCCCTTTCTGATTTCGATGGCTTTTAAAAAATTAATTAATTTATTTGGTTGTACCAGGTCTTAGTTGCGGCAGGCAGGCTCCTTAGTTGCAGCTTGCCAGCTCCTTAGTTGCAGCACACGGGCTCTGTAGTTGTGACATGCAAACTCTTAGTTGTGGCTTGCATGTGAGATGTAGTTCCCTGACCAGGGACTGAACCCAGGCCGCCTGCCTTGGGAGCGTGGAGTCTTATCTTCTCTGGTGGGGAAGTCCCTGGATGGCTTTTATTATATTTTCTTGCCTACGTCCTCTGACTAGGACTTCCAATACCATGTTGAATAGAAGTGTCAAGAATGGGCATCCTTGTCTTGTTCCTGATCTTACAGAAAAATCTTTCCGCTTTTTACCATTGAGTATGATTTTAGCAATGGTCCTGTCATACATGGCCTGTATTATGTTGAGGTACATTTCCTCACTACCCACTTTGTTGAGAGTTTTGATCACGAATGAGTGTTGAATTTTGTCAGATGCTTTTTTTTTCCATTTATTGAGATGATCATTGATCTTTATCCTTCCCTAATATGATGTATATCACATTAATTTCCAGATGTTGACTCATCCTTTCATTCCTGGAATAAATTCCACTTCATCGTGGTGTATGCTGCCTTTAGTGGGTTGTTGAATTTGATTTGCTAATATTTTGTTGAGAATTTTTGTGTCTGTCTTCATCAGGGATATTAGCTTGTAATTTTCTTTTCTCTCAGTGTCTTTGTCAAGTTTTAGTAACAGGGTCATGCTGGCCTTCTAAAATGAATTTGGAAGTGTCCCTCCCTATTAATTTTTTGGAAGAGTTTGAGAAAGATTGGTAATAATTCTTTAAGTGTTTGTTAGAATACACCAGTGAAGCTGTCTGGTCCTAGGCTTTTGTTTGCTGGGAGTTTTTTTGATTATTGATTCAAACTTCTTACTAGTAATTGGCCTGTTAAGATTTTTAATTTCTCCTTGATTCAGTGTTGGTAGGTTGTATATTTCTAGGAATTTATTCCTTCTAGTTGTGAAATTTATTGTGGTATAGTTTTTTATAGTAGTCTCTTACCCTTTGTATTTCTGAGGTGTCACTTGTAACATCTTCTTTTTTGTTTTTGGTATTATTTATTTGAGTATTCTTTTTCTCACCCTGAGACTGTCTAAAGGTTTCTCAATTTTGTTTATCTTTTCAAAGAACCAACTCTTAGTTTCATTGATCTTTTCTACTGTAGTTTTAGTCCCTATTTCATTTTTATCTGCTTTAGTCTTTGTTATTTCCTCTTCTACTAATTTGGGCTTCATTTCTCCCTCTTTTTCTAGTTCTTTGAGTTGTAAAGTTAGGTTGTTTATTTGAGAGTTTTCTTATTTCTTGATGTAAGCATTGTCATTATGAATTTCCTGCTTAAAACTGCTTTCACTTCATCCTGTGAGTTTTGGTCTGTTGTGTTTACATTTTCATTTGTCTCCTTTGACTTCTTCTTTGACTCATTGGTGTTCACTAGTATTTTGTTTAGTCTCCAAATATATGTGAACTTTCCAATTTTCTTCTTGTAATTGGTTTTTTTCATTCTATATCATTGTGGTTGGAAAAGATGCTTGATATGATTTCAGTCTTCTTGAATTTGTTAAGACATATTTTGTGGGCTAACACATGATCTATCCTGGAGAATGTTCCTTGTACATTTGAGAAGAATGTGTATTCTGTTGCTTTTGGGTGGAATGTTTTGTGTATATCTGTTAATCTGGTCTGATATGTTGATTAAGTCCAGTGTTTCCATATGGATTTTCTGTCTGGATTATCCATTGACAAAAGTGGGATATTATCCCTACTATTATTGTATTGCCATCAGTTTCTCTTTGACCAGCCCTTGCTTGTCTCCTTAGTCCCACATACTACAAGTCCCTTCATTCGGGTTTCCCAGTAGTCTGAGCTCTATCAGAACTGTGACATCATCTCAGTATTTTCCCACTCACAGTGGAACTTTTTCTTGCTGGGAGTAATTTTTATTTGTGGTTAATCACCTCTAAGTTTTCTGTCTCTTGTTTTACATGTGTTTACCACAGTTTCTAGCTGACTCTTTTCGTAGATATGGGCTCTATCTCAGTTTCTTCTGTATTTGAATATTTATTTCCTTACTTAATGGTGATATGAAGTTAGTAGTATTCTGTATCTCCTAGTTGTGCCAAAGTCATGGATTGTTGTTGGTAATTTTATTTGTTCTCCTTATATTGATATTTTTAGTTTTTTGGAGGATTCATGGAGAGATTCAAATTTAAAGAGTTTCTGTTATTCCTCAGATGTTGCAAACCAAATGTATGTGTTCTAATAACAGTTTCCTCTCCCTTTTTCCACTATACTGGCCTTTTTCTTTCTTGCATTTGTATTTTCACCTGAAACCCTAGAAATAGAAAAAATACATACTTGCAGTTATTTTTATCCCTGGAGAATAGACAAGAAAGCAAAGTCAGCTACAAATAATGTAGGACATTTGTATATAGTATATAGGTCTCGTCCCATAAGAAATGTGTTAATGTTCATGTGATGAGATTAATTTTTCTTGTTTCTAGAAGTCTGGAAGACTGACCACATGAAAGAAAAGAGCCAAGAAAACCAGCCTAAACATGTGTGGGAAGTTGTATTCATCAATAACAAAATGCTGACTAAAGAACAAGGTAATGTAATAGGAAAACCACTTAACTTGGACACAGATTCTTTTCCTTCCAGAAAAATACTCTGTGGGTGTGACTCATGTGGAATGAACTTCAACTATGTTTCAGAATTCGTTATCAATAAGAAAAACTATTTAGGAAAAAAGACTGATGAATTTAATGCCTGTGGAAAATTGCTACTCAATATTAAACATGAGAAAACTCACACTAGAGAAAAAAGTGAATTTTTTAAAAATGGGAAAACGGTCAGTCATAATGAGGATCCTGTTCAGCTTGAGAAGATTCAAACTTTAGGGCAAAATTTTGAATATAGCATATATCGAGAAACCTTCCTTGAAAAGGCAGTATTGTATACACACAAAAGAGAGATCACTGAAGGGAATGACTGTGAATATGATGAATATGGGAGAAGGTTCTGTGATAACTCAGCCTTCTTGTTCCATCAGATAACTCCCCCAAAGGAAAATCACTATGAACTTAGTAATTGTGGGAAATCCTTATGTGTGAAGTCCACCCTTTTGAAACATCATGGGGCATATTTGAAATACTATGAATGTGATGAAAGTGGGAATAATTTCAGGAGGAAGTTGTACCTCTCACAGCTTCAGAAAACTCATACAGGAGAGAAACACTTTGAATGTAATGAATGTGGGAAAGCTTTTTGGGAGAAGTCACACCTCACTCGACATCAGAGGATACACACGGGAGAGAAACGCTTTCAATGTAATGAATGTGGAAAAACTTTCTGGGAGAAGTCAAACCTCACTAAACATCAGAGATCACACACAGGGGAGAAACCCTATGAATGCAGTGAATGTGGGAAAGCCTTCAGCCACAAGTCAGCCCTCACATTACACCAGAGAACACATACGGGGGAGAAACCCTATCAGTGTAATGCATGTGGGAAAACTTTTTACCAGAAGTCAGACCTCACTAAACATCAGAGAACACACACAGGACTGAAACCCTATGAATGTTATGAATGTGGGAAATCCTTCTGTATGAATTCACACCTTACAGTACATCAGAGAACTCATACAGGTGAGAAACCCTTTGAGTGTCCTGAGTGTGGGAAATCTTTCTGTCAGAAGTCACATCTTACACAACATCAGAGAACACACTTAGGAGATAAACCCTATGAATGCAGTGCGTGTGGGAAAACTTTCTACCATAAGTCAGTACTCACCAGGCATCAGATAATTCATACAGGGTTGAAACCTTATGAATGTTACGAATGTGGGAAAACCTTCTGCTTGAAGTCTGACCTTACGGTACATCAGAGAACTCACACAGGGGAGAAACCCTTTGCATGCCCTGAATGTGGGAAATTTTTCAGCCATAAGTCAACCCTCTCTCAACACTATAGAACCCATACAGGGGAGAAACCCTATGAATGTCATGAATGTGGAAAAATCTTCTATAATAAATCATACCTAACTAAACATAACAGAACACATACAGGGGAGAAACCCTATGAGTGCGGTGAATGTGGGAAAACCTTCTGCCAGAAATCACAGCTCACTCAGCACCAGAGAATTCACGTAGGGGAGAAACCCTATGAATGTAGTGAATGTGGAAAGGCTTTCTGCCATAAGTCAGCTCTAATCGTACATCAGAGAACGCATACAGAAGAAAAACCCTATAAATGTAATGAATGTGGAAAATCTTTTTGTGTGAAATCAGGACTTACTTTGCATCAGAGAAAACACACAGGGGAAAAGCCTTATGAATGTAATGAATGTGGAAAATCCTTCAGTCACAAATCATCCCTCACGGTGCATAACAGGGCTCACACAGGGGAGAAATCTTGTCAATGTAATGAATGTGGGAAAGTTTTTTACCGTAAATCGGACCTTGCTAAACATCAGAGATCACACACAGGGGAGAAGCCCTATGAATGTAACACATGTGGGAAAACGTTCTCTCAGAAGTCAAACCTCATTGTACATCAGAGAACACACACAGGAGAAAAATCTTATGATTGAAGCGAATATTAGAAATGTTGAGCATTTCAGACAATTCACATCATGGAGAAAGCTCTGTTGACATCCTGAATGTTCCGTAACCTTCATCCACAAACTGGCCTTATTTTACTCTAAAGTAATGACATGGGACATATCTCTAGACTGCAACAAGTATAGGACAGTCTTGTTAAGAGGTAACATTCCATTGAACGTCACATAACTAATACTGGCATAAAACCTCACAGATATTTTGATTTTGTAAAAATTGTAGCAAAAATACAAACTAGGTTATGTCGTAATTTATGTTGGGGAGAAGTCTGTCCATTTGAGACATATGGCTTGAAGATTTTCTTTAGAGGTAATCAGACACTAGAAGTTAGAAGTTGTGTTTTGGTTTTGATGTCATAGTTATTTTTAGGAAACAAATTGTAATTTATAGATGTATATTGTGCAATGTAAAGCTTTAAAAACTAAAAAAAAAAAAAAAAGTAAAATAGACTCACAAGAAGTTGCAGTAATAGTACATAAAATTCTCATGTGCCCTTTACGAAGCTTCCTCTAATAGTAATGTTACATAACCAT
The DNA here is from genome assembly GCF_011762595.2 of Tursiops truncatus. Lineage (NCBI taxonomy): Eukaryota > Metazoa > Chordata > Mammalia > Artiodactyla > Delphinidae > Tursiops > Tursiops truncatus. Next base: position 73,527,152 of record NC_047049.1, on the reverse strand, counting down.
AGCAAGTACAAGGAATTGATGGTACTCTACTACTAAGTCAGATACAGACTTTATTCATATTTCACCAGGTAGTCTGTGTGTTTATGTGTGTATTTCTATGAAATTTTATGGTTTATATATTTGAGTTAACCTTCACAGGTTGCAAAATCAAAAAGGAATCTGGAATCTGTATTACAATAAGATTATAAAGGAATCAGGATTTCACAATAAGAAGTTTCCTTGTATTAATAATCACAGCCTTTCTGCCACCCTGATTTTGGCAACCATTTGAATATGAAGCTTTTTAAAAGCAGAGATAAATTGACTAATTAGGGCAACAGCACTAAACACCTGTGAAGTATCCCTTAAGTTCACAGGGCTATATATGTAGGAAACTATATGTTTCCTACACAGAACTTAATGAAATTGTGAATAGAAAATAGATACTCCTAGTTTAGCAGTTGTTAACAACATTAGGCACATCTCCCATGTGTGTAGGGCCTGGAGCAACAGTTCAATAAAAGGAAGCCCACAAAGCTAATGTCTAACATTTTAAAACTTATATATCAAAATAACAGAATGTTCAATAAAATGTATTCTATGCATGGGGATATCTAGGCCCTACTCCCATTGCCCCTTTTCTCTTTTCACCCATGGTTCATCGCAAACCATGATGTGCCTTGAGTATACATATGTAAATACTCTAGCCTTCAGCCTAAATTTATCCAAACCCTGTGTAAGCAACTGCTTTCCAAGACAGGGTCCAGGAAAGAAGCCTCAGACTAGATGACACTCAGGGCTGTAAATTAGACTAAATTCCAGGGTCTGATGTACCCAGAGATCTGGGCCCTTAATGACTGTTGATTCTGTGAGAAGGAGGATTGAGCCTGGAGCAGGGCCAGAGTAGAACTAGAGTGGTGCTTTTATTGACAGGGCAAAGGTGATATACTAAATTACATGATCATATTATGTAAATAATTAGGTTAAGCTAATAATCTAAGATTACATAACCAAATGATCTTAGATTGCACACAGAGTCTAAGCTTCCATTTTAGGAAACTAGACAAAGAAGAGCAAATTAAGTCCAAGGAATAAAAAACAAAAGAATAATGAGAATTAGGGCAGATATCAGAGTAATTGAAAACAGGAAACCAATAGAGAAAATCAGTAAAACCAAAAGCTGGTTCTTGGAGAAGGTCAATAAAATTGATAAATCTCTAGCCAGTTTAACTAAGAAAAACAGAAGACACAAGTTGCTAATACCAGGAATGAAAGAGAGCCATAACTACTGATCCCATGAGCATGAAAAGGATTATAAAGAAATGTTATGGACAACTCTGAGACCACAGATTTGATAACCTAGATGAAATGGGCCAATTCCTTGAAAGACACAATCTGCCAAAACTCACAGAAGGATAAATTGGAATAGGCATATATCTATTCAAGAAATTGAATCAGTTGTTAATCTTCCAAATCAGAAAGTATTAGGCCCAGATGTTTTCACTGGTGAATTCTACCAAATTAAGGAAGAGATGGTGTCAGTTCTCTACAATATCTAACAGAATGTGAAAGCAGAGAGAATACTTCTTACTCATTGTATGAAGCCAGCATTACCCTAATTATAAAACCAGGCAAAGACATAACAAGAAAGGAAAACTACAGACCAATATCTCATGAACATAGATATAGAAGTTTTCAACAAAATATCTGCAAATTGAATCCAACAATGTATAAAGAGAATTACATGCCGTGATCAAGTGGGATTCATCCAGGTATGCAAGACTGGTTCAACATTTAATAATCAATTAATGTAACCCATCATGTCAACAGGCTAAAGAAGAAATATTATATGATCATATCAATAGGTGCAGAAAAACATTTCAGAAAATCCTAACACCCATTCGTGATAAATAAGAAACTCTCAGTAAGCTAGGAATACTAACTTACTATAAATAAATACTAAGGAATTTCCTTAACTTGGTAATAAACATCTATAAAAATCCTACAGCTAGCATCATACTTAATGGTGAGAAACTAGTTGCTTTCCCAATAAGATAAGGAACAATGCAAGGAGGTCCCCTCTCACTACACCTTTCCAGCATCCTTCAGGAAGTCCTAGCTAATGCAGTAAGACTAAAAGGTACAGATTTGGAAGAAAGAAATAAATCTATCTACGTTCACAGATAACATGATTGTCTATGTAGAAAATTCCAGAGAAACAACAACAACAAAATCTCCTGACACTAGTAAGCAGTTACAGCAAGGTTACAGGATATAATGCTCAAGCAGGTGATAAAAAGAAGTGAGCTATCAAGTAACAGACACACAGAAGAACCTTAGATGCGTATTGCTAAATGAAAGAAGTCAATCTGAAAAGGCTTTATACTGTATGATTCCAACTGTAATGCATTCTCATAAAGGCAAAACTGTGGAGAGAGCAAGAAGATCACGGGTCCGGGGTGAAGGTGGGAGGGATGAATACGTGGATTACAGAGAATTTTTAGGATGGTGAAACTATCTTGTAGGATACTGTAATGGTGGATACATGTCATTGATTTGTCAAAACCTACAAAATGTAAAACACAAAGGGTCAATCCTAATGTAAACTATGGATTTCAGTTGTAAAACTATATCAGTATTGGCTCATCAGTTGTAAAAATGTACCACACTAATGCAAGATATTAATAATACGGAACACTGTGGAGGGAGGTGGAGGTGAAGGGGTATATAGGAATTCTGTGCCTTCTCATTTTTTCTGTAACCCTAAAACTACTCGAAAAAATGCAGTGTATTAAATAAATAAACAACCCTGCCTCATATAACAGAATACATTAATCTGTGAGGATGCTTTCTTACATATTTACAAAATTGAAAACTCACATCACTCAGTACCAATTTTCCCATGTGGGGTTGGGCTGGGGAGGGGAATGCATTCTCAGAAATCATATATTGACAACCACTGAAGCATATCTTCAATTACAGCTTTCTGCTTTTCTAAGACTTATTACCTTTTTTTGGAATTATCTTAAATTCCTTACCTCTCATTATAACATCTTGTTTCTGTACTAAAGTTTTTGCTTGTCAGTCATACGTTTTTGCACTGCAGCTATAATCACCACTAATGAATATTTGGGTTGTTTTTATAGTCTTCGTAATACTTTATTTATTTTAATATTTATTTAATTATTTATTTGGCTGTGCTGGGTCTTGGTTGCAGCCTGCGGGATCTTTGTTGCAGCATGCGGGATCTAGTTTCCTGACCAGGGGTCAAACTCGGGCCCCCTGCATTGGGAGTGCGGGGTTTTAACCACTGTACCACCAGGGAAGTCCCCAAAATACTTTAAATTATAGCAACTTAAGGCCCAGTGTAATAGAGTCTCTTAACACCTAAAACTAAAAGGTCCTCTAATGTCCTAACTTGCACATTTCCCTCCCCATTCTACTCCCACAGATAAGGTCCTGTAATCAAACAATCCTCCTGTTTTACCAAGGCAACCAGGTGTACCTGTGGTTCTTGCTTTTCCCTGAGTAGCAAGTTTCACTTCCCTACCAGCCCGCAAGATTACTCAGAAAAGCCAGTCCCATCCTCTCACAGGAACCAGGGGTCGCTGCACCCTCTTGATAGTACAGAGCCATTTCCCACAACCCCTAGTTGTTCCCTCTGTTCCCAAGTGCACTACCTGTGTGACCTTGGATGGCATGTGGTGCCCTCTTGCCTGGCCTGTGAATATGCATAACTAGTAAACTTATGTAGATCTCACCTGTCCAGTGTGAGATGTCATGTGTTCAGCTATTCCATTACCCCAGGGCAGGAATCCCGCCACCAACAGAGTGACTAGAAGGCAGTTAATACAGTTGGCATCATGAGCAGGATTATCCATCCAAGACAGGTCACCTAGTCAGTGTTAGCTCATTGCTCTTGGCTAACTGGTTCTGTGATGTGGCAGAGGCCACTTGGGATAGAACCACCAATCGCTGGTAGGCTTGCACTTTGGCCTGCTCTGCTCTGTGTTCTTTTTTTGGAGTGTCGCTCTCCCTTCCCACTCTGAGAGGCTGTTTTCGCTAAGAGAGAATTATTAATTGGCTATGCCCCTGTGTGCCTTGCCATTGGGTTCAGTCTGTTTGGCAGGTGGTCTCTAAGCTACCTATGAGGCCAGCTGCTGGACTTTGATACTCTCCCTTGTAACCACCCAGAAGGTCCATGCCATGGGTGATTGGATAGAGACAAAAACTGAAAGCCAAGACTTTACATGGCTAGAAATCCAAAATAACCGAGGAAATTTGCACAGAGAAAACAGAGAGAAAGAAACCTGCGTGGCAGAAAAAAAGACCACAGCCATGGCAGACAGAGGATGTTCAATCAATCAACCTCTGGGTTATGGGCCCAGCATGCTTTTGCTGCACCACCTGCTACCTATTTCTATGTTGTAAAAAAAAAAAGAAAAGAAAAAAAATTCTGTGCTCATAGTTAGAGGGGAAAACTCCCATCCTGTGGCACAGCAAAGAGGTTAATTCAAATGCAACTTAAGCCTGGGATCCTTAAGCCATATGCAGAAACCATTGCCAGGGAGCAGGCCCCTAACCCTGACGATCCTGATCGGATGCTCTCTGGAGACAGAAATTTGTAAGTTTGATTAGAGTAAAAAGAACCCCTCCTCCTCAGAAGTATATCCAGTAACCACAAAAAGAAAAGAAATGGAAAGAAAGAATGAAGGGAGGGAGGCAGACTTAGACACAGGGAGAGGAAACAACAAAATAACTGATACAAAAGTCCACAGTCTTTTGTTTTTGTTTTTTTTTTAATTGAGGTATAGTTGCTGTACAATATTATGTAAGTTAGGTCCACAGTTTGACCCAATTGGAAATCCAGAATTTACTAATATAATTTATACAACAAAAGATAAAAGGGTGCTGATTGGCTTTTATACCTTCCAAATTAACTTTAGTGTTAACTCTAGTATCTGCTGAAATGTACCATTGGCAAACTTTCATGGCCTTAATACAGGGTTCAAGTTATAGTTATACCTGAGCATCCCACTAAATGTAATCACGTTACCCCTAAAATCTTAGAGGAGTTATTGAACATAAAATAGTGCTATAGACTCAATTGTGTATTGCTCCAAAATTCGTAAGGTTGAAATCTAATCGCCAGTGTGATGGTATTTGGAGGTTGGGCTTTTGAGGGTGATTGGGTTATGAGGACAGAGCCCTCATGAATGGGGTTAGTGCCCTTACAATAGGAACTCCAGAGAATTCCCTTGCTGCTTCTGTCATATGAGGACTTAGGAAAAGACAGCCATCTGTGAACCAGGAAGTGGGTCCTCACCAGACATCTGGCACGTTGATCTTGGACTTCTCAGCCTCTAGAACTGTGAGAAATAAATTTTTGTTGTTTATAAGGCACCCAGTCCATTGTATTTTATTATAGCAGCCCAAACAGACTGAGTCATTGAGAAGAAATAGACAGTATTTCTGTTGGTTAAGGTGAAACATCCTAAGATTCATGGTATCCATTGATTTAATTTTAACATAATCCCATAGAAGGCATGGATGCTCTGATCCAGTGAATAATAAAATTATATTTTTGGCACTTACAAATTGACAAAATGGGACCCCGTGTACCGTATACCCCAACTGAAACCATTATAAAGACCTATCTAGAGAAGTGGTTATCACCTCTGCTTCTCTGTTTAATGGTCCAGTTTAGCTTATTCTTAGTCTGGAAATAATGATGGTGCTTTACAAGGGATTATCACAACCTTAATGCTATGGCCCATCTGTTAAGGACCCAGTACCCAATTTATTAAAATTATTGCTTCCATCCAAATAGCAAGTAGTAAATATTTTCTTATTCCAGGTTTGGCTAATATATTCTGTTCAGTGCTCTTTTCAACAGCCTCTCAGCCACAGTTTGCCTTCACCTCTGAAGGGACATCAGACACCTTTACCAGGCTACCCGTGGGATACCTCAGCAACTCTGCCATTGCATAGTCTTCGTGGGCAATACCTTAACTGCATCCAGTTTTCTCCAGGAGCACAGGTATGACATTACATTGATGACATCCTCCTCTGAGGAAATTCGTTTCACAAATCCACTTGGGACATACAAATACCCACAAAAGAACTCACAAAAAGAGACATAAGTTATTTCACCACACATAACACAAAGATCTACCCCCTCAGTTAAGTTCCTGAAAATTATTTGTAAACCAAGGGCCGCTCCATCCCTGACACCGTCAAGAAACAGCTATTGACTGTTTTTTTTGTTTTTTTTTTTCATTGTGTGTTCTTAACACACACAGTGTTAATACAGATATGTCCTTTAGTCCTTTTGGGGTTCTGTAGGCAACATATTTCCCCACTTAAATTTTTTTTTTAATCTCACTGATGCTGTTACTTTCAAATTGGCCCAACTTGTATAGGGCCTCCTCCAAAAGCAGGCTCAAGAACCAGTCCAAATTGAAATCAGCAGGTGCTCCCATTCATGCCCTCAGAGACTCTTTCACTGTGGGGGCTTTAGCAGCCTCCTGGAAGCCAAACCAAGGCTGCAAGGAATACCGTGCTGGTGGATGAGGCATTCTGTAAACCTCTTGATGTTGGTTTTGACAGATGCATTGCAGGCAGGGAAGGCAAATCCATGTACTCCAAATCTTTTGATGGTAGGTACAAAATACTATCTGTTTTGTGACGGGAATGATCTAATGCAGTCACCCTGATAACAAGTAGCTAAACTGATCCATCCACGGAATGGTGCCAAGTTGGTTGGTAATTGGTGGTCTCTACTGCTGGCAGATTAGGCACTTAACAGGGACTTTAGCCAGATCGGCCTTGATGAGAGTGAGTCCGTTTTGCTGAGCCCATGCATAATCTCTTTCACTCCTGCTGCGGCCACTTCATTCATGAGCCCACTGGGCAATGCCAGAAGAGGCTGGGAAAAGGGCCTGACTGACAGAAGGGGATGGGCATCCACAGAATGTGTCCTTAATTATTCAGTCCTCCAGTGAGGTTACTCTTTGGTGAGCATTCACATGGTACACAAATACCTTCACTCTGCCCATTTGGAAAGGTCTGGGCATGCACCTCTTCCCAAGAACTTTTCAAAGATTTTCCAGGGTACCCCTTCTTAGTCCTTGACCATTTAGCTAAACCATTAGCCACTGTACATAAATACGTGTAGACCCATAACTTTGGCCATCTCTGCTTCCAGGTAAAATAAACCAGGTGCACTGCTCAAATTTCTTCCCCTTTGGATGATTTCCTTTTACCACTGACTTTCAGGGCCATCTCAGAGTGGGGCTGCATACTGTGCAGAATCATCTAACCCAAGCCTGAGGTTTTTTCTTTCTCAGTCATCTGGTCATAGGGAACTCCTCATGAGGCCATAGCTGTGGATTTAGGGGTGGGGGGCATGGGGTTAACAGATATACTGAAAGCATTTGTAGGCATTGAGGATCTCGGCTCCATTGAACTCTGTTCTTATTTTCCTGTCCCAGTTTTCAGGGTTCTGTTCCCTACCAGTCAATGCCCTAACTTGTAATGAGGCTGTGTAAGGTTGGAAATTCAGTTTACATAGTAATTAAGCTACCCAACAGATTTGTCACTGGGTTTCCTTTCATAAGTCTCAGCCCTGCAGCTTTAGGGGATGAGGTGCTTTCAAGGTTATCATTGAAGCTTTAAGGTCCCTGTGTGGATCTTGAGCTGGGAATTTAAATCCCCGAGCTTCTCATCTTCTTTCCCCAAAGTTCTCCAGCACATTTAGAAGTAACAACCAGTTCCATTATACTCCTTGTGTTCACTAAATATCTAGGGGAGAAAATACTTGATTCCCAGAGCCTTGCTTTCTATAGGCACTTGATTACAGGTATCTAAAGGTAATAATTTGTGTATCTGTATTGCCACTGCATGTCATGGACTATCAGTGACCCTTTACAACTGAAACAGGATCTTTAATAGCTTTAAATCTGACTCTAGTCAGATAACAGCATCTAATTAAGAAAAACCAGACCCAGTTCAGAAAAGCCAGACCTAATTTGGTACAAATTTATGATTCAGGAAGGATTTAATTAGAGACATAGAACCATAAGAAGAGTGTGTATGTCTAAAGGGATTTATTACAGGGCTTTGGCTTTCTACAGCTGTGGGAACTGGTTAAGCAGTCTCTATAAGGTTGTTGTCTTCATGTCTGATGAAGGCGCTTGAAGTCCACAAGGCAGACAATAAGGAAAGGAAGGTGGATGTAATGCGGAAGAGAGCAAAAACAAACGAGAACTCACAACCATGAGTGGCGCCGACGAGGATGGGTTAAAACTGGAGTCAGTTCTCATTGCCTCTGACCTTGATGGTGTGGTGTCCTACAGAAGCTTGGCCCCTTAGTCACTGAGGTGGTATGTGCATCAGAGGAGCTGAAGGATCCATGTGGAACACAGTCCTAGAGGTGTCTCATGCCAATGAGGTGGTCAGTAGATCAGCAATAGCACGTGTGAGATACAAAATGGCTGCTACATCACTTATGCCCTCCAAGTCTTGCTCAAGAATCTCTTATGGTCCACCCCATGGGAAACATATAGGAAAAGGAATTTTGGGAAATGTAATTCAGTCTCGCCTAGGTAACACATTACAGAGCAACCACATTGGCCTATGAAGGAACTGTGAAATCAGTTCAATGAATCAGAGCTAACATTTTTAAAGAAATAAAACATAATATCAGAATTCATTATAGATATAGGTAAATACTGTTTTATGAAAAATATTTAAGGTCAGTTATATGTTATCCTGGACTGAAGTGGTTTTCCCCCAGATCCATTCTAATGTGACTGTTTTGGAGGTAGAGCCCTTAAAGAGAGAAAGTTAAATGAGGTCATAAGGGTGGGGCCCTAATCCAACATGACTGGAGTCCTTATAAAAAGAGGAGGAGACCCAAGGATGATCATTGCACAAAGAAAAGGCCATGCAAGGACACAGCGAGAAGGCAGCCATTTGCAAGCCAAGGAGAATACAAATCTACCAACACCTTGACCTTGGACTTCCAGCTTCCAAAACTGAGCCAAATAAATTTCAGTTAAGTCACCTAGTCTGTGGTGATATTTTGTTATGGCAGCTGAATGTTTGTGTCCCACCACCCCAATTCATATGTTGAAATTTAATCTCCAGTGTGATGGCATTAGAAGGTGGGACAGTTGGGAAGTGATTATGTCTGGAGAGTGGAGCCCTCATGAATGGGAACCCCAGCCTTTCCACCATGTGAGGACACAGTGAGAAATTGCTGTCTGTTAACCAGGAAGACAGTTCTCACCAGAATGCAACCATACTTGTGCATTAATCTTGGACTTCCCAGCCTCCGGAACTGTGCAAAATAAATTTCTGTTGTTTATAAGCTATCCAGTCTGTGGTGTTTTGTTATAGCAGCCTGAATGACTAAGGCAGCAGCCTTAGCAGACTAGTACATGTGTGTACTAAAGATTGAATCAGTCTTCTGGCAGCTTTTTTTAAAAAAACTAAGACAATCTTTCTAGAGCAGTTTCAGGTTCATAGCAAAATTAAGGGGAAGGTACAGAGTTCCCATTTCCCACACACGCACAGCCTCCCGTGTTACCAACATCCCGCACCAGAGTGGTGTGTATGTTATAATTGATGAGCTTACATTGACACATTGTAAAAGTCCATCATTTACATTGCAGTTCACTCTTGGTATTGTACATCCTATGGTCTGGACAAATGTATTCATGACATTTATCCATCATTATGGTATACTGAGTATTTTCACTGCCCTAGAATTCCTCTGCACGCTGCCTTTTCATCCTTCCATCTCCACCCCAACTCCTGATTTTTTTATTGTCTCCATAGTTCTTTGTTTTCTGTAAACTCTTTATCCCACTTTAATACTTTAGTTTTTTGCCAAGGTATCATTTAGTATACAAAATATTTTACTTAGTCTCTATTATTTTATAGTCCCTCACTAGAATATAAACTCCATCAGAACTGGGAGTTTTATCTATTTTACGCACTACTATGAATCCAGTGCCTAAAACTGGCACATTGTTAATAGTCAATGAGTGAGGGGCTTCCCTGGTGGTCCAGTGGTAAAGAATCTGCCTTCCAGTGCAGGGGACACGGGTTCAATGCCTGGTCGGGGAACTGGGATCCCACATGCCGTGGGGCAACTAAACCTGCGTGCCGCAACTACTGAGCTCGCACGCCTCAACTAGAGAGGGCTGCGTGCCACAAACAGCAGAGCCGATGCGCTCTGGAACTCAACGCACCACAACTACAGAGCCCATGCACCCTGGAGCCTGCTTGCCACAACTAGAGAAAACCTGCGCGTCGGAACGAAGAGCCCACACGCTGAAACCTAAGATCCTGCGTGCCTCAACCAAGATCCCACGTGCCACAACTAAGGCCGTACGCAGCCAAAAATCTTTTAAAAAAATGTTGAATGAATGTTTGTATTGGATCATGAATTTAAATGTATTTCTTACTGTAAATTGAGGTTGAAGATATTTGCAAACTTTGGCAATGTCTTACAGAAGTAAAAGTAGTCTTATCATTACAATTCAGCCATTGCTCTCCTGGATAATTACTCAACTTATTTGAAAATTTAGATTCACACAGAAGCCTGCATATGAATATTTATAGCAGGTTCATTTCCAAAATTGGAAGTAACCACGATATGCTTCAGTAGGTGAATGGTTAAGCAAACTGTGGTACATCTATACAATGGAATATTATTCATTGATAAGAAGCGAGGTGTTAAGTCACTAAAAATCATAGAGGAATCTTAAATGCATATTGCTTAGTGAAGGAAGTCAGTCTGCAAGGGCTGTACAATGTATGATTCATATTATATGACCTTGGAAGAGGCAAAACTATAGAGATAGTAAAAAGATAAGTATTTGCAAGACCTTTAGGGGGACGTTGGGAGGGTTAAATAGATGAAGCACAGAATATTTTTTCCTGATTGGTGAAGCTGTTTATTATTCTGTGTGATACCATAATGATAGATACATGACATTATGCATTTGTCCAAACCCACAGAAGTTTACAGCACAAATAGGGAGCCTTAATGTAGGCAAATTTAAAAATCATTGAGGAGTTCAAGGAATACCAGGAAGTATTGCAGACTATGACAAGAGAATCTATGTAACAACTTCCCTGAAGGAGGTGGGCAGAAAAGGTGCTAACTTTGGAAATGAGACTGTTAGCCTCAAGACAAAAGAAACTGCACATAAGCACTCTAGGTGACAAACTTGTTTTCCATGGGGTACAGGTTAGCAATTCTGATTTATACTGGAATGGAACAGTTAAGTAAGCGGATGGCAGATGAGGGAGCCAGGTTTATCACTATTGTATTGGAAGGTTACATATCAGTGAGAAGAGGAGGCTAGAATGATCCACGTGGTACTCTGGATTAGAGTTGGAAACATCAGTATGAACTCATGTTTAATTTAATATAGATACATATGGTTATATATGAGAATTATATAAATAGGCTTATGTACACGTTAGTGTACACAAAATATTCCCTTGCTCTGTCATCTGAGAGACTATAAAAACACCAAAACCCTAATAGCAGTATGTACATGCAGTGCCCAGATCTTGGTTCCTAAAACCATATTCCCATAAAAGGAACCAGGGCTTCTTGGAGAAGTTGCTGATTGTAGCACTTGGGCAGGAAATAAATAGAAGAAGCCTGGAGCATCTTATAGTACCAGAATGTAAGGAAGTGCTCAAACAAAAAAATACCACCTTGATGAGGATATGTCAGAGGACCACAGGAGCCAATCATACTGATACAAATTATTAAATAAATGGGGGAGAACAGAGCTCCTATGTAAAATTCCAAATAATTTATGTAGATTGCCACCAAGGAGGAAGAGCATAACTCCCCATTCTTGTGGCTCTGCATGGTTACTTCTAAAGTGTACTGTATGGAAAGAAAGACATAAAAATATAACAACCATGGAGAAACTGGACAAACAAGTGATCAAGGTCAGTATCAGCAGTGGTAGGTCATGTTGATGGTGTGTACCTCTGGTCTGATGTGATGAAAGTGGCATTTTATGTGCTTTTCCTTCCCAAATCCCACAACCACAGTTTAATCTTAAGAAAAATTTCAAATTTCAGCCAAGAGGCATACTGAAAAGTACCCGACCAGTACATCTCAAAACTGTGAAGTTCATACAAAACAAGGAAAGTCTGAGAAACTGTCATAGCCAAGAAATGCTTAAGTTGATATGACAACCAAATGTAATGTGATATTCTGGATGGGATCCTGGAACAGAAGACGACATTAGATGAAAACCAAGGAAATCTGAGTAAAGTGTGGATGTTAGTTAATAGTAATTGATCAATATTGGTTCCTTAATTGTAACAAATGTGCCATACTGATATAAACTGTTAATCATATTGGGAGCTAGATAGTGTGGGTTATATGAGAACTCGCTGTACTGTCTTTTCTATAAATTAAAATTATTCTAACAAAGTCTATATATAAAAATGTAATGATAGAATTAGGACATCATTATTTTGCCTCGTCCAGTGAATTAATGGCATCATCAGTTGTTACAAAGAGAGACTACTAGTTAATTATATGCCTCATGGTAAAAGAACACACACTGCATATGGTCTTGCTAAAGTGATCACCCTCAGCATGATTAGGCCTGTAAATCCAGCAGCCAGTTTTCATGGAGTACAGAGGACAAAGGAACACTGACTGCACCATGAATGTGTAAGCAGCAAAATCTGGACTGCACCATGTCAGATGCCCCAGGTTTTTCAAAGCCAAATTGAAAAGAACAGAAAGATATAGAAGAAAATCTGTAGAAAAAATTGAAAGCCATAATCAGTTCTTATTTTCTTGCTTTTTTAAATGGGAAAGACTAAACTATAATGCTAGAGATGCACACTTAGAGATAACACATGCTGTAAAGAAACGAAAAAAGAATGACTCTAAAATTCAAGATGATATTACTATGGGGAGAGGTAAATTGGGCAAGGGAAAGATTTTTAGGGTGGCTGGTAAAGTTCTATTTCTTGACCTAGTGGTAATTACTAGGATGTTTGCCTAATAACATTTATTTATGTTGTATATTTGTATGGTTTTCTGTATATGTGTTTTATTTAGTAAAAAAAAGTTTTGTTTTGTTTTTTTGCGGTACGCGGGCCTCTCACTGTTGTGGCCTCTCCCGTTGCGGAGCACAGGCTCCGGACGCGCAGGCCCAGCAGCCATGGCTCACGGGCCCAGCCACTCTGCGGCATGTGGGATCTTCCCTGACCGGGGCACGAACCCGTGTCCCCTGCATCGGCAGGCGGACTCTCAACCACTGCACCACCAGGGAAGCCCTAAAAAAAGATTTTTAAAAATTGAATATACGGGATGAATTGGAGTTCAGGTGAGGAAGGGAAACCAGGAAGGAGTCTTTTATAGTAGTTTAGATGAGAAGTGATGAATGCCTAGTATGAGGAAATGGTGGTGTGGAAGAGCTCTAAATAAGAGAGAAAGGCAAGAGGCAATGAGTAAGACTGAGTAGACATTTGGGTGTTTGGTGTGAGATAGAGACAGATCAGGGAGTAGGTATCTTATATCGAGAAGACTTGAACTTTTATTCTTTTGAAAAGAGCAGGATGTAATAATAGTTTCCACGTGGAGCCAAAGGGCAGAGAGTAGGTGCTGAGCTTTGTTTTATTCATCTTCCTTCCACACTTTCTTCTTATCAGTCTGATGCTTGAGAGCAAAAAAAGTTTTTTCATTTTCTTCAATTCTGCCTCCCTCTATTAACTGCAGCCCTTCAGTGTAACTTCACTGTCTCTGCTATCTATAGAACGGAAGCTGAGGAGTCTGAGGTATCTTCATTCCAAGTGGATTTTATAAGATCACATATATGGAATTACATGAGTGCATGCACATTTATTTAATGGTTTCTTGGCTGTTACTGTTACTTTCAAATAAAGCGACCCTAACTGATATTGACATGTAATTTAATGATAAAGGTATAATTGCCTATAAACGTAGAAGAAAATTAAATGACCGCATCCTCTTTTAAAATAGGCATAATTAAATTAAATATGCATAAACTCCAGAGAGATTGATTGGTTTTAAGGAATTGGCTCACAAGAAGTGAGCTTACCAAAGGCTCCAAACAGCATCCCTATCTGCCACTAACACTTCAAGCATGTATAGAAGGGATATCTTGACATGCTCTACACCACTGAACCCCTAGAAGTTTCACTAAGGTAAAATTCTCCTGAATTTTTTCAGATTTATTTTTCACCTTTTGACATGCAAATATATTTCTGCTGTCTTTCTCTTGTCCTTCTGGGACTTCCATAATGTATTGCATATACTGGTTTTCATCCATGGATTGTTGTTAAATTGGTGTCTCTGGGGAGAGAGAGGGCTGGAATCTTATTTTTGCCATCTTGCCGATTTTCCATTTATTTAGATCTTTAAAAATCTTTCAGTGAACTTTTCATCAGGCAAGCCTTGTACAGGTCTTTCAGTTTTCTTTGTAGAAATGTTACACTCCTTTTGTTAAATTCACTGCTAAGAATTGTTTTCTTTTGATGCTATTGCAAATAAGTTTGTTTTCTTAATTTTGTTTTTGGAATGCTCATTGCTAGTGTATACAAGATCAATTGATATATATATATTGATCTTGTGTCCTGTAACTTTGCTGAACTCATTTATTCTAATATTTTTCATTGGGTTTCTAAGCATTTTCTATATACAATGTCATGCCATCTGCATATAGCAATAGCATTACCTCTTTATTTCCCATCTGTATGCCTTTTGTTGCATCTTCTTTCCTAATTGCCGTTAAGACCTTCAGTACAATATTAACTAGAAGTGGTGAGAGTGGTGTAAGGGCAAATAGAAATGAAAAGTAAGAGGATTATTATTCTCTGTTAAAAATAATGGAAGAGACATCCCCCCTTCGTTTTTGTAGAGCATTTTCTTTTGTAAACTTGTAAATTTTTTATCCCTTTGAGATGAATATGAAGCTTTTAAAAAGCCTCTTGGCAGTTTTGCACCCCTACAGAGTATCTTTCTCAAGGAGCCTCAGAGCCATCTCTTTGAAATACTTCCAGGGAGATAGCACTCCTTTTTCCCAGTTTCTGGGGGAGGGTGGGAGCCTAACTTCAATGGGTTCCTTGCTCCAAGTTGCAAAACTGCCTCCTGTCATAAAGATATGAGAAGCTTGTTTTTCCTTTTATAAAGACAACAGATGGTCATCCCAATTACCAGATGAATTTTGGGTGAACTATGTGCAATAAATGGTACTGTCAAGTCCTCTTACTTAAGGACTAGTTATTGTTTATCTTGAGAACATGTATGTAATGAGTTGTACCTGCTTGGCTTTATAAAAGGGTGAGATTTCTCTCTGTCTTTGCAGTCTCTTAGCAGATTGCCTGTAATGCACATCACATTCTGGTTTTATGCTTATTCAATGATAAAATTCTTTGTCTTCTACCTTTGTAAGTAGGTTTTCTGTGTTGGGAGAAATTTTTATTTTTAATTATATTTCTCCAACAATTTTGGTAATAAGAATGGGATGAGTCTGGCAGTTCTTGATTTGAGCCAAATCAACTGAAAGTCTGTGGCCTCACAATAGTCAGTAAAAGACCCTAAGTTATTTTAGCTCTATGCTTTTTTGGAATACTGGCTAAACAAACCTCCCTGTTCAAATTCAAGATTTTACTATTGAATGAACATGGGTAATAATGGGCTCTAAACTCTCATCAAGATCACCGTATGGTTGGAAAATACGGGAAGCCAGGAATGTTGCCTGCAGGTCTCTTTTTTTAAAGCAGTTAGTATCTGTCTGTCACATGGGGAATGGGCATACACGTTGAGACTCCAATCCTGCAGTGGGCAGAGGACAATTCTTTTGATTTGCAGAAGTTCTTAGAAGGACTTTATTCCAGTAAGTGAGTTGCTGATATTTATGGGATGAATATAATTCTAACTATCCTAAGAGGAGTTAAAAATTATTTGGATAGCCAGAAGGAAATATCGAAAAAACAGGAGAGAAAAATGTGAGAATTAAATACATTTCCTCTTTCACAGAACCCTACTCCTCCTCACTCTGCTTGTCCCTCCTCCTACTTTCCCTGAATGTCTTTACCCCTCCGTGCCTGAAACTGACTTAGGGGAAGAGTGAGGTGATGATCTTTCAGATGGGTGGTTCCCTTCAGGGTTTTTTTTTTTTTTTTTTTTGCAGTACGTGGGCCTCCCACTGCTGTGGCCTCTCCTGTTGCGGAGCACAGGCTCCGGACACGCAGGCTCAGCGCCCATGGCTTACGGGCCCAGCTGCTCCGCGGCATGTGGGATCCTCCCGGACCGGGGCACGAACCCGTGTCCCCTGCATCGGCAGGCGGACTCTCAACCACTGCGCCACCAGGGAAGCCCAGGGCACAACTTCTTTAGCTGGTAATAAATTACCTGCTCGGTTTGAGGACACAGAGTTATGTACTTTGTGGCCTAGACTGGGTCCATTTCATGTCTTAGACCAGATGACACCTTAAGTAGTCCCTTATTATCCACACATAGCTAGGAAGGCACATATGATAAAGGGAGAATCATGGAAAGATTAAGAGCTTGGATAAAAGAGTCTGCGTAGTAAGGCAACATATGGAGAGTAGCTGTACTAGTCACTTGGAAAAAGGCAAACAAGGTGTTCAACTGATTAATGTAAACACAGGAAGGGAAACCAAAGTGCCCACATGATTCATATTTTTCTTGTCTCAACATGAAGGAAACCAGCCCATCCTATTTGGGTCACCAGCACAGCTGATGCCATTGAGAAGCCAGCCAGGACTCCTGGGTAATTCAAGTGCCTTTCTCACCAGCTGATGTTACTCATTTAAACGCTTCTTCTCCCCATGCCCCAGAAGACATACACCTCAGTGTGTTTTCAACTTACAGCCCACACATGGGAATGTATACTGATTTATTGCATAGAATTCAGCAACCAGCAGCTGCGTGGAATCCTGTAATTAGCAGATTTTGCTCCTTTGATAGAGCAGTCACGTTAGGGTCTGGAAGATCACTACATAAAGGTGGCCAGGGGAAGCTGACTCTTTGCCACGCCACCCCTCGTAACTGTGGAGTAACTAAGGAAGTTACGAACTCTTTGAGAAGGGTTGCTAACAGCTGTACTCGAAGCCTTTCCACTGAAGTTGAGCTGGGAGATACTGCAACAGTGTACCCAGAAGACATGTGAGTCCCCCACTGATTTCCGTCAGTGGTTTGTTGAGGCTTTCTCAAAATTCCCTGATGTGAACCTGGGGTCAGGTCAAAATATGCTCTAGTTTTAGCAACCTTTGTTTTGACTCTCTAGCCAACTGTCCAAATCCAAATTAAGGAAAAGTGGGAGGATGGCAAGGACAGACTGTTAGTCAAATCTGAGCAGCAGCGACTCACTTTGGGGATAATCTAGAGAAAGTGAAAAAAAGAAAGGCTTCTCTGTTGGCTGCTCAATTAGAACTCCTTGCTAAAGGGAATGCTCCCTACTCCAGTCAGCCTGTGACGGGATCAGCGAGAGGGGACTGTAGAGAGAGACTCCCAGGGACAAGAGAATCAGCAGGACCTAGAACAAAACCTTCAGCCAGGAAATACTTGGCAAATGGCTCAAAATTGGCAGATTGTGAGAATCTCAGAGGTGGGAGCTGGTGAACCACATGTGTCAGTAACTTTCCCTCAGGCTAATCTCTGCCTGCTCTAATAAAGCCTGGTGCTACTTATTCTGCAATTTCCTCAGAAATTTCTCATTTTCCATCTGGCGGCAGATCGATACAGAGGGTTGGTATTTTGCATCAGTCTCCTACTTGTTCCTTTTCCTCCACAATTCCCATGCAGACAGGTCCTCTAACTTGGGAATGCATGTTCTTACTTTCTCCTGATCCTTCTATAAACCTATTGGGGAGAGACCTGCTGTGCAACTAAAAGGCTATCATATTCTGTACTCTGGATGGAGTAGCTGTGGAGCTCCTTGGGGAAAAGACACCTGATTTGGTCATGATGTGGCCTTTGAAAGAAAAGGGGTATGGCAGGGAGTGGCAGTTTCACACCATGCTGGGCAAGCGCACCAAGTGAAACAAATAAGTGCATCATGCTGGGCCTAGGAAATGATTTTTCTTTCCTTCTACCTATGTGGAGAGGGTTTCTGAATTGGAAGATTTTGTTTTTAACATCTTTGTCTTGTTCCTGATCTTAGGAGGAAAGCGTTCAGTCTTCCATCATCAAATATGACGTTAACTGTGGGTTTTTCAAAAATGGCCTTTATTAGGTTGAGGCAATTCCATTCTATTCCTAGTTTGTTCTGTCTTGTATCATGAAAGGGTGCTGGATTTTGTTGAATGCTTTCCTGCATCTATTGAGATAATCATATATTATTAAATGAGATAACAATATGAGTTTTTTCTGTTAGTATGGTGTATTAATGTAATAGTCATTTTTGATATTCTATAATTGATGGTTTAGCATCTTGAAATCATGGGCCAAGTTAATGGCTAAAGATGTTGGCATACATACCATCCCTGTGTTTCCACAGGTGCATAAAAACCCCACCATCTGTGTTTTGCTTCCTGCCCAATAGGGCACTTCCCCACCTAACACAGTATAGTTAGGTTACTATAGTTTATCACCACCACTGTAGTAAGAAAGGCTTTCGTTCATGATTTCTCTTCATGTCTTCTGTCTCTTGACTGGTGTTTCCCCATGTGGCCCTGCCTGGTGTGGTGTCTCCCATCCTCTTGAACACTGTAAGTAATGAAGTCTTCTTTCAAAGACAATTGTCTCCATGTCTATCATTTTATCATGCCTGATTAAAACAAATCCCAGGTACGTCTTAAAACAATTGGTGCAGTGAGCCGGGTGGTTCAGTGACGGATGAGGATAATATGTCTCCAGCCGGCTTTTGGCTTACTAACTGGATCCAGCTGACAGCACATAATGCTTGGGAAGGCTCTGCTGGCTGTTGACATACTTGCTTTAGGAGCCACCGTGTAGTGTTGTATCTGTTGGGTTTTTCTGGTTATCCAGTCCAATTGTGTCAGAGCTCAGAAAGCTGAGCCCACCCTGAGCTTAGGGTGCTGTAGTCTGAGCAAAGAGGTCCCCACTTGGTCCCTATGTGTTGTGATGCACCTAGTCTGGATGCGGTCTCCAGGGCTGCTTAGGGTAATTGGCTATCGTACTGAGCAAAGGTTCCCTAAAGGGATGGGAACAGTTACCCTCCCACCCTCACCTGGCGAGCTTGATCTGTAGGTAGGGGCTGCTCCAATATTCTCCCTTATTTTCCTTGTATGCAAAAGACATACTAGCCTGTCTCATTAGGTAGCAGGATGCTACCTGGTTAGTCATCCTTAAATTGGAAGGACCTAGTGACGATCAGCTTGAGGGCACCCACCCTACAGAGACCATGGCTCCCCACAAATGTTATGTTATTGCAAAATCCTCTGCTGTTCTCCACCGTGCTGTTGTCACAGTTTGATCCCAGACCCAGTGATATAAGATAGGAGGGCCCATCCCTGGAGACCAATGGCCCAGTGTTTAAGGAAAAAGGGGAAAGGAATATCTGTTTCGAACTCCCCCTGCAAACTAAGGATGTGGTCCAATTAATAAAAAATTATAAAATAATCAATTATATCTCCTAAGTGCTGCTGATTATCAGTACACAAAAGGTCTTATACTCTTACCAAAAAATTTTAAAGCTAAGGCTGATGCCACTCTTGAAAATTCACAACACTTTCAATGGTTCAACCTGTTTGTGGTTATTTGTGAGTTCAGACGTGTGAATGACAGACACATTAATGTGTCATAGGATTATCAAGTTCAGTCATTTCAATTTTTGCAGTGGTTGCTATTATCTGTTTTTATTTGTGTACATTTGAATCCTAAAACACAAAAATGCAAGTTTAAACTTTACGATGAATTTTCTGAAAAGTGGAAATTAATTAAGCAAGGAAAAATTCCCTTTGAAGATTTTTTTACAGTATGTAAAAATGGTAGTGGTAATTCCCTGGTGGTCCAGTGGTTAGGACTCCATGCTTTCACTGTCAAGGGTATGGGTTCAGTCCCTGGTTGGGGAACTAAGATCCCACAAGCTGTGTAGTGTGGCCACAAGGCAAAAAAAAAAAAAAATGTAGTGAGTCAGATATAAACCGGCATATACTAACAGCTAAGCATAAGAGATGTATAATTTCTTCAGCTAGTACTATAGAAAGAAATAAAATAAATTTTTTGATTAATAGGAATTCAGATTGAGATATAGTAATTGCAGCGGAAGCTGTAAATACCCTCCACGCCATACATCATCACCAGTCTTTCAGCTCAAATGACTGCATGTACTGCTGCCAGAGTATTTTCTAATTCCAGAGTTGCAATCAAAATTTCAAGTGCCAAGGCTTCCCTGGTGACACAGTGGTTAAGAATCCGCCTGCCAATTCAGGGGACACGGGTTCGAGCCCTGGTTGGGGAAGATCCTACATGGTGCAGAGCAACTAAGCCCGTGTGCCACAACTACTGAGCCTGTGCTCCAGAGCCCGTGCTCCACAAGAGAAGCCAATGCAATGAGAAGCCTGCGCACTGCAACGAAGAGCAGCCCCCGCTCACCGCAACTAGAGAAAGCCCACGCACAGCAACAAAAGCCCACTGCAACGAGAAAGCCCACGCACAGCAACGAAGACCCAACGTAGACAAAAGTTCAAAACCTTTAAAAAGGGTCTTCCCTGGTGGAGCAGTGGTCGAGAGTCCGCCTGCCGATGCAGGGGACACGGGTTCGTGCCCTGGTCCGGGAGGATCCCACATGCCGCGGAGCGGCTGGGCCCGTGAGCCATGGCTGCTGAGCCTGCGCATCTGGAGCCTGCGCTCCGCAACGGGAGAGGCCACAACAGTGAGAGGCCCGCGTACCAAAAAAAAAAAAAAAAAAACCTTAAAAAACAAATTGCAAGTGCCAGGATAAAGTCCACTGCAACAACAACAAAAATAGCTTCAGTTATGATTACAGAGATTATCAATGCTCTAAATCCCTCATCTTTTTTCTTTTTAGCATCATTGCTGTGGATGCAAGCAATTACAATGCAGAAAATACATATTTTCCCCTTGCTTCTACATTGCTTTTGGTTGAGGTAATAAAAATACAAATTTTGGTGGATGTTTGCATAAAGGTGCAGACATGTTTATTCCAAGGTTAAACAAAACATGAATGATTCTGTGGAAGATGATGACTGTGCTGCCCATATTCTGCACAATGCTTGCTGTTCAAATAGCTTCTGATGTTCTTTCTATTGATGTTGAAGTAATTGTCATGAAGTTGTTCTCTTACTTCAGCACTTATACTATTTGAATTGAGTGATTAAAGGATTTTTGTGAGTTTTTAAATTGGCATTCAGTATTTTTCATTTCTCTTGCATTCAGAAACTCATTGACTCTCTTTAACAAACACAGCTGTAAGAGTTCTCAGTTTATTTAAAGCACTGAAATAATATTTTAATTCTCAAGGCTCCCAGTTCTTGTTTAACCTTTTAAATATTCCATTGAATGAAGCTAATTTGCTTATTTCTTGTACATAGATTTCAATATCTTTTTAGCAATAGGATTATGGAAATTGAAAGAAGAGCAAAAAGTGTTAGTGAAATATTCCACTGTTTAATGAAACTTAGTGAAATCTTCATGTCAGACTGTTCTTAAAAGGGAAAACATTACTTATGGAATAATAGGAATAGGAAAATAAATTTTGACTTGTGGATAATCATTATTGTACTTGCCATGACTGTATTTTGAAATGAGTTTCATCTCTTGAAGAATTTGATTCTTTTACATGGATGTTACTAACTGCTCTTATAGCATGAGGACAAGTGGAATTGTCATGTGTAGTGTTAAAAAGGAAAGGAAAAAAACTGACAAAAAGTTTTCTTTTATCAGTGGACAGACAGCATGTTAAAAACTTGTTAATCAAGAGATCCATCATAATCCTGAAGAATGGAAAAGGCAAGTTCTGCCATGAATAATGGTATTGTTTCAACAAATCAAATCTGAAGAGCAATTCCTAGAGTTGTTAACTTTATGCCATTATATCTGCTCAGAACGCTAAAGTTGAATGCCTTTTCTCATTAATGAATGTCCAATGGACAAAGAACGAAGTAAGAGAGATGTGACTACTGTAGAAGATATGTTATAATGAAAATGGAGCAATGTAACAGTCTCTGGAAGAAATTCTATAACTCAATTCTGCAAGGAACTGTTAAGGAGAGCCAATATATCAGGAAAATAATTAATGAAAGATATGTAATTTAGATACTTAAAATTTATTTCAGATGAACAACGAATAAAAGTATGTCTCATGGCTTGTATTTGCTAAATCTGGCAATTTTACCCAATGTGCCCAAAGTCACCGACCCTTTTTTTTTAATTGAAGGAAGTATACTTGATTTAGTGTTGTATTAGTTTCAGGTGCACAGCAAAGTGATTCAGTCATATGTGTGTGTATATATATATATATAGAACTTCAGTTTTATATAATCTATATACATACACATAAAAATACTTTTAGATTCTTTTCCATTATAGGTTACTACAAGAAACTGAATATTATTCCCCTATGCTATACAGTAGGTCCTTGTTTATTTTACATATAGTAATCCCAAACTCCTAACTTATCGCTCCCCCCTTCCCCTTTAGTAACCATAAGTTTATTTCCATCGCAGAGACTTTTCTAATTGAAGTGGCTCTAAGGCTTTCAGGAAATGTACCGTGCACAGCTTTCTGGCACAGGACGGGGCTGTCACTATGGGCCTTCTGCGCATGTGCACTGCCTCCCCCTCCCCCCTCCCCCCGGATGCTGGGCGTGTTCCCGTTCCGCGGCCGCTGTCTCGCGAGGAGATGGTTGCGGAGCCTCCGGCGGCTGCGAGCCCGGCAGCTGGCGAGCAGGACGCTGCTGTGGAGCACCGGGGGAAGATGAAGCTCCAGGCTAGAGGCGGGTGAAAGAGGAAACGGCTTTGTGTCCAGATTCGGTGTAAATCTGGCCCCGTTTTTATGCACCTGTTGAGAACCTGCACGTCCCAGCGCTTAATTTTCTCATCTCCAAGGTGCCCTGTCGTTTGAGGCCTCGGTAAGACCGCGCGGAAACTGGCCCTTGGCTGTCAGTAGATGCGCACTTTTCTTCTCAGCGGAGACCCTTGTTCTTTTCCACTCAGTATCTCGCTGAATCCTCCCAACCACCTGTGGTCAGCGTCGCGTCCCCTTTCTAACAGTGAGGCTCCAAGACGGGATAGGAATTCAAAGTGGCGAAGAGAGCAGGGGAAGGAGCAAGGATAGATCCCATGCCTCGTTCTCTGCCCAGCATGAAATCTGAGCATGAGTCGGTCGCAGCAGTAAGCAGCTTGAGTACCCTAACCCCTCAAGGAAATAGTTTTGAAGTGAATGCAGCATTGGTTTGGGGGGATTTCTTCTTGTTTCTAAAGAACCTGTGAACATAAGTGGAGGCGTCCAGGCCCCTCTGACCCCCTCCAGCTTTGCCTGTGCCCTCAGTAGCACCAGTTTGCTTTTACAGGAGGTCCTGCTTAAGGTCCAGGAGCTTTCGATCTTGGATGAATATTCTAACTGGCTTAGGTTTCACCTTTCTTGCAACAAAGCGGCTTTTGTGAGGTAGGAAGGGGGATTCCCGGGAGCGGGAATTGTCCCGGTAGGACAATCAGTGCGCCTGAGACCTCAGGAGAGATCCAGAGCCCAGGTGCAAAGACGCTTGTTGCTCAGCTGGAAGCAATTTGGGTCCTCCTGCCGGAACCAGTCATATGCAGACTCACAGACTGGGTGATGGTGGAAACCTTGGGCCAACTTTCCAGAGAGATGTACGCTGTGGTTGGGATAGGAGGACAAGACAAAAGGAACAGAAGATACTGCTTCTTGGGGAGTTGTGAAGGCATCGTGTGGCGGGAAGAGCTGACCAGCCACAGGGGAGGGAATTACCGTCTTCCTTCACTCTTTACTCCACTCTTTCTGAGCTCTGAGCTGTTCCCACACTCGGCACAACTAGAGATATACCGATGCCCCCTGTATCCCGATCTTACAGAATCAGAGATGGTACTGCAAGACAGGTCGTTAAGACTTGGACTTAAGACAGGTCTATTTCTGCTTTACTTAAAAGATGGAGTTGGATTGGGGTGGGCAAGAAGTGGGTCAAAAATGTTAAGTGGTTACAATTCTACGTTTTGTTATGGCAGAATCAAGAGGAGACATGGAGTCTCTTGATGGTCTAGGCAGGTCTTTTCTGCATTAACAACAGATAAGTCAAAACCGGTTTGGTTTGTTTTTTTTAAATTAAAAAATACTTTTGAGACCTGAAACCAATTTAAGAGTAAACCGTTTTTTTTCCTTCCAAAAAAGACCAGCCCTTTTTTCCTTCCAAAAATACCCCATCCTTTTTTTCGGAACCTTGTTGAGATTCTCTGGTTTGTAATGAACATTACAAATTTTTGTGCTGAATATTTTTGCTCAGCATCAGTTTTAATGAAAGCATTGTGTTCTATTCCTTGGCTTTTCCTAATTGGGTTAATTAGTTAAATCTGTTGTTTATATTTTTTCTGTGTTAGAGCATACATTGTTAACAAATCAGCAGAAACCAAATGTTTTTACATTTGAAAACGAACTTGTCCAAATATTACATAATCATCCCAGAGTCATGCATGGACACCAGAGTGCTTCCCTCCCTCACTGTTATCCTTTCTGCTGCTTCTCAAAGTGTCTCCCATTCTGAGGTGTTTCGCCAGCTGCTATGTGGAGCTTTCTAGGCAGGTGATGTCACTCATGAGCTTTCCTTCTTTTTCAGGTGTAGCCCCTCAGTTCTCTACATTCTTCCAGGAGCAGCAGAAAATGATCATATCCCAGGTGAGTCGTTTAATTTATGCACAGTTTTGCTTAACACTGATTATTTGAGGTTTATAAAATATCTATGCATTCATATGAAATAGTAGAAATAGATATGTTAACATCAGGAAAAATATAGAACAGAAGTCAGCAAATTGCAGTCCATGGGCCAAATGTAGCATGCTGCCTGTGTTTTTATGGCCCACAAACTAAGAATTTTTAGATGATTGAGAAATAAATCAAGAGTAGTAGTCTGTGATGTGAAAACTGTATGAAATTCAAATCTCAGTGTCTGTAAAGTTTTATTGGAACACAGCCATGCTCATTCATTTATGGCCATGGCTGCCGTCAAATTACAAGGGCAGAGTTGAGTGGTTGTGACAGAGACTGTGTGGCTCACAGGCCTAAAATGTTTACTATGTGGACATTTACTGAAAAGGTTTGCTGACTTCTGATTTAGAACAGCAGATCAACAGTAGGACAAAGGTGCCATGTAGGTAAATGCAGATCCTGTGATCTTACTGAGTTGTGAAACTGGGCCATAAAAAAGTTTTTTGATAGACCTCATTAGGTGACATTGTGAACCTTCTTTTTCTTAATTTTTGGCTGCGTTGGGTCATCGTTGCTGCACGCTGGCCTTTTCTAGTTGCAGCAAGTGGGGGCTACTCTTCGTTGCAGCACGCAGGCTCAGTAGTTGTGGCACACGGGCTTAGTTGCTCCGCAGCATGTGGGATCTTCCCGGACCAGGGCTCGAACCCGTGTCCCCTGCATTGGCAGGCAGATTCTTAACCACTACGCCACAGGGATGTCCAGTGACATTGTGAACCTTCTAGTGACAGTCTTGCAGTTGCATAAAGAAGTGGTAGGAATAAAGTGAATGATTTTTGTCTAATCCAGGGGAAAAGTTGAGATGTTGAAAAAAAATATGTGATAAATAATTCAAATGAATTAGAGCATCATTAGGACTCATGGTTGTTCAAAGAAGGGACAAGTCTGGGTAGACCAGGGTGACCTAGGTTGGTTAGTAGGATGAGGCAGGCTATGTGACAATACTGAGGACTGGGCAGAATATAAATCTTTGTAGAATATGGCAAGGGATTCCCCTATTTTAATTGTGGCAAAATACATATAACATGAAATTCACATTTCAACCATTTAAAAGTGTAGAAATTAGTGGCATTTTGTACATTCATGATGTTATGCAACCATAAACACCACCTACTTCCAGAATATTTTCATCACACCAAAAGGAAAACCCTTACCCTTAATAAGCAGTACTATATAGCTTAATAAACAGTTACTCCCCATTCCCCTCAGCCCCTAGCAACTGCTAATCTGTTTTCTGTTTATGGATTTGCCTTTTCCGGATAGCTCATATAAATGGAATCATGAAGCCTTTTGTGGGTGGCTTCTTTCACTGATCATGTTTTCAAGACCCATCCATGTTGTAGCTTGTATTACTACTTCATCACTTTGATGACTGATTAATATTCCATTGTACGTATATACTACCTTTTGTTTATCCATCATTTGATGGGCATTTGGGGGTGACTCCATGTTTGGTTATTGGGAGTAGTGCTGCTGTGAGCATTCATGTACAAGTTTTTGTCTGAAGACCTATTTTCAGTTCTTTCCTGGGAGTGAAATTGATGGATCATGTGATAATTCTGTGTTTAACTTATTTTGAAACTGCTAAACTGTGTTCTGCAGCAGGTCTCTTGCAAGGCCTTATGAATTTTATGTTAGCTTTCCTATTTCCACACAAAAAGGCTGTTGAGATTTTATAATTTTTTAAACTAATTAATTAATTGTTTTATTTTTTTGGCTGAGTTGGGTCTGTGTTGCTGTACGTGGGCTTTCTCTAGTTGCGGCAAGTGGGGGCTTCTCTTTGTTGCAGAGCACGGGCTCTAGGCGCGTGGGCTTCAGTAGTTGTGGTGCACGGGCTCAGTAGTTGTGGTGCACAAGCTAAGTTGCTCCGCAGCATGTGGGATCTTCCCAAACCAGGGCTCAAACCCGTGTCCCCTGAATTGACAGGCAGGTCCCTAACCACTGCACCACAAGGGAGGTCCAAGACGAGATTTTGATAAGGATTGCATTGAATCTGTAGACCACTTTGGGGAATCTTGCCACTTTAAGAATATTAAGTATTAGAATCCATGAACATGAGATGTTTTTCCATTAATTTAGGTTTTCAGTTACTTTCAGCAATGTTTTATAGTTTTCAGAGTATACAACTTACATATACTTGCTTAAATTTATTCTTAAGTATTTTGTTCTTTTATTTTTTTAATTTTTTTTATTATTTTTAACATCTTTATTTGAGTACAGTTGCTTTACAATGGTGTGTTAGTTTCTGCTTTATAACAAAGTGAATCAGTTATACATATATATATGTTCCCATATCTCTTCCCTCTTGGTCTCCCTGCCTCCCACCCTCCCTATCCCACCCCTCGAGGTGGTCACAAACCACCTAGCTGATCTCCCTGTGCTACGTGGCTGCTTCCCACTAGCTATCTATTTTATGTTTGGTAGTGTATATATATCCATGCCACTCTCTCACTTTGTCCCAGCTTACCCTTCCCCCTCCCCACATCCTCAACTCCATTCTCTAGTATGTCTCTCTCTTTATTCCCGTCTTGCCCCTAGGATCTTCATGAGCATTTTTTCCCTTAGATTCCATATATGTGTGTTAGCATACGGTATTTGTTTTTCTCTTTCTGACTTACTTCACTCTGTATGACAGACTCTAGGTCCATCCACCTCACTACAAATAACTCAATTTCATTTCTTTTTATGGCAGAGTAATATTCCATTGTATATATGTGCCACATCTTCTTTATCCATTCATCTGTCCATGGACACTTAGGTTGCTTCCATGTCCTGGATATAGTAAATAGAGCTGCAGTGAACATTGTGGTACGTGACTCTTTTTGAATTATGGTTTTCTCAGGGTATATGCCCAATAGTGGGATTGCTGGGTCATATGGTAGTTCTATTTTTATTGTTTTAAGGAACTTCCATACTTTTCTCCATAGTGGCTGTATCAATTTACATTCCCACCAACAGTGCAAGAGGGTTCCCTTTTCTCCACACCCTCTCCAGCATTTATTGTTTCTAGATTTTTTGATGATGGCCATTCTGACTGGTGTGAGATGATATCTCATTGTAGTTTTGATTTGCATTTCTCTAACGATTAATGATGTTGAGCATCCTTTCATGTGTTTGTTGGCAATCTGTATATCTTCTTTGGAGAAATGTCTATTTAGGTCTTTGCCCATTTTTGGATTGGGTTGTTTGTTTTTTTGATATTGAAATGCATGAGCTGCTTGTAAATTTTGGAGATTAATCCTTTGTCAGTTGCTTCATTTACAAATATTTTCTCCCATTCTGAGGGTTGTCTTTTGGTCTTCTTTATGGTTTCCTTTGCTTTGCAAAAGCTTTTAAGTTTCATTAGGTCCCATTTGTTTACTTTTGTTTTTATTTCCATTTCTCTAGGAGGTGGGTCAAAAAAGATGTTGCTGTGATTTATGTCATAGAGTGTTCTGCCTATGTTTTCCTCTAAGAGTTTGATAGTTTCTGGCCTTACATTTAGGTCTTTAATCAATTTTGAGTTTATTTTTGTGCATGGTGTTAGGGAGTGTTCAAATTTCATACTTTTACATGTACCTGTCCAGTTTTCCCAGCACCACTTATTGAAGAGGTGGTCTTTTCTCCATTGTATATTCTTGCCTCCTTTGTCAAAGATAAGATGACCATATGTGCGTGGGTTTATCTCTGGGCTTTCTATTCTGTTCCATTGATCTATATTTCAGTTTTTGTGCTAGTACCATACTGTCTTGATGACTGTAGCTTTGTAGTGTAGTCTGAAGTCCGGGAGCCTGATTCCTCCAGCTCCATTTTTCGTTCTCAAGACTGCTTTGGCTATTTGGGGTCTTTTGTGTTTCCCTACAAATTGTGAAATTTTTTGTTCTAGTTCTGTGAAAAATGCCAGTGGTAGTTTGATATGGATTGCATTGAATCTGTATATTGCTTTGGGTAGTAGAGTCATTTTCACAATGTTGATTCTTCCAATCCAAGAACATGGTATACCTCTCCATCTATTTGTATCGTCTTCAATTTCTTTCATCATTGTCTTTTAATTTTCTGCATACAGGTCTTTTGTCTCTTTTGGTAGGTTTATTCCTAGATATTTTATTCTTTTTGTGGCAATGGTAAATGGGAGTGTTTTCTTAATTTCACTTTCAGATTTTTCACCATTAGTCTATAGGAATGCTAGAGACTTCTGTGCATTAATTTTGTATCCTGCTACTTTACCATATTCATTGCTTAGCTCTAGTAGTTTTCTGGTAGCATCTTTAGGATTCTCTATGTATAGTATCATGTCATCTGCAAACAGTGACAGCTTTACTTCTTCTTTTCCAATTTGTATTCCTTTTATTTCTTTTTCTTCTCTGATTGCTGTGGCTAAGCTTCCAAAACTATATTGAACAATAGTGGTGAGAATGGTCTGCCTTGTCTTGTTCCTGATCTTAGTGGAAATGGTTTCAGTTTTTTTTTCACCATTGAGGATGATGTTGGCTGTGGGTTTGTCATATATGGCCTTTATAATGTTGAGGGAAGTTCCCTCTATGTCTACTTTCTGGAGGGTTTTTATAATAAATGGGTGTTGAATTTTGTTGAAAGCTTTCTCTGTATCTATTGAGATGATCATATGGTTTTTCTCCTTCAGTTTGTTAACATGGTGTATCACATTGATTGATGTGCATATATTGAAGAATCCTTGCATTCCTGGGATAGACCCCACTTGATCATGGTGTATGATCCTTTTAATATGCTGTTGGATTCTGTTTGCTAGTATGTTGTTGAGGATTTTTGCCTCTGTGTTCATCACTGATATTGGCCTGTAGTTTTCTTTCTTTGTGACATCTTTGGTTTTGTTATCAGGGTGATGGTGCCCTTGTAGAATGAGTTTGGGATGATCCTCCCTCTGCTATATTTTGGAAGAGTTTGAGAAGGATAGGTGTGAGCTCTTCTCTATTTGTTTGATAAAATTCGTCTGTGAAGGCATCTGGTCCTGGGCTTTTGTTTGTTGGAAGATTTTTAATCACAGTTTCAATTGCAGTGCTTGTAATTGTTCATCTTTTCTATTTCTTCCTGGTTAAGTCTCAGAAGGTTGTGCATTTCTAAGAATTTGTCCATCTCTTCTAGGTTGTCCATTTTATTGGCATAGCTTTGCTTGTAGTACTCTCTCATGATTCTTTGTATTTCTGTGGTGTCAGTTGTAACTTCTTTTTCATTTCTAATTCTATTGATTTGAGTCTTCTTCCTTTTTTTCTTGATGCATCTGGCTAATGGTTTATCAATTGTG
Organism: Tursiops truncatus; assembly: GCF_011762595.2. Classification (NCBI taxonomy): domain Eukaryota; kingdom Metazoa; phylum Chordata; class Mammalia; order Artiodactyla; family Delphinidae; genus Tursiops; species Tursiops truncatus. The sequence goes on along the minus strand of NC_047049.1, from coordinate 73,496,946 downwards.
TTTATCTTCTCAAAAACCAGCTTTTAGTTCTATTGATCTTTGCTATTGTTTCCTTCATTTCTTTTTCATTTATTTCTGATCTGATCTTTATGATTTCTTTCCTTCTGCTAACTTTCGGGGTTTTTTGTTCTTCTTTCTCTAATTGCTTTAGGTGTAAGGTTAGTTTGTTTATTTGAGATGTTTCTTGTTTCTTAAGGTAGGATTGTATTGCTATAAACTTCCCTCTTAGAACTGCTTTTGCTACATCCCGTAGGTTTTGGGTCGTCATGTTTTCATTGTCATTTGTTTCTAGGTATTTTTTGATTTCCTCTTTGATTTCTTTAGTGATCTGTTGGTTATTAAGGTGTGTATTATTTAGCATCCATGTGTTTGTATTTTTTACAGATTTTTTTCCTGTAATTGATAGTTAGGCTCATAGCGTTGTGGTTGGAAAAGATACTTGATACAATTTCAAATTTCTTAAATTTACCAAGGCTTGATTTTTGACTCAAGATATGATCTATCCTGGAGAACTTAAGCACTTGAAAAAATGTCTATTCTGTTGTTTTTGGATGGAATGTCCTATAAAAATCAATTAAGTCCATCTTGTTTAATGTATCATTTAAAGCTTGTGTTTCCTTATTTATTTTCATTTTGGATGATCTGTCCATTGGTGAAAATGGGGTGTTAAAGTCCCCTACTATGATTGTGTTACTGTCCATTTCCCCTTTTATGGCTGTTAGTATTTGCCTTATGTATTGAGGTGCTCCTATGTTGAGTGCATAAATATGTACAGTTGTTATATCTTCTTCTTGTAGCAATCCCTTGATCATTATGTAGTGTCCTTCTTTGTCTCTTGTAATAGTCTGTATTTTAAAGTCTGTTTTGTCTGATATGAAAATTGCTACTCCAGCTTTCTTTTCATTTCCATTTTCATGGAATATCTTTCTCCATCCCCTCACTTTCAGTCTGTGTATGTCCCTAGGTCTGAAGTGAGTCTCTTGTAGACAGCATATATACGGGTCTTGTTTTTGTGTCCATTCAGCCAGTCTATGTCTTTTGGTTGGAGCATTTAATCTATTTATATTTAAGTTAATTATCAATATGTATGTTCCTATTACCATTTTCTTTTCTTTTCTTTTTTGTGGTACACGGGCCTCTCACTGTTGTGGCCTCTCCCGTTGCGGAGTGCAGGCTCAGCGGCCGTGGCTCACGGGCCCAGCCACTCCACAGCATGTGGAATCTTCCCGGACCGGGGCACGAACCCATGTCCCCTGCATCAGCAGGTGGACTCTTAACCACTGCGCCACCAGGGAAGCCCTGTTACCATTTTCTTAATTGTTTTGGGTTTGTTATTGTAGGTCTTTTCCTTCTCTTGTGTTTCCTGCCTCGAGAAGTTCCTTTAGCATTTGTTGTAAAGCTGGTTTAGTGGTGCTGAATTGTCTTAGCTTTTGCTCCTCTCTAAAGGTTTTAATTTCTCCATCAAATCTGAATGAGGTCCTTGCTGGGTAGAGTAATCTTGGTTGTAGGTTTTTCTCCTTCATCACTTTAAATATGGCCTGCCACTCCCGTCTGGTTTGCAAAGTTTCTGCTGAAAAATCAACTGTTAACCTTATGGGGATTCCCTTGTGTGTTACTTGTTTTTCCCTTGCTTCTTTTAACATTTTTTCTTTGTATTTAATTTCTGACAGTTCGATTAATATTGTCTTGGCTTGTTTCTCCTGGGATTTATCCTGTATGGGAGTCTATGTGCTTCCTGGAGTTGATTATTTCCTTTCCCATATTAGGGACTTTTTCAACTATAATCTCTTCAAATATTTTCTCAGTCCCTTTCTTTTCCTCTTCTTCTTCTGGCACCCCTTTAATTCAAATGTTGGTGTGTTTAATGTTGTCCCAGAGGTCTCTGAGGCTGTCCTCAATTCCTTTCATTCTCTTTTCTTTATTCTGCTCTGCAGTAGTTATTTCCACTATTTTATCTTCCAGTTCACTTATCCGTTCTTCTGCCTCAGTTATTCTACTATTGATTGCTTCTAGAGAATTTTTAATTTCATTTATTGTGTTGTTCATCAGTGTTTGTTTGCTCTTTAGTTCTTCTAGGTCCTTGTTAAACGGTTCTTATATTTTCTCAATTCTATTTCTAAGATTTTGGATCATCTTTACTATCATTATTCTGAACTCTTTTTCAGGTAGACTGCCTATTTCCTCTTCATTTGTTAGGTCTGGTGGGTTTTTGCCTTGCTCCTTCATCTGCTGTGTGTTTTTCTGTCTTCTCATTTTGCTTATCTTACTGTGCTTGGGGTCTCCTTTTTGCAGACTGCACGTTCGTAGTTCCCGCTGTTTTTGATGTCTGTCTCCAGTGGCTAAGGTTGGTTCAGTGGGTTGTGTAGGCTTACTGGTGGAGGGGACTAGTGCTGTGTTCTGGTGGATGAGGCTGGATCTTGTCTTTCCGGTGGCAGGTCCACGTCTGGTGGTGTGTTTTGGGGTGTCTGTGGCCTTGTTATGATTTTAGGCAGCCTCTCTGCTAATGGGTGGGGTTGTGTTCCTGTCTTGCTAGTTGTTTGGCATAGGGTGTCTAGCACTGTAGCTTGTTGGTCGTTGAGTGAAGCTGGGTCTTGGCATTGAGATGGAGATCTCTGGGAGATTTTTGCCATTTGATATTACGTGGAGCTGGGAGATCTCTTGTGGACCAGTGTCCTGAAGTTGGCTCTCCCGCCTCAGAGGCACAGCCCTGACACGTGGCTGGAGCACCAAGAGCCTTTCATCCACATGGCCTGGGAAAGCTAAGACAATGCTCTGGCATATTATGGGCACAGGTGGGTGAGCCCAGCTGGACAGGACCTGTGTTATGACCATACCAGAGCCTGGATGGATCCTCTGACCCCTACATGGCCTCGTGCTGGGATCCAAGAACTCCTGCGGAATGTCCTACCTGTGTTTAGGTCACTGCAGACATGTACTCAAGTCCGGGATCTGTCCTGCAAGGTGACTTGCTAGTGTTGCAGGGTCTTCTACAGAGGCAGGGGTGGCTGTGGCTCACTGTGAGGACAAGGACACTGGCAGCAGAAGTTCTGGGAAGTACTCCTTGGCGTGAGCCCTTCCGGAGTCTGCCATTGGCCCCACCAAAGAGCCGTGTAGGCTTGTATTTTGTTCTTTTAGATGCTATTGCATATAGAATCGTTTTCTTAGTTTCTTTTTTGATTGCTTACTGATAGTGTGTTGAAATACTACTGATTTTCAAGTGTTAATCTTATATCCTGCTTGGCTGCATTTGTTCTAGTTCTAATAGTTGCTTTGTAGATTCTTTAGGATTTTCTATATTTGCTATCATGTCATCTGCAAATAGAGATAGTTTTACTCCTTCCTTTCCAGTTTGAATACCTTTTATTGATATTTATTTATTTTTTTGCCTAATAGCCCTGGCTAGAATTTCCAGTACAAAGTTGAATATAAGTTACCAAAGCAGGCATCCTTGTTTGTTTTTTTACCATCTTAATATTCTTAAGTGTACAGTTCAGTAGTGTTAAGTTTATTCACACTGTTGTATAACCAACCTTGAAAACATTTTCATCTTGCAAAACTGAAACTCTATGTTCATTAAAAAAAACTTCCCATTCCCCTCTGCCCCCTAGCCAGTGGCATCCTCCATTCTACTTTCTGTTTCTATGAGTTTGACTACTCTTGATACTTCATATAAGTGAAGTCATACAGGACTTGTCTTTTTGTGACTGGCTTATTTTACTTAGTGTAATGTCATCACAGTTCATCCATGTTGTAGTATGTGTCAGAATTTCCTTTTTAGAGGTTGAATAATAGTCCATGTGTGTATATATCATATTTTTGTTTATTCATTCATCTGTTGATGGACATTTGGTTTGCTTCTGCCTTTTGGCTGTTGTGCATAATGCTTCTACGAACATGGGTGTACAGGTACCTCTTTGAGACTCTGCTTTTAGTTCTTTTGGATATATACCAAGAAATGGTATTGCTGGATCACATGGTAATTAAATTTTATTTTTTGAAGAACCACCATACTGTTCTTCACAGCAGCTGCACCATTTTATATTCCACAAACAGTGCACAAGGGTTCCAATTTCTACATATCTTCACGAACACTTGTTATTTTTTTTTAGATTCTACGTATAAGTGATATCATATGATATTTGTCTTTCTGTGTCTGACTTACTTCACTCAGTATGATAATTTCCAGGTCCATCCATGTTGCTGCTAATGGTGTTATTTCATTCTTTCTAATGACTGAGTAATATTCCACTATATGTATGTACCACATTTTCTTTATCCATTCCTCTGTCAATGGACATTTACATTGCTTCCATGTCTTGGCTATTGTAAACAGCACTTCAGTGAACACTGGGGTGCATAGATCCTTTCAAACCATGGTTTTCACTGGATATATGCCCAGGAGTGGGATTGCTGGATCATGTGGTAGCTCTGTTTTTAGTTTTTTAAGGAACCTCTATACTATTCTCCATAGTGGCCGTATCAGTTTACATTCCCACCAACAGTGTAGGAGGGTTCCGTTTTCTCCACACCCTCTCCAGCATTTTTTGTTTGTAGACTTTTTGATGATGGCCATACTGTCTGGTGTGAGGTGTTATCTCAGTGTAGTTTGATTTGAATTTCTCTAATAATTAGTGATGTTGAGCAGCTTTTCATGTGCCTCTTGGCCATATGTCTGTCTTTGGAGAAATGTCTATTCAGATCTTGCACCTGCTTTTTGATTGGGTTGTTTGTTTTCTTGATATTGAGCTGCATGAGCTGTTTGTAAATTTTGGAGATTAATCCGTTGTCGGTTGCATCATTTGCAAATACTTTCTCTCATTCTGTGGGTTGTCTTTTCGTTTTGTTTGTGGTTTCCTTTGTGCAAAAGCTTTTGAGTTTAATTAGCTCCCACTGGTTTAGTTTTGTTTTTATTTCCATTACTTTAGGAGATCGAAAAAGATATTGCTGTGATTTATGTCAGAGTGTTCTGTATTGTCCTCTAAGAGTTTTTTAGTATCCAGTCTTAGATTTAGGTCTTTAATCCATTTTGAGTTTATTTTTGTGTATGGTGTAAGAAAATGTTCTAGTTTTATTGTTTTACATGTAGCTGTCCAGTTTTCCCAGCACCTCTTATTGACTAGACAGTCTCTTTTCCATTGTATATTCTTGCCTCCTTTGTTTTACATTAATTGACCATAGATGTATGGGTTTATTTCTGGGCTTTCTATCCTGTTCCATTGATCTATATTTATCTTTTTGTGCCAGTACAGTGCTGTTTTGATGATTGTAGCTTTGTAGTATAGTCTGAAGTCAGGGAGCCTGATTCCTCCAGCTCCGTTTTTCTTTCTCAGGATTGCTTTGGCTATTCGGGTTCTTTTGTGTTTCCATACAAATTTTAAGACTTTTCGTTCTAGTTCTGTGAAAAATGCCATTGGTAATTTGATAGGGATTGCATTGACTCTGTAGATTGCCTTGGGTGATTATTGTCATTTTTACACTATTGATTCTTCCAATACAAGAACATGGTATAACCTTCCATCTGTTTGTATCATCTTCAGTTTCTTTCATCAGCATCTCTTATAGTTTTCAGAGTACAGTCTTTTGCCTCCTTAGGTAGGTTTATTCCTAGGTATTTTATTCTTCTTGAGGTGATGGTATATGGGATCGTTTTTAAATTTCTCATTCTGATCTCTCATTGTTAGTGTACAGAAATGCAACAGATTTCTGTTTATTAGTTTTGTATCCTGCAACTTTGCCAAATTCGTTGATGAGCTCTGGTAGTTTTCTGGTAGCATCTGTTAGGATTTTCTATGTATAATATCATATTATCTGCAAACAGTGACAGTTTTACTTCTTCTTTTCTAATTTAGATTCCTTTTATTTCTTTTTCTTCTCTGATTGCAATGGCTAGAACTTCCAAAACTATGTTGAATAAAAGTTGCAAGAGGGACATCCTTGTCTTGTTCCTGATCTTAGAGGAAATGCTTTCAGCTTTTCATTGTTGAGTATGATGTTAGCTGTAGGTTTGTCATATATGGCCTTTATTATGCTGAGGTATGTTCTCTCTATATTTATTTTCTGAGGAGTTTTATCGTAAATGGATATTGAATTTTGTCAAAAGCTTTTTCTGCATCTATTGAGATAATCATATGGATTTATTCTTTAAATTATTAATGTGGTCTATCACATTGGTTGATTTGCAGATATTGAAAAATCCTTGCATGCCTGAGAAAAATTCTACTTGATTATGGTATGTGATCCTTTTAATATATTGTTGAATTCGGTTTGCCAATATTTTATTGAGGATTTTTGCATCAATGTTCATCAGTGATATTATCCTGTAATTTCTTTTTTGTGGTGTCTTTGATTTCGGTATCAGGGTAATGTTGGCCTTGTAGAATGAGTTTGGAAGCATTCCTTCCTCTACAATTTTTGGGAACAGGTTGAGAAGGATAGGTGTTAACTCTTTTCTAAATGTTTGGTAAAATTCACCTGTGAAGCCATCTGGTCCTGAACTGTTGTTTGTTGGGAGGTTTGTTTGTTTGTTTTGCTTCATTTTTAGTTGCAGATTCAGTTCAATTGCTGGTAAGTGGTCTGTTCATACTTTTTATTTCATCCGGGTTCAGTCTTGGGAGATTTTCATTTATTGTAATTTGTCCATTTCTTTCAGGTTGTTCATTTTATTAGCATATAGTTGTTCATAGTAGTCTCTTATGATGCTTTGTATTTCTGTGGTGTCGGTTGTAACTTCTTTTTCATTTGTGATATTGATTTGGGCCCTTTCTTTTTTCCTTGATGAGTCTGGCTAAAAGTTTATCAATTTTGTTTATCTTTTTGAAGAACCAGCTCTGAGTTTCATTGAACTTTTTTATTCTCTATTTCATTTTTTATTTCTCTGATTTTTATGATTTCATTCCTTCTACCTATGGGTTTTGTTCTTTTTCTAGTTCTTTTAGGTGTAAGCTTAGGGTTTTCATTTTTTCTTGTTTCCTGAGGTAAGCTTGCATCACTATAAACTTCCTTTTTAGAACTGCTTTTTCTACATCCTATATATTTTGGATCATTGTGTTTTAGTTTTCATTTGTCTACAGGTATTTTTAAATTTCCCTTTGATTTCTTCAGTGATCCATTGGTTGTTTAGTACCATATTGTCTAGCCTCCACATGTTTGTGTTTCTTGCAGTGTTTTCTTGTAGTTGATTTCTAATTTCATGGCGTTGTGGTCAGAAAAGATGCGTGATATGATTTCAGTTTTCTTAAATTTACCGAGGCTTATTTTTTTTTTTGGTGTCCTAGCATGTGATCTATCCTGGAGAATGTTCCATGTGCACTTGAAACGAATGTGTATTCTGCTGCTTTTGGATGGAATGCTATATAAATATCAATTAAGTCCATTTGGTCTAATGTGTCATTTAAGGCCAGTGTTTCCTTGCTAATTTTCTGTCTGTATGGACTGTCCATTTGATTCAAGTGAGGTGTTAAAGTCCCCCACTATTATTGTTACTGTCGATTTCCCCCTTTATATTTAATATCTGTTTTATGTATTTAGGTGCTCCTGTATTGGGTACATATATGTTAACGAGTGTCATATCCTCTTTTTGTATTGATCCCTCGTTATGTAACCTTCTTTGTCTTTTGTTAAAGACTTTGTTCTAAAATGTATTTTGTGTGATAGGGTATTGTTACCTCTGCTTTCTTGTTGTTTGTTTGCATGAAATATGTTTTTCCGTCCCCTCACTTTCAGTCTGTATGTGGCTTTAGCTCTGAAGTAAGTCTCTTCTAAGCACCATATAGATTGGTCTTGTTTTTTAATCAGTCAGCCACACCATGTATTTTGATTGCAGCATTTAGTCCATTGATGTTTCAAGTAATTATTGATAGGTACATACTTATTGCCATTTTATTACTTGCTTTATTCTCATTACTAATGCTTCACAGTCTTTAGTAAATTGCTTATTTCTATTTCAGTAGTTGCTTTTTCAGGGATTTTCTCTTGCTCTTCAATTGAGAAATATTCTTCCTGTCTTCTCATTTTGCTTAACTTACTGTGTCTCTATGAAATAGGTGAAGCAGTTATCTACTGCAATCCTGAAGAGGTGACCTTATGTGGGAGCATTGCCATACTGTCTGCGTGTGCCCAGTGGCTTTGGTGGTATAGCTGGATTTGACTTGAACACAAGTCATGTCTTTTCTCAGGTTGTGCTGGCAATTATCACATTGATAGTAGGTGTTGCTGGAGATGTAGGGACTAGGGCTGGATACAGGTTTGAGCTCAGGCTTCCCCTCTGCTCAGTGGCTGTCTCTGCCCTGTTGGGGTTGGGGGTAGGTTCTGTGTTGCTGGTCTACAAGCCCTGAGGGCTGGGTCCAAGCTGGCTCCATTCTCTTTAAGTATGTGCTCTCCCATTCCCAGCACTGGCACCCTTACTCCAGAGGGAAGCAGCTCTGGAGCAAGGTAGGGTACTTGGCTTGAGCCCCACGTGCAGACCATGGCAGTCCTGCCAGGGCAGAGATCTGGACTGCTGATGCACTGCCTGTGTGAGTGCCAGCAATGTCTGCCCCCCCCACCACCTTTCTCCAACGCTGCTTTGGGTCTGAGCCTCCTTTTTCCCTCACAGCTGGGCTCTTCCCTTGCCCTCTGCTTCCCTTGACCTGGTGTGGAGTTGTGCTGTAGAACAAGTAGGGCCCGTGTGGGCTCTCAGTGTGGGTCTGGGCATGGGCTGTGGTGTTCTTACTGCAGATGGAGATCATGGCTGCTTCTGATGTGCTAACTGTGTAAGCACCAGTAATGACTGTCCCTTCTCTGTTCAGATGCCGTATTGGGTTTGAGCCACCTCTGTTACACACATCTGGGACCTCACCCAGTGAGGAGGTGCACTGTGCAGCAAGTGGTGCTTGAGCATTTGCTGGGCTCAGGCTTGGGTGCCTGCTGGGTCAGTCACAGGAAATTGGTCAGCCATGAATGCAGTTTTCAATCTGCCTTGCTTCAGGAGCAAGCAAGCATGTGCATGCTCCTCACTGGCAAAGTCCAGGTTTCCCATAGCCTTCCTATTACTCTTACTGGCACTCCAACCAGACGAGGGGCTCATCTTTCCTATGTTGGGTCCCTGAATATGTTGCTCGACCACTTGCTCCCCAGAGAGGATTTCCATCTGTCTAATCTCCCTTTTCTTCCATGTCTTCTCTCAGGGGCACAGGTTCCAGCCTGATCACTTCTCTTAACTTCCTACCTGATTCTGTATGGATCTTTCTTACAACCTTGGTTGTACAGGATTCTTTCTGCCAGTCTCCAGTTAGTTTTAAGTGAGAATTGTTCCACATCTAGGTGTATGTTTGATGTGTTTGTGGGGAGAGGTGAGTTCCACATCATACTGTGCTATGTTCATCTCCTTCCTCTGTCAACTGAGTAGCTTGCCCACTAAGTTAAATCTAGTCTCACTTATTTACAAAGACCTATATTATAGATGTACTTGGAGACATTCTCAAAGTAACTAGGAGATTTGGGTATAGTATTAGGGTTTTACAAAGTTACAAAGCAAAGAATAATAAAAACAAATCACCAAGAAGTAGTTATTGAATCCAGAGAATCCTCAAGGGCTCAGGATAAGATGGATCATTTTTCATATGAAAGTTAGAATTATTTTTCCTTAAATTCTCCAGTTTTCTCATAAATATCTTGTACTCATATTTAAAGTATAAGAAATCGATGAACCCTTCAACTGATTTTATCACAACTTTATTCATCACAAAAATAAATCTCTTTTAATTAATGTTTATTTAACTCAGGTATTCATTCAGCAACTACTTATGAGAATCTACTAAGTATCCTTTGCTCTGTACTGTAGGTTCTAACAAAAATGAAATATTGGCCCCTGCAAAAGAGGCGCTCTCAGTGGGGCACAAGTGGGAGATGGGCGCACTGATAGAACACTTGAAAAGCCTTGTAACTCAGGTGCACACAAAATTCTGCTTCATATTCTTTTTTAAGAAATTGCAGCTGTTTTATTGATCACCTTATCACACTACCCTGTAGTAAAAAATATGAATAAGTTGATGTTTAAGTGTTGTTTGAAAAAGTTTCCTGTCATGATAAAACTCTCAGTCTTATTATTTCAATTAATCAAAGTGAATATATTTCAAATATTTAGAAATAAGTATTAAATACAAAAGTAAAATTTTACTGGAAAAGCATCTTACAGAGATGGAGTTGGGTAGATTTTTTTACAAACTAGTTTATCATTGGATGAGAATTACTAAAATGAGAAATAGTCAGCATTAATTCTATTGCAAGTTCAATTCCATGGATGTAAGCATTGAGAAAATTTGCGTAAATAAGTAGATATGAATGAATGGAGTTTTATTATAGTAATGCCTCTAAATTTTTTGAATCCTTACAAATCATATGCCACTAAAGATCTAACAAAGAAAAATATACTTTTAATGATCTATCAGCTGGTAACTCTGATTAAGTTCTCTCTCAACTGAAAGCAAGTATAGTCATCCCTTGGTATTTACAGGGGATTGGTTCCAGGATCCCCTCCGAGGATATCAAAATTGACTGATGGCCTAAGTCCCTTAGTTGGCCCTCTGTATCTGCGGGTTCAGCATCCTTACATATGGAGGGTGACTGTAACTGAAAACCACTTGACTTGTAAAATGATAAGTTCTCACTCACCAGTCAGTTGTTCCTTTCTTTGATGTGCTTGAGGGTTTTGCATCATGGGGGTATTTCACCTTAGTAAGGTTTTCCATATTCTTTATGAGTATGTTTTTTGGTAAAGAATATGTATCCTGACATTTTAATTCTAATATGAAGTACTCTGCCCTTTATATTGAGAATGTAACCTGTTTTCATTTTGTTATGGTTACTTATTTGAATTTATAGTAGCTTGACTTCAATAACCTGCAAAAAACTGCTCCTTTATATCTCTGTCCCCACCCCTTTCAGTTGTTGATGTCACAAAATTACATCTTTCAGTATAATTGCTTTACAATGGTGTGTTAGTTTCTGCTTTATAACAAAGTGAATCAGCTATAGATATACATATATCCCTATATCTCTTCCCTCCTGCATCTCCCTCCCTCCCACCACAAAATTACATCTTTCTATAATGTGTGCTCCAAAACAAAAACGAATAATTCTTTTAAATGTCTTAGTCTCCAAATTATGTAGGAAAAATAAGACTTGGAATTACAAACCAAAGTTACATTAATACTTTCATTCTAAATTTTTAAAAATGTATAACTCTCTTAAATCACATAAAAAAGATCAACTGCAGTTAAAAATGATTGCTATAGTTATACTAGTTCTATAATTGCCTATGTATTTGCCTTTATTGGATCTTTATTTGTACGGCTTCAAGTTACTGTCTAGTGTCTTTTCATTTTACCTTGCAGGACTCCCTTGAGCATTTCTTGCAGGGCACATCTAGTGGTCATGAACTCGCTCAACTTTTGTTTATCTGGAAATATCTTAGTTTCTTCCTGACTTTTTGAAGGACAGTTTTGCTGGATATAGTATTCTTAGTTGACAGGTGTTTTCATTTAGCCCTTGAATATACAGACGTGCTGTCTTCTGACCGCCAAAGTTTCTGATGAGAAGTCTGAAGGTAATCTTAACTGAGGATCTGTTGTATGTGATGAGTCTCTTCTCACTGCTTTCAAGATTCACTCTGTCTTTTGAAAGTATGATTATAAAGCGTCTTGATATGGGCCTCTGATTTCATTTTACTTGGAGTTTGTCGAGCTTCTTGGATGTTTATATTCATGTATCTCATTAAATTTGGGAACTTTTCATTCAAATATTAGTTTGTCAAATATTTTTTGTATATTTCTGTGAATTTCTTCAAAGATTCTCTGTGCCCCTTTCTCTTTCCTTCTTCTGAGACTCCCATGATATGTATTTTGCTCCAGCTGATGGTGTTTCACAGGTCCTATTGCTCTGTTCACTTTTCTTCAATCTTTGTTCTTTCTGTTCATCAGCATTGATAATTTCCATTGTCCTATCTTCAAGTTCACTGATTCTTTTTCCTACCATCTCAAATCTGCCTTTGAATATCTGTATGAATTTTTCATCTGTTATTGTACTTTTCAGCTGCATAACTTCTTTCTGGTTTCCTTTTAGGTTTTCTGTATCACTGACATTTCCATTTTTCTCACACATCATGTTCTTGACTTTGTCCACATCTTCTTCAAGTTCTTTGAGCATTGGTAAGATAGTGGTTTTAAAGTCTGTCTGATATATCTGCCATTAAGTCTTTTGCAGGGACAGATTCTGTTGATTTATATTTTTCTTTTTCATGGACCATACTTGCCTGCTTTTTTGTATACTTTACTCTGTGTGTGTGTGTGTGTATATAAATATGGAATTTCTGGCTCATATGGCAATTTTATGTTTAACTTTTTGAGGAACAGCCGAACTGTTTTTTCCACAGTATCTTGAACCATTTTTCATTTCCACCAGAAATGTATGATGGTTCCAGATTCTCTAATTCTGGCCAAAATGTGTCTTCTGCTTTTTGATTATAGTCATCCTAGTGTGGGTAAAGTGGTACCTCATTGTGGTTTTGATTTGCATTTTCTAAATGACTAATGATGTTGAGCATTTTTTCATGATTTGGCCATTAAAAAAAAATCTTCAGAGAAATATCCATTTAAGTCCTTTAAATGTATTGTATTTGGGCTGTTTTTCCTTTTCGTTGAGTTGTAAGAGTTCTATGTATATTCTGGATAATCAGGTATTAGATACATGATTTGAAAATATTTTCATCCATTCTGGATATTGTCTTTTTTCTTTCTTGATAAGATACTTTCATTTTAATTTTGATGAAGTCCAATTTATCTGTTTTTACTTTTATTGTTTATGCGTTACTGTCATATCTCAAAATACATTACCAAATTTTATATTTCATTCTAAGAGTTTTATGGCTTTACCTTTTATATTTAGATCCATGTTGATTTAATTTTTGAATATGGTGTTGACATAGTTGTCTAACATCATTCTTTCCTTGAGATATACTGTTGACCCAGGTCCAGACTATTCTTTCCCCATTGAATGGTCTTGGCCCACTTGTTGAAAATCAGTGGTCCAGAGGTATGTGTTTATTTCTGGATTCTCTATACTGTTCTGGTGGTCTTTGTGTTTGTTTTTTAATATTAGTTATTTGGTTGCATGGGGTCTTAGTTGCAGCAGGCGGGCTCCTTAGTTGTGACTTGTAGGCTCCTTAGTTGTGGCTCCAGGGCTCATTAGTTGTGGCATGTGGTTTCCTTAGTTGTGGCATGCGAACTCTTAGTTGCGGCATGCATGTGGGATCTACTTCCCTGACCAGGGATCAAACCTGGGCCCCCTGCATTGGGATCATGGAGTCTTATCCACTGTGCCACGAGGGAAGTCCCCGGTCTTCATGTTTATACTTACACCACTACCTATAGCTTTGTACTAAGTTTTGAAATCAGGAAAGTGTGACTCTTCCCAATTTGTTCTTTTTGTTTGTTTAAGATTGTTTGTGCTATTTAGGACTGCTTGCAATTCCATAATTTTTAGTATCAGGTTTTCCATTTGTGCAGAAAAGGCTGTTGGAATTTTAATAGAGATTGCATTGAATCTTCAGATCACTCTTGGTAGTACTGCTTTTTTTTTTTTTTTAATATTTGTTTATTTGGCTGGATCTTTAGTTGCAGCATGCACATGGGATCTAGTTCCCTGACCAAGGATCAAACCTGGCCTCCCGGCATTGGGAGTGCGGAGACTTAGCCACTGGACCACCAGGGAAGTCCCAGTACTGCCATTTTAACAATACAAAGTCTTCCAATCTATGGACATGGAATATCCTTCCATTTATTTAGGTCTTCTTCAAGTTCTTCTCACAGTTTTTTTTTGTAGTTTTGCATATCCCTGGTTAAATTTATTACTAGGTATTTTACTCTACTGGATAATATTGTAAATAGAATTTTTTTTAATTTACTTTTTGGGTTGTTCATTGCTGGTATAGAAAAAGAAATCCTGATTGTTGTGTGTTGATTTTGCACTGTTATATAAATAAGTTCCTTTGTACCTTTTTAAAAAAATAGATTCCACATATGAGTGACATCATATGATATTTGTCTTTATCTGTCTTACTTCGCTTAGTATGATAATCTCTAGGTCCATCCACGTTGCTACAAATGGCATTATTTCATTCTTTTTTATGGTTGAGTAATACTGCATTGTATATATGTAGCACATCTTATTTATCTATTCCTCTGTCAATAGACATTTAGGTTGCTCCCATGTCTTGGCTATTGTAAACAGTGCTGCAATGAACATAGGCATGCACGTATCTATTCGGATTATGGTCTTCTCTAGGTATGTGCCCAGGAGTGGGATTGCTGGATCATATGGTAGTTCTATTTTTAGTTTTTTAAGGAACCTCCAATCTCTTCTCCATAGTGGTTGTACCAATTTACATTCCCACCAATAGTACAGATGGGTTTCCTTTTCTCCACACCCTCTCCAGCATTTATTGTTTTTTAGACTTTTTGGTGATAGCCATTCTGACTGGTGTGAGGTGATACCTCATTGTAGTTCTCATTTGCAATTCTCTGATAATTAGTGATGTTGAGCATCTTTTCTTATGCATTTTGGCAATCTTTATTTCTTCTTTGGAGAAATGTCTATTTAGATCTTCTGCCTTTTTTTTTTTTTTTTTTTTTTTTTTTTTAAATACATAGAGCTGCATGAGCTGTTTGAATATTTTGGAGATTAATCCCTTGTCGGTCACGTCATTTGCAAATATTTTCTCCCATTCTTTGGGTTGTTTTTTCATTTTGTTGATGGTTTCTTTTCTGTGCAGAAGCTTTTAAGTTTCCTTAGGTCCCATTTGTTTATTTTTGTTTTTATTTCCGTTATTCTAGGAGATGGATCAAACAAGATATTGCTGCGATTTATGTCAAAGAGTGTTCTTCCTATGTTTTACTCTAAGAGTTTTACAGTTTCTGGTCTTACATTTAGGTCTTTCATCCATTTTGAGTTTATTTTTGTTGTGTGGTGTTAAAGAATGTTCTAATTTCATTCTTTTGCATGTAGCTGTCCAGTTTTCCCAGCACACCATTTTTTGAAGAGACTGTCTTTTCTCCATTGTATAGTTCTTGCTCCTTTGTCGTACATTAATTTTTGTGTGTGTCACTTAGATATGATTTACAATTTCACTTCCAAAGGTCCTTTTCAGAAGACGGCTTTTCAACGAATCTTATTTAACACAAAGTGTAGAAATTTGTTAGTTTACTAACTCTACTTTTGTCATACACTGGCAATCTCTTTACTATCTAGAGACTAGATGTTATAAAACTGGGACCCATTTGTCCAGTATATACATAATATATACAGTAAAGTTAAATGAAATGCATATAACATATAGAGCAATGGGTAAGTTGAAATGTTCTAGTACATACTGGCAAAACCTCTTCTGCCATCTTCCCTCCCACCTCCCTCGACCCAATGAACAAGCAGAGAGTACATTGTTCAGAGGGGAGGTTTAACAATTCCATTTCTGAAGACAGTATTTCCCATCAGTTTTTAAAAGATATTTACAAGAAGCATTATTCTACTGCTTCTACTTTTAAATACATAAAGCACTTCTAAATATCTAGAAAGACTAGATATTTCAAATAAGATCTTACTTGTGCACTATGTACATAGCACTGTTAAATAAAATTGCACACGTGTAACAATGGTTATAATCTGAGGTATCTTCTAAATATGACCATTTTGGCCTGAACTATTCCCTCCCTCACTTCCTTCTCTCCACCACCAATCCGGTGGACAAGTACAGGCATGTGTAATCTTAGAGGTGGTTGAGCAAATTCATATCCAAAAGTCATTTACACAAGATAAGCTTCCCTATGAATTTCAACACAAATTGTACAAAATGTGCTAATTGTACTACTTTGTCATACACTAGCAACCCCTTTAACATCTAGAGACTAGATGTTGCAAAATTAGGACTCATTTGTCCGTTATATACACTATATACACAGCAAAACAAAATACACATAACATACAAAAAATGGTTTTGTCTGAAAATGTCCAGGTACAAACACATTAGCATATTACCTTTTGCAATTCTTTCCCTCTCATCTCCTCCAAACCACTGAACAAGTTAGACAGTAGTATACTGCTCACAGAGGTGATTTAACATTTAACATTCCCCAAGATAGTACTTCCTATGAATTTTAGCAAAAATATATTTACAGAGAGATATTTTACTACCTCTACATTTACCATACATTGGGCACTTCTAAACATATAGCTGGACTAGATGTTTCAAATAAGGACTTAATTTGTCCACTATATACAGAGAAGTCTTGAATAAACTACACACATGTGACAGTTATAATCTGAAAGTGTCTTTAACATGTGTGCATTCTAGCCTAAGACCAACCCCCTTCCCTTCTCTCCCATCTCCACCAACCCAGAGAGCTATACTGCCCAAGTTTTCAGAAGACAATCTTTCCCAGAAATTTTAACACAAAATGTACTATTTACTAACTCTATTTTTGTCATATTCTGGCAACCTTTATAACATCTAGAAAGACTAGATGTTGTAAATTAGGACTCATTTGTCCATCATATACACTTCATACACAGCAAAGTGAAACAAAATGCATGAACATAAAAAAGACAGTAGTTAATCTTGCCTCACTATAAATACACTGGCACAGGTCTTTGCACTTCTTTCTCCTCCACCCGACCTTGAACCAGAGCACAAACGCAATGCATACTGTTCAAAGAGGTGGTTTGGGGCTTCCCTGGTGGCACAGCGGTTGGGCGTCCACCTGCCGATGCAGGGGACGCGGGTTCGTGCCCCAGTCCGCGAAGATCCCACATGCCGCGGAGCGGCTCGGCCCCTGAGCCGTGGCCGCTGAGCCTGCGCGTCCTGAGCCTGTGCTCCGCAACGGGAGAGGCCACAACAGTGAGAGGCCCGTGTACCGCAAAAAAAAAAAAAACCCCAAAAAAAGAGGTGGTTTGGCCAAGCTTGCCCCCCCAAATAAAGAACAATATTTCATATGAATTTTAACAAAAATATATTTACAAAATGTCTTTTTATTACTTCTACTTTTAATATATATCAGACACTTCAGAACATCCAGAATGATTAGATATTTCAAAAAAGTACTTATTGTCAACTGTATATACAGTAGTGAGGAATAAAATACACACACAAAAAATGGTTATAGCATGGAAATGTCTTATAAGTATGACCATTCTGGCACAGAACTTTCTTTTCTTCCTCCTCAAGGTTTTCCATTCCATGTCCTTTAACCCACTGAACAAATGTGGACCTCTGTGGCTCCTTTCTATTGTTTTCTTCATCTCTATTTCATTTATTTCTGCTCTGATTTTTACAATTTCTTTCCTTATACTAACCTTGGGTTTTGTTTGTTCTTCTTTCTCTAGTTGCTTTAGGTGTAAGGTTAGGTTGTTTGAGATTTTTCTTGTTTCCTGAGATAGTATTGTATTGCTATAAACTTCCCTCTTAGAACTGCTTTTGCTCAGTCCCAAAGGTTTTGAGTCATCATGTTTTTGCTGTCATTTGTCTCTAGGTATTCTTTGAATTCCTCTTCACTTTCTCCAGTGACCCATTGGTTGTTTAGTAACATATTGTTTAGCCTCCAAGTGTTTGTGTTTTCTACAGTTTTTTGCCGTAAGTGATTTCTAATCTCATAGCGTTTTGGTCAGAAAAGATGCTTGCTCTGATTTCAGTTTTCTTAAATTTAATGAGGCTTGATTTGTGGCCCCAGATGTGATGTATCCTGGAGAATGTTTCTTGTACACTTGAAAAGAAAGTGTATTCTGCTGCACTGGGAGGGAATGTTCTCTAAATATCATTTAAGTCCATCTCGTCTAATATGTCATTCAAGGCTGTGTTTCCATATTGATTTTCTGTCTGGATAATCTGTCCATTGATGACAGAGGGGTATTAAAGTCCCCCACTATTATTGTGTTACTGTCAATTTCTTTTTTTTATGGCTGTTAGCATTTGCCTTATATATTGAGGTGCTCCTTTGTTGGGTGCATATATATTTGCTATTGTTATATCTTCTTATTGGATTGATCCCTATATCATTATGTAGTGTCCTTCTTTTTCTCTTGTAACAGTCTTTATTTTAAATGGTTTTTGTTTGTTTGTTTGTTTTTGTGGTACGCAGGCCTTTTACTGTTATGGCCTCTCCCGTTGCAGAGCACAGGCTCTGGACGCGTGGGCTCAGCGGCCATGGCTCAAAGGCCCAGCTGCTCCACGGCATGTGGGATCTTCCCAGACCGGGGCACGAACCCATGTTCCCTGCATCGGCAGGTGGACTCTCAACCACTGCGCCACCAGGGAAGCCCCAGTCTTTATTTTAAAGTCTATTTTGTCTGATATGCTTATTGCTACTCCAACTTTCTTGTGATTTACATTTGCATGGAATACTTTTTTGCATCCCCTCACTTTCAGTTTGTATGTGTCCCTAAATCTGAAGTGGGTCTCTTGTAGACAGCATATATACGGGTCTTGTTTTTGCATCCATTCAGCCAGTCTCTATCTTTTGGTTGGAGCGTTTAATCCATTGGCATTTAAGGTAGTTATTGATTTGTTTGTTCCTATTGCCATTTTCTGAATATTTTTGGATTTGTTTTTGTAGGTCTTTTTTCTTCTCTTTCTGTTTTGTTCTCTTGAGGTTTGATGACTATCTTTAGTGTTATGTTTGGGTTGCTTTTTCTTTTTGTGTGTGTGTCGTAGTTTTTTGGTTTGAAGTTCCCATGTGGTTTTGATATAGTAGTCTATATAAGATTGTTTCAAGTTGCTGGTCTCTGAATTTCAAATGCAATCCCCTTTTCCTGCATTTGTACTCTCCTCTTCTAATGGCTGCTGGTTTTGATATCGTATTTGTGTGTGGATGATTTTCTACTTTTACTGTATCCTTCCCTTTACTGGTGAGGTTTCCCATTTGTGATTTCTTATTTCTAGTTGTGGCCTCTTTTTTTTTCCTTCCCCTGCCTAGAGAAGTTCCTTTAGCATTTGTTGTAAAACTGGTTTGGTGATGCTAAATTCTTGTAGCTTTTACTTGTCTGTAAAGCTTTTGATTTCTCCATCAAGTCTGAATGAGAGCCTTGGTGGGTCAAGTATTCTTGGCTTTAGGTTTCTCTTTTTCATCACTTCAAATATATTGTGTCACTCCCTTCTGGCCTGCAGAGTTTCTGCTAAGAAATCAGCTGATAACCTTGTGGGGATGCCCTTTTATGTTATTTGATGCTTTTGCCTTTTTGCTTTTAAGGTTTTTTTCTTTGTATTTAATTTTTGTTAGTTTGATTAATATGTGTCTCAGCATGTTCCTCCTTGTGTTTATCCCAGATGGGACTCTGCACTTCCTGGACTTGGGTGACTGTTTCCTTTCCCATGTTAGGGAAGTTTTCAGCTGTTATCTCTTCAAATATTTTCTCAGGCCATTTCTCTTCCTATTCTTCTTCTGGGACCCCATAATGCAATTGTTGGTGCATTTAATATTGCCCCAGAGGCCTCTGAGACTGTCCTCATTTCTTTTCATTCTTTTTTGCTTTATTCTGCTCTGTGGAAGTGATTTCCACCACTCTGTTTTCCAGCTCAGTTATTCATTCTCCCACCTCAGTTATTCTGCTATTGATTCCTTTTAGTATAGTTTTCATTTCAGTTATTGTGTTGTTCATCTCTATTTGTTTGCTCTTTAAGTATTCTAGTTCTTTGTTAAACATTTCTTGTATCTTCTCAGTCTGTGCCTCCATTCTTTTTCCGAGATTTTGGACCATCTTTACTATCATTACTCTACATTCTTTTTCAGGTAGATTGTCTATCTCCTTTTCATTTAGTTCTTCTTTGGGTTTTTAGGTTGTTCCTTTGTCTGCAATATATTTCTCTGTCCTCTCATTTTGTCTAAATTTCTGTGCTTGTGGTCTCCTTTCTGCAGGCTTCAGGATAGTCGTTCCTCTCGCTTCTGGTGTCTGACCCCTGGTGGGTGAGGTTGGTCCAGGGGCTTGTGCAGGCTTCCTCATTGGAGAGACTGGTGCCTGCTGCCTGGAGGGTGGAGCTGGGTCTGGTTCTTCTGGTGTGCAGGGCCATGTCAAAGTGTTGGTTTTGAGATGGTTATGAGCTCAGTACAACTTTAGACAGCCTGTCTACTGATGGGTGGAGCTGTGCTCCTGTCTTGCTGGTTGTTTGACCTGAGGCTTTCTAGCACTGGAGCCTTCAGGCTGTTGGGTGGGGTCGGGTCTTGGTGCCGAAATGGGGACCTCCAGGAGTGCTCACGCTGATCACTATTCCCTGGGGCCTCCACTGCCAGTGTCCTTGCCCCCACAGTGAGCTACAGTCGATCCCCGCCTCCCCAGGAGACCCTCCAAGACCCCTAGATAGGTCTGCCAGGTTCCTTTGGAGGTACTGCTTTGTGCCGTGTCCCAGTGCACATGAGGCCTAGTGTGCACGGCCTCCAAGAGTGGAGTCTGTTTCCCCCAGCCCTGTGGAGCTCCTGCACTCAAGCCCTGCTTGGCCTTCAAGGCTAAATGCTCTAGGGGTTTTTCCTCCCAGTGTCAAACCCTCAGACTGTCTTGGAGGGCTATTTTTTTTAATTTAATTATTTTATGTATTTATTTTTGGCTGCCCTGGGTCTTCATTGCTGCACGCGGGCTTCCTCTAGTTGTGGCGAGTGGGGGCTACTCTCCATTGCAGTGTGTGGGCTTCTCATTGCAGTGGCTTTTCTTGTTGCGGAGCACGGGCTCTAGGCACATGGGCTTCAGTAGTTGTTGCACACAGGCTCAATAGTTGTGGCTCACAGGCTCTAGAGCGCAGGCTCAGTAGTTGTGGCACACAGGCTTAGTTGCTCCGCAGCATGTGGGATCTACCTGGACCAGGGCTTGAACACGTGTCCCCTGCATTGGCAGGTGGTTTCTTAACCACTATGCCAACAGGGAAGCCCTGCAGGGCTATTTTTCTGTGGGAAAGTCCGTGTAGCCTGCATGGGTTTAACATTTTTTGGTCCAAGGGCTGTTTTCAGTATGGGTGTCTGCCATCTTTTTCTTCAGCTTATGCTTATCACCTTGATAAGAGGTGTGACTGATGTTTTAGTGACCAGATCCTGCACTGGGTATTGAGCAGGGCCTCCTCTTTGCTCTGTGGTTGTCAGTGCCCTGTCGGGGGTGGGGTCTGCTCCCTAGTTGTTGTTGAAGAGGCTCCCAGTCTGTTTTTTTTTTTTTTTTTTTTGTGGTACGCGGGCCTCTCACTGTTGTGGCCTCTCCCATTGCGGAGCACAGGCTCCGGATGCGCAGGCTCAGTGGCCATGGCTCATGGGCCCAGCCGCTCCGCGGCATGTGGGATCTTCCCGGACCGGGGCACAAACCCGTGTCCCCTGCATCGGCAGGCGGACTCTCAACCACTGCGCCACCAGGGAAGCCCCCCAGTCTGTTTCTCAGCTGTGTTTCTGATCTGTGGTGCAAGGTAGGCTGTATTGGAGCACTCCAACTGGGAGAGAAGCCACTGAGTACACCTCTTCTGCACGTGTTTACTTCTGAGTGTGCTCTGCTGCATCACCTTTCACCCGTTGTCCGAGCTCACAAACTCCAATCTCGTTGGCACTGCTTTCAGCCCCCCCTTAACCGTGGGTACACCAGCAATTGGCCCTCGTTTCTCTCAGGCATTGTTTTCACCACGCCACCAGCATAGATCCACTGAGGTCAGTTCCCAGGACTGCAGTAATCATGCATCTGGAACCACTGTGGACACTGTGGAGGCAATGCATACTCTGGCCTGGCCTATCTCCCACATGCACTTGCTCACAAAGTCCACAGCTGCAGGAACACTTATTGTCCCTTCAGATGTTCCCGAGGTGCTGAGTTTATAAAGCCAGTTGTGAGGGTGTAATTCTGTGGTTCACACAGTGGGAGGAGAGATTTCAGCTCTTCTTTCTTAGTTGCATGGGTCCTGGGGCTCTGCTGTGGTTTCAGCCTCACCTCTGCACGTGGGCTACCCACAGGCATCTGCTCCTGGGGCTTCCCTGGAGCACATGAAGCCCTCCCAGGTGGGAGGGGGCTGAGGCAGCAACCAGGGGTGCATGAGCCTGCCCAGGCAGGAGGGGGTAGAGGTGGCCACTAACTGCCATGTGTGCCCGCCCAGGCGAGAGGGGCTGGAGGCGGCCACCAGGGGCACATAAGCCCGCTCTGGCAGGAGCCCCTCCTAGTGGCATCCCCTGGGCTTTTTCCCTGAGCATTCCCAGTTATGGAGCTCCTCACTCCCACCCCTTCACGTTGTCTCCTTGCAGCCAATAGCAGTCCTCTTTTCAGATCTGTTCTCCAAGCACCCTGTTCCAGCACCCAGCCCCCGTTGTACTGGTGGACGCACCTCAGCCTGGGGTGCACAGGGCTGTGGCATGGACCACCTTTATGGGTCTCACTCTGTCCGACCTGCCACAGATTGCTGCTCTCTCCTCCAAGCCCCTGAAGCTCCCCTTTTGTCCCAACTGATCTCGCCACTGGTGAGGGGGCTCTCGGGTGTGGCAACCTCTCCTCTCCTTTAGCTCCACAACAGAGGTGCAGTCCATCCTGTTTCTGGGCTTTTTTTTTTCCTTTGGTCCTATGTGGTTACATGGGGTTCTTTCTTGTCCTTTTAGGTGTCTGAGGACCTCTGCTAGTGTTCAGCAGGTGCTCTGTGAGAACTGTTCCATTGGCAGATGTGGTCTTGATGCGTTTTTGGGGGGAGGTGAACTCCATGTCCTCCTCCTCCATCATCTTGACTCCTACCATATTTAATACAGTTGACTTAAAGCCTTTGTTTAGGAAGTTCAATGTCTGGTCTTCTCAGGGACATTTCTGTCAATTTATATTTTTCCTTTGGGCCATACTTTTTTGTTTCTTTGTTTTTTTGCTTCTTTGTGTGCTTTGTGATTTTGTTGTTGAAACTGGACATTTGTGTATCATAATGTTGTAATTTTAGAAATTACTTTCTTGCTCTTCTCCAAATTTTGCTGTTCTTGACTGTTGAAGACTACAGTTATCCAAATGACTTTTCCAAACTGCTTTTGTTTGTTTGCAAAGTCTGTATTTCTTATCTGTGGTCACTGAATTCTCTATTCCTTTAGCTTGTGTTCAGTTAGTGTTTTGAACATCCATCATCTCATATAGGTACAACACTAAAGAAATAGAAAAAAAAATTTTTTTCCTTGTGATGAGAATGCTTAGGAGTTACTACTCTCTTAACTTTCATTTATAACATACAGCAGTGTTATCTTTATCATGTTGTACATTACATCCCTAGCACTTACCTTATAACTGAAAGTTTGTATGTTTTGTCTACCTTCATCTAATTCCCCTTCCCCCTCCTTCCCACGTCTAGTAGCCACAAATCTGGTCTCTTTTTCTCTGAGTTGGTCTGTTTGCTTTTGAAGTATAATTGACTTACAGCACTATTTTAGTTCCTTGTATACAACATAGTGATTCTACATTTCTATAAGTTTCAAAATGATCATCAGTAATATGTCATTTGTTACTATATGAAGATATTATATAATTATGTTTTCCACACTCTACATTTTCTACCTGTGACTCTTTTATTTTGTTAAGTGAAAGTTTGCACTTCTTAGTCTCCCTCACCTATTTCTCTCCTTCCCCTACCAACCTCCCCTCTGGCAACCACCTATTTGTTCTCTTTATCTATGACTCTGTTTCTGTTTGGTTATATTTATTCATTTGTTTTGTTTCTTGGATTCCAGATATAAGTGAAATCATGCAGTATTTGTCTTTCTCTGTCTGACTTATTTCACTTAGCACAGTACCCTGTAGGTACACCCATGTTGTCGCAAATGGCAAGACTTCATTCCTTTTATGGCTGAGTAATATTCCATTGTGTACATGTGTGTCTGTGTGTATGTATACACACACATACATACCACATTTTCATTATACATTCTTCTGTTGATGAACACTTAAGTAGCTTCCACATCTTGCCTGTTGTAAATGATGCTACAGTGAACATGTGGGGGGGGTGAGCGAATATCTTTTCAAATTAGCATTTTTATTTTCTTCAGATAAACAGCCAGTAATAGCCAGAAATGGAGTTGCTGGGTTGTATGGTAGCTCTGTTTTTAGTTTTTTGAGGACTCTCCATTACTGTTTTCTATAGTGGCTTTACCAGTTTACATTCCCACCAACAGCGTGTAAGCGTTCCCTTTTCTTCATATCCTCACCAACACTTGTTATTTTTCTTTTCGGTAATGGCCATTCTGACAGATGTGAGGTGATATCTCATTGTGGTTTTGATTTGCATTTCCCTGATGATCAGTGGTGTTGAGCATCTTTTTATGTGTCTATTGGTCATCTGTATATCTTCTTTAGATCAATGTCTGTTCAGTTCCTTGCCTGGGTTTAATCAGATTGTTTTTCTGATGTCAAATTGTATGAGTTCTTTGTATATTTTGGATGTTAATCCCTTGTTGGAGATAACCATTTGCAAATGTCTTCTCCCATTCATTAGGCGGCCTTTTCATTTTGTTGATAGTTTCCTTCATTGTACAAAGCTTGTTAGTCTGACGTAGTCCCACTGGGTAGTTTTTGCTTTTGTTTCCCTTGCCTGAGCAGAATATCCAAACCATTGCTAAGATTGATGTCAGAGAGCCTATTTATTTTTGAATTTTATTTATTTTTTTATACAGCAGGTTCTTAATAGTTATCCATTTTATACATATTAATGTATACATGTCAATCCCAATCTCCCAATTAATCACACCACCACCACCCCCTGCCACTTTCCCCCCTTGGTGTCCACATATTTGTTCAGAGAGCCTATTTTTTGTTTGTTTGTTTTTGCCACACAGCACAGCTTACAGGATGTTAGTTCCCTGACCAGGGATTGAACTCATGGCCCCTGCAATGGAAATGCAGAGTCCTAACCACTGTACTGCCAGGGAAATACGCTGTGTATGTTTTCTTTTTTTTTTTTTAATTAATTTTATTTATTTATTTTTGGCTGATTGGGTCTTCATTGCTGCGTGCGGACTTTCTCTAGTTGCGTTGAGCAGGGGCTACTCTTTGTTGCAGTGTGAGGGCTTCTTGTTGTGGTGGCTTCTATTGTTGTGGAGCATGGGCTCTAGGCGCACAGGCTTTAGTAGTTGTGGCTCGCAGGCTGTAGAGCACAGTCTCAGTAGTTGTGGCACGTGGGCCTCGTTGCTCCAAGGCATGTGGGATCTTCCCGGACCAGGGCTTGAACCAGCAAGTCCCCCCTGCATATGTTTTCTTATAGAAGTTTTATGGTTTCAGGTCTTACATTTAAGTTTTTAATTCATTTTATTTTTTATGGTGTGAGAAAGTAGTCCAGTTTTCCCAGCAAGAAGCTGTCTTTTCCCCATTGTATATTCTTACCTCCTTTGTGGTAGATCATCTCATACACTTTAAATTGTCTCTAGATTACTTATAATACCTAATACCATGTAAATGCCATGTAAATAGTTGTAAATACAATGTAAATTCTATATAAATAATTGCTGTTATGTGGCAAATTCAATTTTGCTTTTTGGAACTTTCTGGAGTTTTTCTTCCCCCAAATATTTTAATTCTGTGGTTGGTTGAATCTGTGGATGTGGAACCTGTGCATATGGAGGGCCAACTGTATATAGATATGTTTTTAAAAAAAAAAGTGTCCTGACTTTATAGAATGGCTGCACTTCAGCTTTGGTTTTCATTAACTGCTGGATCTCCACAGAGTGGAGGTCCACCAATGTGCCCTAGGAGTCAGTTACTTTGTCAGTGATTTACTTTACCAGTCATTCATCTTAGCACCTATGCTGACCGCTGGCCCTGGTTGGAGGGCTTAGAGATTGGTAGTCTTTGGCTGTGGCTGGAAGCCGCTGCTTCTGCCCACTTCTGTGCTTGTATAAATTGTAGGTACCATGCTTCTAGTTTCTTTTGTCTGATACTATCCACTTATATCATCCAGAAGTTGCACAAAATTGTCTTTCTGGTGTATTCTGTTATTGGCACATTTGTTTGTTTTACTTTTGTTTTATTGTTTCTTCCACTTATATTGTTGGAGGCATCAGAGATAGATGTGTGTTTTAAGTCCACCATCTTTAATTGGAAGTGTCAGTTATTTGTGAAACTGTGTTGTTATTTCCCACTATTCTCTTGTCATCTGGTTCTGTTCTTACATTTCAGAAAATTTCTTCTCAGCCTTCAAAGCCTATTTTTCTTTTTTCTGCCAGCCTCTCAAATATTGGTGATCCCTTAAATTCTGTGCTGGTATTTTTTCTTTCCTCAATTTGTCTCCTCTGTGACCATCTGATTCACTCTGGTGACTCCAGTGACAGAGTTGCAATTTTCACCCAAATCCTTATTTTCATACTACACTTCTAAATTCCAGATTCATCTATCCAAACTTCCAGTTGATATTTCTACTTCCATGTTCTGAAGATATCTGGCATACTGTATGTCTAGCGTCTGTTTCATTGTCACTGTGCATCTACCCTGCTCTTCCTCCTGTTTCCCCAAACTTGACAAGAGGTTTCCAGAACCTCCAAGGCAGATCATGCAGACCCTCTGGGAGTAACTCTTCCTCTCTTCCTTTGCTCAGCAAGTTCCCTGTTTAGCATCTCTGCTAATAATATAGGCGACTCCCCTCTTAATAGAGGCGATCCAGCACAGATATTTACAGTGTTGGGATTACAGCATGTGAATTGGCCAGTGGGCAGGTACCTTTCCAGGACATGCACAGGACTCAGATGTTGTTACAGAAAGGTCCTCCTTAGAGCCCACTGGAGATCAGTATTTTCCCTCAATCAGAATCCAGAATGAAAAGTTCCCGATCAGGTGTAGACTCTGGGATTGGAGAAAGTGTACACATCTCCAGTGGAACTCGCACAGTAAATAGTGACAGATTGCAAACACTGCCCTCAAAAACATTCTCTCCTGTCTTCCTTAGCTTGGTACAGCTCTGTCTGCAACAAGACCCTGAGAAAAGGCCATCAGCAAGCAGTGTATTATCCCACGTTTTCTTCATACAGCCTTATTTTGAGTTTCTTTAGCAGATGAAGGAAGAAAGCCAGAGTTTAGCACTTACACTGTTGCCTCCTGCTTGTCACAGGCCATCCACAGCACCACCTCCAGCCTCACCTTGGACTGAACTGGAATGGGATTTTCCTGATGACAAAGATTCAAACTGGGAATTCTAGGGCTGCCAAATCCTTTCATGTCCTATATACTTGACACTTCCTCCCTGCTGCTTTTTCTTCTGTATTGCTAGGTACAAATACTAGAATTAAACTTGAAAATACAGCTGGGTGCACTACAGAATCTATCATTTAGGACCACTCTGTTCAAAGGAGCATGAGTTTATAGCCCCTTTGGTTAGCTCAGAGTGCTATAACTCCAGGGAAACTTTAGAATTATTAATCTAACTACATTTAGTGTCATCTGTTCTCCAAATTTTTTTCCCAAGCTGTGACTAGCTCTTCTTTTTGATCTCTCAATATAATTTTTTGAGCCAGTTAAATTTTTCAGCATTTTGTTGCCCTCAGGAGAATGAAGCCTCAGAGGACATTGCTTCCAAGTACATTTTTTACTTCCAGATTCTCTAGTCTTTTTAATCAGCTATGTTAAATCAACAGGCTAGTTTATCCTGGCATCAAACCCATTTTTGATAGAAGGGGAAATGTTTATACTTTCCCATTTTCTTCTGTTAATACTTATGGTAATATCAAACTGAGCCTAACACATTAAATGATTCACTTGAAAAAAAAACAACAAACCAACTTTGGGATCATTGCTTCCTCGGCAACAATTAGTTTATATAACTAGGACGGAAGTGTGTATTTCCATTTCACTATTGGCTTCATACTGTTCACAGCAATGACCTAGGGTGAGTGGAGATGGGGGAAGAGAGAGAGACTGTGCCCTAAGGGAGTGTGCAAGATAATTCTGCATACATCATATACTGTCAGTCCTTTAGGGCATGGGAAGAAAATATTAGCTTATTTATATTTTTATCTGAGAAGAACAGAATTAAGCTCTCCTCATATGTGAATTGACAGTATTTAATTTATAGATAAATATAAATAAAACTGGTGGTTCCTCAAGAATTTTATGGATTAGATGAGTGATGAAATATTTGGATATCACCAACAGAATTTAAGCCAAATATATTCCCTAGTTTCCTCCCCTGAACGTTTTGCCCCTGCCTCTGCAGCCTCTATCTCATCACAGGTTCAGACCTGCTCTCCTGTCCTGTTGTACAGTCCATTGACTTGCCACATGTTTTTTCAGGTCTTCTTAACATTTCTTGCAGTTTTGACGCATATTTGCAAAGAAACTACTATTTATATTTAAGCACTGAAAGTTTTATCTGCTCAGTGAAATCCAGGGTGCTGATACTCTCACATGAACTTGCACAGAACCCCTTTATGATCTGTCTGCATTGTACATATTTGTGATATGGGTCCTTTAAGTCCTATGGTAGGTATATCTTTATCTCTTTCCTTATGAGAATAAGCTCTTTGAGGCCAGGAAGAGTATATTTTTCAACTTGGAATTCTCAAAAACTAGGACACTTATAGGCACATAAAGGCATGCAGATATTTTTCCATTAAGTAATAAATTAATCCACCAATGGTATTTCTACCATGGTTTCTTGTTTAATCACAAAGTATAACACAAAACAAGCTATATAGTAAAGGTCCTTTGTAACATGTTCTGGTCAATTTTCACCAGGATAAATGGTAAGAATTAGTCTTTAAAATTCTTTTTCCACATCACCTGACTCTGACCACTGCAGATTGAGCCGAAGTGTGTTTTTCTAGGGATCACTGTCATTCAGGGATGTGACTGTGGGCTTCACCCAGGAGGAGTGGCAGCACCTGGACCCTGCTCAGAGGATGCTGTACAGGGATGTGATGCTGGAGAACTACAGCCACCTCATCTCAGTAGGTAGGTAGCGCTTATTTCCCATGTAGACTCCCAGTATACATGTCCTTTTTTATTTACAGAAACCTGTGGAATTTTTGTAGTATATAATAATATTTAGGTTTGGGATTTACAGGTCAAGGACAATTTATCCCTTTTGGGTACCAGAAAGAATGTGTTGTCCTCTGCCCCATAACAGGATGAGATGAGCTTTTTTTTTTTTTATTGTATACTCTTTGAGAACAGTGTATCAAAGACCCTGACATTCATCCAATTTGTCTCATGTCATATAATTCTGATTCACAGGGTTTTGCATCCCTAAACCAGAAGTGATCCTCAAGTTGGAGCAAGGAGAGGAGCCATGGATATTGGAGGAAGAGTCCCCAAGCCAGAGTGTCCCAGGTGAGTCCGGGAGTATGAGCCAGACGGAGTTTAGGAGGAAACCAGATCACAAAGGGGTAGTTCAGAGATTAAGGCCATTGAAATGGTCTTTAGGCATCATGTTTTAGTGGCTCTGGACCTTTGGAAGTAGCATGTTAACATGACTCAAATATCCAGTGTCACTGAATCGTGCAGTGTCTCCCCAGTGTCACTCTTACACACAAATGGTATCCTTTTTTTTAACAGATGTTTAAGTGTTCAAGTAAATAAAGTTTTGTATATGCATACACCCATATAGCCATTGTCAAGGTGAACATATGGAACATTTTTTTAGCACCCAAGAAGGCTCCCTGGTGTCCTCCTCCCAGTAAATAACATCTCTCCCTTCTATTATCATAGATCAAGTTTGCCTGTTTTCCACTTCAGGTAACTGTAGTCATACAGTAGGTACTATGTATATATGTGCACTATGTATATACATACACACAATATATAAATGTGTATATATACTATGTGTGTGTGTGTGTGTGTGTGTGTGTGTGTGTGTGTGTGTGTGTGTGTAGTGTCTGCCGCCTTTGGATCAGTACTATGTCTGTGAGATATATATGTCATATACATTAGTAGTTTGTTTATTGCTTTATATTGCTGTGCAGCGTTCCATCGTGACTATCCCAGAATTTATCTGTCCATTCTATTATTGAAATATAATTAGGGCACATATTTGAAACATACTTGTTTTAAAATACATTTATTTTGCATTTGGGGGTATTTGAAAAATGGTGTTATATTTTTTAATTGAAGTATAGTTGATTTACAATATTACATTAGTTTCAGGTATACAACAGTGATTCAGTATTTTTGCAGATTATACTCCATTATAAGTTATTACAAGATAATGGCTATAATTCCCTGTGCTGTACAATATATCCTTGTTGCATATCTGTTTTATACATAGTAGTTTGTATCTGTTAAACCAAACACCTAATTTGTCCCTCCACCTTCAGTCTCCCCTTCAGTAACCCCTTCAGTAACCATGTTTTTTTTCTGTATCTGTGAGTCTGTTTCTGTTTTGCATATACATTCATTTGCACTATCTTTTTAGATTCTATATGTAATTGATATCATACAGTATTTGTCTTTTTCTGGCTTATTTCACTAAGCATGATATCCTCTAGGTCCATCCACATTCCTGCAAATGACAGAATTTACTTTTTTTTTATGACTGAGTACTCTTCTGTTGTATGTGTGTATATATATGTGTGTGTGTGCATGTGTGTGTGTATATATAATTTTCTTTATCCAGTTGTCTGTCAATGGGCACCTATGTTGCTTCCGTGTCTTGGCTATTGTAAATGCTGCTGTGAACATTGGGGTGCATGTATCCTTTAAAATTAGTGTTTTCATTTTCTCCGGATATATACCCAGGAGCATTATCTGCAAATAGTGACAGTTATACCTCTTCCCTTCCAATTTGGATACCTTTTATTTTTTCTTTGTGTCTGTGATTGCTGTGGATAGGACTTCTGATACCGTGTTTAAATAGAAGTGGCAATGGTCTGCATCTTTGTCTTGTTCCTGGAAATAACAGGAAGGCTTTCAGCTTTTCACCATTGAGTATGATGTTGGCTATGGGTTTGCCATAAATGGCCTTTATTATGTTGAGATATGCTCCCTCTATACCCACTGTGATGAGAGTTTTTATCGTGAAAGAATGTTGAATTTGGTCAAATGCTTTTTCTGTGTCTAGAAAAAGCATTTTTTCTTTCATTAATGTGGTGTGTCACATTGATTTGCGGATATTGATCCATCCTTGCATCCCTTGAATAAATCTACCCACTTGATCATGGCATATGATCCTTTTTATATAATGTTGAATTTGGTTTGCTAATGTTTTATTGAGGATTTCTGTATCTATTTTCCTCAGAGATATTGGTCTGTACTTGTGTCTGGTTTTGGTATCAGGGTAATTGTCACCTTGTAGACTGAATTTGGGAGTGTTCCATTCTCTGCAGTTTTTTCAAATAGTTTGAGAAGGGTAGGTATTAGTAGTTTGTTATGTGTTTGGTAGAATTCCCCTGTGAGCCACCCAGTCCTGGACCTTTGTTTGCTGGGAGTTTTATTAGAAAAACAAACTATTGTGGGTTTTTGATTTGTAGTTACCATGTGGTTCATATATGTTGACCTAGAACTGTATTTATTTTAAACTTATAGTCATTTAAATTCAGGCACATTCTAGAAGATCTACATTCCCCCACGTTTTGGTTTTTAACATATTTTACATCTTCATGTGTATCTCTTAACTGTTTATTGTAGTTAGTTTATTTTACAAATGTTGTCTTTTAACTTTCACAGTAGCTTATTTTACTACATTTTTGCCTTTTCTGGTGGGATTTTCTCCATTCTATAGTTTCTTATTTCTTGTTGTACCTTCCTCCCACCTTTTTTCACTTAAGGAAGATCCTTTAACACTTCTTATAAGGTCAGTTTAGTATTGATGACTGTTATAGTTTTTGCTTGTCTGAGAAGTTCTTTATCTCTTCTTCAATTCTGAATGATAATCTTGCTGGGTGGAGTATCCTATGTTGGAAGGTTTTCCCTTTTAACACTTTAAATATCTCATGCCACTCCCTTCTGGCCTGAAAAATTTCTGCAGACAAATCAGCTGATACCCTTATTGGGGTTTCTTATACGTGACTCTTTCTTGCTGCCTTTAGAATTCTCTTTATCTTTAATGTTTGCCATTTTAATTATGATATGTCTTGGTGTAAGTCTCTGGGTTTTTCTTGTTTGGGACCCTCTGTGCTTCCTGGACCTGAATATCTATTCTTTAGGTTCAGGGTTTTGAGCCATAATTTCATCAAATATGTTTTCTACCTGTTTTTTATTTCTTCTCCTTCTGGTACCCCTATAATGAGAGCATTAGTATGCTTGATGTTGTCCCAGTGGTCCTTTATAAACTATCCTTCTTTTTTTAAGTTTTTCTTTTTGCTAATCTGATTAGATTTCCATTATTTTATCTTCCAGATCACTTCTGCATCCTTCTCTATCACCTATTCTGCTGTTAATTCCATCTAGTGTATTTTTCATTTCACTAATTGTGTTTTTCACCTCCAAGTGTTTTTTTTCTGTTTTCTAGTTCCTTGTTAAAATTCTTACTGTGTTCATATATTCTTTTCACTAGTTCAGTTATCATGCTTATTACTAATGCTTTACTATCTTTAGTAAATTATATCTGTTTCATTAGTTGATTTTGTTAGGGTTTTCTTCTTGTTCTTTTGTTTGAAACAAATTCCTTTCTCTTCTCATTTTTCTTAACTTTCTCTGTCTTTGTGAAATTAGGGGAAACAGTTACCTATCCTGGTCTTGGATTGGTGTCCTTGGGTGGGTCACTATATGGTCTATGTGTGCCCAGTGGCTTTGGTGGGAGTATCTCCCCCCAGGGTATTCTGGCACCTACACCTTGCTGAGGGCTAGGGCTGGAGGTGGAGGGGCTAGAAGCCAGGTGTCAGCCAGGGCTCCTCCTATGCTCAGTGGTCGACACTGCCTACCAGGGCCAGGGCCGGTGTCAGGTCTTAAGTTAGTGGAGCAGAAGCCTGGAGGGTTGGGTCAGAGCTGGTTCCGTTCCCCAGAAGGCCAGTGGTTGGAGCAAGAGGGACTGGCGTGTGTGCCCAGTGCGAGCCAGAACACTGACTTGTCCTGGCCCACAAGTCAGTGTTCTAGGACACTCCTGATCTGCTGCCCCTCCCTGCACTGGTAGTGGCCCCCCCTCATACCATTCAGAGGTAGTGTCAGGTCCAACCTAGCTCCATGCCCCGAACTGCATGGGCTCCTCAGTAGCAACAGCCTTTGCCCTAGTGGGGAGCTGCACTGTGGAGCAAGAAGGGCTGGAGCGGGTGCTTTGTGTGGGCTGGGGCACGTGCTGGGTCAGTTGCAGGAACCAGCCCAAATTCTGCAGTCTCAGTCTGCTTCCTCTGCCTGTTCCCTGAGCAAGCAAGTGTGTGCACTTCAAGAGCAGAGTCCAAGTTTCTCACAGCTCCCCACACCGCAGGTCCCACTGGTCTTCATACCAGCCAAGAGGCCTTATCTTCCTGGTGTCGGACCCCAGGGCTAGGCTGCCCAATAAGGGGTTGGAACTGCTTCCCGGCCCGCCCCCCCCAGGGAGGATCTTTGAGCCTCCTCTTCTGTGTCCCCTCCTAGGGGCACAGGTCCTGAACTGATTGTTTCTCTTCCCTTCCTTCCCAAATCTATGAATCTTTTTAATAGCCTTAGTTGTGTAAGAGTCTTTCTGCCAGTCTCCACATTGTTTTCAGTGAGACCTGCTCCAAAATAGATGGTTCCTGGGGGGAGGTGAGCTAAGTGTCCTCTTCTGCTGCCATCTTGATTTCCTCTTCTGTAAGTATTCTTGTGTATGTCTTTTGGAGGACCTAAACTCTTATTTTTGTTAGCTGTAGAGCCAGAAATATACTTAGCTTTAGTAATATTTAAACTGTTTTCCAAAGTAATATTTAAACTGTTTTCCACCAGCTATGTAAGAGTTCCAGTTACATTACATCCTTCTGAGAACTTGATAGTCAGTCTAATTAATTTTATTCATTCTAGTCATTGTGGTGTGTTACTAAGTTTTAATTTCCATTTCTCTGATGACTAATGATGTTGAGCATCTTTTCATATGTTTGTTGCTTATTTGGATATCTCCTTTAGTGAAGTGATTATTCAGGTCATTTACTTTTTTTATATTACTAGGTTGTTGGTCTCTTACTGATTTAGAAATGTTTAACAATATATATATTCTGGGTATGAATCTTTTGTCAAACTTCATGTATTGAAAAGTAGCTTCTCAGTTACATCTTATCAATCACTTTCTTAATGATATCTTCTCATAAACAGAAGCTTATTAAAAAGACTGTCCTTCCTTCCACTGAATTGTGGTTTTTTTTGCAATTCACCTTTTATTTCCTTTTTCTTTTAACGACTATGTAACTAGAACCCAAGTTTGTGGATGAAGAGATAACCGTGACAGACAGGCCCCTTAGAGAATGAAGGGAGTTCACTCAGACATCCAGAGTTAACACACTGTGTTCCCCAACGTTGGAGGTTTGCTGTAGAGCTGGGCAGTTTTAAACAGTTGACGTTTCTATGTTTGGGCAGCCTAAGAGTGCTTGTATGATAATCATATAAGATGGTGAGGTGGGCATGGGCCCCAATTACTTATTACCTCTTTTCACATGGTGGAGCTAAGTGAAACTGTTAAAAAAAAATATTTCTCCAGCTTTTAAAAATACAAAGAATGATTTCCAGAATTCCCCAGGAAGTAAGAACTGTTCCTTTTGAGTTGAAGAACATATTGTATTTTCTACTTCACTGCAGAGGTACTTCCTACTCTAAAATATCATCATCTTTTCATCCACATACAAATTGTGGAACAGAGGGCAACTGGGGCCAGGCACGGAGTATGAAGAGGAATAATTTCACATCAGGTGGGCTGGAAGCCAATAGCTGAGTTTTTTTTAAATTTTTTATTGGAGTATAGTTGATTAACAATGTTGTGTTAGTTTCAGGTATACAGCAAAGTGAATCAGTTTTAAATATATATATGTATCCATTCTTTTTCAGATTCTTTTCCCATATAGCTTATTACAGAATATTGAGTAGAGTTCCTTGTGCTGTAAGGTAGGTCCTTATTAGCTACATAGTAGTGTATATATGTCAATCCCAATCTCCTAATTTATCACTTGCCCCCATATTTCCCCTTTGGTAACCATAGGTTTGATGTCGAGATCTGTGAATCTCTTTCTGTTCTGCAAATAAGTTCATCCATTTCATTGTAAAATTAGATTCTACATATAAGTGATATCATACGATATTTGTCTTTCTCATTCTGACTTACTTGGCTTAGTATATGATAACCTCTAGGTC
Organism: Tursiops truncatus; assembly: GCF_011762595.2. Lineage (NCBI taxonomy): Eukaryota > Metazoa > Chordata > Mammalia > Artiodactyla > Delphinidae > Tursiops > Tursiops truncatus. Next base: position 73,461,753 of record NC_047049.1, on the reverse strand, counting down.
CATCCATGTTGCTGCAAATGGCATTATTTCATTCCTTTTTATGGCTAATATTCCATGGTATATATATGTACCACATCTTCTTTATCCATTCCTCTGTTGATGGATGTTTATGTTGCTTCCATCTGTTGGGTATTGTAAATAGTACTGCTATGAACATGGCCGGGGCAGGGTGTGTGTGTGTGTATCTTTTCGAAGTATGGTTTTCTCTAAGTATATGCCCAGTAGTGGGACTGCTGGGTCGTAGGGTAGTTCTATTTGTAGTTTTTTAAGGAACCTCCATACTGTTCTCCATAGTGGCTGTATCAATTTACATTCTCACCAACAGTGCAGGAGGGTTCCCTTTTCTCCACACCCTCTCCAGCATTTATTGTTTCTAGATTTTTTTGATGATAGCCACTCTGACCAGTGTGAGGTGATACCTCATTGTGGTTTTTGATTTGCATTTCTCTAATGATTAGTGATGTTAAGCATCCTTTCATGTGTTTGTTGGCAATCTGTATATCTTCTTTGGAGAGATGTCTATTTAGGTCTTCTGCCCATTTTTGGATTGGGTTGTTTTTTTGATATTGAGCTGCATGAGCTGCTTGTAAATTTTGGAGATTAATCCTTTGTCAGTTGCTTCGTTTGCAAATACTTTCTCCCATTCTGAGGGTTGTCGTTTGGTCTTGTTTACAGGTTTCCTTTGCTGTGCAAAAGCTTTTAAGTTTCATTAGGTCCTGTTTATTTCTGTTATTATTTTCATTACTCTAGGAGATGTATCAAAAAAGATCTTGCTGTGATTTATGTCAGAGCATGTTCTGCCTATGTTTTCCTCTAAGAGTTTTATAGCATCCGGCCTTACATGTGAATTGCAGTTTTATCTTTGTCATCTATCAGGTGATCATATATGTATGTTTCTGGGCTTTCTTTACTGTTCCATTGACTGATTTATCCATCTTTATGACAATACCACACTGTCTTTTATTATAATATTATAAGTCTTGACATCTGGCAGAGTTAACCTTCTAGGTTTGCTGTTTTCTTCAAGATTCTTGGGTATTCTACAGCATTAATGTTGCCAAGAACATCTTTAGTCTACACAATGTATTAAAATGATATCTATGTTTTTAGACATTCTGGACAATTCTATACTGTTATAGGTCTTTTGTATTTTCATTAACAAGGTGATTCTAAAATTTAATTTCCATAAATACAGACACACCTGTTAGGACGTTATTTGGGATTGCATCACTCATTTGGGGGAGAACTGACATCTTGACCAGGGTATACCTCTACTTAGGTCTTTAAATTCTCAGTTGAGCAGTTTTGCTGATTTTTCTTTAAATATATTCCTAAATATTTTATATTATTTTTGTCTTTATACTAGCATTAAACAACTATAGAAAAAACAGTACAAATAGTATATAGAAAAACTTTATGTTTGCACATTTACCTTGTATCCTGCAACCTTGCTGATGAATTCACTTTTTCTGGTAGTTGTTTTGTAGATTTGTAAAAATTTTCTATGTCAACAATTCTGTCATTTATGAATACAGACTTTTTTGCCTTTTGTACTGGCATTCCTAGCCAGTAGAGTGTCGTACAGAAGTTCTGACCTCAGGGAGATACTGTTCAGTATGTTACCATTAATTTTGATGTTAAGGATTTCTGTAAATGCCCTTTATCATTTTAAGGACGTTCTCTTCTAGTCCTCGAGTTTTTAAAAAAAAAACATGAATTCAGTTTTGTCAAATGCTATCTATCTCTGTATGCGATAAATCATATGGCTTCTCCTACTTATTCTGTTTGTACTGGTGAGTAGTCTTGATTAAACCAATCTCATATTTCTGAAATACATCATCCTTGATCAGAATGTATTCAGTTTTTATAATCACTGAGTTTTTCTGTGTGTATTCTGTAGCTATCCTTTGTTGTAATCTTTCCAGGTTTGGGGTTGGAGACTGTTCTATTTTCGTAAGATGAGTTGAGCATTGTTTCATGATGATTTTTCAAGATTGTGTTATTTATTTGCAAATTCAAAAAGCCATTTCAGTCTGAAGTTATTTTTATGGAGATTTAAAATTTCAGAGTTAAATTTTTTACCTTGATTAATATCATAAATACAATACATGTAGTTTCTGGAACAGAACACATGGTGAAATATTATTTACGTAAAACCAAATAACAACTGTGTAGTTCCAACGTACCTTAATATCTTACTCTTGGTGCAGTGAGACAGAAGCTAGGTGTCCTACACATACACACAAAGTTGGTATTGCAGGTGAAGAACACTGATAAAATGAATCTGGGCTTGCTCCTGTAGAAGGGAGAGGTAGCTGTCCCACTCTTTTAAAAGGAGAAAGAAAAACCTTTGCTCCCTTGGGGAGGATCCTGAATTCTTTCTTTAACCTTTTGGTATATAAATTTCTTCAGGGGAAAAAAAAGACCACTGTCTCCAGCTTCACACCTAGGATGTCATCAGGGCTCCCAGGTTTCAGCACCTGCACTGAAATGTAAATCTCTCTAGAGTTCTACCCTTAATAATTACTCTCCCAATCTCATTCTTTGACCTTAGGTTCCAAGTTTCATTAACATTTGCTCACAAAGGCCTAACTGTGTAGAAAAGTAACATTATTTTCCAGAGTCCCACAGTGCTACTCATTTTACTTCTCCATAGGTGACTTCTGGCCGGTTTTTCTACCTATGTGCTCTTCCTCATTTTGTTTTAGCCTTTTAACAATGAAGGTCTGTGGTAGAAAGCTGGATAGTTTCCTCTTCAAATTCTTCTCTTAGCCTTTTGCCTGGCCCAGCTGTACCCAGGTGCAGCAGGGTATACTAATATTTTGCCTACACTTTGCCTTGGTCTGCAAGGAAGAAGTCTGTGGCACATTTTGCCATCCATACAACTCTGGCCAGTCAGTTGAAGCTGATTTAAATGCCTTCCAGGCTGAGGCGAGATCATGTATCATTTCAGCTAAATTTAGGAAAAAATTCCACACCTCTTTCTAGTGGAATAACAGCACTATAGGTAAAACTCCTCACAGACTGAGAGTCTGAGGTCTCTTTCTTACACTACCAGGTGTTTGCACAAATACTTGAACATTTCTGATAACTATCCCTATGTGCAAATCACACACATATTCTGATGTAGTAGCCACAAAGTAACACAAAGCTGTTTTTTAAAAATTACCCTTGTGAATGATGTCAGCATCATGGCAGTTTGAGATATTCATTTTGTCACTCCCCTTCAACCATCTGTAACTCAAGAAATCCTCTGCCCAACACACCAGGACACCAAAGAAAGAGTTCCATACATCATTACATCTACAGGTGGGTGGATGAACACAGAGGAGACAGAACCAGGGTAACAGCAAGGAGTAGATGACAGCAGATGAAAATGAGCAATTTATAGGGGATTAACAGCTGGGCTTACCCAAAGAAAAATATAGTCATTCTAGATTTGTAAAATGATGGCTAAAAAATATGTTTTGTCTCAGTGATACTTTAAAAAAATATATTGTCGGGCTTCCCTGGTGGCACAGTGGTTGAGAGTCCACCTGCCGATGCAGGGGACATGGGTTCATGCCCTGATCCGGGAAGATCCTGCATGCCGCAGAGCGGCTGGGCCCATGAGCCATGGCCACAACAGTGAGAGGCCTGCATACCACAAAAAAAAAAAAAAAATATATATATATATATATATATATATATATATATATATATATATATATATATATATATATAGTCAGTTCTCAAGGGCTTAATTTCCCAAGTATACAAACAGCTCATACAACTCAACAACAAGAAAATGGGCAGAAGACCTAAATAGACGTTGCTCCAAAGAACACAAAGATGATGATAGTCAATAGGCACATGAAAAGATGCTCAACATCACTAATTATTAGAGAAACGCAAATCAAAACTACAATGAGGTACCACCTCACACTGGTCAGAGTGGCCATCATTAAAATGTCTACAAATAACATGCTGTAGAGGGTGTGGAGAAAATGGAACCCTCCTACACTGTTGGTGGGAATGTAAATTGATACAGCCACTATGGAGAACTCTATGGAGGTGGAGGTTCCTCAAAAAACTAAAAATAGAATTGACATATGATCCCACAATCCCACTCCTAGGCATATATCCAGACAAAACTCTAAGATACATGCACCCCAATGTTCATAGCAGCCAGCACTACTTACAATAGCCAAGACATGGAAGCAACCTAAATGTCCACTGACCGAGGAATGGATAAAGAAGATGTGGTACATATATACAATGGAATCTTACTCAGCTATAAAAAAAAAGAATGAAATAATACCATTTGCAACAACATGGATGGACCTAGAGATTATCATACTAAGTGAAATAATTCAGAAGGAGAAAGACATATACCACATCACTTATATGTGGAATATAAAATATGACACAAACGAACTTACATATGAAACAGAAATAGACTCACGGATATAGAGTACAGACTGGTGGTTGCCAAGGGGGAGGGATGGAGTGGGTGTTTGGGATTAGCAGATGTAAACTAGGATATATAAGAGTGGATAAACAACAAGGTCCTCCTGTACAGCACAGGGAACTAGATTTAATATCCTGTAATTAACTATAATGGAAATGAATATGTAAATGTATATATATATATACATATATATATATATATGTATATATATATAAAAATAACTGAGTCACTTTTCTGTATACCAGAAACTAACATTGTAAATCAACTATACTTCAATAAAGTAAATTTTTAAATATATACTGTCAGTTTTTGGACATTAAACTCAAGGATATAGAATACTGTAGATAGCAGAGGAGTAAAAACAACCACAGATAATCATAAGGTAAAGGTAAAAGAAATTTCTAGGACCAGGTTTAGAATTTTATTCCTTAAGGTTTTCATGGTATACAGAGATGTTGAAACATGGATATGAAAGCAGGATTGAAAACTGATACGAAGGTGAAATCTGGGGGAAAGCCAGAAGGGATTGAAACAGGGTTTGATGGTCAGGAGAGGTCCACTGCTGACCAACTCTGATGTAAAGGGAACATACCATACCTACAATAGAGCTGTAAGTCTGAATCTGTGGCAAGTTTGCTCTTTTGTTGCTTATTTTTATTCCTCATGAATCAGAGCTAGAAAAGAAGTACTGTTCCTTTATGAGTTAGGGCTCTTAGAATATTGATTTCTTGCTGCTGGGTAGAATGGAAAAGAGAGAGAAGACTGGACATATACACTCTTGTCATATTCTAGGCATGGAAGAGATAAGACCTAAACTGATCAACTCCCCGAAACCTAATGCTAACTATTTCCTCCAAATATCCTTGTGAACTAATCTTTCTTGTCACTTTATTTCAGAATTAATTAATAGCAGTAGAAACTATTCAAGAAAGAAGTTTGATGAGTTTAACAAAGGTAGAAAATGGTTCCATGATGAAAAGCATGAAGGAATTCACTCTGAAGAGAAACTTTATGAATATAATAAAAATGGGAATGGCCTCTGTCTTAATGAAGACTCTGTTCAGCATCAAAAAATTCAAATTTTGGAGCAACCTTTTGAATACAGTGAATGTAGGAAAGCTTTCCAAGAGAATTCACTCTTTGTTATACATAAGAATCCTTACACAGGACAGAACACCTGTGAATACACTGAATACAGAAAAACCTTCTGTGATATGTCATCTCTCTTTGCTCATCAGAGAACACATCCAAAAGAGAATCATTATGAATTTAATGAATGTGGAGAAAATTTCTTTGAGGAATCCATTCTCTTTGAACATAATGTTCACCCTTTGAGCCAGAAGTCAGATCTCATTCCAATTCAGAGAAGCCACTCAATTGACAGTATTATTGGATATAATGAATGCGGAAACTTTTTCAATGAAAAATTAGTCTTTGGCATACAACAGAGCATACAAACAGGAGAAAAACCCTATGAATGTCATGAATGTGGAAAAACCTTCAACAAGAAGTCAGCCCACACAAGACATCGGAGAACCCACACTGGGGAAAAATCCTGTGAATGTCATGAATGTGGGAAAACTTTCTGCAAGAATTCAGACCTCATTAAACATCAGAGAATTCATACAGGGGAGAAACCTTATGAATGTCAAGAATGTGGAAAATCCTTCAGTGAAAAGTCAACCCTCACCCAACATCATAGAACACACACAGGGGAGAAACCATATGAATGTCATGAATGTGGAAAATCCTTCTCATTTAAGTCAGTCCTTACTGTACATCAGAAAACACACACAGGGGAGAAGCCCTATGAATGCTATGAATGTGGGAAGGCCTTTCTCAGAAAATCAGACCTCATTAAACATCAAAGAACTCACACAGGAGAAAAACCTTATGAATGTAATGAATGTAGGAAATCCTTCTCTGAGAAGTCAACGCTCACTAAACATTTGAGAACTCATACAGGCGAGAAGCCCTATGAATGTACTGAATGTGGAAAATTTTTCTGCTACTACTCAGGTTTCACAGAACATCAGAGGAGACATACAGGAGAGAAACCTTTTGGGTGTAATGAATGTGGGAAAAACTTCCGTCAGAAATCAGCCCTAATTGTTCATCAGAGAACTCATGTAAGACAGAAACCCTATGAATGTAATGAATGTGGAAAGTCATTCTGCGTGAAGTCAAAACTCACTGCACATCATAGAACACACACAGGGGAGAAACCCTATGAATGTAATGTTTGCAGGAAATCATTCTATGTGAAGTCAAAACTTACTGTACATCAGAGAACACATTTGGGAAGAAACCCTATAAATATAATAAATGAGGGAAGTCACTCTGGGTGAAGTCAAGAGTTTATATAACAAAGAACACAAAGCAGGGAGAAAAATCTATTAAGATTTTGAGAACATCTTTGGTCTAAAGTCAGTTCTCGTAATACAGCAGAGAACTTACAGAGGGAAGAAAATAATATGAAGATATTCTGGACATAGGAAAATTTTCTACTGGAATTTGAACCATACAGTGCATCAGAAAGCTCAGAGTACAGAAAACCTATTGGTGAATGAATACAGGGAACCTTCTGCCCAAAGCCACACCTCACTAAACATCAGAGAAATCACACAGGGTAGAAACCTCTATCAGTATTCATAAAGAAGACTTCATCCACAGGCCAGAGAAAAGGCACAAACTATATAGCAAATTATAGGAAAGCATTTACTATGAGTTGGTGTTTTATTGGACTTGTGTGAAATGTTTGAAGTAGCATTTCAGTGGATATCAGATAGTAATTTAAGTGGGTAGAAGCTTTAAGTTAAACCTAAGCTTATCATACATCAGAAATTTTGAACTGAAGTGTCTAGCATTTAGGAAATGTGGAGAATGTTTGCATTTAGACATAGCATTTATACAATTTGGCCTATTGCTGGGTGTGCTATTCCTTCCACTTTAAGGTACTGGATATCAGCTGGAACCAGGGGGTTATAAGCAACTCACATGTTTATTGCTGAGGCATATGGAAAGCAAGGGAAGATTTTTAGCAAGGGGACCCACCTGCAAGAAGATTTTCTGATGTCCAGGTAGAGAGAGATACCCTGGTCTTGGTGATATACATAGGACAGGAGCTTGCCAGCAGGATTTCTGATTAATTGTGAGGCTGACTAATTTTGAGTGGCCTGTCCTGAAATGGTGGATCAAAGGGGCAATGTAGGTTCCTTGAATGCAGCTACCTGGTGTAGTGGAAGTGGTATGAAATATAGGTAGTTTCTGCCTTACCAGTGTTTAACAGTTTGGCCAGATGCCATCCTGCTGTGAAGTGACTTACTGCAACCAACTTAACATGTTTCTTTAAAAAGCAGAACATTCATGTACAAACATATACATTGTTAAGTATGGAACTTTAAAAAGCACAAATAGATTTTACTACTGAGTAAGATACAGTAGTTTGCAGCAGACCAGTGCACTCACTAAGAACAACTAGAAAAGCAGTTCACAAAAAGCATCTATTTACTTGCAACCTATTGCAGAAGCAAAGAGGGCTAGAATGGTAATATTCAGGAAGGGAGTGAATGACAGAAAGTATATGGGAAAATATAGCTGTTTTTCCTGGGAGCACTTGCCAATTCTGGCTACAGGGAGGAACCTGAATATTGGGCTTGGCTCAGGCAGAGGGCTATAGCTTGGTGGGGCAAGGGGGGTTAGGGTGCAGGGAGACCAGAAGCCAGGGAATGGTGACCTTTGCCTGTCAAGGCTGGAGTGAAAAATTCTGAAACATGAGAGGCTTCAAACACATAGCCAGTTTCTCAAAATTTTGAGAATACTGACACAGGGCAGGAACTTGAAAATCTAATCTCAAAAACACAAGTAGATTTTCTTTTTCAGTACTGAGAAAAAAATGAATAGAATTCAGGAACTGCCAGGAGGATGGGCCCCTGGCAAACACAGCATGCTATCAATAAAAGCACAAGGTCATACCAGAGGTAGATTATACCTTACCCAAACTGCAAACAATCTGAGTCATATTTAAAAATCTACCAGAAAGAAAACTCATAGGAACAGATGGCTTCACTGCACTTGTTCTAAATATTAAAAAAAGACATAATACCAAACTTTTATAAACTTTTCCAGAGATAGGAAGATAGGAACTTCCCTGTTCACTTTATGAGGCCAGTACAACTTTGATACCAAAACCTTTAAGACATTTCAGGAAAGTAAAGTTACAGACCACTATCTTATGAATTTAGATACAAAATCCTAAAATTAAAAAAATTCCAGCCATATCAAAGGACAATATATCTTGACTAAATGATGTTCACTAGAGGAATCAAAGGATAGATTTAGTATTTCAAATTCAATCCATTTGGCCTTCTACTCCTCTCTCTCATTCTCCTTTCTCCCTTTGCACTTTGTATATTTCTCTTCTGCCTTCCCTTCCTAGCGTTGAAGAGGCAGAATAGGCCTGCCGTGAGGGATGAGAAAGGTGTTGTGGTGATGTGCCAACCTGCATCAAGAGTGCTGGGGGCAAACGGAAGAGATGGTTAGCATGGCTGAGATACTGGTAACATTGAGCAGATAAGTAAATGTATTGAAGATGATGAAAGCCAGGTTCCTCACTGTTAGAAAAGGTATCTGTAAAAATGGAAAGGGGGGAAGGTAGAAAACCACCTGGAGTGTTGGACTGGAATGATACTCATTTTAACTACACAGAAATAATTATAGTAGTCATTGTGTGTGTGTTTGTATGTATTTTATGGATCTGTCTACTGACATCTCAGTAGCACTGAGCACACCAATTACCAGGTTATTAATTACTAAATACTATCCTCCCACCAAAAATGGAGGAGGTCTCTGGAGTGATAGCTTATTCCAAGTCAGAGATGGGGAGAAATATCTACCAGACAATAAGAAAATGTTCTAAGAATTATGGAAACATGTCAAAAGAACCACCTTGGACAGGTTCCAGTGGCCAAATTTGAGACAGTTTGATCAAAACAAATAAAAATAGCATCATAATATAAGTGACTTAAAAATGTGAATCCAATAATTTGTACAGATATAAATAAGTGAATAAATACATAGAGGAGGGAAAGCTTTCTTTATAAGCCAACTAATAAACGTAGGAGGAATAATGGCAATAGAAGAAACACTATTTGGCAACCATCATACTGGTGGTTGATTCAGTAAGTAGGTGCCAACATAGGCTAGAGTTTGTGGGTAGAAGTTTAATGAAGAACAGGTATTGGCATTATCTCCAAATATTTCGCCACAAAATACTAATCAACTACCAAGGTGAAAATGGTGATTTTTATGATAAACCTGGCAGACACCAACATAAGTGATCAAAGTTCACTTCACCAATGGTAGGACAGGTCAACGTAATGTACTCCCTGGTGAGATGCTCTGAGAAGAGCCAACACATTTGTGCTGCATTCTTACCAAGAAAGCATAGCCAGAGTATGCTAATGCGGAAATATCAGATGAACCCCCTTGAAAGGTTATATTATAGAATGTAAAGCCTGTATTTAAATTGTCAAGGACATAAAAGGAAAAGACTGGGAGACTGTTCCAGGTTGGACTAGACTGAAGATGTTTTAAAATAAAAACAAAAAGGAAAAATAGAATAGTTGGGACAATAAAGAGTGTGTAAATTCGATGGTAGTGTTTATTTCCAGACTTGGGTCCATAGGTAAGTAAGTGTTTTGTTTCAGGAAAATACACACTCAAGTACATAGGGGAAACGAAGTCTCGTGTCTGCAGGTTATTTTCAAATGCTTTAGAAAAAGAGTAATGAGTGTGTGTGTGTAGACACAGAGTTCAAGTATGTGCTCAAGGGACAGATGGAGGAAATGCAGTGCACAGGGGGAAATGGGAATGAGTTTTTTCTACTAGTGACTTTAGTAAGTTTGAAATCATATCCAAGCAATACTTAAAAGTTTAAGTTAATTGATGTAGCCTACCACATTAAAAAAAAAATAAGTTAAACAATATTAGTGTCTCAGTAGGTGTGGAAAACATTTGATAGAACTTTACACACATTCATGATTAAAAAACTACACTAGGAATAGAAGGAAACTTCATTAAAAACAAGTAAAAAGCTAATATACAACAAACATCAAATTAAGTAGACGAATACTGGAATATTTCTTCCTGATATTAATAATGGGACAAGGACCTCCCTGGTGGTGCAGTGGTTAAGAATCAGCCTGCCAGTGCAGGGGGCACGGGTTCAAACCCTGGTCCAGGAAGATTGCCACATGCCACTGAGCAACTAAGCCTGCGTGCCACAACTACTGAAGCCCGCGTGCCTAGAGCCCGTGCTCCACAAGAGAAGCCACTGCAATGAGAAGCCCGCACATCACAACAAAGAGTAGCCCCCACTTGCCACAACTAGAGAAAGCCCGCACGCAGCAATGAAGACCCAATGCAGCCAAAAATAAATAAATTTAAAAAAATAATAATGAGACAAGAATGCTTGTTACTGCCACCACTACTATCTAACAGTGGACTGAAGGTTTTAGCTAGGTCAGGTCAGTAAGGCCAAATAAAAACAAAAATAAGACCTAAAAACTGGGAGGATTGAAGTAAAACTCATTATTTGCAGGTAATACCATTGTTTACATTTAAAAGTCTATGGAAAAATTATTAGAAATATGTGAATTTAGCAAACTGGCTATATAAAAATTATATTTTTATGTATAAACAACCAATAGAAAAATTAAATGATGCCAGGAGAATTGCATCCTTCCTGGATAGGGTGGCAAAGAACAGATTTATTCTCCTGCCTGGCATAATTGGGGAAAGGGGAAACAGAAAAATAAAGGAAATAATTATGTTCAAGTCACTGGACATACAATAGCCCTAAAACAGTTCCAGAAATCCAAAAAGTGCATCACAAAATTAAGAGAAGTTCAAAGACAAAAATAAATGAAAGGGTGTTAAGAATGACTTGTGGGGAGAAGACAAGATGGCAGAGTAGAAGGAAGTGAACTCACTCCTTACGGAACCATCAAAATCACAATGAACTGCTGAACAACCACTGCCAAAAAATAAATAAATAAATAATGCTAGAACCTACCAAAAAAGATACCCTACATCCAAAGACAAAGAAGAAGCAACCAAGAGACAGTAGGAGGAGCACAATCACAATAAAATCAAATCTCATATATGCCGGGTGGGCGACTGACAAACTCGAAAACAGTTATACCACAGTTCTCCCACAGGAGTGAAAGTTCTGAGCTCCCAGCCTGGGGGTCTGACAACAGGAGGAGGAGCCCCCAGAGAGTCTGGCTTTGAAGGCCAGCGGGGTTTCATCACAGGAATTCCGCAGGACTGGGGTAAACAGAAACTCCACTCTTGGAGGACGCACAAGGGTCTTGTGTGTACCAGGACCCAGGGAAAAAAGTGGTGACCTCATGAGAGACTGGGCTAGACTTACCTGCTCGTGTTGGAGGGTCTCCTGCAGAGGCAGGGTTGGCTGTGGCTCACTGCAGGGACAAGGACATTGGTGGCAGCAGTTCTGGCAAGTACTTACTGGCCTAAGCCCTCTTGGAGGCTGCCATTTTCTCACCAAGACCTGGCCCCACCCAACAGCCTACAGGCTCAGTGCTGGGACACCTCAGACCAAACAACCAACAGGGCAGGAACACAGCCCCACCTAACAGCAGACTGGCTGCTTAAAGTCCTCCTGAATAAACTGCTGCCTGATAAACACCCCAACATGGCCCTGCCTACCAGAACGACAAGACCCAGTTCCACCCACCAGGGCGCAGGTACCAGTCCTTCCCACCAGGAAGCCTGCATAAGTCTCTTAGCCAGCCTCATCCACAAGGGGGCAGGTAGCAGAAGCCAGAAGGAACTACAACCCTGCAGCCTTCAGAATGGAAACTGCAATCACAGAAAATTAGACAAAATGAGACAGCGGAGGAATACGTCCCAGATGAAGGAAAAAGATACAACCCCAGAACACCACCTAAGTGAAGTGGAGATAGGCAATCTACCTGAAAAAGAATTCAGAGTAATGATAGTAAAGATGATCCAAGATCGTGGGGAAAAAATGGAGACATAGATGGAGAGGATACAAGAAGTGTTTAACAAAAACCTAGAAGAACTAAAGAACATACAGATGAACAATACAATAACTGAAATGAAAAATACACTAGAAGGAATCAATAGAATAACTGAGGCAGAAGAATGGATAAGTGAGCTGGAAGACAGAATGGTGGAAATCACTACCATGGAACAGAATAAAGAAAAAAGAATGAAAAGAAATGACGACAGTCTAAGAGACCTTGGGGACAACATTAAACACACAAACATTTTCATTATAGGGGTCCCGGAAGGAGTAAGAGAAAGGACCTGAGAAAATACACGAAGAGATAATAGCTGAAAACTTCCCTACCATGGGAAAGAAAATAGTCACCCAAGTCCAGGAAGGGCAGAGAGTCCCAGGCAGGATAAACCCAAGGAGAAACACGCCAAGACACATAGTAATCAAATTGACAAAAATCAAGGATGAAGAAAAAATATTAAAAGCAACAAGGGAAAGGCAACAGATAACGTACAAGGAAACTCTCCCATAAGGTTATCAGCTGATTTCTCAGCAAAAACTCTGCAGGCCAGAAGGGGGTGGCACAATGTATTTAAAGTTATGAAAGGGAAGAACCTACAACCAAGAATACACAGCAAGCTTCTCATTCAGATTCAACAGAGAAATCAAAAGCTTTTCTGACAAGCAGAAGCTAAGAATTCAGCACCACCAGACCAGCTTTGCAACAAATGTTAAAGGAACTTCTCTAGGTGGGAAAGAAAAGACCACAACTAGAAACAAGAAAATTATCAATGGAAGAGCTCACCAGTAAAGGCAAACATACAGTAAAGATAGTAAATTATCTGCACACAAATATGATATCAAAACCAGCAATTGTGAGGAGAGCACAAGTGCAGGATATTGGAAATGCATTTGAAATTAAAGATCAGCAACTTAATACAATCTTATTTTTTTGATATAGACTGCTATATCAAAACCTCATAGTAACTGCAACTGAAAATCTACAATAGATACACACAAAAAAGAAAAAGGAATCCAAACACAACACTAAAGTTAGTCGTCAGATCACAAGAGAACAAAAAAAGGAAGGGAAGAAAAAACACCTACAAAAACAAATCCAAAACAGTTAACAAAAATAAATGAAAGGATTTACTTAGTGTTGATGACTTTGAAGACTGATTTCTCCCTAAATTGAATGAGTAATTCAATGCAACCCTAACTGCCATCCAACAGCAAGTTTTGTTGTTGGAAATTATGAATTTAAAATGTATTTGCAGATGCAGTGACCAACAATAGCTGACACAGTCTGAAAATAGCAAAGTAAAGCTGCAGGACTCAGATTGCTACATAACTAGACTGTTACAGGCAGACCTCAGAGTTATTGGCTTGGTTCCGGACCACAGCAATAAAGTAAATATTGTAATAAAGCGAGTCACACTGCTTTCTCAGTGCATATAAAAGTTATGTTTAGGGCTTCCCTGGTGGCACAGTGGTTGAGAGTCTGCCTGCCGATGCAGGGGACACGGGTTCATGCCCCAGTCTGGGAAGATCCCACATGCCGCAGAGCGGCTAGGCCCGTGAGCCATAGCCGCTGAGCCTGCGTGTCCAGAGCCTGTGCTCCACAACGGGAGAGGCCACAACAGTGAGAGGCCTGCGAACCGCCAAAAAAAAAAAAAGGCAGTGGCATACTGGGAGGAGACAACTGCAGTGCATGTTTCTAACCAAGGATTCTTACACAAAATGTGTAAAGAGCTCCTATAAATCAAAAAAAGTCAGAAAAGTTAGCAGAAAAACGTAAATTGAACATAATTTACAATGAGTATATTTAACTGGCAAGTAAACATGTGAAAACTTGATTAGCTTCAGTAGCCATCAAGGAAAGGTAAATTATAACAAAAATTTAATACCACTACACACCAGAATGGCTAAAATGATTTTTTAAAAACTGATGAAGATATGAAGCAACTGGGATTCATACAAGTTTGGTGGAAATCTAAATTGTACACTTTGGGAAACAGGCTTTTTCTACTAAAGCTGAGCATGCATGTTAATTTCGGGGTTTTTGTTTTTTGTTTGTTTTGCTAGTTTTTTGTTGTCGTTTTTGGCCGTGCTGCGCAGCATGCGGGATCTTAAGCATGGAGTCCTAACCACTGGACTGCCAGGGAATTCCCCTATATTTTGGATGTGTAATTGTACTTCTAGGCATATATCCAACAGATAAATAAAAATATTTTTACTGAAAGAGTATTCACAGTAGTAGTATTCTCAATAGCCCGGATACAGACAACAGCACAAATGTCCACCAACACTAGAATGGATATATAAATGTGCTCTATTCACTCAGTGATACACTCTACAGGATTGAGAATGAACCAACCACAACTGCACGCATACAAAAGAAACAGCACAGAGGAGTATATACTGTATTTCACTCAAAAAGGCAAATTTAATATGTGGTGTTGGAAGTTGGGATGGTAGTTTCCTGGATGGTGACAAGTTGCAAGGATTGACTTGAGGGAGCTCCTCTGGTGTTAACAGTGTTCTGGTTTTTTATCTGCATATTGATTGTAGGTGTATTCACTTGGCAAAAGTTATTGTGAATATTTATATATATACTCATAGTTTAGTATAACTGTTCCTTAATAAAAAACAGAAAGTCTGAAATGTTGGCTCTCTGAAATCCCTCCAATAGTTTCTCAGTTCTTAAAAAACACACAACACAAATAAGATGATCCATTAGGATAACAGCAGTAAGTATGTATGTGAAGAATCCCCGTGTGTTGTGCTAAAGGTATGTGAATATATTACATAACATATTTTGTCCCCTTAGCTATGTGACAAAGATTTTTCACGTTAAATGCTAACCAATTTCTCTTAATATACATTTTAAGGCAAATAATATTTTACAGTTGTCAAGTTTACCTTACCTAGTATACGTTCTCTTATGGTTTCCTGGCATATATAAGTGCATATGGCCAGTGTTTTCTATTAACTCTTTAATAAAGAATTTAAACATTGTGTTTATTAAGTTTTCATGGCCTCAGCATCTACCAGTGGGTATCATGAAAATACTAATTAAACAAAATAAGCATTATCATGTTGATTAAAGAAAGCAGATTTGAACTACTTCAATTCAACACAGTATTGTTTTCCATTATATGAAGAAAATATCCTGTTAAAATGTTCAGATGAGACATCTAGGTATAAGTTGTATAATCCAAGCTAAACAGGAAATACTTACATCTGTATTATGATGTTGTGTATATATTTTTTCCTATTCCTTTCTTCCCAATAAACAGGAGAATACAGAGTTAGATACCAGATTGCTTGAGTTTATATGCTCTCTGGCTTTGGCTCTTAAAAGATTTGTGACAAATTAACTATCTGTACTCAGACCCTCATCTATAAAATGGGGACATTAGTAGTGCCTACTTCATAGCGGTGCTCAGAATAATTTATGAACTATTTATGCATGCATTAGCTGTTATTTCTTGAATTAGCTTTCAAACAATTGAAAGATTCTTACAAACTCTTCATTCCCTATACTCACTTTTTTCCCTTGGTAGCATAGCCTTGATTTGTATTTTTTTTACCTTAGTCTTAGAATGCTCAGAGTAAACCTTGGTTAGATTAAGCCAGTCATGGAAAAGTTTCTCCTCGGGGATTTCTTTGGGATTGGCACATGTCCTCATTCTGGCCAGAGCTGTTTGCAGAGGTGTTCTGAAAACTTCTGGAAAGGCTTCTTTCTTGTGCAGCTGAAATTTTTCATGTCTGGACATGACCCTTAGTTATATCCTGCATCTCTGAGCAGTAGGTGAAGACTGAGGGTGGTAGAGCAGAGAGTGAACAGATCTGGATTCATGAGGATGTCATTCAGCTCTTTAACTGTTCTGCAGTGAGGATAGTCGGAGGCTGTACTCAGCAGTGGGCAGAACTCAGAGTAGCTTCCCTGCCCAGGCAGGGCCACAGAACAGCCCCCAAGGCTGGCAAGACTCTTGTTTGGGGAGTTAATCAGGGAGAACTGTGCCCCAAGTTCCTTGGCCAGACATGGCCCAGTGTCCTGGTTCTGCAGATGTGCAGTGCTGCTGGCCATGCTCTCTGAAGTGCTGTTGGGTTAAGCAGCTTTCCAGGCGCTCGGGTCAGGCTTCCTGGTAGGGTGGGGCTATGTATTAGCTCCCCTGCCTGGCTGGAGTGGGGGGAACAGCTCCACCAAGCCTTGCAAGGCTATTTTTTTTGTGGTCTTACCTCAATCCAGTTCTGTGGTCCTGCCTGGGCAGGGAAGCTACTCCATAGCTCTACCCATTGCTGAATACAACCTCCAACACTACCAATCAGGAAACCTAACCAGAATTCCTGGGAATCTCAGTAGCTCACCCTGCAGCCCTGATTGCAGTGGCACTTGAGCAGAGAGTTTGGCCAGCAGCTCTGCGTCTGCAGAACAGAGACAGTGGCCCCATTTGTCCAGGGAGCTTAGTGCACAGTTCTATCTAACCTGATCCCCAAACAAAGAGCCCTGCCAGTCTTGGGGGCTGATCTGCAGCCCCAACTGGGCAAGGATGCTCGTTTATAGCCACACCCAAAGTGAATACAGCTTCCAGCCTGGCTTGACCAAGAAACCCAGCCAGATCTCCTGGGAATCTGTGTAGCCCATCCTGCAACTCTGATGACAGCAGCACTTGAGTAGAGAGCCCATCCAGTGGCCCTACCCATTTGACAGAGCTAGGACAGTGGTCTGTCCGGTCACGGAACTTGGTACATATTTCTGCCTAATTTGATCCTCAAACAAGAGACTTGCCATGCTTAGGGCCTGTACAGGGGCCCACCCTAATAGGGAAACTAATTTGTAGCCCCTTCCATTGCTGAATAGAGCCTTCAGTCCATCCAATTAGGGAGCCTAACCAGAGCACAAGAGGAGCTGCCTAGCCCATCCAACACCCCTGCTTACAATGGCACTTGAACAGAGAGCAAAGCCCTTGGCTTTCCTCATCTGCAGGGCAAATCGGGGGGCCCCATGTAGCCAGGGAATTTGACGTACAGTCTTGCCTTATTTGGGTTCCCAAACAATGAGCTGTGCTGGCCCTGGGACCTGTTCTTCACCCCACCAGGGAAGAGAAGCTCATTCATAGCTCCATCTAACTGCTGAGTATAGTACTGATACCCAGTCCTGACTGTCCAGGAAGCCTGACCAGAGAACCCAGGCAATAGCAGAGCCCATCCTATGGCCTCACTTGAGCAGGAAACCAAGTCAGCAATTGCTATTCAAATGTTTTCAGCCAGAGGCAGCCCCTCCTGACCTCAGAGCTTGGGCAGAGGCCTTGCCCCAAAAGAGATGGAGAGCAAGCCCCAATTGCCCAAAGTATGCTACCAGTTGACATGTCCAGAAACCGAAACTGAGCTGACTGGTGAAGAACTGACTTTACCAAAGTTAACCTGTGAAGTCTGGAAGAGGAGACCGTTTGCTCAAATGTAGAAACCAACATATGGATTCAAGGATCATGAAAAATCAAGTAAACATGACACCATGAAAGGAAACTAATAAAGCTCCAGTAACACCCTAAAGAAATGGAGATCTAGGAACAGTCAGACAAAGAATTCAGAATAATCCTCTTAAATAAGATTAATAAACTACAAGAACAGAGATACTTAAAGGATATTAGGAAAACAATGCATGAACAAAATGAGAAGTTCAACAAAGGAATCAAAAAAAATTGAGAGCTGAAAAAAAAGAAACTGCACTGAAGAATTCTGTAGTGTCTCAACAGCAGGCTCAACCATGCAGAAGAAAGGATCAGAGACCTAGAAGTTATCCAGTCAGAGGAACAAAAAGAATCAAGATTGCAGAAGAGTGAAGAAAGACTACACAATGTGTGGGGCACCATCAAAAGCAACAATATCCTCATTATAGGAATTCCAGAAGGAAAAAAAGGACAGATGGCATATTTAAAGCAGTAATGTCAGACTTCCCAAACTAACAGAAATGGCCACCCAGATCCATGAGACCGAAAGGACCCCAAATATGTTAAATCTGAATAGGGCTACACTGAGACACATTATAATTAAATTGTCAACAATCAAAGACAAAGAATTTGCAAAGCAGGAAGAAAATGGAGACAAGTTACATGCTAGGGAACCTCCATAAGACATGGTGGATTTCTCAACAGAAACTTTCCAGGCCAGGAGAAAAAGGAATGATAAATTTAAAAATGCTAAAGGAAAAAAAACCCCTGTCAACCAAGGATTCTATATCCAGCCAAGGTGTCCTTCATTCAGAAATGAAGGAGAGATAAAGACCTTCCTGAACAAATAAAAGCTGAGAGAGCTCATCACCGTTAGATCTGCCTATAAGAAATGCTAAAGAAGCTCTCTGGAAGAAAAGGACACTAATTATATAATCATAAAAACATAAGGAGGTAGGACAAAACTCACTGGTAATGGTAAATATATAGTCAAAGTTAGATTTTGTAATACAGTAATGGTGGTACATAGTTCCCTAACTCCAGTTTAAAACTTAAAAAAAACAGTAAAAATTAGCATAAGTAAAAACATCTATTATATACGCAATATGAAAAATATGTAAACTGTAACATCAATAACCTAAAATGTGAGGGGGAGGAGAAGTAAAAGTGTAAAGCTTAGGAATGCTATTGAAGTCTTGTTATCAGTTTAAAACACGGTGTTATAATTTTAAGATATTTTATGTAAGCCTCATGGTAACCACAAGGAAAAAACCTGTAGTATTCATACACACAAAAAACAAGATAATGAAGTCAAAGTATACTAATTCCAAAAGACATCAAACACAAACACAGCAGGATAAGAAGCAAGGAACAATGGGTCTACAAAACAATCAGAAAACAATTAACAAAATGGCAATAGTAAGTTCTTACCTATCAATAACTGCTTTAAACATAAGTAGATTAAAGTCTCCAATCAAAAGACAAAGATGGCTAATTAGATAAAACAATAAGATCCAATGACATGCTTCCTACAAGAGACTCACTTTAGCCTCAAAGACATACATAGACTAAAAGTGAGGGAATGGAAAAAAATATTTCCTGCAAATGGTAACCAAAAATAGCAGTGGTAACTATACTTATATCAGACAAAACAGACTTTAAACTGACACTGGGAGAAAGAGAAAAGTTTTATACACACACACGTAAAGGGATCATTCCATTAAAAAGGTATATAATGTTTGTATATATTTATGCACCAACATTGAAGCAACTAAATATCAACATATAAAGTAAAACTACATGGGCTAAAATAGCAATACAGTAAGAGTGGGGGATTTTAATACTGCACTTTCAAAAAGGATAGATCATCCAGAGAATCAATAAGCATCCAGCGGTTTTAAACAGAACTACATACCAAATAGACCTGATAGACATATACAGAACATTCTATCCGACAACAGCAGAATATGCATTCTCATCAAGTGCACATGGAACATTTTCTAGGACAGACCATATCTTAGGCCACAAAACAAATCTTAGCAAATTCAAGAAGATTGAAATCATACCAAGTATCTCCTCGGACCACAATTACAAGGAACTAAAAATCAACAGGAGGATAACTGGAAAATTCATGAATACACAGAAAATAACAACACATCCTGAACAACCAATGTCTTAAAGCAATTAAAAGGGGAATAAAAAAGTATCTTGAGACAAACAAAAATGGAAAGACAACATACCAAAACTTATGGGATACAGCAAAAGCAGTTCTGAGAGGAAAGTTCATAACAATAAATGCCTACATTAACACATTATTGACCGGAGATGTATTAATTTTGTTACCCAAACGTTACTGACCAGAGACATATCGATATGTTTTTAGAGAGTGACACAATTTACATCACCATGCGAAGTTGTTAGAGCTTAGAATTGATCAAGGGTTCATTATACAACTTATGACTGCCGTTATCATTCACATTTTGCTCCGTTAGGTTTTTGTTCCAACCTTGTGCATGGTTTATTACCATAAAGTTTTCAAAAATGACGCATTGCAAAATTTTGAGTGAAGAAGAATTTTTCAGTGAATTTTATGCAGATACTTTCTCTGACTGTCCGAGAGGCATATATACTAGTGTATCAGAAAATGATAGTTCTTCAGAATATAGTTCTGATTCAGATGATGTGAATATTAGACCAAAAAAAGACAAAAAAATCTTAGTGACTGATTGTGATATAGAAAGTGAAAATGAAACTTACAGTGCTGGAGAATGCTCCTTTGCTTCTACAGAAGAGTGGATTGAAGACAACATTTCAGGAAAATTAGAAGACTTTACAGGTGTGTCAGGTGTAACTGCTGAATATAATAACCAGCAAAGTGTTAGTGAAATAACAGAATTAATTTTTAGTAACTTGTTCGAGTTGGTCACTTCTCAAACTTGTATCACCAACAAAATGAAAAATCATATAAAAAGTATGATAAGGTTTTAAAATGGACTGCTGTAACCAACAGTGACATGAAGAAGTTTCTTGGATTAATAATTTTGATGGCACAAATAAGAAAGTCACACTGGAAAGGATATTGGTCGACTGATCCCTTACTTGAAACACCTATCTTTCCAAAGATTATGACGAGAAGAAGGTTCAAACAAATAAGGACATTTCTTCACTTTAACGATAACTTGGAAACTCCACTTCCTGCAGACAGAATTTCAAAAGTTAAACCTCTTTTGGATTATTTTCTACCAGAATTTCAATCAATCTATATACCCAAACAAGAGTTATCACTTGATGAGGCAATGATAAAGTGGAGAGGATGACTCAGATTCAAAACCTATAATCTGTAAAAACTCACAAAATATGGAATTTTAGTCAGGATGGTTAGCTAAAGGGAAACTGGATATATATGCAACCTTGAGATTTACACAGGGAAGGAAAGAAACCGCAAGAAACAATATTATCAGTCCTACAACCTTATCTTGGTTCATGGCACCATATTTACCAAGACAATTATTACAATGGTGTGTCCACATCTGAAATATTGTTGAAAAATAAAACCAGAATTTGTGGGAATATAAGAGAGAATCATCGTCTACCAAACCAATTAAAGGAGAAATCTAAAAATCTATGTGGGGGGAGGGAAATGACATTCTTACGGAAGGGAGAAGTGATTCTTCTTATATGGAAAGACAAGAGGCTAGTCCGCATGGTGACAACTATTCATGACGCCTCCACAGCATCTACAAGAAAGGCAGACAGAAGGATTGGCCATCAGACAACTAAGCCCACTTATGTATTAGAGTATAATAAATATATGAAAGGAGTTGATTGATCCGATCAATAACTGGCACACTTCAATATCTTCCAGAAAACTCGAAAATGGTATAAGAAAATGGGTTTCTATTTGAGTAATGCAGGGGGCCCGGGTTCGATCCCTGGTTGGGGAACGAGATCCCGCATGCATGCCACAACTAAGATTCTGCATGTCACAACTAAGAGCCCACATGCTGCAACTAAGAATCCTGCATGCCGCAACTAAGACTCCTCATGCCACACTAAAACAGATCCTGCAGGCTGCAACTAAGACCCAGCACAGCCTAAATAAATAAAATTTATTGTGGCCTTAATGCACAGAATAAAATGACTCACAAGCAATTTTAGCAGTAGCTAGAGAATGGATAACTGACCATTCTGGTGAATGTAGTGGTAGTCCCGCACCTGGTCCTTCTTGTGGCGTTTCTAAAAGAGCCCCCCACAAGTCGATCCACCTTGTCGACTATCAGGTAAAATAAAAGAACATATTCTAGAGGAAATAATACCCACAGGACTAAAAAAAATGCTGCCATAAAGTGTAGAGTCTGCTCTTCCAGGGGAAACTACAGTGAAACAGAGCATATTTATAATAGATGTTCTGTTCCCCTGCACAGAGGTGCCTGCTATACTGCCTATCACACTCCAACGAAATATTAGAATGCTTTAGTAAGACATGTACAAAGTTTCAAATAAATACATTAAGTGCAAAAAAAGTTGATATTTACTCAAACATGGGTGTTTCAATATTCACTTACATAACAAATTGCCAGCCACAGGCATTAGTTTCTGCAAAAATCCCCTGGTCAAACAGTGTGTTAAGAAATTGAAACCGGGCTTCCCTGGTGGCGCAGTGGTTGAGAATCTGCCTGCCAATGCAGGGGACACGGGTTCGAGCCCTGGTCTGGGAAGATCCCACGTGCCGCGGAGCAACTAGCCCTGTGAGGCACAATTACTAAGCCTGCGCGTCGAGTCTGTGCTCCACAAGAGAGGCCGTGATAGTGAGAGGCCTGCGCACCGCGATGAAGAGAGGCCCCCACTTGCTGCAACTAGAGAAAGCCCTCACACAGAAACGAAGAGCCATACACAGCCATAAATAAATAAATAAATAAATAAATAAATAAATAAATAAAATTAAAAAAAAAGAAAGAGACTGAAACCATGCCCCACAGGGTTAAAAAAAAAAAATCTTAAAACCATGCCCCATAGGGTTAGTAGAAACTGGTGATTTACAGAAATTGAGTTTATATTACAGCTTGCTAAAAACCCCTCTGGGGCTTCCCTGGTGGCGCAGTGGTGGAGAATCCGCCTGCTAATGCAGGGGGCACGGGTTTGAGCCCTGGTCTGGGAAGATCCCACATGCCACGGAGCGGCTAAGCCCGTGAGCCACAACTACTGAGTCTGCGTGTCTGGAGCCTGTGGTCTGCAACAAGAGAGGCCACGACAGTAAGAGGCCTACGCATGGCGATGAAGAATGGCCCCCGCTCTCTGCAACTGGAGAAAGCCCTCACACAGAAACGAAGACCCAACACAGCCAAAAATAAATAAATAAATAAATTTATAAAAACCCCTCTGCTTGTAGCCTGCCTTCACTGAGCAAACTTGCCTTATTATTTTATTGCAAATTACATGCTCTTCAAGCTTCATGTAGCTTAAACAATAAAATGGTTGCCTGAGTTGTTTTCCAGGAACTTGCAGTCAGCTGAGTCTAGTTCAAGCTGAGCCAACTAAGACTGGTTGGGACCACTAATCCTAAAACTGGGCCTATGCAAGTGTTTGATGAATGGCTTTTTGATGTCAGAGTGCCCAAAACTAAACCCTCATATCACGCTACACACCTCCATTTGTTTTTTCCTGATTACATATCTTTCTTTTGTTTTTAACATCTTTATTGGAGTAGAATTGCTTTACAGTGGTGTTAGTTTCTGTTGTATAACAAAGTAAGTCAGCTATAATATACATACATCCCCATATCTCCTCCCTCTTGCATCTCCCTCCCACCCTCCCTATCCCACCCCTCTAAGGTAGACACAAAGCACCGAGCTGATCTCCCTGTGCTATGCGGATGCTTCCCACTAGCTACCTATTTTACACTTGGTAGTGTATATACGTACATGCCACTCTCTCACTTCATCCCAGCTTACCCTTCCCCCTCCCCGTGTCCTCAAGTCCATTCTCTATGTCTGCATCTTTATTCCTGTCCTGCCCCTAGGTTCTTCAGAACCATTTATTTTTTCAGATTCCATATATGTGTGTTAGCATATGTTGCTTTCCTCTTTCTGACTTACTTCACTCTGTATGACAGTCTAGGTCCATCCACCTCGCTACAAATAACTCAATTTCATTTCTTTTTATGGCTGAGTAATATTCCATTGTATATATGTGCCACATCTTTATCCATTCATCTGTCGATGGACATTTAGATTGCTTCCATGTCCTGGCTATTGTAAATAGAGCTGCAATGAACACTGTGGTACATGACTCTTTTTGAATTATGGTTTTCTCAGGGTACATGCCCAGTAGCACGCCTCCATTTTTGAACTTATATCCCATGAAGAAAAACGTAATTCAGATACGCCTGCACAGAACACAGATTGCCTCACCTCTTCCCTACCTCCAATCATCTTTCCCCACACCTAAGACCACCCTGCTTCTTTATGCCATAAATATTCCAAGCCCCCCACCATTAGGGAGGCAGATTTGAGACTTGTTCTCCCATCTCCCCCCTTTCTTTGCCGCAAACCTCAGTGCCTCAGCATGTTAGCTTGTTGCACGTCAGGCAAACAAACTTGGTTTGGTAACAAAACAAGAAAGATTCCTCACTCTATGCCTCAAAGTAGTAGAAAAAGAACAAACTGAGCCCAAAGTAGAAGGAAGGAAATAATAAAGATTAGAGCACAAATAAATAAAAGAGAGAAGAGGAAAACAACATAAAAAATTAATAAAACAGAGTTGGTTCATTGAAAAGATGAACTAAATTGACAAACCTTTAGGTAGACTAACCAATAAAAAAAGAGAGAGGACCCAAATCAACAACTTTATAAATGAAAGAGGAGCCATTATAACTGATACTACAGAAAAACAAAGGATCATAAGCTATATGAAAAAGTATACACCAACAAACTGGATGACCTAGAAGAAATGGAAAAATCCTTAGAAACGTACAACCTACAGACTGAATCGGGGAGAAATAGAAAATCTGAGCATATCAATAACAAATAATGAGAGTGGACCAGTGATAAAAAAAAAATCAACATCGAATACCCCAGGACCAGATGGCTTCACAGGTGAATTTCACCAAACATTTAAAGAAGAATTAATCAATCCTCAAATTCTTAAAAAGAAAATCAAAGAGGTGTGAAACTCTGAAACTCATTTTATGAGGCCAGCATTACTCTAATACCAAAGCCAGGAAAGGACACCAGAGGAAAAGAAAACTATGGGTCAATATCCTTAATGATTGCCTTGGGTAGTATAGTCATTTGTAGCAACATGCATGGACCTGGAGATTATCATACTAAGTGAAGTCAGTCACACAGAGAAAGACAAATATGATAGTGCTTATATGTGGAATCTAAAAAACAAATGATACTAGTGAACTTACTTACAAAACAGAAACAGACTCACAGACTCAGAATTAACTCATGCTTACCAGGGGGGAAGGATGGGGGTGTGGGGAAGGACAGACAGGGAGTTTGGGATTGACATGTACACACTGCTGTATTTAAAACAGATAACCAACAAGGACCTACTGTATAGCACAGGGAACTCTGCTCAGTATTCTGTAATAACCTGAATGGGAAAAGAATTTGAAAAAGAATAGATATATGTATAAGTGAATCACTTTGCTGTACACCTGAAACTAACACATTGTTAATCAACTATACTCCAATATAAAATAAAAATTAAGGTAATATCCCTGAGAATATAGATGGAAAAATTCTCAGTAAAATATCAGCAAATCAAATTCCGCAGCACATTAAAAGGATCATTCACCATGATTCAAGAGGGATTTATCCCTAGGATGCAAGATTGCTTCAACATACACAAATCAATAAACGTGATACATCATTCTAATAGAATGAAAGAAAAAAATCATATGATCATTCGATAGATACAGAAAAAGCATTTGACAAAATTCAACATCTGTTCAGGATAATAACTCATAACAAGTTAGGTCTAGAAAGAATATACCTCAACATAATAAAGGCTATATATGACAAGCCCACATCATCATACTCAGTGGTGAAAGGCTGAAAGCTTTTCCCACTAAGATCTGGACAAGGATGCCCACCCTTATCACTCCTATTCAACACAATAGTGGAAGTCCCAGCCAGAGCATTCATGCAAGAAAAATAGGCATCAGAATTGGAAAAGATTAAGTAAAATTGTCTCTATTTGCAGATGGCATTGATTTTATATAGAGAAAATCCTAAAGACTCCACACACACACACACACACAAAAAACCCCACCCTGTTCTTTCTAAGCAACAAATTGAGGAAAATTACAGGATACAAAAATAACATTAAAATATCAGCATTTCTATACACTAACAATGAATTTTTGAGAACTCTTCCATTCACAATAGCATCAAAAACAGTAAAATACCCAGGAATAAAAATTAACCAAGGTGGTTAAAGATCTCTACACTGAAAACTACAAGACACAGATGAAAGAACCTGAAGATAAACACAAATAAATGGAAAGGTATCCTGTGCTCATGGGTTGGGAGAATTAGTAATATTAAAATGTCCATACCAACCAAAGTCATCTACAGATTTAGTGCAATCCCTGTCAAGATTCCAATGGTATTTTCTTTTATAGAAGAAAAAAAAATCCTAAAATTTATGTGGAACAGCCAAAGACCCTGCATAGCCAAAGCACCCTGAGAAAGAACAAAGCAGAGGTTCATTCTTTCTGATTTCAAGCTATATTGTAAAGCTAAGGTGTTCAAAACAGTATGGTACTGGCATAAAACAGACACATAAACCAATGGAAAAGAATTGAGAGCCCAGAAACAAACCCATGCATATATGGTCAACTAATATTTGACAAGGGAGCCAAGAATACTCAACGAAGAAAAGACAATTTCTTCAATAAACAGTGCTGGGAAAATTGGATATTCACAGGTAAAAGAATTATAATAGATCCCTATCTTACACAACTCACAAAACTTAACTCAAAATGGATTAAACACTAAATATAAGACTTGGAAAACATAGGAAAATAACTCCTTGACATGGGGCTTGGCAATGATTTTTTTTGCATGTTAACACCTAAAGCACAAGAAACAAAATAAACATGATTACATCAAAGTAAAAAGCTCTGCAGAGCAAACAAAATGAAACAAAATGAAATGGCAACCTATTGAATGGGAAAAAAAATTTTTGTAACCCATATATATATCTGAAAAGGGTTAACATACAAAAGATGAAAAGAACTCATGTAACTCAATGTCAAATTATCATCGTCATCCAATTAAACAATGGGCAAAGGATCTGAACAGATGTTTTTCCAAAAATGACATTCAAATGGACAACAGGTACACAAAAAGGTTCTCAATAATTAGAGAAATGCAAATCAAAACCATAATATCTCTAGCCTGTATCGACCTAAATAAAAAAGGAAAATGAGGCAAGCTCAAATTGTCAAAAAAATGACTATTCAGGAATAGCAGAGAAATACAAATCAGGACATGCAAACTGAAGCAAGCTACAAGTGAGTCCACTGAGGGTCTGGGGTAGGCTGTATTTATGGGCAGGGAATGTAAAGAGAGTTCATCTAGAGTCTGTTAAAAAAACAAAACACACTGGGCTTTCCTGGTGGCGCAGTGGTTGGGGGTCCGCCTGCCGATGCAGGGGACGTGGGTTCGTGCCCCAGTCCGGGAGGATCCCACATGCCGCGGAGAGGCTGGGCCCTTGGGCCATGGCCACTGAGCGTGCAGGTCCGGAGCCTGTGCTCCGCAACGGGAGAGGCCACAATGGTGAGAGGCCCGCGTACCACAAAAACACACACACACACACACACACACACACACACACACACACACCAGAGGTCAGCTTTGAAAATTCCCTGTACAGACAAAACCAGTCTAGTCATACAAACAAAGCTCAATTCAGCTTATTTTTTTGGGACCAATCCGACCTGGGTCATTTCTTGTTCATGACTCTGGAAACCATAAGCAAAACTTCCCAAGGTTGATTTCCCCTGACCAACTCCCTATTATTTAAGAAAATTCAAATATTAACAGTTTTCTGTAAATCAGGCACATACAGGAAATCAGTCCATAACTTTTGTTTTTCTGAGGGCACATGTATAAGATTTTCCATTTTATATCCTTTGGTTCCACTTTATTTTTTTTTAATAAATTTATTTATTTATTTTTGGCTGCATTGGGTCTTTTGTTGCTGCGCCTGGGCTTTCTCTTGTTGCAGCGAGAGGAGCTACTCTTCATTGTGGTGACTTCTCTTGTTGCAGAGCATGGGCTCTAGGAACGTGGGCTTCAGTAGTTGTGGCATGTGGGCCCAGCAGTTGTGGCGCACGGGCTTAGTTGCTCCGTGGCATGTGGGATCTTCCCAGACCAGGGCACGAACCCATGTCCCCTGCACTGGCAGATGGATTCTCAACAACTGCACCACGAGGGAAGTCCCTGGTTCCACTTTAGATTGAAATTCTTTCACACCTGTTAGAATACCTTTTAAGAAATGAATGCTGGCAAGGATATGGAGAAAAGGGAACTATTGTGCACTGTTGGTGGGACTGTAACTGTAACTTGGAACAGCCACTATGGAAGACAGTGTGGAGTTCCCTCAAAAAATTAGAACTACCATTTGACTTGGTAATTCCACTAGTGGGAATATATATGAAGGAAACAAAAACACTATGTCAAAGAGATAGCTGCACCCCCATGTTCCCAGCAGCATTATCTACATTAACTAAGACATGGAAACAATGAAAGTGTCCACTGCAAGAGGGAGGAGATATGGGGATATATGTATATGTATAGCTGATTCACTTTGTTATAAAGCAGAAACTAACACACAATTATAGAGCAATTATACTCCAATAAAAATGTTAAAAAAAAAAGTACCCACTAATAGATGAAGGGAAAAGATTGTATTTATATGCAGTGAAAGAGTCAGCCGTAAAAGAAGGAAATCCTGCCATCTGTGACAACATGGAAAGACCCTGATGATTTATTCTAAGTGAAATAAGTCAGACAGAGACAGACAAATACTGTAGGATCTCACTTATACGTGTAATCTAACAAGCAAACAAACAGTAAAACCAAACTCATAGAAAAAGAGCTGAGCTTTGTGGTTACCAGAGGTGGTAGGTGGGGGTGGGCAGTTGGATGAAAGTGGTCAAAATGTATAAAGGTTCAGTTCCAAGATAAATAAGTCCTGGGTATATAATGTAAAACACAATGGCTATAGTTAACTCTGCTGTATGGTATATTTGAAAGTTATTCAGAGCAGATCCTAAGAATCCTTATCACAAGGAAAATACGTTTCTTCTTTTTTCTGTATCCATGAGATAATGGATATTAACTGAATTTACTGTGGGAATCATTTCTCAATATAGGTAAGGCAAGTTACTACGCTGTATACCTTAAACTTGTAATTCACACACAGCACTGTGTCATGGAGTGAATATGTTTATAAAAGTGGAACCTGTATTCCACAACACCTATAGAAGAGTGTTATTGAAGAAAAGAATGTGAAAGGGGGGACAAGATGGCGGCGGCGGAGGAGGACGTGGAGCTCCTCCCCCCCCCCCACAAACGCCTCAGGAACACATGGAACAGTTCCCACAGAGAGCCTGCTGAACACTAGCAGAGGACGTCGGACACCTAAAAGGGCAAGAAATATCCCCACGTGACCGGGTAGGACAAAAGAAAGAATAAGGAAAAAAGGAAGAGGAGAGGATGCGGGACGGGACCTGCGCCCCTTGGGGGAGCTGAAGGAGAGGAGAGGTTCCCACATCTGGGGAAGCCCCCTCACTGACAGAAGATCAGCTGGGACAGAAGGGGTCCTTCAGGGGCTCTGAGGCGAATGCAACAACCAGACTGTGGCAGGCAGGACAGAGTGAGACCTGAACAGAGGGACCGAGCCACAGCCCTGGGGGCCCCAGCCTGAGAAGTCTGTCCCCAGTGCGGACGGGGACTGGGTGCTGGAATGTGGGGTTTGGAGAACAGACCCGGGGAGGGAACTGCTGTTGGCTGTGAGAAGGGGACAGCCTGAGGGCATGGGAGTGAGGAAATCTGCAACTGGGAATGCTCGTGAAGGAAACCTGGACCACCATAGGAGCAAGGCACCAGTTGCTGAGTGACGCACAAATGGTGTGGCCACCACTGCAGCCTTTCTCCCCACCAGCTGACACCTGCCTCCCCAGGCACTAGGAGGGGCTCCCGCCAGGGCTGGCTCCTCGCGCCCCCACGTGCCCCACCCCTCCAGGCCAGCTCTCTCACGCACGCTGCCGCCAGCTCTCCATGCAACGCAACCATTCCTGCTGGGGCCGGCTCTCCTGTACCCGAGGCCTCTGGATACACTGCCTGACCCGTCCCTACCAGAGTGGACTCATGTGTTCCGGGGCAGCCTCAGGAGCAGACACCTGTGGATGGCCCACATGCAGAGGTGGAGCTGAAACCACAGCTGTGTCCCAGGGGCCATGCAACAAAGGAAGAAGTTGAAATCTCTCCTCACAGCTGCACAAACCGTGGAATCACACACCCCCCAATGACCAGCATTGTAAACTCAGCACCAGCAGAACATCTGAATGGTCGACAAGTGCTCCCGCAGCTGAGACGAGTCTAGCTTTAGCAGCCGTGGGGTTTGTGGGCAAGTACATGCAGGGGATGGGCTGTCCCCATAGCGCCCACAATGGGTCCAGATCCATGATTACTGCAATCCTGGCACCTGACTTCAGTGGATCTATGCTGGTGGCCTGGTGAAAACAACACCTGAGAGACACCAGGGCCAACTGCCAACATACCCATGGTTAAGGTGGGACTGAGAGCAGTGCCAACAACAGAGTAACTTCTGAGCCTGCACAACAGGTGAAAGGTGACACAACAGAGCAGCTCACAGGTGAACATCTCCAGAGGAGGAATACTCAGGGGCTTCTCTCCCAGTGGGACTGCTCCAATCCCATCTACCTTGCATCGCAGATCAGAAACACAGCTAAGAAACAGATCTGGGGGCCTCTTCAACAACAACTAGGGAGCAGACTCTGCCCCTGACAGGGCGGTGACAATCACAGACCAAAGGGGAGGCCCCGCTCAATACCCAGTGCAGGATCTGGTCACCACAACACCAGCCAAACCTCCTATCAAGGGGATAACGGCCAGCATACACTGAGGAAAAGACGTGGCAGACACCCATACTGAAAACAACCCTCGTAACAACAAACAAACAAAAAGTGCAGGCTACACAGGGACGTTCCCACATAAAAATAACCCTCCAAGACAGTCTGAGGGTCTGGCATTGGGAGGAAGAACCCGCAGAGCATTTAGAATTGAAGGCCAGCGGGGCTTGAGGGCAGGAACCCCACAGTGTGGGGAGAAACAGACTCCGCTCTTGGAGGGTACACACAAGATCTCATGTGCACTGGGACCCAGCACGAAGCAGTACCTCCATAGGAACCTGAGCTAGACCTACCTAGGGGTCTTGGAGGGTCTCCTGGGGAAGCGGGTATAGGCTGTAGATCACTGTGGGGGCAATCACCCTGGTAGCAGAGGCCCCAGGGAATATTAACCAGCATGAGCTCAGCAGGAGGTCCACATTTTGGCGCCAAGACCCAATCCCACATAACAGCCTGCAAGCTCCAGTGCAGGAATGCCTCAGGCCAAACAATGAGCAAGACAGGAACACAGCCCCACCCATCAGGAGCATATTACATATTAATCAAACTAACAAAAATTAAATACAAAGAAAAAATACTAAAAGCAACAAGGGAAAAGCAACAAATAACATACAAGGGAATCCCCATAAGGTTATCACCTGATTTTTTCAGCAGAAACTCTGCAGGCCAGAAGGGAGTGGCATGATATATTTAAAGTGATGAAAGCGAAAAACCTACAACCAACAATACTCTACCCAGCAAAGATCTCATTCAGATTCAATGGAGAAATCAAAAGCTTCACAAACAAGCAAAAGCTAATAGAATTCATCACCAACAGACCAGCTTTGCAACAAATGCTAAAGGAACTCCTCTAGGTGGGAAAGAGACCAACAACTTAAAACAACCTTGTACATATATAGACTGCTATATCAAAAACTCATAGGAACAGCAAACCCAAAACTACAATAAATACACACACAAAAAAGAAAAAGCAACCCAAATACAACACCAAAGATGGTTATCAAACCACAAGAGAACAAAAGAGGAAGGAAGAAAAAAGACCTACAAAAACAAATCCAAAAATATTCAGAAAATGGCAATAGGAACATACATATCGATAATTACCTTAAATGTGATTGATTAAATGCTCCAAACAAAAGACACAGACTGACTGAATGAATACAAAAATAAGACCCATATATATGCCCTCTACAAGAGACCCACTTCAGACCTAAGGACACATACACAGTGAAAGTGAAGGGATGGAAAAAGATATTCCATGCAAATGGAAATCAAAAGAAAGCTGGAGTAGCAATACTCATATCAGACAAAACAGACTTTATAATAAAGATTCTTACAAAAGACAGGAAGGACACTACATAAGGATCAAGGGATCAATCCAAGAATAAAATATAACAATTGTAAATACATGTGCACCCAAAATAGAGCACCTCAACATATAAGCCAAATGCTAACAGGAATGTAAGGGGAAATTGACAGTAACACAATAATAGTGGGGGACTTTAACACCCCACTTACACCAATGGACAGATCATCCAGACAGAAAATAAGGAAACACAAGCCTTAAATGACACATTAGACCAGACAGACTTAATTGATATCTATAGGACATTCCATTCGAAAGCAGAAAAATACACTTTCTTCTCAAATGCACATGGAACATTCTCCAGGATAGATCATATCTTGGGTCACAAATCAAACCTCAGTAGGTTTAAGAAAACTGAAATCATATCAAGCATCTTCTCTGACCACAACACTATGAGATTAGAAATTAATTACAGGGAAAAAACTGTACAAAACACAAACACATGGAGGCTAAACAATGTTACCATACAACCAGTGGACCATTGAAGAAATCAAAGAGGAAATCAAAAAATACCTAGAGACAAATGACAACGAAAACACGATGATCCAAAACCTATGGGATGCAGCAAAAGCAGTTCTAAGAGGGAAGTTTATAGTCATACAATCCTACCTCAAGAAGCAAGAAAAATCTCAAATAAACAATCTAACATTACACCTAAAGGAACTAGAGAAAGAAGAACAAAAAAAAACCCAAAGCTAGTAGGAGGAAAGAAATAATAAAGATCAGAGCAGAAATAAATGAAACAGAAACAAAGAAAACAATTGCAAAGATCTCAAATTGATAACACTTTAGCCAGACTCATCAAGAAAAAAAGGGAGAGGACTCAAATCAATAAAATTAGAAATGAAAAAGAAGTTACAACTGACACCACAGAAATATAAAGGATCATAAGAGACCACTACAAGCAATTATATGCCAATAAAATGCACAACCTAGAAGAAATGGACAAATTCATAGAAAGGTACAACCTTCCAAGACTGAACCAGGAAGAAAGAGAAAATATGAACAGACCAATAACAAGTACTGAAATTGAAACTGTGATTTAAAAACTTCCAACAAACAAAAGCCCAGCACCAGATGGCTTCACGGGAAAATTCTGTCAAACATTCTGAGAACAGTTAACACCTATCCTTCTGAAACTCTTCAAAAAAATTGGAAAGGAAGGAAAACTCCCAAACTTATTCTACAAGGCCACCATCACTCTGATACCAAAACCAGACAAAGATATCACACACACTAGAAAAGAAAATTACAGGCCAATATCACTGATGAACACTGACACAAAGACACTCAACAAAATACTAGCAAAGTGAATCCAACAACATATTAAAAGGATCATACACGATGATCAAGTGGGATTTATCTCAGGGATTCAAGGATTCTTCAGTATACAGTAATCAATCAATGTGATATACCACATTAACAGATTGAAGAATAAAAACCATATGATCATTGCGGCGAGCCGTTTCTGACCGGCAGAATAACGAGCCGCCACACGCAAGATTCTGCTCGTATCACACTTTATTGGAGCACAGCTTGGTTGAAGAAAGATGGAAGGAAGACCCCGCAATCCTAGAGCAGTCTGCTTATATAGGGATTAAGAACATGTGTCGCTCTGTGATTGGCTTTCGCCGATGGTGCGATTTGTGAGCCAGCATCGGATAGGTCGCTACTTTAAAACCTCATTAGTATACTTAGCGCAAGCGCAGTGGCCACAGGAAGGATGACTCAGCTTATTTCAGCTTCCTGCTGCGTAGCAGTTAGCTGACCGCGCCCTACAGATCATCTCGATAGATGCAGAAAAACCTTTTGACAAAATTCAACACCCATTTAGAAAGTGCACATAGAGGGAACCTACCTCAACATAATAAAGGCCATCTATGACAAACCCACAGCAAACATCATTCTCAACTATTATTCAACATAGTTTTAGAAGTCCTAGCCACGGCAATCAGAGAAGAAAAAGAAATAAAAGGAATCCAAATTGGAAAAGAAGAAGTAAAACTGTCACTGTTTGGAGATGACATGATACTATACATAGAAAATCCTGAACATGCCACCAGAAAATTACTAGCACTCCTCAACGAATTTGGTAAAGGTGCAGGATACAAAATTCATACACAGAAATCTGTTTCATTTCTATACACTAACAACAAAAGATGAGAAAGAGAAATAAAGGAAACAATCCCATGTACCATCACATCAGAAAGAATAAAATACCTAGGAATAAACCTGCCTAAGGAGCCAAATGACCTGAACTTAGAAAACTATAGGATACCGATGAAAGAAATCAAAGATGACACAAACAGATGGAGAGAGATACCATGTTCTTGGATTGGAAGAATCAATATCGTGAAAATGACTATACTACCCAAAGCAATCTACAGATTCAGTGCAATCCCTGTCAAATTACCAATGGCATTTTTCACAGAACTAGAGCAAAAAATTTTACAATATGAATGGAAACACAGAAGACCCCGAATGGCAAAAGCAATCTTGAGAAAGAAAAACGGAGCTGGAGGAATCAGGCTCCCTGGTTTCAGACACTACAAAGCCACAGGAATCAAAACAGTATGGTACTGGCCAAAAACAGAAATATATATCAATGAAACAGGACAGAAAGTGCAGAGATAAACCCAAGCACCTATGGTCACCTAATCTATAACAAAGGAGGCAAAACTATACAATGGAGAAAAGACAGTCTCTTCAATAAACGGTGCTGGGAAAACTGGACAGCTACATATAAAAGAATGAAATTAGAACACTCCCTAACAACATACACAAAAATAAACTCAAAAGGGATTAAAGACCTAAATGTAAGGCTGGATACAATAAAACTCTTAGAAGAAAACATCGGCAGAACATTCTCTTACATAAATCGCAGCATGATCTTTTTTGATCCACCTCCTAGAGTAATGAAAATAAAAACAAGAATAAACAAATGGGACCTAATGAAACTTACTTTTGCACAACAAAGGAAACCATAAACAAAACGAAAAGACAACCCTCAGAATGGGAGAAAATATTTGCAAATGAAGCAACCAACAAGGGATTAATCTCCGAAATACAAGAAAACCTCATGCAGCTCTATATCAAAAATACAAGCTACCCAATCAAAACATGGGTGGGAGATCTAAATAGACGTTTCTCAGAAGAGGACATACAGACGGCCAAAAAGCACATGAAAAGATGCTCAACATCACTAATTATGAGAGAAATACAAATCAAAACCACAGTGAGGTATCACCTCACATCAGTCAGAATGGCCATCATCAAAAAAATCTACAAATAGTAAATTCTGGAGAGGGTGTGGAGAAAAGGGAACCCTTGTATACTGTTGGTAGGAATGTAAATTGGTACAACCATTATGGAGAACAGTATTGAGTTTCCTTAAAAAACTAAAATTAGAACTACCATATGATCCTGCAATCCCACTCCTCAGCATATACCCAGAGAAATCCATAATTTGAAAAGGTGACAATGTCCCCAATGTCCACTGCAACACTATTTACAATAGCTGGGACATGGAAGCAACCTAAATGTCCATCGACAGAGGAATGGATAAAGAAGATGTGGTATATATACACAATGGAATATTACTCAGCCATAAAAAAGAATGAAATAACCTCATCTGCAGCAACATGGAGGGACCTCGAGACGGTCATACTAAGTGAAGTCAGTCAGAGAAAAACAAATACCATATGATATTGCTTATATGTGGAATCTAAAAAATATTACAAATCAACCTGTTTATAAAACAGAAATAAAAGTCACAGATGTAGGAAACAAACTTATGGTTACCAGGGGTGAAAGGTGGGGGAGGGATAAATTGGGAGATGGGGATCCACACATACACACTACTATATGTAAAACAGATAACTAATAAGGACCTACTGTATAGCATAGGGAAGTCATCTCAATACTCTCTAATGACCTACATGGGAAAAGAATTTAAAAAAGAGTGGATAAAACTAAAAGCTGGTTCTCTGAGAAGATAAAAAAATAATAAACCATTAGCCATACTCATCAAGAAAAAAAGGGAGAAGACTCAAATCAACAGAATTAGAAATGAAAAAGGAGAAGTAACAACTGACACTGCACAAATACAAAGGATCATGAAAGATTACTACAAGCAACTGTATGTCAATACCATGGACGACTTAGAAGAAACGGACAAATTCTTAGAAAAGTACAACCTTCCAAAACTGAACCAGAAAGAAATAGAAAATATGAACACACCAATCACAGGCACTGAAATTGAAACTGTGATTTAAAATCTTCCAACAAACAAAAGCCCAGGACCAGACGGCTTCACAGGTGAATGCTATCAAACAATTACAGAAGAGCTAACACCTATCCTTCTCAAACTCTTCCAAAATATAGCAGAGGGAGGAACACTCCCAAACTCATTCTATGAGGCCACCATCACCCTGATACCAAACGAGACAATGTGAAACACCATATTAACAAATTGAAGGATAAAAACCATATGAACCTCTCAATAGATGCAGAAAAAGCTTTCAACAAAATTCAACACCCATTTATGATAAAAACTCCCCAGAAAGTTGGCATAGAGGGAGCCCAGCTCAACATAATAAAGGACATATATGACAAACCCACAGCCAACATCGTTCTCAATGGTGAAAAACTGAAACCATTTCCTCTAAGATCAGGAACAAGACAAGGCTGCCCACTCTCATCACTATTATTCAACATAGTTTTGGAAGTTTTAGCCACAGCAATCAGAGAATAAAAAGAAAGAAAAGGAATCCAAATCAGAAAAGAAGAAGTAAAATTCTCACTGTTTGCAGATGACATGATACTATACACAGAGAATCCTAAAGATGCTATCAGAAAACTACTAGAGCTAATCAATAAATTTGTAAAGTAGCAGGTTACAATATTAATGCACAGAAATCTCTTGCATTCCTAAACACTAACAATGAAAAATCTGAAAGAGAAATTAAGGAAACACTCCCATTTACCACTGCAACAAAAAGAATAAAATACCTAGGAATAAACCTACCTAAGGAGACAAATGACCTGAACTCAGAAAATTATAAGACACTGATGAAAGAAATTAAAGATGATACAGATGGAGAGATATACCATGTTCTTGGATTGGAAGAATCAACATTGTGAAAATGACTCTACTACCCAAAGCAATCTACAGATTCAATGCAATCCCTATCAAACTACCAATGGCATTTTTCAAAGAACTAGAACAAAATTTTTTACAATTTGTATGGAAACACAAAAGACTCCGAATAGCCAAAGCAATCTTGAGAAAGAAAAATGGAGCTGGAAGAATCAGGCTCCCTGACTTCAGACTATACTACAAAGCTACAGTCATCAAGACAGTATGGTACTGCCACAAAAACAGAAATATAGATCAATGGAACAGGATAGAAAGCCCAGAGATAAACCCACACACATATTGTCACCTTATCTTTGATAAAGGAGGCAAGAATGTACAATGGAGAAAAGACCACCTCTTCAATAAGTGGTGCTGGGAAAACTGGACAGCTACATGTAAAAGAATGAAATTAGAAGACTTCCTAATACCATACACAAAAATAAACTCAAAATAGATTAAAGACCTAAATGTAAGGCCAGATACTATAAAAGTCTTAGAGGAAAACATATGATATAAATCACAGCAAGACCCTTTGAGACCCACCTCCTAGAGAAATGGAAATAAAAACAAACAAATGGGACCTAATGAAACTTCAAAGCTTTTGCACAGCAAAGGAAACCATAAAGAAGACCAAAAGACAACCCTCAGAATGGGAGAAAATATTTGCAAATGAAGCATCTGACAAAGGATTAATCTCTAAAATATACAAGCAGCTCATGCAGCTCAATATCAATAAAACAAAGAACCCAATCCAAAAATGGGTGGAAGACCTAAATAGACATTTCTCCAAAGAAGATATACAGATTGCCAACAAACACATAAAAGGATGCTCAAATCACTAATCATTAGAGAACTGCAAATCAAAACCACAATGAGGTATCACCTCACACGGGTCAGCATGACCATCATCAAAAAATCTACAAACAATAAATGCTGGAAAGGGTGTGGAGAAAAGAGAACCCTCTTGCACTGTTGGTGGGAATGTAAATTGATACAACCACTATGGAGAACAGTATGGAGGTTCCTTAAAAAACTAAAACTAGAACTACCATATGACCCAGCAATCCCACTACTGGGCATATACCCTGAAAAAACCATAATTCAAAAAGAGTCATGGGACTTCCGGGAAGATGGCGGAAGAGTAAGACGCAGAGATCACCTTCC
This sequence comes from Tursiops truncatus, assembly GCF_011762595.2. Classification (NCBI taxonomy): domain Eukaryota; kingdom Metazoa; phylum Chordata; class Mammalia; order Artiodactyla; family Delphinidae; genus Tursiops; species Tursiops truncatus. The sequence goes on along the minus strand of NC_047049.1, from coordinate 73,422,962 downwards.
TCCCCACAGATACACCAGAAATACATCTACGCGTGGAAGAACTCCTACGGAGCACCTACTGAACGCTGGCAGAAGACCTCAGACCTCCCAAAAGGCAAGGAACCCCCCACGTACCTGGTTAGGGCAAAAGAAAAAACTAAACAGAGACAAAAGGATAGGGACGGGTCCTGCACCAGCGGGAGAGAGCTGTGAAGGAGGAAAAGTGTCCACACACTAGGAAGCCCCTTCGCGGGTGGAGACTGTGGGAGGCGGAATGGGGGAGCTTGGGAGCCGCGGAGGAGAGCACAGCAACAGGGGTGCGGAGGGCAAAGCGGACAGATTCCAGCGCAGAGGATCGGGCCGACCGGCACTCACCAGCCGAGAGGCTTGTCTGCTCGCCCGCCGGGGTGGGCGGGACTGGGAGCTGAGGCTCCGGCTTTTGTCGGAGCGCTGGGAGAGGACTGAGGTTGGCGGCGTGAACACAGCCTGCAGGGCGTTAGTGCACCGCGGCTAGCCGGGAGAGAGTCCGGGGAAAAGTCTGGACCTGCCGAAGAGGCAAGAGACTTTTACGTCCCTCTTTGTTTCCTGGTGCACGAGGAGAGGGGATTAAGAACGCTGCTTGAGAGAGCTCCAGGGACGGGCGCGAGCCGCGGCTAAAAGTGCGGAGCCCAGAGACAGACATGAGACGCTAAGGCCGCTGCTGCCGCCACCAGGAGGCCTGTGTGCGAACACAGGTCACTAGCCACACGCCCTTCCGGGGAGCCTCTGCAGCCCGCCACTGCCAGGGTCCCGGGATCCAGGGACAACTCCCCCGGGAGAACGCACGGCGCGCCTCAGGCTGCAACGTCACGCCGGCCTCTGCCGCTGCAGGCCCGCCCCACACTCCGTGACCCTCCCTACTCCCCGGCCTGAGTGAGCCAGAGCCTCCGAATCAGCGGCTCCTTTAACCCCGTCCTGTCTGAGCAAAGAGCAGACGCCCTCCGGCGACCTACACGCATAGGTGGGGCCAAATCCAAAGCTGAGCCCCTGGGAACTGTGAGAACAAAGAAGAGAAAGGGAAATCTCTCCCAGCAGCCTCAGAAGCAGCGGATTAAAGCTCCACAATCAACTTGATATACCCTGCATCTGTGGAATACCTGAATAGACAACGAATCATCCCAAATTAAGGAGCCCTGTGGATGAAAGGCTCTTGGTGCTGCAGCCAGGAGTCAGTGCTGTGCCGCTGAGGTGGGAGAGCCAACTTCAGGACACTGGTCCACAAGAGGCCTCCCAGCTGCACATAATATCAAACAGCAAAAATCTCCGAGAGTTCTCCATCTCAACGCCAGCACCCAGCTTCACTCAACGACCAGCAAGCTACAGTGCTGGACATCCTATGCCAAACAACTAGCAAGACAGGAACACAACCCCACCCATTAGCAGAGAGGCTGCCCAAAATCATAATAAGTCTACAGACACCCCAAAACACACCACCAGACGTGGACCTGCCCACCAGAAAGACAAGATCCAGACTCATCCACCAGAACACAGGCACTAGTACCCTCCACCAGGAAGCCTACACAACGCACTGAACCAACCTTAGCCACTGGGGACAGACACAAAAAACAACAGGAACTACGAACCTTCAGCCTGCAAAAAAGGAGACCCCAAACACAGTAAGATAAGCAAAATGAAAAGACAGAAAAACAGATGAAGAAAAACAGATGAAGCAGATGAAGGAGCAAGATAAAAACCCACCAGACCTAACAAATGAAGAGGAAATAGGCAGTCTACCTGAAAAAGAATTCAGAATAATGATAGTAAGGTTGATCCGAAATCTTGGAGATAGAATGGACAATAGAATGGACAAAATGCAAGAATCAGTTAACAAGGACCTAGAAGAACTAAAGATGAAACAAGCAACGATGAACAACACAATAAATGAAATTAAAAGTACTCTAGATGGGATCAATAGCAGAATAACTGAGGCAGAAGAACGGATAAGTGACCTGGAAGATAAAATAGTGAAAATAAATACTGCAGAGCAGAATAAAGAAAAAAGAATGAAAAGAACTGAGGACAGTCTCAGAGACCTCTGGGACAACATTAAATGCACCAACATTCGAATTATAGGGGTTCCAGAAGAAGAAGAGAAAAAGAAAGGGACTGAGAAAATATTTGAAGAGATTATAGTTTAAAACTTCCCTAATATGGGAAAGGAAATAGTTAATCAAGTCCAGGAAGCACAGAGAGTCCCTTACAGGATAAATCCAAGGAGAAATACGCCAAGACACATATTAATCAAACTGTCAAAAATTAAATACAAAGAAAACATATTAAAAGCAGCAAGGGAAAAACAACAAATAACACACAAGGGAATCCCCATAAGGTTAACAGCTGATCTTTCAGCAGAAACTCTGCAAGCCAGAAGGGAGTGGCAGGACATATTGAAAGTGTTGAAGTAGAAAAACCTGCAACCAAGATTACTCTACCCAGCAAGGATCTCATTCAGATTTGATGGAGAAATTAAAACCTTTACAGACAAGCAAAAGCTGAGAGAGTTCAGCACCACCAAACCAGCCTTACAACAAATGCTAAAGGATCTTCACTAGGCAAGAAACACAAGAGAAGGAAAAGACCTATAATAACAAACCCAAAACAATTAAGAAAATGGGAACAGGAACATACATATCGATAATTACCTTAAACGTAAATGGATTAAATGCTCCCACCAAAAGACACAGACTGGCTGAATGGATACAAAAACAAGACCCATATATATGCTGTCTACAAGAGACCCACTTCAGACCTAGAGACACATACAGACTGAAAGTAAGGGGATGGAAAAAGGTATTTCATGCAAATGGAAACCAAAAGAAAGCTGGAGTAGCAATTCTCATATCAGACAAAATAGACTTTAAAACAAAGACTATTAGAAGAGACAAAGAAGGACACTACATAATGATCAAGGGATCGATCCAAGAGGAAGATATAACAATTGTAAATATTTATGCACCCAACATAGGTGCACCTCAATACATAAGGCAAATACTGACAACCATAAAAGGGGAAATCGACAGTAACACATTCATAGTAGGGGACTTTAACACCCCACTTTCACCAATGGACAGATCATCCAAAATGAAAATAAATAAGGAAACACAAGCTTTAAATGATACATTAAACGAGATGGAGTTAATTGATATTTATAGGACATTCCATCCAAAAACAACAGAATACACATTTTTCTCAAGTGCTCATGGAACATTCTCCAGGATAGATCATATCTTGGGTCACAAATCAAGCCTTGGTAAATTTAAGAAAATTGAAATTGTATCAAGTATCTTTTCCGACCACAACGCTATGAGACTCGATATCAATTACAGGAGAAGATCTGTAAAAAATACAAACACATGGAGGCTAAACAATACACTACTTAATAACGAAGTGATCACTGAAGAAATCAAAGAGGAAATCAAAAAATACCTAGAAAGAAATGACAATGGAGACACGACGACTCCAAATCTATGCGATGCAGCAAAAGCAGTTCTAAGAGGGAAGTTTATAGCAATACAATCTTACCTTAAGAAACAGGAAACATCTCGAATAAACAACCTAACCTTGCACCTAAAGCAATTAGAGAAAGAAGAACAAAAAAACCCCAAAGTTAGCAGGAGGAAAGAAATCATAAAAATCAGATCAGAAATAAATGAAAAAGAAATGAAGGAAACGATAGCAAAGATCAATAAAACTAAAAGCTGGTTCTTTGAAAGGATAAACAAAATTGATAAACCATTAGCCAGACTCATCAAGAAAAAAAGGAAGAAGACTCAAATCAATAGAATTAGAAATGAAAAAGGAGAAGTAACAACTGACACTGCAGAAATACAAAAGATCATGAGAGATTACTACAAGCAACTCTATGCCAATAAAATGGACAACCTGGAAGAAATGGACAAATTCTTAGAAAGGCACAACCTGCCAAGACTGAATCAGGAAGAAATAGAAAATATGAACAGACCAATCACAAGCACTGAAATTGAAACTGTGATTAAAAATCTTCCAACAAGCAAAAACCCAGGACCAGATGGCTTCACAGGCGAATTCTATCAAACATTTAGAGAAGAGCTATCACCTATCCTTCTCAGACTCTTCCAAAATATAGCAGAGGGAGGAACACTCCCCAACTCATTCTACGAGGCCACCATCACCCTGATACCAAAACCAGACAAGGATGTCACAAAGAAAGAAAACTACAGGCCAATATCACTGATGAACATAGATGCAAAGATCCTCAACAAAATACTAGCAAACAGAATCCAACAGCATATTAAACGGATCATACACATGATCAAGTGGGGTTTATTCCAGGAATGCAAGGATTCTTCAATATACGCAAATCAATCAACGTGATACACCATATTAACAAATTGAAGGAGAAAAACCATAGGATCATCTCAATAGATGCAGAGAAAGCTTTTGACAAAATTCAACACCAATTTATGATAAAAACCCTGCAGAAAGTAGGCATAGAGGGAACTTTCCTCAACATAATAAAGGCCATATATGACAAACCCACAGCCAACATCGTCCTCAATGGTGAAAAACTGAAAGCATTTCCACTAAGATCAGGAACAAGACAAGGTTGCCCACTCTCACCACTCTTATTCAACATAGTTTTGGAAGTTTTAGCCACAGCAATCAGAGAAGAAAAGGAAATAAAAGGAATCCAAATCGGAAAAGAAGAAGTAAAGCTGTCACTGTTTGCAGATGACATGATACTATACATAGAGAATCCTAAAGATGCTACCAGAAAACTACTAGAGCTAATCAATGAATTTGGTAAAGTAGCAGGATACAAAATTAATGCACAGAAATCTCTGGCATTCCTATACACTAAGGATGAAAAATCTGAAAGTGAAATCAAGAAAACACTCCCATTTACCATTGCAACAAAAAGAATAAAATACCTAGGAATAAACCTACCTAAGGAGACAAAAGACCTGAACTCAGAAAATTATAAGACACTGATGAAAGAAATTAAAGATGATACAAATAGATGGAGAGATATACCATGTTCTTGGATTGGAAGAATCAACATTGTGAAAATGACTCTACTACCCAAAGCAATCTACAGATTCAATGCAATCCCTATGAAACTACCACTGGCATTTTTCACAGAACTAGAACAAAAAATTTCACAATTTGTATGGAAACACAAAAGACCCCGAATAGCCAAAGCAATCTTGAGAACGAAAAATGGAGCTGTAGGAATCAGGCTTCCTGACTTCAGACTATACTACAAAGCTACAGTAATGAAGACAGTATGGTACTGCCACAAAAACAGAAATATAGATCAATGGAACAGGATAGAAAGCCCAGAGATAAACCCACGCACATATGGTCACCTTTCTTTGACAAAGGAGGCAGAAATGTACAGTGGAGAAAGGACAGCCTATTCAATAAGTGGTGCTGGGAAAACTGGACAGCTACATGTAAAAGTATGAGATTAGATCACTCCCTAACACCATACACAAAAATAAGCTCAAAATGGATCAAAGACCTAAATGTAAGGCCAGAAACTATCAAACTCTTAGAGGAAAACATAGGCAGAACACTATGACATAAATCACAGCAAGGTCCTTTTTGACCCACCTCCTAGAGAAATGGAAATAAAAACAAAAGTAAACAAATGGGACCTAATGAAACTTCAAAGCTTTTGTGCAGCAAAGGAAACCATAAAGAAGACCAAAAGACAACCCTCAGAATGGGAGAAAATATTTGCAAATGAAGCAACTGACAAAGGATTAATCTCCAAAATTTATAAGCAGCTCATGCAGCTTAATAACAAAAAAACAAACCACCCAATCCAAAAATGGGCAGAAGACCTAAATAGACATTTCTCCAAAGAAGATATACAGAGTGCCAACAAACACATGAAAGAATGCTCAACATCACTAATCATTAGAGAAATACAAATCAAAACTACAATGAGATATCATCTCACACCAGTCAGAATGGCCATCATCAAAAAATCTAGAAACAGTAAATGCTGGAGAGGGTGTGGAGAAAAGGGAACCCTCTTACACTGTTGGTGGGAATGTAAATTGATACAGCCACTGTGGAGAACAGTATGGAGGTTCCTTAAAAAGCTACAAATAGAACTACCATATGACCCAGCAATCCCACTACTGGGCATATACCCTGAGAAAACCATAATTCAAAAAGAGTCATGTACCAAAATGTTCATTGCAGCTCTATTTACAATAGCCCAGAGATGGAAACAACCTAAGTGTCCATCATCGGATGAATGGATAAAGAAGATGTGGCACATATATACAATGGAATATTACTCAGCCATAAAAAGAGACGAAATTGAGCTATTTGTAATGAGGTGGATAGACCTAGAGTCTGTCATACAGAGTGAAGTAAGTCAGAAAGAGAGAGACAAATACCGTATGCTAACACATATATATGGAATTTAAGGAAAAAAAAATGTCATGAAAAACCTAGGAGTGAAACAGGAATAAAGACACAGACTTACTAGAGAATGGACTTGAGGCTATGGAGAGGGGGAAGGGTAAACGGTGACAAAGCGATAAAGAGGCATGGACATATATACACTACCAAACGTAAGGTAGATAGCTAGTGGGAAGCAGCCGAATAGCACAGGGAGATCGGCTCGGTGCTTTGTGACCGCCTGGAGGGGTGGGATAGGGAGGGTGGGAGGGAGGGAGACGCAAGCGGGAAGAGATATGGGAATATATGTATATATATAACTGATTCATTTTGTTGTGAAGCTGAAACTAACATACCATTGTAAAGCAATTATACTCCAATAAAGATGTTAAAAAAAAAAAAAGAGTCATGTACCACAGTGTTCACTGCCACACTATTTACAATAGCCAGGACATGGAAGCAACCTAAGTGTCTGTCGACAGATGACTGAATAAAGAAGATGTAGCCCATATATACAATGGAATATTACTCAGCCATATAAAGAAACGAAATTGAGTTATTTGTAATGAGGAAGATGGACCTGGAGTCTGTCATACAGAGTGAAATAAGTCAGAAAAATACCATATGCTAACACGTATATATGGCATCTAAAAAAAAATGGTTCTGATGAACCTAGGGGCAGGACAGGAATAAAGACACAGACGTAAAGAATGGACTTGAGGACACCGGGAGGGGGAAAGGTAAGCTGGGAGGAAGTGAGAGAATAGCATGGACATATATACACTACCAAATGTAAAATATATAGCTAGTGGGAAGCAGCTGCATAGCACAGGGAGATCAGCTCGGTGCTTTGTGACCACCTAGAGGGGTGGGATAGGGAGGGTGGGAGGGAGGCACAAGAGGGGGGCGATATCGGGATATATGTATACACATAGCTGATTCACTGTTACACAGCAGCAACTAACACGACACTGTAAAGCAATTATACTCCAATAAAGTTGTTTAAAAAGAAGAGTGGATATATAACTGATTCATTTTGCTGTACAGCAGAAACTAACACAATATTGTAATCAACTATACTCCAAAAAAACTAATTTTAAAAAACGGAAGTGACAGAATTCCACAATGCATTTAGAAAGTAATTAAAACACATGTAATAATAATGGTTATATAAGTGTGCATGCAAGCTACTTGACAAAAGTGTTATTTAAGGCAACAGGTGTGATAGCTGTTCTCTAATGCATTAAGAGAAGTTTTTAGAAACAAATACAATAAGAGTGGTTATAGTACTATGTGCATGTTACTTTGAGAGGAATGTTATTTCAAGGAATGCATGTGATAGCCTTGTAGTAATGCATTTTGAGAAATATTTTAAAACACATGGAATAATGATAGCTATAAGAGTGCAACCCATTTGCTACATTAAAAAGCTGTGTTATTTAAGGGAATGATTGTGATATCCACTCTGTAATGAACTTAGAGCAGTGTTTAGAAAGACATGTAATAAAGATGGTTATTAGAGTGCTACATATCAGCTTCACTGAAAAGAGTGTTATTTCAGAGAATGCATATGATAGACATTCTATAACGCATCGAGAGAAATGTTTAAAAACACATGGAATAATGGTTAAAACAGTGAAACCTGCTTGCTACACAGAGAAGAGAGTTGTTTAAGGAATTGGATTTGAAAGACATTCTGTAATGCATTTAGAGAATTGTTGAAAAACCTATGTAGGAAAATGTTTAAAAGACTGCTATGTACAAGCTACTTTGACCAGAGTGTTATACCAGGGAATGGATGATATAAACATTCTTAATGCATTTAGAGAAGTGTTTAATGCCCTTTGATAATCTCCTCTGCTTGCTTCCTTTGCTCGTTATGTATTAAAAATGGTTATATTAGCGTTCTGTGTCAGATACTTTGACAGAAGTGACGTTTCTATCTCTAGCAGCACGACAAGAAGGAGCCAGCCAGTCACAGGTCCGGAGATACTCAGCACAGAAGAATGCACAGCTGTGTAGAGGCACGGAAGCAGAATGTATCTGGCCAGAGATGAATTTAGTAAGGAGGCCAGTGTGGCTGGAAGGGGGCGTGGGCGGAGAGTAGGGGAGAAGAGTATGGGGCGGGCGTGGCCCGCTGTGTAATGACTGAATTAGTGATCTGTTGCTATGGGACAACATTTCCCAATGCTGCTGGCTTGAGCAACAAACATTTATTATCGCAGGTTTCTGGGACCAGGAATCGAGCGTGGCTCAGCTGGAAGCTTCTGCCAGGGTCTCCCAGGAGGTTTGGGGCTGTGAACAAAACTGAGTCAGGATCTGACCTCACTGAAGGAGCAGTATAAAGAGGCAGTTTGGACTGAAGTTCTGAGTTCTCCTCTGTCTGTTGCTTTCCTCAGTTCTGGGCCATGTGGGCCTCTCCAGATAGCAAGGGACCAGACAGAGGGCAGGAGGGAGAGACAGAAGGGGAGAAAGAGAAAGAGAGAAACAGAGAGAGAGACAGGGAAGGAGGGAGGTTAGACACTGACTGTTGACAACCAAACCTTGGAAGTGACCTTGTATCACTTCGCCACCTTCCATGGAATAGAATGGGACACTAAGTCCTGTCCACACTCAAAAGTAAGAGATGACACAAGGATGTGTTCACCAGGACGTGGGGACCACGGGGGTCCCTCCATGAGTGGAGAAGGGGGAGGCCCTGAGAGCCTTACTGCCTTGCCCAGAACCACAGACTGCCAATAGGCAGAGCCAGGTATGAACCCAATTCTGTTTCCTCAAAGCTGGGGCCTGGCTGCACCCAGGTTCTCTCAGGGGCTCTGGAAAAGGCTGTGCTGGTATAGTTAGAGAAGATATGGAGATGGCATGGGGAAGAGGGACAGCATTTTGCAGCCTAGATGGGTATCTGGCAACTTCTTCTCCTAGGAGGTGCCTATGTCACGGGAACCCTGAGTGAACCCCTGTCCACACCACAACCAGGGAAGAGGGATCTAGAGACAGCTCTATGCTGAGTTTAGTTCTTATACTTCTGAATCTATCTCTCACTGGACAGTTGAAAACTGAGGTCCATAAACACACAGGGACTACCGCAGGGCCCACAACAGGCAGCGTCCAAGAGTAAGGGTGTGTTATGACCCTCTAGGCCAGGCTCAGACCCCTCCCATAGGGATTGCTTCGGTAATGAGAAACCCTAAGATCTTGGTAAGTTCTTGTCCATTTTCTCCCTATCGGTGGAGGGTGGGGGTGGGCATTTTCTACTGGGCATTCAGGGAGTGAACACTGGCAAATACACACACACACAGTGACATTAGACTGTGGTGTCAGAAGAGCAACAGACGCAGGGAGGTGACAAGAGAAAGAAAAAAGGGTTTGCAGGCACTCCCAACATGTGATACCACTCCTCCACTTGCATAGATATTATTCCACATATGCCTGAGGACATCCCTAGAAGTACAGGCCACAATAGTCTCCATTGCACAGACAGGGAAACAGAAAGGTCCTGAGAGACACAGTGACTTATCCAGGATGGAGAACAGGTAGAATGGGGAATTGAGTCTGGAACCCAGGTCTGCCTCCTCAGAGCTGCGCACAGACCCTCCCCGGGAGCGGTGGAGAAGGCTGTGAGGTGTGACTGTGTGAGGTATGGGGTTGCATGGAGAAGGGGTGAGCCGTCGGCAGCCCAGAGGGCTGTGTGTAGCGGTGTTATCTGAGGAGGGGATTCAAGTAAGGGGATTCAAGTAAGGGGATTCACTTCCAGGAAGTGAAGTCACCTCCTTGGCAATAGACCCCAACAGAACTCTGAGTCCCGGGAGCCAGGCACACACGTTCTAGCGACAGCCCCACAGCCGGCTCACTTGGCTGGAGACGCTTCACAGAGACGGATGTTCTCCTGCTGTGTCCTGACTTCCCAGGGTTTCTGCTTCAGGAAACCCGAGTGGGAGGTTTCTCAGATGCGTTAGACGGTTCAATGCTTAACCTGGATGACTCTGGTCCTTTACCAGGAGGTCCCTAAGGGAACACAAGGTGGCCTAGAGCAGGCCAGTCCAGGCCCGGCCGCGTCTGGGAGCCCTCCCCGGGCAGCCTCACGTCCCCGCATCTCCATGGGGGGGAAGGGGGACTTGAGGGGAGGGCTGTAATGGGGGAGGGATGAGCTTGGGGCCGTTAGCCATTAGTCGTCCTGCTCCACCACCGGTCAGCATCGCAGTGGTCCCCACAGCCGCAGTCTCCCTGGGTCACAGGCCACAGGACCTGGCCCCCATTTGCGCACTCACCCTCTTCACCAGCACAGTCACCATGTTACTGAATGCCAAGTCCATGTGCCCAACGCACGGTGAGGCCAAACGATACCAAAACATCAGAGTTCGGAGCAGAGAAAGGTTTACTGCAGGGCCATGCAAGGAGACGGGTGGCTCATGCCTTAAAAACCCCGAACTCCCCAAAAGCTTTCGGCGAAGCCCTTTTACAGGAAAGGTGAGGGAGAGGCGTGGTTAGCTGTTGCAGACTTCTTGGCGTCAGATCCTTTGTTCTTGAGGTCAGGTCATGGTCAGGTCACGATGTTCCTTTAAACCTCCACCAAAACAAATGTTACTCTCTGTTCTGACAAGGAAGGGGAAGGTCCCAAGGCTCAGCTTTCGCCCTCCAAGGTCCAGGCCCTGGCTAAGAGGAGGGGGTCCCTGCATGGGCCGCTTAACCCTGCCCCAGAGCGTTCGTCCAGCACCCAGTCTGGGTGTTCCCGCCAGTGCCCAGGTCTGGCTGAAGAGGCAGATCTCAGCTGGCGGTGCCCTTAGGGCTGAGTCCCCAGACCCTGCCCAGCCGTCATCACTGAGGGAGCCAGGCACCCAGCACCCAGCCTTCCCTTTGGCTTTTCATTTAAACTGGAGAGAATCTTCTGTATAAGATCAATAGTAAATACCAATCAGGTTATTAACAATTGTCCTTCCCAGCTCACAGCAATTGTCCTTTTTGAGAATAACCCGAACCACAGAGGTGGACCTTAAGTAATGATGGGCCATGTCCTTGCAACTTAACCCTGACCTCTGGCCACCTCCTAGCCGTAGACAACTGATCTAAAGCTGTACCAATTTTCGAAACTTGGAGAGACTGAAGCTGGCTGAAGCTGTTACCTTAAGGCAGTGTCCATGTACTCATGGACTGTGACCCATGGAGACTACCACCGCCATTAGGTCGTAGAAACGGGAATGGTGGAGAGGTGCACTGCTGCTTCAAGGCCTGGGCCTGGCCAGTGGGCAGCTGTGGCGAGGGCTCTGGAGCTCTGCAGGACACAGCCCTCAGCCTGTCCCCAGGTCCCCAGCTCGCCCACTAGCCCGAGGCCGGAGGCCCCAGAGGGCCCCGGGGAGAAGGCTGGGATCTGTCTCTCATGGCGCCCAGCTGCAAGGACCACTGCGAGGCTGACTGTGGGTAGAGCAGGACCTCTAACCACCAAGCTAACGGTCTTGCGCTAACAGCTGCATGCCCACTCCGTCCCTGTTACATCCTGCGAGGGCGCTGCAGGGGCCTGGACAGCAGCCGAGCTGAAGGGTTCACACTGTCCAACAGCAGATGCTGGGCGTGTGGCTGGGCACAAGCCAGCACCTCAGGCCCCACGCCCACACACCGAACGGCCCCTGTACTGGGGTGGAGGGCCATCTTGGGGGTCAAATCCTGGGTCCTAGTGGGGCAGCCCCGGCCAGCCCACCTGTCCAGGTATGTGCAGCCGCACCTTGGAGAGGGCTTGGTAGGAGCCAGCAGGCCGGACATGCAGGCAGCTGCATCATCGCCTGTGGGGCCGTTTAGTCCCCACCCCAACCTCGGGAGGGCAAACGCCCGCGCTTCATGGCCTCCCCTTGCTCCCAGTGGCGACCCTACCGCAGCCACACTGGGCCTCCACATGTCCGAGCGGACGAGCCCGCGCCGGGGCCGTGACCACCTCTGTTCCAGCCATGCGGGGCAGCCACCCATGAGGTAGCCACCATGGCTCGTGAAAGCTCCAGGACAGCTGCACCCTTAGCCGGCAGCGACGGCCCACCTGCTACCTTGAGTAGCGACAACGGGAGAGGCAACCTCTGGCCCAGGCTCACACCAGCTGCCCGGCAGGCGCCACATGAGCCTGGTCTGACACCGTGGGATGCTCCTTGAGCCCCTTCTCTGGCTGTTACCTTTAAGAGTATTACACTTTCAGATTAAAAAGTTGCAGAACAGAGAATAGTATCTGTTTTGTTGGAGGTTTGCAGGAACATCGTGACCTGACCGTGACTTGACCTACATAGACAGCTAAAAGAAAAAAAGATTTCTGCACCAAGAAGTTCTCCACAACCAAACACCGGCTGCCTTTCTGGTATAAAAGAAGTCTGAATTCTGACTGGGGAAATATGGTTCTTTGAGACACTAGTCTGCCATCTTCTCGGTCTGCTGGCTTTCTGAATAAAGCCATTATTCCTTGCCCTAACACTTTGTCTCCCGACTTATTGGCCTGTCATGCAGCGAGCAGGACAAGCTCGGACTTGCTATCAATTCTGGTGAGCCAGCCAGCAGCCTCGCTGCTTGTGGCCAGACAGCCCGGGTTGGGAAATTTGGGGGTAAGGCCCTAGCTAGCAGCTGCCGGGACCACTTATCCTGAGGATCTTCCCTTCAAAATTCCCTGCAGTGGCACTGGCTGCCCTGGGGCCTGGCAGCTGGAGCAAGTGATTGAATTTGGGAGTCGATGGGCTCCGTACAGTAGGGTAGGTCACTCCAGTGTGTACAGCCGAGAACATTCTCCCCCGCTCAATTAGGGCTTTTTCTGTAAGGTAAAGGCCATCTTGTTTTGCATTTGATTGGGGTACCCTGTTGGAGAGGAGAATTATTGTGGGAACCTGTTCGTTTGCTATTGTTTTGTGTTCATTCAGGATGGAATTTGTTTGTGGTTGTGGTATTGGAATTTATGCCTTCTGTGTTTTGTTGCTCTTGAACTTGTAAACATAGGAAACGCTCCATCTGTCCCTAAGGAAAGCTCTTTGGGGCGTATCTCAAATAAATGGGCAAAATACAGCTGTGGGCCTATGACTAAGAAAGAGATAATATTCTATTGTAAGAGTTTGTGGCCCCAATATATGTTAGGATCAGGAGAGCAATGGCCCTTGAATGGCTCAATTATTATACGATCTTGCATTTAGAACTGTCTTGTGAAAGAGCAGGTAAAAATGATGAGATTCCATAGGTAGAAGCATTTATGTTATTCATCAGGAGGAAAAAAGTCAGATGGCTGCCACCTTATGATGCAGCAGTCTAAAAGGAAAACCAAGGGAAAATCTGTTCTACAAGAGGGAGAGGGAGAAAGTGAGACTGAGGACATGTTATTTCAAAACGTAAACCCTCTCTGACCAAGCCGGCTCCCCCACTGGCCCAGCCAGCTGCACCAGCAGTTGTTCTGACCACCCCCATGCCACCAGTATATGTCCTCCTTTACCAATTCCTATTTCCCCTACTTATGGGGATCAGTTAGAAGTTTCTACGTTAACCCCTGGGGCACAGGGGCCTGCTTTGGTATCACCATCGAAGACCCGACAGGGCACCCAATTTGGACCGGGAGCCACTTCTGGATTGGGGCAATTTCCCTTGCGCCAATACCCCACAGAAGGCCTTAATGCAAATGGCCAGCCAGCTGGGTTTCTATGAATGCACAATCCATTCTCAACTTCAGATCTGTTTAATTGGAAAGACCATAACCCTGCTTACTGAGAGGACCCCCTCCACGTGACTGAACTTTTCACTTCTATCTTTGCCACTCACCATCCCCCCGGGGTGGACATTCACACGGTGATGAATATGATTCTTACTGGGGATGAAAGGAGGATGGTCACTGGCTAGCAAGGAAGCACACCAGCTTCATCCAGCAGATCCAAATGGAACTCCAGAAGCAAGTCGGGCGGTTCCTACTGCTGAGCCTGACTGGGATCCTAATAATGGAGATATACCGCATCTAGAGCATTATAGGAAGTGTATCTTAGTGGGTCTCCAAAAGGGGTACCTAGGCAAAAGAGCTTAAGCAAAATTCAGGAGATACACCAAAACTCCAATGAGGATCCATGAGACTTTCTAGAAAGAATTTATCAAGCTTATAGATGCTACACTGATGCAGACCCTGAGGTCCCAAAAATATGAGAATGGGAAATATGACCTTCATTGGGCAAAGTGCCCCAGATGTAAGAAGAAAATTACAAAAATCAGATGGTGCATTTGGAATGAACCCTTCTCAATTGGTAGATGTTGCTTTTAAAGTGTTCAGCAACAGGGAATAATGACAGAGGAAGATGATGCAAAATGGAATTCCACTTTTCTGGCAGCAGCATTAGACTCCCGGAAGGTGAGTAACCCCAACAGAGGTAAGCCACCATTGGGGAGGGAACAATGTGCTTACTATAAGGAGGAAGGGCATTGGAAAAAAGATTGCCCTAGGCTAAAAATTAAGACGGGAAACAATAAAAGAAAGACGGGAACCTTTTATATGGTAGAAAGAGAGGAACACTCTGATGATGAATGAAGAGAACCAGGGGCTCCCTTGGACTTGAGGTGTCCAATTCCAGTTTCCCCATAGGAGCCCCAAGTAACTTTGACTGTGGGAGACAAGTTGATTGACTTTCTGATAGATGCGGGTGCAACGTATGCTGTGGTAAACACCAAGGTGGCACAGAAAACATCTCAATCCATCCTGGTCATGGGAGTTTCTGGGCAAGTACAAAATCGTTCTCTCTTACAGCCTCTAGAATGCCAATTAGGGGACCTCACCCTGAAACACAGTTTCTTATATATGCCAGCGTGTCGATCCCTCTTTTGGGCCAAGATCTCCTTTGTAAATTAAATGTTCAAGTAACTTTTTCACCGGAACAGCTTGACATCAGGGTCCCATTGAAGCACATTTTAAGCCTACAGAGGGCACTCGTGGCCACCCCAGAAAAGGAGACAGAGCTCTTTCCCCCCGAAGTCTATGAAAAGATAAGGCCAGAAGTATGGGCTGACGGCACCCCAGGGAAGGCCAAAAATGCATGTCCAATACAAATCCCGTTAAAAAGGACCCCGGGACACCTAATCTAAAACAATATCCTCTGAGGCAAGAGGCCCAAAAGGGAATTGAGACAATCCTAAAAAAGTTTTCGGGAAAAGGACTAATTAAACCTTGCAGGTCCCCGTATAAGACCCCTATTCTCCCAGTCAAAAAGCCAAACTCAGCAGAGTATCACTTCGTCTAAGACTTGAGGGCTATTAATGAAATAGTCCAAGATTTGCTCCCTGTGGTACCTGAGCCATACACTCTGTTCACAACGATTCTGGGGGATACAGGTGGTGCTCAGTTTTGGACTTGAAAGGTACTTCTTTTCTGCATTCCTATTGCAGAAGAATCACAGCAGCTATTTGCTTTTGAATGGCAGGACCCAGAAACACAGGTAGTCCAACAGTATTGTTGGACAGTCCTGCCTCAAGGATTTAAGAATTCCCCTACCGTGTTTGGGGAAATGTTGGCTAGGGACCTTAGAAACTTAATATTGGATGAAAGACTCGTACTCCAAAATGTGGACAATTTGCTCATAGCGAGCCCTACATGTGTAAGTGTCTACAAAATACCATCAGAACCCTGAACTATCTGGCCAACAATGGATATAAGGTTTCCCAGAAAAAGGCCCAAATATGTAAGCAACAAGTCATGTATCTGGACTTTGTCCTTCCCCAAGGACAGCAGGATCTTTTGCCTGATAGAAAACAGGTAACTGCAGGCTTGGGAACACCCAAGACTCGCAGACAGCCGAAGGGGTTTCTGGGAATGACAGGGTTCTGTCGGATTTGGATCCCGAACTGTGGGCCCATAGAAAGCCCCTCTATGAGACTTTAAAGGGACATGATCTTGAGTCCCTTACTTGGACTAAAGTAAGCTTCAAACAGCCTTTGAAACAATAAAAACAAAGTCAGTCTTAGCCCTGGCTTTGGGACTGCCAGACTTAAAGAAACCTTTCAAATTGTATGTACATGAGAGACAAGGCATAAGTCTCGGCGTGTTATTTCAAACTCTGGGGAATATCCCTCTACCTGTTTCCTACTTCTCAAAACAACCCGAACAGACTTAAGGGATGGCCCCTCTGCCTTCAAGTTGTAGCAGCTACTTGTGACATACTTCAGGAAACTCAGAAGTTTACCCAGAGGCAACCCACCATTGTGTATGTCCCTCACCATGTTCTTTCTTTACTGGAACAAAAAGGGGGCTATTGGTTGACTTCTGGGAGAATGGGAAAGTACCAAGCCATTCTCTTCGACAATTTCAATGTAAGACTTCAGGTCACTTCAGCCCCAAATCGAGCCACAATGCTCCCAATTAACGCTGCACAGCCCCCAGAGCACAAATGCCTACCCGTCATCGAGCTAGTACACTCTAGCAGACCGGACTTAAGCGATTAACCCTCGGCTGGGCCAGATATGGAACTGTTTACCGATGGAAGCAGCTTCATGGACCAAGGTAGGTGACGTGCTGGGTATGCGGTGGTCACCCTTAGAAAGAGCCCTGTCCCCAGGTAGCTCAGCCCAGAACGCAGAAATCATTGCTCTGACAAGAGCCCTACTACTCACTGAAGGAGAGTGAGTAAATATATACACAGACTCACTACGCATTCTCCGTGATGCATGCTCACGGGGCAATCTGGAAAGAAAGGGGGCTCCTCACTTCAAACAGTAAAGACATAAAGCACACTTCTTAAATCCTGTCACCATTAGAAGCAGCCCACAAGCCCTCACCATTGGCCATAATGCACTGCCCAGGCCACCGAAAGGGTGAAGCTCATATAATAAAAGGCAACTGGTTAGCTGACCAAGCTGCAGAGAAGGCAGCAAAGGAAGGCAATTATCAAGCAGTAACAGGGTCACTTCTCCTGCAGATCGACTTGTCAAAATACCAGGAGGCTCAGATTAGTTAAAGCCCTCCTTAAGGAAAGTATCCCCTGATGTGGACTGCCTAATACCTTTCACAGTGATAATGGGCCTGCTTTTGTCTCTAGCATAACCCAACAAGTGTCTAAAGCACTGCAAATTGGAAGCTACATTCATCCTGGAGACCACAATCAACAGGAAAAACCAAGATAATGAATTATACGTTAAAAAGGAGCACTGCTAAAATATGCCGAGACTAATTTAACTTGGGATAAGGCTTTGCCAGTTGCCATGCTACGGATCAGAGTGGCTCCCAGAAGCAGGCCTAAATTAAGCCTCTTTGAAATACTGTATGGTAGGCCATTCCAGATGTCTCCTCTGTTCCACCCCAAGGGAAAAATGTGTTCACGGTGGGCAGGAATGAGACCTGCATGGTGTGGAGCGTCCAGGCAGGCAGGCTGGAGAAGCTGGTGGGAAACCTGGTGCCTGCCTTCCTGGGCGGCGCCCCCTCCGACCTCCCCACATTCCTGGGCACCTACAGGGCTTTCCCTACCACCCAGCAGATGCTGGACCTTCTCTTCACAAGGTGAGCACTTTTTCCCGATGGGACATTGGTGACTCGGCCACCTTCTAGCTGTGACATGTGGGAATGTCACTCCACCTCTCTGAGCCTCAGCTGGCCCCTCTGCACACTAGGGTAAAGAGAGGACCAGCCCCCTACGGTGACTGTAGAGACCAGCGGGTCCTTCACGGAAAGTGCTTTCTGGGGACCTGGCCTGTGGAAAGGTCTGCTGGAGGGACCGTGGTTGTGCTAATTCATCATGTCCCTCCTCCCCATGAGGAAGCCTCCACCTCAGTTGTCACTGTGCCTCTCACCTTGGGATGAACGTATTTCCCATGTGCAAGGTGATGAGTGATTCTATTAGGGGTGCCCTGTCCTGGGTGGGTGAGAGCAGGGATCCTTGGGGCCGAGCAGTGGGGCCCCAGGCCACTCAGATGTGTGCGATGGGGCTGGTGGGGCTCATTCATTCTTCACATATAGAGGAAGGCCCACTAGGTGCAGGCGCTTTTCTAGGAACACCCATCATTTAACGCATCGAGCAGACAGCAGTCCTGCCCTCCAGGGCTTCCATTCTAGTTTGGAGTCAGACAGTCACACTAGACCTCACAACCAGGGCTACCCTAGGAGCACAGTGTGGAAGGAAATGCCCGGTCTCTGACTCAGCTGCCCAACTGACTCCCTCCAGGGCCGTGTCCTCCATGCTGGGCACCTGGCTGTACCATTACCCTGAGCATTTCCACCAGCCCCCAGAATTTCCCCGCCTGAAGATGCTTCTGGCTTACACAGAGCTCAGCATGCCTGGCTCAGACCTGGAGCAGCAAGCCCGCCTTCTCCTGGCACAGCTGGAGCACCTGGAGCCCCCTGAGGCAGAGGGTGATGGTGAGGGGGACTCAGGGTGGGTGACGGGGGGCGAGTGGGGAGGGGAAGGGGTGGAGCCACACAGAACAGAGTTTCCCGAGGCTGGAACTGGGCCTCTGAGGAGACTCAGATCACTGTTTCCCCAGACTGCAGTCTGGGAAGACTTCCTGGGGGTGGCATCTTGGATTGAGACTTCCCTGATAGGCAGTGAGAAGTTTCCTATCTTTGGAGGCACTGGAAAAGCAGTCCTATTGATGATATTTTCTCTTCTTGGAGCTACAGCACCAGCTCCAGAACAAGCTCTGGAAACATATCAAGACCTAGAGCCAGCAACACCTCTACTGCCCACTACAGCTCCAGAGCCAGAGCAAGCTCAAGCCACAGCTATTGTTCAAGCTCAAGAGCCAGAATATGCATTACTGCCAGCTCCTCAGCCAGAACTAGAGAATGGTCATTCATGCCCTAGCTCTCATTTAAGCCACAGGTTATCAACTTATTTCCAAGATCTACTGCAGTGATTTACAACAGAACAAACAACCAAGCAAACGAATGAAAACCCAGTATGGCCCATCTGCCCCCCACGGAAATGTTTATGATTCAAAGGCATAAGCTCTATATTATATCCATAGATATTACAATATATAGTTATATATATTATAACTATCCAAAGAGTAATACTTTTATCTCTGAGTAAGAGCACAGAATTTCAGAAAATACGCAACGTGCATCAAAGAAAATAATCATTCCTCCTTTAGTCACCTTCCTGGTATCCAAGATCAAGATCCGTGATGGGGGAGACAATGTTTGCTTTCCCACAGTCAGAATACGTTCGCTAGCACACCCTCTCTCTCGATTACTCTTACCATCAAACCAGCCAGTTTCTATGTCAGTCTTTCTGTCTCTGTCTCTGATTCCCTCCTTCTACCTGTCTTTGTCTGTCTGTTTTCCTCCCTCTCTATTTCTGTCTCTCTCCTCTGACTCTCACTTGCTCTCTTTTGCCTTTTTGCCTCATGGATGCCTGAGTAATGTTTCTCTGTCTCTCTTAAGTCACCTTAGGCAGTACTGTTTCGTAACATACAGTACATTGGCAAGTGCCCCTGTCAAAAACTCACTAAACCCAGATGACAATAACTAAAATCCCATGCTGCCTGGGAAGTACTCATTTACAGTTATTTACCTCTTAGTGGATACATGCCACAGTCATTTCTAGGTCAAGACACACTGATGTACCCGATCCCCATCTTTGAAATGTGCGCCATTGACTTCAACAGTGAAATGACGCGCTTACTTCCTCATTACTGAAGACCAAAGAGCAACGTGTGTTCATTTTTCAGTCATTTCTGAATGTTGTGTGTGGATAATTAGATAAACCAAGAGAACATTTCAATAGGGAAAGGCAGCCAATCTTTGTTGACGTGTTGTGATGTCCCAGGCCTTGCGCTCAAATGCTAACTCCCTTCCTTTAATTACTCCTCTCAAACCTGACCAGAGAGGAAGCCTTCACAGGTAGTTCTTTGGAGGCAAGCAATAAAGGAACAAACTCCATGGCACGACCAGCCTCATGCTTCATTGTTTCATGGACTTTTCTTTCTCACCATCCATTGGAATGGGCCTATAGCCACTCGTCTCACTCTGGCCACATGTTCCCAAGGGATGCACAATCACTGCCAGGATTTGAGTCACTGTTGTCTCAAGCACCCAGAAGAGAAGCACCGACAGAAAGAAGTACGTCCCCTCCCCAGCGTGCCCTCAAACCTGAAGTCCCTGTAGCAGACGGCACACTGGGCGTTCAAGCCATGAGAAAACCCTCATCTCGTACGCTTCCTCTAGTACGTCACTTTCACTTGTTGGGTGTTTTCATTTCGTTCACATTGCATGACACCATCTGGCTAATGCTTATAAGCAAATTTCCAGACCTTAAAGATTGACTCCAGATTGCTTAGCCCCGACTGCTTCTGGTCGTGGACCCTGAGAGAATGAATAAAGACATTCAAGTTTACCTGAACTCTGCTTTCTAGAATGCCAAGGTCTCAGGCCAGCTGTTCTCTGGTAGCTACACGAGGGTAAGGGTTCTTCTGAAGCAGTGCTTGCACAGCATCCTTTTGACATGGCTTCAAAACAAGTCTCCTTCTTCAGTCCTCTTGGGAGTCGCCTGCTGAAGAGCAAAGGGGAGAAGTCTTAGGGGGGATTCCATATAAATGCAAAACGATAGTGCCAGCCCAGCTCTTGTCTTTATGCCACGTGTAAAACTTCTGAGTCCAGAGATTATACTCCATTTTTAACTGAATGGGACACTGGGAGCTCAACATACACCTATCAGAAAAGATGACAGTCAATGTTATTGGGATCTACCAACCACTAACAAATAATCCATAGAATTACATGCAAACGAAATGCAAAGCCATAGAAAAATGGGATTTCATTCAACTGATGTAAGAATTTTTCACATATTGACTCATGGGAGGGTCATTATGGCTTACGCTAACTAGAAACGCCTGTCTTATGGCCTGTCGTACGTACATTACACATCTGCTTGAACTATTAAAAAAACACAGAATGCCTTCATCAGATTGTTTTCAATACCTACTTTCAAGATAAGGGCAAATGTCCCCTTTCTGATGATGCCCAGGCTGGTTCTCCTTGGAGGATGAGTTTCTCTTTCCAGACAGTGAGGTCATGCTGCCTAGCTGTGTACGTGCTAAACTTTCTCTCTTGAAACCTTGAAGTGACGTACTCCATATCTGACGTTTGTCCCTTGTTATGAAAAGATATACAACTGTGTTTCAGGCATTCCAACTGGAGCCAGATGGCCATGGTGGATGTGGTTTCAGACACGTTCCTGCACCATAGAGATCTTGGATTTCCTGAACTGTATCAAACTCCAGGACACCACCAGCCCTTCTAAAAGAAAAAAAACCAACAACCTGTTAAAAGCTGCCAGCTGCAAACTTATGGCCTCAAGGTCTTCCCCTGTGAGTAGGCAAGGGTTTCAGACCCCAACCAATACTAGCTTAATGACACCCTTACCTCTTGCCAGCTCCAATTATAATTCTTTAGAAATAACTCATGGAACTAAGTGCAACACTGCAGATTTTGCCTATATAAGCCGCCTCCATTTTGTACTCCAGGAGAAGACAATTCAGGTGCTTCTGGAATCTGTGTCTTCTGGGGTCTAGTTTTCAGTTTGGCAAAAATAAACTCTCTTCTATTCTTACTACAGTTGGTTTATTATTTCATTCAACACAATAGAAATTAACCACTTAAAACTGAAAACAAAACACAATAAAATAAACGACAAAAAAGAACCAAACCAACTCAAAATCCCAAACTTGGTCTACTGGAAAATAAACATACATTTTTATCAACTGAATTGAAAACATTTGAAAATTTATGTAGCATTCCATCCAATTACAGTACCAACTTTAAGAATTTTGGTAGAGAAGCCATTGATGGGCAACAGGGCTACCAACTTCCTTTTCCATTTCAAGAAAACGCCCAAGCCACTCTCAACCTTTTTCCCCAATTTATTCCTGAAACACAGCCCAATAAAATCTGTCACTGCAATCTTAATGGTCACTTATACCTTCGTTA
This sequence comes from Tursiops truncatus, assembly GCF_011762595.2. NCBI lineage: Eukaryota > Metazoa > Chordata > Mammalia > Artiodactyla > Delphinidae > Tursiops > Tursiops truncatus. Next base: position 73,400,650 of record NC_047049.1, on the reverse strand, counting down.
ACCCTGGAAGGGCATCAAGGCATCTGGATGATCTAACAACAAAGTCCAGATGCTGATGTATACTTACCGCTCGATGTGCTGATGAATCCATGTTGGGAGAGCCACCTGGACTGCACAGAAACTGCTGGCCAATTGTTCAGTTCGTGGAAGCACAGGACTTATACAAGTACAAGGATGCCTCACCCCTACTTATTTCAACAGCTTCCTACGGTAAACCCTCATTCAAAATTTATGACCTTGAAGGAATCCCACGAAGCAAGTGGAAATTAAATGAAAGGCAAGTTCAGAGGCTACCAGGTACTTCTGAAGGTGCCATCATCCTTTCGCCAGTACAATTTTGTTTCAGGGCTCTCTAGTTTTCACATACTCAAACAGTTTGCTTTCGGTTGCAGTCCATCACTCTGGGTTCCTCAGGATTAGGTTTGGGTGTGTTCTTTCCAAAATGAAGAGCCTAGCTTCCTTGTGTACACTGCACATATCCCTCAGCATCTCCAGAAACCCACTTCATTCCATGCCTAAGTCATTTCCTTCTTTTGAGGGTGAGATCATGATACTTTGAATACTAAGGGTGAATGGATAAGTCCAGGGTCTATCCACACATCACGGTCTTGAATCCCAACTTCTTGACAGCTTCCTGGGTGTAATCTGAAACCCACCCCATTACTCACATGCAACAGAGAGTCTGAAGAAAGGGGTAGACCACACTAGGGTAGGTAGCATATTTAACAAGCAAGGGAACTTACTTCTGAAGCTTGTCTTGGGCAGCCACAAAACGATTAGGTTTCCCACCTGTATGCCAGAACCTTAAAAAAGGTTAAATAGAGGCATTGATGGTTCAGTCAGCTATACTGTCCAAAGGTGTCAACAATACCTTGCTATCTCAAAGTTGTGTCCTTGTTAAGCTTACTTCTTGGGGAAGCCAAGCAGAATGTACATTCCAAGGACAAGGCTCGGGGGGTGGTTTGAGGTGGTTCCATTACCTGGGTCCATCTCCCAGGTCAATCTAGGTCATGTTCTCTCCATGAATTCCAACAACACATGCCCAACATCACTGAACGCTTGGTTGAGGGTAGCCCATCTCATACAAATACAATGTACTCTAAAGCAATGTTCCCTGACAGAATCCCCAAAAGGGAAATGAGACATAACTTTAATGGTTTAAGGGAAAGGAAACGAACCATCTTTAGCTGGTTACTCCTTCTCTGGTCTGGGAATGTCAGAAAATATAGAAAGGAAGGGCATGACACAACTTGTGAGAAGAAAAAGACAATTCAAATAAGGTGGGAAGTACAATGATAGCCCCACAGCATCCAAGATAGACATCGTTATACATAACACGAAAACAAAACACAGAGCCAAAGTACCGACTTACATTTAAAAAATGGTGTGTTTAAAAAAAAAGAAAAAAGAAGGCAGCAACTTAGATGATGGATGACACAGCTGTGTTTGAAAGGAATGATTTGGATGAAAAATACTACCACACCAACATTTCAGTTTAGTTTGGTCTCGTGACAATTCAAAAATTAAAAAAAATACACAAATTACCAACTTTACTGTATTCTTTTCCCACCCAGGTTTATGAAACTCAGAAATGTGGACTAGATGAAGACAAGTAAGCCTATATAGAATTGGGAATGAGAATAACTATACCAGCAATTCATTAAAATCAATTAGGTTAAAATAATGCTGATGTGAGTGTGTTTACATGTGTGTTTGTGTTTATGTACGTTTGGGAGAATGGCCACTGGCTCTACATAACCAAAACATCATATTTTAACTCCACATGCTGTTTGGTGGAAGCACGGGATTCCTCCCAAATAGGAGTTTGCTCTCCACCCTCAGATGCAGCTAGGGCTTGTTGAGAACTGCCCTACAGCACAAGCGGTTGCCTGAGGCCTCCAGCGTGGGCCCAACGACTTTCAGAAGGAGGGCCTCAACTGTAGCATCTGTGAAAGCATAAAACCCCCAACCCGGTCCAGGATCTGTGTCTCAGTTAGGGCTCCTCCATTCTGGCTGCTACATGTTTTCGCTTGTTTCTCTGTCCACTCTAAAGATGGTCATCACGTGGTACCATGGATGGCTGCCACCGGGACCAGAGCTGTCTTCAAGTCTCAGGAGAATGTCTTGAAGACACCCAGATTCTGGTCCCTTGTTCTCAGGTGCCAGAGATTGAAGGGTGATGGGACCATCTTGATGGATCAGGACAGTCTTTCTCGAGAAGGTGGAAGTTTCTGTGGATAAAATTCCCTGAAGCTTCTGATTAGATAGCTGCTCTCACCAAAGCACTGGCTGCCAGACCTCTACGAGCTCCCAACTGGACAACTCAGGTGGTAGGCTGCTTGTGAGAGCGGAGGCCTTTTTTCTGGCAGTGCCATGTGGCTTACGGGATCTTAGTTCCCTGACCAAAGATCAAACCCAGGCTCCCTGCCGTGGCAGCGTGGAGTCCCAACCACTGGACCACCAGGGAAGTCCCAGAGCAGAGGCTTTGATATGCAGAGCATCCAGGGTATCCCTAGAGAACGCAGATGTACTTCCACACAGGCCATCAGATGATGGTGCGGGCTCCAGTGCCCATCCCTGGGCTCCTCTACAGCGGGCAGCATTGGACACACAAGGGGCTAAGCCACAGCCCTTAGCTCTGTCTACAGTCTGCAGAAGTCCTGCCAGCAAAGGATCTGAATGTTTCCAGCCACCCTGATGCAGGCTTCCTCTCACTATATTGAAAGACACAATCCTTTCCACAAGGAGTCCCTTTCCAAATCTCAAGCCCCATTTGTCCTGAGGCTACTGTGTTCAGGCTCTTGTTCCAGAAGCGCTATCCCACTATGTGTGGCCATTGTAACAGAGTCTTCCTGTCAACTGAAAATAGAGGTAGATCTGTACATATAGATAAGGGGAACCGGAACGCTGGGACAAGTAAGAATTGACCAAACCACAACCAAGAAGTCAGACTGAGTTCAAAGATGTATCTGTTGAATCAGTGGAATGTCACATACAACCTGAAAATCCAAGGCACACTTTTTTTTTTTTTTGCGGTATGCGGCCCTGTCACTGTTGTGGCCTCTCCTGTTGCGGAGCACAGGCTCCGGACGCGCAGGTTCAGCGGCCATGGCTCACGGGCCCAGCCGCTCCGCGGCATGTGGGATCTTCCCGGACCGGGGCACGAACCCGTGTCCCCTGCATCGGCAGGCGGACTCTCAACCACTGCGCCACCAGGGAAGCCTCCAAGGCACACTTTTCAAAGGAAGGCAGCAGGTCCTGTTGATGCAAGAGCCTCAGAACACAGACTTTTTTCAAAATCCACATGGAAAAAGTACAGGTACATATACAGGCCCATACATACAAACATGCTAAAATGATGGAAAGAGCAAAGTTCCTATCCTTTCCTGATGGGTTAGAGATGCTATTGTACCTTTCCCCACCATTTTTTACATTGCAAATGTTCCCGGGGCAAATAATATGCAAAGTCGCCACTGTATGAAGGACTGAAGCTTTGAAGCAATCATCGCTAGTTAGAGGCTTAAGTTGCTTCCAGTCGCCAGAGCCGACATTCACAGCCATGGTAAGAGCTCACGTTCCTGGACCCACGTTTGAGCCATGTCACATCCCCTCCTCTTCTATACACCAAGCACACTTCAGATATACCTTCCCATCTTGCCAGGAAGGTAACGTGTGTGAATGAGTCCTTCTTCTACCTAATCTCCTTGACTTGTTTTGATTCCAGTTCAGGGATGGCGCAGACAGAAGAGTTGGGTCACCTTGGTCATTACAATGCTAGATTTCCTTAAGGCTTCAGGAAGGGCGCCCCTCCTGGTGTCCATGCTTCCTAAGAGCTTGTGTGGAGCTGGGCAACACTCACTGAGGCAACCAAGTGCTGCCAATAGGACAGAGGGGTTTCAAGTGAAGGATGGGTCTTCTTGCCTAGGTGCTGCTCCCGAACACTAAGGGTTGCTTGTTCCTTCTTTTTATCATTATGGCCCTGCATCCCAGGAAAGAAGGCCTGGAAGGAGCTCGGGAGAAGGTTTCCTTCCTCCTCCTAAGTCTGAGGCCCTGGTGAGCTTGGGAGCGTGTCGAGAAGAGCCTGAAATTCTTCCTTGCTGAGGGCTGCTCCCGGGATTCCCGGTGGTTCCTCTCCCCGTGCATCCGCCTTCAGGAGAGGCTGTGCCTTGCCCTGAATGTCTGAGGCTGACAAGAGTCCATCTAAGAGGCTTGATGAGCTTCCAAGTGCTGGGTGCTGGTCCAGCGGAGGAGATGTCTCTTCACCTGCGTGCCTGCTGTGGCCAGACGTGTGTCTCAGCCTGTGCAGGCTGCAGAACCCTCCATTCCTGAGGCTCCCATCTGGAGATGACAACTTGGGTCCCCTAGCGCCACCACTGCATGACTTGGGATGTGCATGGCCGAGCCCGATCCTGTAGGTGCGGCTGAGGATTGCCAAGGTCAGGCTGAGGGCAGTCTTGGAGGGGGAGTGCGGCCAGGCCAGTGTGCAGGCTGTTCTCCTGGCATGTTCCCTGGGATGGAGGCCAGAGAGCTGTGTGAACAGGTGGGAGACCCAGTCCCGGATTTGGTCCTGCTTAGGAGTGACTTGCAACTGCTCCCAGAGGTTCAGCTTCTCTCTTCCCTGCACAGCGGAGTGGGCTGCACCACCATGGACCTCAATGACGAGCCCCCATGCCCCCAGAGGGAACACGAGGAACAAAGAACGTGGGGGAGAGAAAAGGAGCTGCTGTGGCCAAGGACTGGATGCTCTCAAGCAGACTGGAGGGAGGAAAATGATGAGAGCTACTGTGGGCAGTGGACAGGTGGCTCTGGTCCCACGAAACAGTCAGAGCTAATCTGGCACTGGGGCCTTCTGCCAGTACCTTCACGGGCCCACCTCTGCTCTGCTCTGGGTGCAGAGCTCTTCAGTTCTGAAACCACATCTAGGGAAGAAGGAAGGCAGGCACGTCAGAAGTAAGACATTCCAGATCGATTTGCCCCGATCTGTCTGGCAGAGGGCAATTTCGGTTAGGCCTAATCTCAGGGGAATTTGATCTAGACCTGCAACCTGGGCCTTGGAAATGAGGGGTACGTCATGTCAACACTGGACACCTGGCTTCCAGCAGATCCCTTATTGATTGGCTAGAATGTCAGGCCCTTCACACACTGCCCAGCACCTCTATTGCCCTCTCCTCTTCTGGAAATGGATGCCTTCAGATCAGCCCCCTAGGAGTCCAGTGGGGAATGGTTAGAGATTTGCCTGCACTTCCTTATGCACTAGGCTCTAAGTCCTCAGCTATACAGGCATTGCTCCAAATCTTTCCCATATTTGTCAGTGCCTGGGATCCAAATGAAAAGTCACCTTTCCTGGATGGCATGCTTTTCCTGGATCAGGCGTGAGTTGACATACATGGCTCCAGTCCCTACGTCCACTGAATATGTCCACCAGCCCATCTCTTATGGACAGGGATCCAGGGCCAGGTAGGTACCGAGTCCAGATGAAAATCACCTGGGTGTAGATTCAACTCCCAAGTTTCTGGGCTGGATCAAGAAAGGGGCTCTCCTGATCGGGTTGAGGTTCCTCCCAGTCCATGGTGAACAGATGCAAAGCCACCTGAAGCACAGCCATAGGTTCTTGATCCAAATGTGAGTCTTTCAGAGACTCTGTCTCCATATACCTGTGGATCTGCTTCCTGACGCCTATATTCACAAACACTGTGTCAGTAACGTATGGAGAACAACAATTCTCACCCGGGCAACAGTCCCTCCCCCCACTTGAGGATAATGTCAAAGACGCTACGTCATTAAGGCATCCTTCCAAGAGGGGAGGGAGGCTGGGTGGGTTGAGGGCAGGCTCTGCACAGGTCCAAGGGCCTTGAGGCCCAAGATGTGATACGGACAAACGTGCTGCCACACAGTTCAGCGCCTCCACTTTTATAACCAAGACATCTCTCGGGCAATATAACAGCACTGCTAAGCCTGAACAGCAGTGATGCTATTTCTTACAAAGAGAGAGCAATGCTCACTTCTCCCACTTTTGTCCTGCCACTCTTTCTACACGTATATGCACTGCTGCCAATTTGATTTTGAAACTCTTACCTTGGAAGGACTCTCACTTGCAATGCCAGGCCTTTCCAACCCACAGCTTTGCCCTCAATCAGCGGGATAACCACCCCTAGAGCCTACATGTATCCAGCACCATCTCAGGGGTTAACAACCCTTCCACACGGGACAAATCATGTTCCACTCACTGAGAACTTACCTGGATTTGAGATTCTGGAATTCCTGTTTGACAAGCCAATTCTTCTCTGGTTGCAATGCCAGGAAATCAGTTCTTCTTGAAGGCTTGTACAAGGATACTTGTTTGAGATGGAGAGGTGAATGTCCACTTTCTCCCGGCCCCTTTATGGAAGCATTCTGAAGAACAAATAAAGAAGAGATTTAGGCCAGTTGCACATTCAGTGCAGATACAATGTGTGATATGTATGGAATATAATATCATTTATATATAATTTATCTTATACATATATATGTAGGTATATACATATATTTTTTTTTCTCACCACCTTTCTCCCCACTGAGTGCTCAGAAGTACTCACCCAACAACCCTAGCTCAGTAGCCCTAGGATAAGGTTGCTGAGGTGGTGGAAAAGGGGAACTCTGACTTCTTCGCAGTTTCAGGACCAGAAGATTCAAAGACTTCCTGGCCGTGCATCATCACACCCTACAACCAGGGACATGATGCTCATATCTGCAACACTAATGGGGCAAGAACCAAATTACCGTTGGTTTCTCTCCTAAGCATTCTTTGCCACACATTTATCGTTCACATTCAGAGGTGATCCTGTCTCCAGGAGATCCTCTGAGGAAATGCGCTTGGAAATGCTGGGTACTTACTTTGAATCCAAGGCCGAGGCTGTTGATGATGATTTAATTGCCCCCTTCTCTTAAGGTTTTCAGGGACACCACCTGGCTCTGCCTTAGATTTCTTCTTCATTGGTTTTGAAACCGATCCTAAGCACACATAGGGAACCCAATGTCACTCAGTGCTTATGAACATACTTCCAAAGATCTTTTGCAGTGATTTACAACAGGACAAACAAATAAGGAAGCAAACTAGTGAAGACCCAGAATGGCCATCTGTCACCAGTGGAAATATGTGATTCAAAGGTAGTAGTCTACATAAAGAATAATGCTTTTATCTCTGAATAAGTGCGCAGAATTTCAGAAAATACATAATCTGCTATCAATAGAAGTAATCATTTCTCCTTTAAGTCATCTTCATGGTATCCAAAGTAAAGACTCATGACAGGAGAAAATGCTTGCTTTCCCAAAGCCAGAATGAGCTCGTTAACACACCCTCTCTCTCCATCATCCTCTTCCAGTCAATAGTGACAGTTTCTCTGTTGGCTTTTGTCTCGGTCTCCTTCTACCAGTTTTTGTCTATCTCTGTTTTTCTCCCTCTCAGCCTCTGTCTCTGTTTCATCCTCTCCTCTTTCTTTCACTTGCTCTCTTTTGCTCTTTTTGCCTCATCTTTCCTGTGGTCGATGCCTGAGTAATGTTTCTCTGCCTCTTTTTTTTTAATTTTAAATTACTATTTCAAGAATATTTCTTATTTATTTTATTTATTTTTGGCTGCATCAGGTCTTAGTTGCGTCACGTGGGAACTTTCGTTGCGGCATGCAGGCTTCTGTCTAGTTGTGGCATGCAGGTTTTTCTCTTCTCTAGTTGTGGCGCACAGGCTCCAGGGAGCATGGGCTCTGCAGTTTGTGGCACAGGGGCTCTCTAGCTGAGGCGCACGGGCTCAGTTGGTGTGGCTCACGGGCTTAGTTGCCCTGCAGCACGTGGGATCTTAGTTCCCTGACCAGGGATCGAACCCGTGTCCCCAGCATTGTACGGTGGATTCTTTACCACTGGACCACCAGGGAAGTCCCTCTCTGCCTCTCTTATGTCCCCATAAGCAGTACTGTTTTGTAACACACAATGCATTGGTAAGTGCCCCTGTCAAAAATTCACTAAACCCGGACAACAGTAATTAAAATCCCACGCTGCCTGGGAAATACTCATTTACAGTTACCTCAGTGGATACATGTCACAGTCACTTCTAGATCTGGAGACTGTTATGTACCTGATCCCCATCTTCGAAACGTGTGCTATTGTCTTCAACAGCGAAATGATAGTCTTGCTTCCCTATTACCAGAGACTGAAATGCAGTGCGTTTTTTTTTTTTTTTGGTCATTTCTGAATGTTTTGTGTGGAAATTCTAATAAATCTAGAAAAACCTTCAGTAGAGAAAGACAACCAGTTTCTGTGGACTTGAGGTAACGTCCCAGGCACTGTGGTCAGATGCTAGCACCCTTTAATTATTCCTTTCAGACCTGACCAGAGATGAAGTGTTCGGCACAGGTAGCTCCTTGGAGAAAAGCAATAAAGGAACAAACCCATGGTACAACCAGCCTCATGCTTCACTGTTTCATGAACTTTCCTTTCTGACCATCCACTGGAATGAGCCTATAGCCACTAAAATAACTCTGGCCACATTTTCCCAAAGGATGCACCATCATTGCCAGGATTTGAGTCAATGCTGTCTTGAGCACAAAAGTAACTGACTGTCACTTAATCCTTGTCAACATACTTGCAAAGGTTAACTAGTGATTCACAATTGAACTGTTACCAAATAAAGACTCACTGCCCTATAAGCATAAAATTCAATACTCCGGCACCAGCTTTTAAGAAAGCTTTAGGAGGACATGGCGATGGTGGAGTAGAAGGACATGCAGCTCACCTCCCCTCAATAAACACATCAAAAATACAACTACATGTGCAACAGTCCTCCCAGAACACCAACTGAAAGCTGGCAGAAGATCTCACGCAACCAAATCTGCAACAAAGATCCCCACATGACCAGGCAGGACTAAAGGAAAAAAAAGGGAATTGAGATAGGACCTGCACCCTTGGGAGGGAGCTGTGAAAGAGGAAAGTTTCCCTCACCCTGGGAAACTCCTCTGCCAGCGGGGATGGAGCTGCAGGGGCCTGAACTTTGCCTGAGAGGAATGTGCACGGGCTGGCTGGCTGCCAAGCAGGACAGAGAGGTACCAGTGCCAACGGCTGCCACCTCGCTGCACTTCCCAGCCCGAGACGCACGCCTGCCGCTGCGCACAGCGCTTGGGTGCTGAAACTCAGGCTTCATGGACAGACAAGGGGAGAGGACTTGGTTTGGCTTGCGGAGACAGCCCAAAGGGCCTGGAGTGTGGACCAGGCTGCAACTGGGGGTGCACGTGGGATGGAGCCCCGGTCCGCCACAGAAGCCCCATTATCAATGTGAAGGGCAGGGCACAGGTCAGCCGCAGAAGCCGCACTGTCACCGTGCTCACAGTGGGGCATGGCTCCGGCCGTGGCAGACCTTACGAGCGTGCACACACTGGGGCTGACATCCGAGCCAACTGTTGGTGCTCCCAAATCGGGGGCAGCTTCAGGGGGCTTTGAAAGCTCGTGGCCTCGGCAGACTCGGGGAACTTGGGCTTTGCAAGCATGCACACGTCGCAAGCAGGAGGGGCTGGCGCGTGAGCCAATTACCGGTGCTCCCACAGCAGAGGTGGGGCTGACTTTGTGGGCACGCACAGTGGGTTGCGGGTAGTGTCACAGAGTCACACGTTCCAGCGGACAGCTCCTGGGGAGGAAATCCTTTCCCAGAGGGAGCGTTCCAGTCCCACCTAGCTCACAATGCAGTTTAGGACAAGACCTGTGGGTTTCTACTCCAACAAATGGGGAGCAGACCCTGCCCCCAACAGGGCTGTGACAACCACAGAGCAAAAAGGAGGCCCCACCCAACATCCAGTGCAGGCTCTGGTCACCACAACACCAAACACACCCCCTATCAAGGGGACAAATACCAGCACACCCTGGGGAAAGATGTGGCAGGTATCCATACCAAATACAGCCCTGGCACCAAAAATACTGGACTGTACCCACCAGTGGGCAGGCACTGACCCTTCCCGCTAAGAAGCTTGTACTGGCCTCTAGACCAGCCTCACCCACCGGGGAGCAGACACCAGAAGCAGCAAACTAGAATCCTGCAGCCTACGGACCGAGCCTGCCAACAGCAAGCTAGACCCTACCCTGGGACCAGCTGGGCCCTGGCCCTGCCCACTAGCAGGCCAAAGCAACCTTCAGTACACCCTGGACCCCATACCCAACTGTGTCAGGAACTGCCCCTTCCCCACAACCAATGATCTGAAACCAGATCTGGGATCCCTGGGCCCTGCAGCCTAACTTCAGGAACCAGCTCTGCCTGCCAACAGTCTGGCACTAATCCCAGGATCTGGCTTCACCTGCCAATAGGTGAGCAATGGCCCCAGAGTCTTTGGGACCCTGACTCCGCCTACCATTGAGCCACCACTAGCCCCAAGGCCACCTAGGGTTCTGCAGCCGGCTGCCTTGTGACCAGGTCCTGCAGCCAGCAGCATCCACACGAGGCAGGGGCTGGCAACCAACCAGACTAGGGGCCAACCGAGCCTACCAGACCACCCAGAGCCAGCTCGCCACAACAGAAGGACCCACACAGCCCTCTAGGGGGAACCCTTAGTGCATACAGCTTGGGTGACAAGAGAGGAGTGCACTTCTGTGACGTATAGGACATCTCCTACAGAAGGCCACTTCCCCAAGGTTGAGAAATATAACTAACCTATCACATAATACATAAAAATAGTAACTTAGACAAAATGAGGTGGCAAAGGAATATGTTTCAGGCTAAGGAACAAGACGAAACCCCAGAAGAACAACTAAGTGAAGTGGAGATAGGCAATCAACCTGAAAAAGAGATCACAGTAATGATTGTAAAAATGATCAAAGAACTCAGGAGAAGAATGGCTGCACAGAGCGAGAAGTTAGAAGCTGTTCACAAAGAGTAAGAAAATATAAAGAACAATCAAACAGAAATGAAGAATACAATAAGTGAAATGAAAAATACACGAGAAGGAATAAATAGTACACTAAATGATACAGATGAACAGATCAGTGAGCTGGAAGACAGAGTAGTGGAAATCACTGCCACTGAACAGAAAAAAGAATTAAAAGAAATGAGGACAGTTTAAGAGACCTCTGGGACAACATCAAGTGCTCTATTATTTGCATTATAGGGGTCCCAGGAGGAGAAGAGAGAGAGAGAAAGGGCATGAGAAAATATTTGAAGAGATAATAGCTGAAAATTTCCCCAACCTGGGAAAGGAAACAGTCACTCAACTCCAGGAAGAGCAGAGTCCCAGGCAGGATAAATCCAAAGAACACACCAAGATACACTGTAATCAAAATGACAAAAGTTAAAGATAAAGAGAGAATATTAAAAGCAGCAAGGGAAAAGCAACAAATAACATACAAGGGAACCCCCATAAGGCTATCAGCTGATCTTTCAGCAGAAACTCAGGGAGTGGCATGATATATTTAAAGTGATGAAAGGGGAAAACCTACAACCAAGATTGCTCAACCTAGCAAGGCTCTCATTCAGATTTGAAGGAGAAATCAAAAGCTTTACAGATAAGCAAAAGCTGAAAAAAAGCAGCACCACCAAACCAGCTTCACAAAAAATGTTAAAGGAACTTCTCTAAGTGAAAAAGAAAAGGGCATAGCTAGAAACAAGAAAATTATGAAATAAAAAAGCTCACTGGTAAAGGCAAACATACAGTAATGGTATGGAATCATCCACACACAAAGCTAATAGGGAGGTTCAAAGACAAAAGTAGTAAAACCACCTGTATCCACAATAAGCAGTTAAGGGATACACAAAACAGAGGTAAACTATGATATGAAAACTATAATCATGAGTGGAGAGAATACAAATGCAGGATTTCAAAAATGCATTTGGGGGCTTCCCTGGTGGCACAGTGGTTAAGAATCTGCCTGCCAATGCAGAAGACCCATGTTCGAGCCCTGGTCCAGGAAGATCCCACATGCTGTGCACCACAACTACTGAGCCTGAGCTCTAGAGCTCATAAGCCACAACTACCGAAGCCTGTGTGCCACAACTACCAAAGCCCATGCGCCTAGAGCCCATGCTCTGCAACAAGAGAAGCCACCGCAATGAGAAGCCCACGCACTGCAATGAAGAGTAACCCCTGCTCACCACAACTAGAGAAAGCCCGAACACAGCAACAAGACCCAACACAGCCATAAATAAATAAATAAATTTACTTATTTTTAAAAAATGCATTTGAAATGATCAGCAACTTAAAAAAATCAGATATATTTATACATATACATGTACATACATATATATGTTTGTCTATATATATATACACAAACTGCTCTACAAACACCTCACAGTAATCACAAGCCAAAAATCTATAATAGATATACACACAAGAAAGAAAAGGAATCCAACCAAAATATTAAAGATAGTCATCAAATCACAAGAGAAAAGAAAAGAGGAAAAAAGACCTACAAAAACAAATCCAAAACAATTAACAAAGTAGCAATAAATACATATATTGGTAATTACCTTAAATGTAAATGGACAAAATGCTCCAACCAAAAAACAAAGTGGCTGAATGGATACAAAAACATGACCCATAAATATGCTGCCTACAAAAGACTCACTTCAGCTCTACAGACAGGTACTGACTGAAAGTGAGGGGATGGAAAAAGGTATTCCATGCAACAGAAATCAAAAGTAAACAAATAGCAATACTTGTATCAGACAAAATAGACTTTAAAGACAAGAGACACTACATAATGATGAAGGGAACGATCCAAGTAGATATAACAATTGTAAATATATATGCACCCAACATAGCAGCACCTCAATATATAAGGCAAATATTAACAGACATAAAAGGAGAAATCAACAGTAACACAATCAACAGTAAGTGTCTTTAACACCCCACTTACGTGAATGGACAGATGGAAAAAGAAAATCAATAGGCAAACATAGGTCTTAACAAATTAGACCAAACGGACTTAATTTATATATACAGAGAGAGAGCATTCCATTTGAAAACAGAATACATTCTTTTCAAGTGCACATGAAACAGTCTCAAGGATAGATTACATACTAGGCCACAAAACAAGCCTCGGTAAATTTAAGCAAATTGAAATTATATCAAGCATCTTCTCCAACCACAATGCTATGAGACTAAAAATCAACTACAAGGAAAAAACTGCAAAAAACAAACACATGGAGGCTAAGAAATATGCTACTAAAAAACCAATGGATCAATGAGGAAATAAAATACCTAGAGACCAATGAAGACAAAAACATGATAAACCAAAACCTATGGGATGCAGCAAAAGCAGTTCTAAGAGGGAAGTTTAGAGCAATACAATCTTACCTCGGGAAACAAGAAAAATCTCAAGTGCCCTAACATTACACCTGAGGGAACTAGAGAAAGAAGAAACAAAACCTGAAGTTAATAAAAGGAAAGAAATCATAAAGATCAGAGCAGAAATAAATGAAATAAAACCTAAAACAACAGAAAAAAATAACTGAAACTAAAAGCTGGTTCTTTGAAAAGATAAACAAAATTGATAAACCTTTAGCCAGACTCATCAAGAAAAAAGAAGGGAGAAAGCCCAAATCTATAAAATCAGAAATGAAAAAGAAGTTACACCACAGAAATACAAAGGATCATAAGAGACTACTATAAACAACTACAGCCAATAAAATGGACAACCTAGAAAAATGGACAATTTCTTAGGAAGATACAATCCCCCAAGACTGAACCAGGAAGAAATAGAAAATAAGGACAGACCAGTTACCAGTACTGAAATTGAATCAGTAATTTTAAAACTCCCAACAAATAAAAGTCCAAGACCAGATGGCTACACAGGTGAATTCTACTAAATATTTAGAGAAGAGTTAACACCTATCATTCTTTATTCCAAAAAACAGCAGAGGAAGGAACATTTCCGAACTCATTCTATGAAGCCACCATCACCCTGATACCAAAACCAAAGATATCACAAAAAGAGAAAATTACAGACCAATATCACTGATGAACATAGATGCAAAAATCCTCAATGAAATACTAGAAAACTGAATCCAACAATACATTAAAAGGATGTAACTGAATCCCACACCATGATCAAGTGGGATTTATCTCAGGGGTGCAAGAATTTTTTCAATATCCACAAATCAATCAATGTGATACATCACATTAACAAATTGAAGAATAAAAACCATATGATCATTTCAGTAGATGCAGAAAAAGTTTTTCACAAAAATCAACATCCATTTATGATAAAAATTCTGCAGAAAGTATACATAGAGGGAACATACCTCAATATAACAAAGGCCCTATATGACAGCACACAGCTAACATCATACTCAACAGTGAAAAGCTGAAAGCATTCCCTCTAAGATCAGGAAAAAGAAAAGAAAGCCCACTCTCACCACATTTATTCAACATATTCTTGTAAGTCCTAGCCACAGCAATCAGAAGAAATAGAAATAAAAGGATTCCGAATTGGAAAGGAAGAAGTAAAACTGTCACCATCTGCAGATGACATACTATACACAGAAAATCCTAAAGACGCCACCAATAAACTGCTAGAGCACAATGAATTCAGTAAAGTTGCAGGATACAAAACTAATGCACAGAAATCTGTTGCATTTCTATACACTAACAATGAAATATCATAAAGAGAAATTAAGGAAACAATTCCATTTACCATCACATCAAAAAGAATAAAATACCTAGCCATAAACCTACCTAAGGAGGCAAAAGACCTGAACTCTGAGAACCCTAAGATGCTGATGTGAGTAACTGAAGATGACACAAACCGATGGAAAGATATACCGTATTCTTTTTTTTTTTTTTTGCGGTACATGGGCCTCTAACTGCCGTGGCCTCTCCCGCCATGGAGCACAGCCTCCGGACGCGCAGGCTCAGCGGCCATGGCCCACGGGCCCAGCCACTCCGCGGCACGTGGGACCCTCCTGGACCGGGGCACGAACCCGTGTCCCCTGCATTGGAAGGCAGACCCTCAACCACTGAACCAACAGGGAAGCCCGATATACCGTATTCTTGGATTGGAAGAATCAATATTACAATGACCATACTACCCAAGGCCATCTACAGATTCAGTGCAATCCTTATCAAAATACCAATAGCATTTTTCACAGAACTAGAACAAAAAATTTTTTAATTTGTATGGAAGCAAGATCCTGAATAGCCAAAACAATCTTGAGAAAGAACAGAGTTGGAAGAATCATGCTCCCTGACTTCAGTCTATACTATAGTGCTACAGTAATCAAAACAGTATGGTACTGGCACAAAAACAGACACATAGATCAACAGAACAGGATAGAATACCCAGAAATAAACCCACACACTATGGTCACTTATCTGTGACAAAGGAGGCAAGAATATACAGTGGAGAAAAGACAGTCTCTTCAATAAGTGCTGCTGGGCTTCCCTGGTGGCGCAGTGGTTGAGAGTCCACTTGCCGATGCAGGGGACATGGGTTTGTGCCCCGGTCTGGGAGGATCCTGCATGCCACGGAGCGGCCGGGCCCATGAGCCATGGTTGCTGGGCCTGCACGTCTGGAGCCTGTGCTCCGCAACGGGAGAGGCCACAGCAGTGAGAGGCCCGCGTACCACAAAAAAAAAAAAAAAAAAGGAAATAAGTGGTGCTGAAAAAACAGGACAGCTACATGTAAAAGGATGAAATTAGAACATTCTCTAATACCATATACAAAAATAAACTCAAAATGGATTAAAGACGTAAATGTAAGACCAGATACTATAAAACTCTTAGAAGAGCTTCAAGATGGCAGAAGAGTAAGAGGTGGAGATCACCTTCCTCCCCACAAATACATCAGAAATACATCTACCTGTGGAACAACTCCTACAGAACACCTACTGAACGCTGGCAGAACACCTCAGACCTCCCAAAAGGCAAGAAACTCCGCACGTACCCGGGTAGGGCAAAAAAAAAAAAAAAAAACAGAGACAAAAGAATGGGGACAGGACCTGCACCAGTGGGAGAGAACTTTGAAGGAGGAAAGGTTTCCATACACTAGGAAGCCCCTTCGCGGGCGGAGACTGCAGGGGGCGGAGCGGGAAAGCTTCAGGAGCCACGGAGGAGAGCGCACCAACAGGCGTGCAGAGGGCAAAGCGGAGAGATTCCCGCACAGAGGCTCGGTGCCGACCAGCACTCACCAGCCCGAGACGCTTGTCTGCTCACCTGCTGGGACGGGTGGGAGCTGGGAACTGAGGCTCAGACTTAGGAGGTTGGATCCAAAGTAGAGGACTGGGGTTGGCTGCATGAACACAGCCTGAAGGAACTAGTGGGCCACAGCTAGCTAGCAGGGAGGGAGTCCGAGAAAAAGTCTGGAGCTGCCGAAGAGACAAGAGACTTTTTCTTGCCTCTTTATTTCCCGGTTCACTAGGAGAGGGGATTAACAGCACCGCTTAAACGAGCTCCAGAGACAGGCGCGAGCCGCGGCTATCAGCACGGACCCCAGAGACAGGCATGAGACGCTAAGGCTGCTGCTGCAGCCACCAAGAAGCCTGTGTGCGAGCACAGGTCACTATCCACACCTCCCCTCCCAGGAGCCTGTGCAGCCCGCCACTGCCAGGGTCCCGGGATCCAGGGACGACTTCCCCGAGAGAACACACGGCGCGCCTCAGGCTGTTGCAACGTCACAACGGCCTCTGCCCCCGCAGGCTCGCCCTGCACTCCTAACCCCGCCCTCCACCCCCCCACCCCCAGCCTGAGTGAGCCAGAGCCCCCAAATCAGCGGCTCCTTTAACCCGGTCCTGTCTGAGGCAAGAACAAACGCCCTCAGGCAACCTAAACGCAGAGGGGGGGCCCAATGCAAAGCTGAACCCCGGGAGCTGTGAAAACAAAGAAGAGAAAGGGAAATTTCTCCCAGCAGCCTCAGGAGCAGCGGATTAAATCTCCACAATCAACCTGATGTACCCGGCATCTGTGGAACCCTGAACAGACAATGAATCATCCCAAATTGAGGAGGTGGACTTTGGGAGCAATGATACATATATATTTTTTCCCCTTTTTCTCTTTTTGTGTGTATGTGTATGCTTTTGTGTGTGATTTTGTCTGTATAGCTTTGCTTTTACCATTTGTCCTAGGGTTCTGTCTGTCCGGTTTTTTGTTTGGTTGTTTTTTTAGTATAGTTTTTAGCACTCGTTATCATTGGTGGATTTCTTTTTTGGTTTGGTTGCTCTCTTTCTTTTTTTATTACTTAAAAATTTTTTAAATTATTTTTTATTTTCATAACTTTATTTTATTTAACATTATTTTATTTTACCTTCTTCCTTCCTTCCTTCCTTCCTTTCTTTCTTTTCTCCCTTTTATTCTGAGCCGTATGGATGACAGGTGCTTGGTGCTCCAGCCAGGCATCAGGGCTGTGCCTCTGAGATGGGAGAGCCAAGTTCAGGACACTGGTCCACCAGAGACCTCCCAGCTCCACGTAATATCAAATGGCAAAAATCTCCCAGAGGTCTCCATCTCAACACCAACACCCAGCTTCACTCCACGACCAGCAAGCTACAGTGCTGGACACCCTATGCCAAACAACTAGCAAGAAACACAACCCCACCCATTAGCAGAGAGGCTGCCTAAAATCATAATAAGGCCACAGACACCCCAAAACACACCACCAGACGTGGACCTGCCCATCAGAAAGACAAGATCCAGCCTCATCCACCAGAACACAGGCACTAGTCCCCTCCACCAGGAAGCCTACACAACCCACTGAACCAACCTTAGCAACTGGGGACAGACACCAAAAACAATGGAAACTATGAACCTGCAGCCTGCGAAAAGGAGACCCCAAACACAGTAAGTTAAGCAAAATGAGAAGACAGAAAAACACACAGCAGATGAAGGACCAAGGCATAAACCCACCAGACCTGACAAATGAAGAAGAAATAGGCAGTCTACCTGAAAAAGAGTTCAGAATAACGATAGTAAAGATTATCCAACATCTTGGAAACAGAATGGAGAAAACACAAGAAACGTTTAACAAGGACCTAGAAGAACTAAAGAGCAAACAAACAGTCATAAACAACACAATAAATGAAATTAAAAATTCTCTAGAAGGGATCAATAGCAGAACAACTGAGGCAGAAGAACGGATAAGTGACCTGGAAGATAAAATAGTGGAATCAACTACTGCAGAGCAGAATAAAGAAAAAAGAATGAAAAGAATTTAGGACAGTCACAGAGACCTCTGGGAAAACATTAAACACACCAGCATTCAGATTATAGGGGTCCCAGAAGAAGAAGAGAAAAAGAAAGGGACTGAGAAACTATTTGAAGAGATTATAGTTGCAAACTTCCCTAATATGGGAAAGGAAATAGTTATTCAAGTCCAGGAAGCACAGAGAGTCCAATACAGGATAAATCCAAGGAGAAACATGCCAAGACATATATTAATGAAACTATCAAAAATTAAACACAAGGAACAAATATTAAAAGCAGCAAGGGAAAAACAACAAATAACACATAAGGGAATCCCCATAAGGTTAACAGCTGATCTTTCAGCAGAAACTCTGCAAGCCAGAAGGGACTGGCAGGACATGTGATGAAGGAGAAAAACCTACACCAAGATTACTCTACCCAGCAAGGATTTCATTTGGATTTGACCGAGAAATTAAAAGCTTTACAGACAAGCAAAAGCTAAGAGAATTCAGCACCACCAAACCAGCTTTACAACAAATGCTAAAGGAACTTCTCTAGGCAGGAAACACAAGAGAAGGAAAAGACCTACAGTAATAAACCCAAGACAATTAAGAAAATGGTAATAGAAACATACATATTGATAATTACCTTAAATGTAAATGGATTAAATGCTCCAACCAAAAGACACAGACCGGTTGAATGGATACAAAAACAAGACCCGTATATATGCTGTCTACAAGAGACCCACTTGAGACCTAGGGACACATACAGATTGAAAGTGAGGGGATGGAAAAAGATATTCCATGCAAATGGAAATCAAAAGAAAGCTGGAGTAGCAATACTCATATCAGACAAAATAGACTTTAAAATAAACACTATTACAAGAGACAGAGAAGGACATGACATAATGATCAAGGGATGGATCCAAGAAGAAGATATAACAATTATAAATATTTATGCACCCAACATAGGAGCACCTCAATATATAAGGCAAATACTAACAGCCATAAAAGGGGAAAAGGACAGAAACACAATCATAGTGGGGACTTTAACACCCCACTTTCACCAATGGACATCATCCAAAATTTAAAAAGATGAACTTAATTGATATTTATAGGACATTCCATCCAAAAACAACAGAATACACATTCTTCTCAAGTGCTCATGGAATATTCTCCAGGATAGATCATATCTTGGGTCACAAATCAAGCCTTGGTAAATTTTAAAAACCTGAAATCTTATCAAGTACCATTTCCAACCACAACGCTATGAGACTAGATATCAATTACAGGAAAAAATCTGTAAGAAATACAAACACATGGAGGATAAACAGCACACTACTTAATAACCAACAGATCACTGAAGAAATCAAAAAGGAAATCAAAAAATACCTAGAAACAAATAACAATGAAAACACAACAACCTAAAACCTATGGGATGCAGCAAAAGTAGTTCTAAGAGGGAAGTTTATAGCAATACAATCCTACCTTAAGAAACAAGAAACATCTCAAATAAACAACCTAACCTTACACCTAAAGCAATTAGACAAAGAAGAACAAAAAAACCCCCAAAGTTAGCAGAAGGAAACAAATCATAAAGATCAGATCAGAAATAAATGAAAAAGAAATGAAGGAAATGATAGCAAAGATCAATAAAACTAAAAACTGGTTCTTTGAGAAGTTAAACAAAATTGACAAACCATTAGCCAGACACATCAAGAAAAAAAGGGAGAAGACTCAAATTAATAGAATTAGAAATGAAAAAGCAGAAGTAACAACTGACACTGCAGAAATACAAAGGATCATGAGAGATTACTACAAGCAACTATATGCCAATAAAATGAACAACCTGAAAGAAATGGACAAATTCTTAGAAATGCACAACCTTCTGAGACTTAACCAGTAAGAAATAGAAAATATGAACAGACCAATCACAAGCACTGAAATTGAAATTGTGATTAACTATCTTCCAACAAACAAAAGCCCAGGACCAGATGGCTTCACAGGCGAATTCTATCAAACATTTAGAGGAACTAACACCTATCCTTCTCAAACTCTTCCAAAACACAGCAGAGGGAGGAACACTCCCAAACTCATTCTACGAGGCCACCATCACTCTGATACCAAAACCAGACAAAGATGTCACAAAAAGAAAACTACAGGCCTATATCACTGATGAACATAGATGAAAAAATCCTCAACAAAATACTAGCAAACAGAATCCAACAGTACATTAAAAGGATCATACACTATGATCAAGTGAGGTTTATCCCAGGAATGCAAAGATTCTTCAATATACACAAATCAACATGATAAAACATATTAACAAATTGATGGAGAAAAACCATAGGATCATCTCAGTAGATGCAGAAAAAGCTTTCAACATTCAACACCCATTTATAATAAAAACCCTCCTGAAAGTAGGCATAGAGGGAACTTTCCTCAACATAATAAAGGCCATATATGACAAACCCACAGCCAACATCGTCCTCCATGGTGAAAAACTGAAGCCATTTCCACTAAGATCAGGAACAACACAAGGTTGCCCACTCTCACCACTATTATTCAACATAGTTTTGGAGGTTTTAGCCACAGCAATCAGAGAAGAAAAAGAAATAGAAGAAATTCAAATTGGAAAAGAAGAAGTAAAGCTGTCACTGTTTGCAGATGACATGATACTATACATAGAGATTCCTAAAAATGCTACCAGAAAACTACTAGAGCTAATCAATGAATCTGGTAAAGCAGCAGGATACAAAATTAATGCACAGAAATTTCCTGCATTCCTATACACTAATGACAAAAAATCTGAAAATGAAATTAAGAAAACACTCTCATTTACCACTGCAACAAAAAGAATAAAATACCTAGGAATAAACCTACCTAAGGAGACAAAAGACCTGTATGCAGAAAATTAAAAGACACTGATGAAAGAAATTAAAGATGATACAAACAGATGGAGAGATATACCATGTTCTTGGATTGGAAGAATCAACACTGTGAAAATGACTCTACTACCCAGAGCAATCTACAGATTCAAAGCAAACCCTATCAAACTACCACTGGCATTTTTCACAGAACTAGAGCAAATAATGTCACAATTTGTATGGAAACACAAAAGACCCCAAATAGCCAAAGCAATCTTGAGAAAGAAAAACGGAGCTGGAGGAATCAGGCTCCCTGACTTCAGACTATACTACAAAGCTACAGTCATCAAGACAGTGTGGTATTGACACAAAAACAGAAATATAGATCAATGGAACAGGACAGAAAGCCCAGAGATAAACCCACGCACATACAGTCACCTTATCTTTGATAAAGGTGGCAAGAATACACAGTGGAAAAAAGACAGCCTCTTCAATAAGTGGTGCTGGGAAAACTGGACAATTACATGTAAAAGAATGAAATTAGAACATTCCCTAACACCATACACAAAAATAAACTCAAAATGGATTAAAGACCTAAATGTAAGGCAGACACCATCAAACTCTTAGAGGAAAACATAGTCAGAACACTCTATGACATAAATCACAGCAAGATCCTTTTTGACCCACCTCCTAGAGAAATGGAAATAAAAACAAATGGGACCTAATGAAACTTAAAATCTTTTGCACAGCAAAGGAAACCATAAACAAGACGAAAAGACAACCCTCAGTATGGGAGAAAATATTTGCAAATGAAGCAACTGACAATGGATTAATCTCCAAAACATACAAGGAACTCATGCAGCTCAATATCAAAAAAACAAACAACCCAATCCAAAAATGGGCAGAAGACCTAAACAAACATTTCTCCAAAGAAGATATACAGATTGCCAACAAACACATGAAAGAATGCTCAACATCATTAATCATTAGAGAAATGCAAATCAAAACTACAATGATGTATCATCTCACACCAGTCAGAATGGCCATCATCAAAAAATCTACGAACAATAAATGCTGGAGAGGGTGTGGAGAAAATGGAACCCTCTTGCACTGTTGGTGGGAATGTAAATTGGTGCAGCCGCTACAGAGAATAGTCTGATGTTCCTTAAAAAACTAACAATAGAGTTACCATATGATCCAGCAATCCCAATGCTGGGCATGTATCTAGAAAAGATGAAAACGCTAATTAGAAAAGATACATTCACGCTATGTTCACAGCAGCAGTGTTCACAATAACCAAGACATGGAAGCAACCTAAATGTCCACTGACAGGTGAATAGATAAATATGGGATATATATATATATATATATATATATATATAATGGAATATTACTCAGCCGTACAAAGAATGAAATATTGCCATTTGCAGCAACATGGATGGACCCAGAGATTATTATATTAAGTGAAATAAGTCACACAGGAAGACCAGTATCATATACCACTTACATGTGGAAACTAAAAAAATAATACAAATGAACTTATTTACAAAACAGAAACAGACTCACAGCATAGAAAACGTATGGTTACTAAAGGAGAAAGCCGGGGGCGGGGAGAGGGATAAATTAGGAGTATGGGATTAAAGATGCACACTATTACATATAAAATAAACAACAAGAAGTTACTGTATAGCACAGGGAACTATACTCAATATCTTGTAATAAACAATAATGGAAAAGAATCTGAAGCTGTACACCTGAAACTAACACAATACTGTAAATCAAGTATAGTTAAATTTCTTGAAAAATGAAAAGTTTAATGTGAGGTCAACTGGTAGGGAGACAGGAGGCAAGCCTCCCAAATCTGTCTCCCTGATCCAGGGTTCGTGGAGAACTTTTAAGGGTTAGGGGAATTTCAAACTTGGAAGCTGACTAGCTATTCTCACATCAGTCCATATAAGCTACTCATGCTGCTGGAACATAGATTTTCCTTATTGAAGGCCTTTACACATCTTAACGCTCCCATGGCAACACTTTTATTCTTTCAGTCCATAGACTAAATTGCGTAGAATTCATGCTTCTGGGGTCATCCTGTAGACATGGGTTCCTGTCATACACATGTGCAGTGCTGTCTCTAATATAATTCAAGGTTTGATTATTCAAAACCCTATTTATGGAGGCAAATCCAGTTAAAGCTGGTGAATGTTTTATGTGCTACTTCAACTCTTTTTTTTTTTTTTTTGGTACATTCCTAAATCAAGGGAAATAGGGCAAGGACCATTCTAGCTTCTGATTAGGTGCGTGGATATTTTAATAAGATAAATGACATTGCTTTTCATTGAATTGTAAATATTCGTGATTCCCACCTTGAACCCTTAAGTCTCAGACAATCATCTTGCCAATGGGGGAGGGCTTTTTAAGTACAGGAGATAGACAATAAGTACAAAATTTGGTGAATGAAAAGATTAACCCTAATATACTTAGAACTATGACTCCTAATTTTACCTGTCCTTCCAAAACAGACCTCATTACTTTGGGAATCCATGAAAACATTTTATTGTAAACATTTTTAGTGATTCAATTGGCAATAATACTTAGTCTTAAGGAAGGGTCTCCTATATAACATTCCATAAGGGCTCAACTGAAGCTTGCTTCTAGGGGCTGCTCTTAATCTAAGCAGGGCAACTAGTAAGACATCCCTAGTTTGGTTGGTTTCTTGACATATTTTGGTGATTGACTTTACGGTATAATTTATTTCAGTCTTTCCCACAGCCCAAGGTCTCCATGAAGCATATAACTTCCATTGTATTCCGAGGGCCCCAGACACCAAGTTACCTTGGTTACGAAAGCTCCTCGGTTGTCACTTTGAACTGAAGGAGGCAACCCAAAATGAGGGATAATTTCTTTTAGTATGGACTGTTACCTCAGAAGCTTCTCCGTTCAGCATGGAAAGGCTTCGACCCATCCTTTGAAGTTGTCCACAATTACCAGCAAATATCTGTAATTTCCCACAGCTCTTAGCGTAACAGTAAATGCTATTTACTAACCATATCCTGGTTTTGTCCCTAAGGTTTGCACCCCTTTTATTATTGGGGGTGACCCGGTTTTAGGATTGTTTCTGGAACAGATCAGTTTTGTGTTACCTTTTGGATGGTCCTTTGCATTTGTGAACCAACTATAAACATTTGTAGCCAGGGGCAGGTTGCATCCCTCCCATTAATGGCTTCCTTGATGTAGGTGAGTAATTATTTTTTCCACTAAATGCTTGGGTGTAAGCACAAGTCTCTCTGTTCATAATAAATCCAGCCTTCTTTGATCGTTTGGTACTGATCACCATCGAAGTCTCAAGAATCAGCATGAAATCCCCATTTGTCTGCTCTCCCTAGATCTATTTCACAATACTGGGGCTTAAACAGGTATTGATCCACACTCAGAATTGAGTGTAGGGCCTTGGGAATCTGGGGTTTTGGTTCTGGCTGTCTGTTTTATGGCTGATCAGCTAAATTACTTCTTTTAGCTATATATATCAGTCTTTTGGTGTTCCGGGCAATGTACCATGGCTATTTCTTCTGACACATAACAGAATCTAGTAAGGTGAGTATCACCTCTGTGTGTTTACTTTCTTTCCTTCCTGTTGTCAGTAGACCTCTCTCCATATGGCCCCATGTGCATACACGACAGAGAAGGCGTACATAGAATCAGTGTAAACAGTTGCCTTTTTCTTAGCTCCAAGATGCAGGGATCTTATAAGGGCTATAAGAGTACATCTTCTGGGCAGATGTACTTCTGCTTCCAGGACTTCCTGATGAGCTGCTATTGCATACCCAGCCTTTCAAAGTCTGTGGTCCATGAAGCTGCTCCCATCCATAAACGTGTCCTTAACTGTATATTCTAAAGGCTCATCAGTCAGGTCAGATGCATGAGAATAGACTTCTTCAATTATTTGTATGGTATGGAACACCTTATGGCAAGCTGCAGCCCAGCTTAATAGCTCAATGCCATTTCCTTTAAGAGCCTCATATAGATGTCTGGCCACGAGTCCAAAGTTAGGAATCGAAATATGACAAAACCCAGCCATTCCTAAGAATCCTCTCAATTGCCTTCTGGTGGTGTGTATGGTAACCCAAGCTAATACTTCCCTTTGATCCAGCAATACGTTTCTTCATCCTTTTGCTAACTCAAGCCCTAGATATTTTACAGTTGGTTGAGAAATTTACACTTCTCCCTTGGAGATTTTATATCCCTGGTCTGCCAGAAAGCTTAACGTGAGGATTGTATTTTTTCCTACAGCTTCCTTAGTTTTACGAGCAATTAGTGTATCATAGTAAGACTCCCTCATTTAATTGGAAATCCCTTAAGTCCTTGGCTAAGGGTTCCCCGAAGATGGTGGGGACACTCTTAAATCCTTGTGGAAGTACCATCCAACAATATTGTTTTTTTATATTAGTGTTTCAGTAGCACCATTTAAAGGCAAACAATTCCTGGGACTCAGGACTTAGGGGTATGTAGTAAACAGCATCTTAAGTCCAGAACTATAAACCAGCAAAAGTCTCTAAATAAAGTTGTAAGCAAAGTGTAAGTATACACCACTGCATGTATATCCTCTACAATTTGGTTAATGGCTCTCAAATCCTGTACAGAACAATAATCTCTGGTCCCCAGTATTTGTACCAGCAGGACTGGAGTGTTATATGGGGACTGGCAAGGTCTGATTAATTGGCACTTGAGAAAGGTGGTTATCAGCGGCTTTATACCTTCCTTCACAAATCTCTTTAAAGGGTATTGCTTTAAATTGGGAGCCTTGGTGGATGGATGGAGTTCTGCTATTGGGTTAGCTGTCTTGGCTCTTCCTGGCCTACATCAGTGCAAATATCCACTCTTACCTTTTGTAGAATTTCTTCAGGGACTTCTGGTTGAGGCTTGCCTCCCAATAGTAAAAGCCCAGCTTGGAGGGAATAGGCTTGATCTAGGAATACTTTAATGCCTACTTCTTCTGATAAAATTCATTTAGTTTTGTTAGTAGATCTTGCCCCAAGAAGAGAATAGGACATTCAGGCACATACAGAAACCTGTACTTTAAATGTTTTTTTCTCACTTATATAGATCAGAGATAGAAAATGGAGAGTTCACACATATAAATCCCCCGGGGCGACTTTGGTCATCTAGACCTTCGGGAACCTGTCTCAGCAGATACTGCCCTGCCTGAAGCAGAGTACCCCCTGGGCTGAACTGAGTACCCTGGCAGGTACGGGGAGAGGAGACCAATCCCTTTTGACTAGCTGGTAAGGAAGGGGCTAGGGCTAGACCTGTGGCTCTAGGAGCACTGCTGGCGGACGCCTCCGCAGGGCTCGCAGAGATTCCCCCCTTCATACAGCAGGGGAACCGCAGGAGGCACCAAAGGAGAAGCCAAATGTTGTGGCGATCGTGAGGCTCTGATGCAGGCAAGACAGGCTTTTTCTGAGGGCCTCTCCGGTAGCTGCTGAACAGGGTACAGAATAACCTAGAAAAGCCAAGTCGAGGTCAAACGCTGTGAGCCCACTCCTTGTTCCTGACTACTCTTGATCTGAGGAAAGCTGATGATCACAGTGCAAGGCAGAGCTGATGGGAGGACAGCCAAGAGTTCTCCATCTGGGAGTCTATTCTCCGAAGAAAAACAAGTCCTTAGTGAAGTCAGCACTCTGCACTTGGCTGACTGGATTTCCTCCAGTGAGCGCTCACAACAGTTTAGTTCTCAGCCAACAAGAACCCGGAAGAGCCTGGAACAAGTGCCTTTAGCAAATGCCTGCCACCTCTTCCCAGGCTTCATGGATTGGGCCCAATGTCAACAGCAGTCTCATCAGAAACTCAGGGCTGTGTGATGCAGCAATGTTGGCTGCACCTGGAAAATCCCTGCGTTCATGAAAAATGAAAGGGCCATGGTTTGTCAATTGTTGGCTCAGAACACACTTTCCTTTATAGGAAGCACCTGGGCACACTAGAAGCTTGCCCCCCCTCAACTACTCTCCACCTTAGTGCCGGTTCTGAGGGGTTAGCCTGCCCCTCTGAGAATGGAGAGAGAGATGGGGGAGAGAAAACATGCAAGTAACTCCTAAGTCAAAGGCTTAGTTAGTATCCCAGTTCTTAGTTAAAACCCAAGAACTGAAAACAGTCTATGGATTGCTAATCTCTAGAAAATATCTTTCCCTCAGCTCCCCCCCCCCCACAAAAAAAAGCACAGGGAAATCATACAACCTCAAGAGGCGTGAGAAAGCAAGAGTCTTAGGATTTAGGAACCAATTCCGTCTCCTAGTTTGGTTTCTGGAAAGAAGCAAGCAAATGCAGTAGCAACTATCCACGATTTGGCTGGAAGAATTCCCTGGAGAAGCCACTGCAGAAGATGGACAGTCTCAATGATGACCAGTTTGGATGTGAGGGTTCACTTAGGAAACACTGCGCAGCTTTCCATTAGAGATGATTGTCAAGCACGGTAGCCTGAAAGTCACACATGCTACCCAGCTAACCAAGGAATCTGTCCAAGGCTGTAGCCAATCTGGTCAGAGGTTCCTAATTGCCCCCACCCCATGTGCTGAAGGCAGGCTTGCCTATTACAGAGAAGCCTATGAAAGTCCAGGCTCTGTGTCGCGCATCACCTTGAAAAATTTGCTGGATGAGGAGGAGGGTAGAAGAGATGACTGTACCACCTTGAAGAAATGCAAGTGAGGAGACTGTTTTAGACACATCTGAGCTGAATTTGAGGAGGAATTCAAGAATATACAGGGTGAAATACTGAAGCCCTCACTTCCTCTCTGAGCAGGTACAGGTATAATCTTCCTGGTAGATGACTAAAACATTTTATCTCCCCAGCAGAGATCACAGACAAGTTAATCTAGATGTCTGGGCAACTTCCATGTAGAACTATTCATCCCAAGGCCTCCATATGGCCCATGGCCTCTAGCACCACCACCGATTTCTTCCTCCTGGTAAATCTGTTACAAACACACACACTTGAGAGCAGTTCA
Organism: Tursiops truncatus; assembly: GCF_011762595.2. NCBI lineage: Eukaryota > Metazoa > Chordata > Mammalia > Artiodactyla > Delphinidae > Tursiops > Tursiops truncatus. The sequence continues at coordinate 73,372,673 of NC_047049.1, read as the reverse complement.
ATGCTAACTCCCTGTTAGTTTGGCTCATACAAAAGAAGATTAAAATTCTCAGTGAGGAAAAACCAAAAATGTATAAAATTCCTTTAACCCAGGCATGGGGTATGTTCTTCTGGGGTGAATTTTCCTGCTTTACACTCCTTCCTTTCTCCTTTATCCTCTCACCCCAACGAGGTAATCAGGGTTCGTTCTATTAAGAATGCACACTAGGCTTCCCTGGTGGCGCAGTGGTTGAGAGTCCGCCTGCCGATGCAGGGGACACGGGTTCGTGCCCCGGTCCGGGAAGATCCCACATAGCACGGAGCGGCTGGGCCCGTGAGCCATGGCCGCTGAGCCTGCACATCCGGAGCCTGTGCTCCACAACGGGAGAGGCCACAACAGTGAAAGGCCCACGTACAGCAAAAAAAAAAAAAAAAAAAAAAAAGAATGCACACCTTTATCAATACCACCAGGAAATTACATTAGGCCCAGGTGAAACACCCTGACACTTCCTGCAGGCAACATTTCTAGTCAGGGAGCAATGTAATTAATCTCCTGAGTCAGAGCACCCTCACTGATATCAGGTTTAATAAAGTTTTGCTACAATCATCCAAGAACAAACCCCTATGAACTAATCCTAACAAATAAAACAGTTAGACATAGAAAAACATGGACAAAGAAATCCAAGATGCTAGGACTTCAACCCAGGCTTCAAGACTCTAACCCAACCTTTTGAGAACCTCGCTGGCCATAACCTTTTATCTTGTCTCCCTAAAGTGGGACTACATCCCCAGTCCTAGCCTTGGGACTCTAACCCTTGTCTCAGAACTCTAACTTGACAAAAATCTCCCCAGGGTAAGACTCTAACCCACAATCCTGATGAGGTTATTAGACAATTTAGGCACAGGAGCATTTTAACGACGTTACTCACCCAAAAGGCGTCTGGTCCAGGAGCCGTTTCTTTTCTAAAACATGAAAGTAGTGCTGAGGAGCCTGAAGAGCCATGGCTGGGAAGCAGGAACCCCACAGCTGACCCTCTAGACAAATTTGGTCTAGATAGCCGCTCAAGGATGGTGGCAAGAGCGCGTACCTGCTCCACCAGGAGCTACAGTGCCTCAGGCACTGTAGAAAACTCTGTTACCCAAATTGTTACCTAGCAAGGGCTCCCTACTGGACACACGTAGAAGCCAACACTATGGCACTGGCTTTTGGAAAAGAAGAGCTTTACTGCGAGGTTAACCTGCAAGGCTCTCAAATTTGTCTCCCTGATTCCGAGTCTGGGGCAATTTGTAAAGGGTTAGGGGAATTTCAAAGTTGGAAGCTCATTGGCTAGTCTTGAATCAGTCCATATAAGCTACTCGTGCTGCCGGAAGCCAGATTTTCCTTATTGAATGGCTTCTCAATTAAGGGGCTCAGGTGGCAACATTTCTATTCCTTGAGTTCTGCAGACCGAGATTCTTGGTTCCAGGGTCATCCTGGAGATATGGGTTCCCAGTTTGCACATGCGCAGTGTTGTTTCTGTAAAATGCCTCAAGGTTTGAATAATCAACAATCTGTTTAAGGAGACAACCAGTTTAAGCTGGTGCTGTTTCAATTTGATTGATCAAAAATCTAAGGCAAAAGCAGTTTAATCTAGTCAATGTTTTACTTGCTGTTCCAGAACAAACAAACAACTGAAAACCCAGAATTGGCTGTCTGCCCCCTGTGGAATTATTTATGATTCAAAGGTACTGTATTGTACTAAGAAATCCTTGTTGCTTATTTATTTTATGTAGTTTGTATCTGTTAATCCCATACTCCCAATTTGTCCCTCCCTCCATCTCCCCTTCAGTAACCATGTTTTCTAAGTCTGTGAATAACAGATTCATTTGTATTATTTTAGATTCCAAACATAAGTGATATCAAATAGCATTTGTCATTCTCTGACTTACTTCACTCAGTATAATATTCTCGAGGTCCATGCATGTTGGGGCAAATGGCAATATTTCAATCTTTTTTATGGCTAATATTCCATTGTGTGTGTGTGTGTGTGTGTGTATGTGTGTGTATGTGTGTGTGTGTGTGTGTGTGTGTGTGTGTGTATAAAATATATATCAAGCCAGTCATCTGTTTATGGGCACTTGGGCTGTTTCCACACCTTGGCTATTGTAAAGAGTACTGTGGTGAACATTAGGGTGCATGTATCTTTTCAAATTAGAGTTTTCATTTTTTTCTGGATATACACCCAAGAGTGAAATTGCTGGATCATACTGTAACTCTATTTTTAATTTTTGAAGGACTCTCCATACTGTTTTCCATAGTGGATTCACCAATTTACATTCCCACCAACCATGTAGGAGGGTTACCTTTTCTCCACACCCTCTCCAGCATTTGTTATTTGTAGACTTTTTAATGATGGTCACTCTGACCAGTGTGAGGTGGTACCTCATTGTAGTTTTGATTTGCATTTCTCTAATAATTAGTGAGGTTGAGCATCTTTTCATGTGCCTATTGGCCATCTGGATGTCTTTTTTAGAAAAATGTCTATGTCTTTTTCACATTTTTCTATTGGGTTGTCTGTTTTTTCTATATTGAGTGTATGAGCTATTTGTATATTTTGGATATTAACCCCTTGTCAGTTGCATTGTTTGCAAATATCTTCTCCCATTCTGTAATTTCAAACTATATTGCCAAGCTACAGTAACCAAAACTATGGTACTGGCATAAAAACAGACACAGAATAGAGAGCCCAGAAATAAACCCATACGTGTATGGACAATTAATTTATGACAAACCAGCCAAGAATATACAATGAGGAAAGGACAGTCTGTTCAATAAATGGTGTTTGGAAAACCAGGCAGCTACATGCAAAAGAAGCAATATGGATCACAATCCTACACCACACACACAAATGAACTCAAGCCCCCACCCCCACCCAGCTCTGACGGCCGCCAACTGCTCCTTGACATGGACGGCCTCCTTCTGGTGGGTAGCCTGCGGCCAGCTCAGACAAGAGCTGTCAGGTGGGGGGGCGAGTAGGCCGCAGGCTCTCAGAGCTGGGCGCAGCAGGGCAGTGTGCGGGACCCCCAGGCAGGCGGCAGGGACCCCAGGGCTACATCAAACCAGCCACACAGCACTCGAGCGTTGAGGGCACCAGGGGCACTTCTGGCAGCCGTGCTGCAAGTGAGGACGCAGTGCATGGGGGGCAGCATGCGAGGGCGCGGTGCTCCGGGAGGGACGGGAGGTTTCCATCCAGCCTCAAGGGGCCACAGGCACTGCCGGCACAGCCTAGCCTCAGTTTCCCCAACTGCACCCTGACCTCCAGGATCCCTACTGGCTTGCCCCGAGGTGCATGCACCTTGCTCATAGCATCCTACAGGGTGTGGTCCTCCACCTGCCGATTTGGGGGCATCTGCCAATGTCTGGAGGTGTTTGGGGTAACCCAGCTGGAGGGTGGGAGTTACCGGCATCCAGGGCAAAGCAGCCAGGGATGCTGCTGAACCTCCCACAATGCACAGGACCACCCCGTGCCACTGCAATGCTCCAGACCCAAGTATCTGCGGTGCGGAGGTGGTTGAGGAGCCCTGCTAAGAGGTCTGGCTGGTAGGAGTGACTCCCAGCATGGACATGACCTGGGAGCTGCTTTGCAGTGCAGAGCTCAGGTCCCCACCCCACAATTGCCAAATCAGAATCTGCATTTTCACCCAAGTGCCGGCAAGTTTGAGATACACACAGCGCTGTGGATTTGAGCAGTTAACAATCCTTATGTGTGTCCTAAACATTCCCATAGTCGATGGTGGTAGGCAAGAACTTCACCAACCAAGACGAATTCAAGTAGAATTCAAAGAAAACACTCAATTTATAACTCAAGAGCAAACTGCCCTGAGCGCTACCTAAAGCTTAGGTATATGGTTCACGACACTATGAAATGTTATACTGTTATGAAACGTGTTCTATTCTCCTAGTCTCCAGAAGCCTTCAAAGGACTGTAACAATGTCTGCATACTTGTTTTTGGTTGCGCTGGGCATTAGTTGCAGCAGGCAGGCTCCCTAGTCGTGGCTCTCCAGCTCCTTAGCTGCAGCATGCAAACTCCTAGTTGCAGCATGCATGTGGGATCTAGTTCTCTGAACAGGTATCGAACCGCTGTCCCCTGCATTGGAAGGCGGATTCTTAACCACTGGACCACCAGGGAAGTCTCAATGTCTGCATACTTTATGTAGCCTACTGACCTGGTGGAGGTTTACATACATTAGTGCTTCAACTCATAAAATCCTGCAAGGTGGGAGAAAATATTTGCATTGACTAATTAAAAACAAAAACGTTGCCCTCAGAGAGATAAAGTTACTTGCCCAAGGTCACACAGCTAATAAGGAACAAAGCTGAGAAATGATTCCCGATCGATCTGATTCTATATATATGTGATGTTGTGCTCATCTTACAGGGTGAGTGTGACCTGCCCCTGATGATCATATGGCTCAGTGGTTCAATAGTAATGAGACTGATTTTTTTTAAAGGACCACAAGAAACTGTCTTTTCTTTTTATGGACCCAGAGATATAAACAAATAAATTCCTAAGGGGGAAAATAAATTCCCTTAGAGGTCACTAATTGGATACAGCAGTGTATGCAGCTACTAAATCTGAAATTACTCAATTTCAAAAAGCTTCTGGGATTCATAAGTATGGTTTGCAGACATGAGCTTTCCTGCTCAGGTGATCAAATTAAATTGTTAAATAAATTCCTTACCCTCTAAAAAAAAAAAAAAGAACTCAAAATGCATTAAAGACTTGAATGTAAGACCTGAAACCATAAAATTCCCTAGAAAAAAACATAGGCAGTAAGCTCTTTGATATCAGTCTTGGTGATGGTGTTTTGGAATTCCAAAAGCCAAGGAAATGAAAGCAAAAACAAACAAGTGGGACTAGATCAAACTAAAAACCTTGTGCACAGCAGAGGAAACCATCAACAAAATGAAAAGTCAACCTACCCAGTGGGAGAAAATATTTGCAAATCCTATATATGATGAGGGGATAATATCCAAAATATATAAAGAACTCATTCAACTCAATAGCAAACAAAACAAAAAACCCCAAATAATCTGATTTTAAAATGGGTAGAAGCTCTGAATAGACATTTTCACAAAGAACACATACAGATGGTCAACAGACCCATGAAAAGATGCTCAGCATCACAAAGCATCAGGGAAACACAAATAAACACAATGAGACACCACCTCACACCTGCTAAAATGACTATTATCAAAAAGTCAAGAAATAACAAATGTTGGTGAGAAAGTGGAGAAAAGGGTTCCCTTGTGCACCTTTGGTGGAAATGTAAACTGGTACAGCCACTATTGAAAACAGTATGGAGTTTCCTCAATAATTTAAAAATAGGGACTTCCCTGGTGATCCAGTGGCTATGACTCTGCGCTCCCAATGAAGGGGGCCCGGGTTTGATCCCTGGTCAGGGAACTAGATTCCCGCATGCCGCAACTAAGAGCCTGCATGCTGCAACTAAAGATTCCCACGTGCGGCAACTAAAGATCCCACATGCTGCAACTAAGACCCAGCGCAGCCAAATAAATAAATAAATTTAAAAATTAAAAATAGAACTACCATATGATTCAAAAATTCTACTTCGGGGGATTTGAAGAAAAGGAACACACTAACTGGAAAAGATATATGCACCTCCATGTTCATTATTCGCAACAGCCAAGATATGGAAACAACGTGCCCATCCATGGATGAACAAAGAAATATATACCTGTGAGTGTATATATATATACACATATATATACACACACACACACATATATATGTTATTCACCCTTAAAAAGGAATGAAATCTTGCACTATGCTAAGTGAAATAAGCCAGAGAAGACAAATACTGCATGATTTTACTTATATATATGGAATCTTAAAAACAAAAATAAGGGCTTCCCTGGTGGCGTGGTGGTTAAGAATCCACCTGCCAATGCAGGGGACACGGGTTCGAGCCCTGGTCCGGGAAGATCCCACATGCCGCAGAGCAACTAAGCCCGTGCGCCACAACTACTGAGCCTGCGCTCTAGAGCCCGCGCACCACAACTACTGAGCCCATGTGCCACAACTACTGCAGCCCGTGTGCCTAGGGCCCATGCTCCACAACAAGAGAAGCCACTGCAATGAGAAGCCCACACACCGCAATGAAGAGTAGCCTCCGCTCACCACAACTAGAGAAAGCCCGCACGCAGCAACGAAGACCCAATGCAGCCAAAAATAAATAAATGAAATAATTTTTTTTTAATTGAAAAAAAATCTCCAACACCCGACATTCATAAATATAGAGAACAGATTGGTGGTTGCAGAGGAAGGAGCTTGAGGATTGGTGGAATGGGTTAAGGTAAAAAGATACAAACTTCCAGTTACAAAGTAAGTAAGTCATGGGGATGTAATGCACAGAATGGCAACACCATAGTGATAATACTGTATTGCATATTTGAAAGTTGCTAAGAAACTAGATCTTAAAAGTTCTCATTACAGAATAAAATGTCTAACTATGTACGGAGACAGATGTTAGAGAGACTCATTGTGGTGATCATTTCCCAATATCTATAAATATCGAAACTTCATGTTGAATATCTGAAACTAACATAATATTATGTCAGTTGTAACTCAATAAAAAATAAGGTAACTACTGTATCCTAGGAAAAAAATAATGCCAGAACTAGTTATGACTTTCTGAAAATGGTAAAAAATTTTTTACAGATTTCAATTCCCTCCTCCTCTACTCCCATTTATTGTTTGTACCCTATCTACATTCTTAGAACATAAAGCCATTACGTACTACAATCTCCTCTTTTCATCCCTCATTTGATCTTAATTCTACAATAACTATATATTTACTGCACACAGTATTTCTTACTGCAATGTCTCTTTAGTTATTGTGGTTTCTGAAGCTGACTTTTTAGTACATTCCTCAAGGAGGGCTTCTGGAACTCTCTACTGAAACACTATAATAAAGACAGCACCAATATTACTGATTTTTCCTTTTGCTCAGTATGGCTCAGCACAGAACTGTTAATGAGTCTATATTTAAAAGTCTGATGTTTTGCTCATCGAGGACTTGTTGGCATTACAATTTGCTTTTTGAAAAACTATTGCTTTAAACCTCATTTATCTTGATTTCTGACTTTTTTTGGTGGCCCCTGAAATTTTGTGCCTGAGGCCAGTGCCTTTCTTGCCTCACCCGGTTCTAGCCCTGAGTTAGAGCTTCTCTGTCCTTTGTCTTTACTGTTCCCATCCTAAATATTTAATGCTCATTTCACTCCCAACAGTTGCTCTTCTCTATGGGCTCCAGTCCCATGGAGCTCTGGGGGTTCAGTGTGAGAATTCACAGACATTCATGCCTTACCTCAGATCTCTGCCTCACTAACTGTGGAGTGAACCAAGTCCCTCCCAGTCTCAGCTGCAAGTCCTGGCCAGGCTCCTGCACCACACAAGCTCAAGGCCCTCCTGTGGGTCCTCAGTTGGTCCCTACACCGCGCATGCGTGGGGCTCTGCTGGGAAAGGGGCTGGTGCAGGCTAGTCTGCTCCTTACAAAGAGCATGCCCAGGGCCCTCAGGAATCCAGTTACCCTGTTGCTTCCTTCGACTTTCCCCACACTCATGGTGATGCTGGGCAGGTCTCGTGGCTGTTGTGCTCCCACTTGTGCACTGACAAATACCTTGTCACCTAATTTGGTAAAAATTCTCCATAGGTTTTGGTTTAAATATCCTATCACTCTGTGTTTACATAGGGATTCTGGAAGCCATAAGACCATGCTTCCACCACCACTGCCATCTTCCCAGAACTCCTTAATTTATTTTTAAAGGATACTTAAAAAAAAAAAAAAAAAAGTGGAGAGCCAGAATTATTTTGTCACGTACAGACAGGATTAACAAAAAAACCTACATAAAAAACAAAACCAGACTCTATCGTCTGCTCAAAGCATATGTATGTTCTCATTGTTAACAAGGCAGATTGCAACTGCTAGAGACATGACAGCCCCTGGTCCAGGAGAGATGTAGACCAGACAGTCCAAACACCCACGTGCTACACACGCCCAGACCTGTGATGGCCTGGCCCAGCTCAAAAGGAAGAACAGGAAAGGCCCAGGGAGTGAAGAGAGGAGGGAAAACCAGGTGCGACTTTGGGACCAATGTTTCCGCTGTCAGGGTGAAGTTCCTGCTACTGGTCCGCAGAACCAGGTGAGGGGCTGAGTTTCACTGCCTTTAGATGGGAGAGGAGGCAGGGATAGGGATGGACACACACAGAAAGCCAGGTCTGCTGGTGGACTGTGCCCCTAACAGGAGGGTGACTAGAAACATTCTACTCACTGAGGAAGCTTTACTGTCTGGGCTCTGGGTGAGCCAGAAAGACACTACCCTAATGGGGGAAACTGTAGGCCTGTGCTGCAGACTGAGTAAGTATGTTTCCCCCAAATTCATATGCTGAAATCCTAACCCCTAAGGTGATGTTATTGGGGGGTGGGGCCTTTGGGAGGTGCCTAGGTCATTAGGTCATCCCACGAATTCAATGAACACCTTATAAAAAAAGGCCTGAGAGAGTCCCCTTCCTTCTGAGGACACGAAGGATGAAACATCACAGAAACAGTTCGTGTATTTTTCATTCTAAACTATCACTCAAGAATAAAAGCAAAATAAGAACATTTCCAGATTAAACAGACTGCGAGAGTCTGCCTCTCTCAGGCTCTCACTGAGAGTGAGGAAGGATGCATTTAAGCAAGTGAGTGAATCCCAGAAGGAAGGAGTGGAGTCTGACAGACGGAGGCAGGAGATGGGGGGAAGCAGGTCTCAGTCAGACAGTCATCAACTGTGTGAAACAACAGTCATGGATTAGTAATAACAATAACCATGACTAATTAGAGGCATAAACTTCTGTGGTTCAGTGCTGTGTCCTGGCCATCACCTGCCACCCTACCAGGGTTAGGGAAGTCTGAGCTGAGGTTGGGAGTGTATATATATCTATTTATATCTACCTATATAATAAGAATTATACACCATAAACAAGTGGGAATTTTCCTGGAATGCAAGAATGCTTCAACCCAGGAAAATATTATACATTGGTGTAATGGACCACATTCATGGAATACAGGGGAAAAAAACCCATGATCATCTCAATTAATGCAGAAAAAGTAACTGAAAAAATTCAATACCCTTTCATGATAAAAAAAAAAAAACACTCAACAAACTAGGTTTGAAGGAAATTACCATGACAGAATTCAAGCCATATATGTAAAGCCCATATCAATATCACACTCAATGGTGAAGGACTGAAAACTTTTCCTTTGCGATCAGGAAGCATGTAAGAATACTGGGTTTTACCACTTTGCAACATAGCACTGGTAGTTTTAGCCATAGCTGTTAGGAAAGACAGATAAATTTTACAATTAATGAATAAATCACTGACATCCAGTGATTTGAAAGGAAAATGTAAAATTATCTCTGTTCACACACGACATGATCTCATGTGTACAAATCCTAAGGATGTCACAAAAATAATGTCCAAACTAATAAATTCAGCACAGTATCAGGATACAAAGTCAACATTAAAAATCATGTGCATTTCTGTACACTAACATGATCAACCTGAAAAGGAAACTAAGAAAACAATTTTATTTACAACTGCATCAGAAAGAATAAACTACTTGGTAATTAACTTAACCAAGGAGGTGAAGCCTTGTACAAGGAAAACTGCCTAACTTTGCGAAGAGAATGCCACATATCCCATTTTCATGGACTGGAAGACGTATCGCTGCTAAGACCTCAATACTGCCCACTGAAATTTACAATTCCAATGCAATCCCTATCAAAATCCCATCCTAAATGGAAAACCCCATCCTAAAATTCACCTTACACTCAACAGACCCCCAAATAGCCAACAATTTTGAGGAAGAAAAGCAATGTGGGAGGATGCACTCTTCCTGATTTCAAATCTTACTGCAAAATTAGAGGAATCATAACAATGTGGTCCTGGCATAAAGACAGAATTAAAGATCAACGGAATAGAATTCAGAGCCCAGAAACAAACCCTCACACATATGGTCAAATGACTTTTGACAAGAGTAGCAAAATCATTCAAGCCGGAAAGACAGTCTTGTCCACAAAGGGTGCTGGAAGAACAGGATATGAACGTGCAGAGGAAAGAGGCTGGACACGGCAAACACCGTTTATAAAAGTTAACTCACAAATCAGTCAGAGACATAAGGGTAAGAACTAAAATTATGAAACTCTTAGAAGCAAATATGGGACAAAATTTCACTACGTTGGACACAAAGACATCCATCCATCCATACAGACACAGACAGAGATTTCAGTTTCCTTGCTTGAGTTTTAAAAAACCTCCTTTTCTTTCCCTTTCAGTTTTAAGTTCTACTAACTGAGCCAAGGCTGTAGTCTCATGTGATGTAGGCTGTGTTTACATTTCAGGACACAATGAGAGTTATAACTTCAAGCTTTCTCTTAGGAATACTTTTTCTCTCAGGCTCAGAATTTTGAAATGATATTTTCTCAAGCCGGCTTTCTCTACAGCTTTAGAATGTCAAAAGAGCTCCATTTAAGAGTTAAGTGCTTGCAAGCACTGCCTTTGTTCCAATTCTACATGAAGTCAGCCTGAGTTTCAATGGGTAGCTGTCTGTCAAGGGAGCTGTTTGGCTTTCGAGGCATGGTTTCTCATTATTAATCTGGTACCTAATTCAGATATGATCTGAACAACCTTCTGAGGGCAGAGTGATGGATCAAATTTGGGCTGCTTCTGGGTCTAGCTCCCTAAGGAGTTACCCCTGAGTCTGTTCCACTCTTTCACTTGTCTCAGTTTCCCTATATGGCAGAAACACTGCTGTGGATGCTCAGAGCACGAGGTGATCAGTCTTATTGTGCCCTCAGGTGAGCGGAATTTACTTAATGGTTAGCGTGCAATCCCCTGTAGGACCACTAACCGAGAAGAGGATTGATCGTCAGATACCTCCACTACATTCTCTCTCAGCCGCTTGCGTGAGAACACCTGTGGCCAGAAGGAGCAAGCCCCTCTTGCCTTCAGAGCTGAGCAGGCTCAGTCTCTCATTTCACTAGCAAGCAGTGTGTTCAGACATATATACATAGTCTTTCCAATTTAAGCTAAATTTCATTTCGCTCCAACCCAGTTCACTCTAAATTTACCCCAGGTGCTTGCCTAGTAATTTCCCCCCGAATCCCTGCCTAGGGAATGAACCAGTACCCTCTTAGCACTCCAAGTCCCAAGAAAAATAGCTCGAGTAAAATTCAGAACATCACTTAAAGCAATGCCGTCCAGCTACCAGGAGAACTCACCACAAGAACCCAGGAACACTGAGAAGCAGGTGGAGCTCAAAGGGCCCGTGCTGCTACCAAGCACCAGTTTGGGGCGGACCTGAGGTATTCTCTGATGGGTGGCTCTAGACTATACAAAGAATAATGCTTTTATCTCTGAATAAGAGCACAGAATTCCACACAATACACAATCTGCAATCCATGAAAATAATCATTTCTCCTTTAGTCATCTTCCTAGTAACCAAAGTAAAGACCCGTGATTGAGGAGACAATTCTTGCTTTCCCAATGCCAGAATGAGCTCGCTAACACACCCTCTCTCTCCATCTTCCTCTCCCCTTCAACCCTGACAGTTTCTTTGTCCATCTTTTTGTCTGTCTCTGATTCTCTCCATCCACCTGCCTTTGCCCATCTCTGTTTTTCTCCCTCTCAGTCTCTGTCTCAGTCTCTCTCCTCTTTCTCTCACTTGCTCTCTTTTGCTCTTTTTGCCTCATCTTTGCTGTGGTCGATGCCTAATTAATGTTTCTCTGCCCCTCTTATGTCCCCACAGGCAGTACAGTTTCATAAAACACAATCATTGGCAAGTGCCCTTATCAAAACTTCACTAAACCATGATGGCAATCATTAAAAACCCACGCTGCCTGGGAAATACTCATTAACAGTTGCCTCTTAGTGGATACAAGCCACAGTCACTTGTACGTCAGGAGACTCTTATGTACCTGATTCCCATCTTCGAAATGCATATTCCTTTGTCTTCAAAATGAAATGATGTCCTTGCTTCCTCATTAGCAGAGACCTAACTGCAGTGTTTTTAAAAGTCATTCCTGAGTGTTTTGTGTGGAAAATTTGCTAACTCAAGAAAAAATTTCAATAGAGAAAAACAACCTATTCCTGTCCTACCAAACATTGTACCTGGCACCAATCACTAGTTTTGACTACATTCTATTATGATTTGAAGTCTGATAACCAGGCCGTTTGGTACCAACAAATAATACATAAAAACCCACAGAACAAAAAACAAATTCTCAAACAAAATATGCATTTGCTGGAGACAATCTGAGATTTACCTGCAATTAGACATTCAAAACTGCAATAGTTGGGGACTTCCCCCTGTGGTCCAGTGGTAAAGACTCCACCTTCCAATGCAGGGGACGCACGGTTGATCCCTGGTCGGGGAACTAAGATCCCACATGCCGTGGGGCAACTAAGCCCACGCGCCACAACTACTGAGCTCTTGCGCCTCAACTAGAGAGCCCACGCGCCCTGGAGCCTGTGTGCCACAACTAGAGAGAGAAAACACGCACACCACAACTAGAGGGAAGCTCGTGCACCGCAATGAAGAGCCCGCACATCTCAACGAAGATCCCGCGGGCCGCAACTAAGACCCAACACAGCCAAAAACATAAATGAGATAATAAATTAAATAAATAAATAAATACAAAACTGCAATAGTGCATAGAACAGTGTCATGAAATAAACACTTATCCTGATTCCTAAGTCTTCCCTTTCTCATGCAAAATTTAACACAAAAACAAACAAAAAACAACCTAGCACCTAAGTAACTAGAATGTGCAAATACTTGAGCGTCTATGATAATTGCTCAGAAACGAATTTTTAAATGATCATTTAACTTAGAGGAACACTGCCTCGCGAAAAGATGGCCTGTTGCTGGAACAGAGTTCCACAAACAAGAAAAACATAAACCGTTCAAAAAGCCCTACATAAGCAGAAACATAAAAAGTCCAGAATTTCCTTATTTCTAACTTTGGTTAGATGTTACTATGTCACACGTTACCCTCCAGAGAGCGCTCTGCGAGTCAGTTACGAGTCATTTCAGTTAATCAAGGGTGAAAACGCTGAAAGCAAAGCTTCAGCCTTTGGAGCTGACCCTCCTGAGGGCTTCAGGAAAGGGCACAGAGGCCCCCGTCTGAACACCGCTCCTGGCGGCCGGGGGTCCAGGATCCCCGAGATGTGCGCGCGCCCATCACCCGCGCGCATCCCGAGCGCAGAGGTCCCTGCACCCCTCCGGACCCAACGTGCCCGAGACGCCCGCCCCGCGGCCCCGTCTTCGGGCTCCTCTGCGCCGCCTCCCCGTCCAGGCCACGCGAGCCCACGGCAACGGGGCCGAGTCCGGCGTCCGCAGACCCAGAGGCCAGCCCCCCCGAGCGCGTGGGGACAGCCCCGCCGCGAGGAGGCCCGAGGGGCGCCGAGGAGGGAGGGCTGCGAGCGCGCGGGGCGCCCACCGCTGAACGGCCGCCTTCGTGGCCCCGGCCCGGCGTCCTCACTCTGCGGCCGGTGGCGGCGGCCCCGGAGCCGAGGAGCGAGGGAGGCTCGCGCTCCTCGGTGCTGGAGGGGTCGGGCCCCTGGCTGTTGTGCAGGCGGGGGCCGCGGCCGGGGGGCGCGCGGTGAGGGGCTCCGGGTACAGCTGTACTTACTCGTCTCTGCGCTGCTACCCCGCCGGGAGCATCACAGTGCGGGGACCGACTCGGTCTCCAACTTCCCTTTCCTCGGGACGCGGGTCTTCAGGAGCCCCAGTATCCCAGCCCTCTCACCTGCCTCCGCTCACGCCTGCGCACTTGCTCCTCGGGAGGGAGTGGGTGGGGCGGGGCGGGGCGCCTCCGGGCCTCAGGACCCCCGGTCTGCATACCCGTGTTTATTTTTAATTTCCTGAAAGCGTTTTACTTGAAATCAATTTAAAAAAAATAAATGGCACGTTTTCTTGTCCAAATCATAATTTACTGACCACAGAGTCTGCCTTTGTAAGATTTCTTTAGGGGATCTTAACTGGTTCTCGGTCAAATAACCCGAGTCAAATAACGGGTATCAAAAAAATTTTAAATCATATTTTCCTTCCATCAGTTTTCAGTCACTAATAAGTTTTACCATGTGGGGTTTTATTGGGTGTGGATTATATTTACTAATAATCACCATCATTGGGTCCCTACAGTCAAAATGTGGGTTTCCAACAGGTCTACTTCAATAATCACAGAGATCCTTTTTCTGTTTGAGAGATGCTGAACTTTGATCCACCTTTTTGAACATGCTGCTTCCCCCAAAGACTCCACCCTCCATGTATGTCCACCTCATTAAATAATAGAACAGGATTTCCTCAGCTTCTTCCAATGTACAGGCAGACAACAGCTACAAAATGGTTCCCAATCACCTGCCTATGAATTAAAAGAATCTTTTCCACTCAAATATCCTGGTTAGAAACCATATCTCTAATTTCTCTGGGCGTGAATAAACACCAAGGAGAGTTTGTGGTGGGAAAATGAACAATTCATCTGAAAACTACTGCATTTCCTCTCCTTCATCCTGGTGTTTAGAGTAGGAAAACACCACTGGTCAACACCAATTGGTTTTCATTAAGTTTTCCTTAAGAGGAGAAACTCAGTTTTATTGAGGACAGCAATTCACCAGATTAAATGCTCTAAAGCCTAACCTCTCTTGTACCTCAGAGTAGCCAGACAAACTTCAAATCAGATGTGAATGGAAGGATTATGTGGAATTTACGGGATTGCTTAGAGCAGAGACAGCTGTATGGGCTCCTTTGCCCTTCATCTTTGTTCCCTCTGGCCTCAGAAATGAAGACATGGTTGCCGGTCAAGGCTGGTGCTCCAGCAGCCATTTTGGGCCAAGAGACAGCCCTGAGGTTGGATACCAGCTAATGATGATGGGGAGAAAGACAGATGAGGCTGACTACAGTGCTGTGCAGTTGAAGGTCAGCAAGGACTATCCAAGTCCATAGTGCTTTTTCACGAGAAAGGAAAAAAATCTCCCTCTTGTCTGTGCATGTTTTGTTCTTGGTTTTCTGCTATATTATGGCTATCTACTATTAAGGGAAGTACTAGTTTTGCACTGAAACACTGTGAACTTTGACGTGACAATCCCCATCTCTGGGAAACTTCCTCACATGTACCATGGTGGGAGCAGGGGTGAAGATGGCCTGTATATTCTGAAGATCCCATTCTTTTGCCTGGTCCACATCCATGTCATCTTCTATTATTTACAGGGCCTCAGCTGCTCTTGGGAAACTGTCCCTTGTCCCTCAGTGCACAAGGTTAAGTGAGGCTGAAACCCCTTCCTGGCTGCAAGACAGAGAGGACCACAGAGCCACTGGGGTGCCTCCAAACTGTGAGGGAGGCCCGAGGTTGCTCATGTCACCCAGACATACCCTACCCAGGGATGTGAAAGCCTGGATAGCCTGTGTGCAGACTTTGGAAGCTCTTTGTTTAACCCATCATTGTACAAATGGAAAACTGAGGCCCAGAGAGACTAAGGGAAAACACAGGGCACTGAACAGGGGCAGAGTCTTGAGAGAAGGGAGAGTTTGGACCTCCTAGACTAGGGCTGCCCCCCTCCCACAGGGTTAATTTGGAAATTAGAGCACCTAGGACTCCAGAACATCCCCACCCACATGGAGTAGATTCCTCTGTGTGTCTACACAAGTATACACTGACACTCACACTAGCATCAGAGGAAGGGACCATAGGGCCTGGGGTCAGGGAAGGGGTGGACCTTGGGGTGGTGACAAATGGAAAAGAAGAAAGATAATGACATTTATTATCTCACACTATCTGTGGGCCAGGAATTGAACATAATTGAGCTGGAGGCCTCTGCCAGTATCCCCCAGGGGTCTGAGGCTGTGGACTCACCTGAGTCAGGATCTGCTTCATTCAGTGGTAGGCCACAAGAGTCTCTTCAGAGGCTGCTTCCCTAGAGTGAGGGACCAAGGGGAGAGAGAGGGAGGAGAGGGAGAGAGAAAATGGCAACAAAGATGAAGAAGTGGAAATTGTACACCTAAGTTCTAGGAGATTATCAAATGGTCCAACCACTGTATATAACACTTCAGCAGTTCCTCAAAAAGACAAACACGTAGCTTTCAGTCAAAGCACAAATTCCACTCCTAGATCAATATCAAAAAGAAGTGAACACAGACATTCAAATGCCTGTACAGAAGTATTCAGAGCACCACTATTCACAAGAGCCCCAAGGTGAAAAAAACCCTGATGTCCATCAACAGATGAAAGGAAAGCCAAGTGTGGTGTGTTCATGGAATGCAATATTATTCAGTGACAAAAAGGATGCAAATGTTCTGAAATAGACGTCAGAGGGGGGTTATGTAACATTGTGAATGTTCTTAAGGTCACTCACATATACAATTTAAAATAATGAAAGAATTAAATTTTATTTTAAGTGAAATTTGTATCATAGAATAAACAAGTTAGTATATGTAATTTAAAAACATACATTAAAAATGGAATTATGGGGGAGGAGAAGAAAGGCTCCAGTTTTGCTGCTGGCAGTGGGGCAACTCCTCATCTGGCCCTGAAGGCACTGCTAATGCTGGTGCTTGTTGCTAATCTGGGAGCAGCACCTGAGTTGCTAGAAGAACTGGGTCTGCTGTGGTCTCTAGATCTAGAACTGAAGCTGAATAACACTCCGGGGCCACAGCTGGTTCCAAAGCACGATGGCGCTCCAAAGCCAGGGGTAGCTCCCTGGTTGAGGTTGGCTTAAGTTCTGGAACTGAGGCTGTTGAGGACACTGGCTGAGGCTGTAGAGGAAGTGCCACGACAGGTTTCCGTGATGATTCAGCCTTTGACTACGGAAGGAGAACTGTTTCTTGTACCTTCTCTGGATCTCCATTTGGAGCCTCTGTAGGTGCTTTTCATCACTTGGAGCTTAAATGAAAGCTACGGCATGAGCATTCTCTGCCTCTGGAATTGGAGCTACCATATTTGCATGATCTAGCCCTTGAACTTGAATAGGAGCTGTGGCTTGAGCTTGCTCTGGCTCTGGAGCTGTAGTGGGCAGTAGAGGTGTTGCTGGCTCTAGGTCTTGAGGTATTTCAAGAGCTTGTTCTGGAGCTGGTGCTGTAGCTCCAAGAAGAGAAAATACCATCAATAGGACTGCTTTCCCACAGGTCTCCCAAAGACAGGAAACTTCTCACTGCCAAGCAACGAAGTCTCAGTCCAAGATGCCACCCCCAGGAAGTCTTCCCAGACTGCAGTCCAGAGGAACAGTGATCTGAGTCTCCTCATTGCTCCTGGCCCAGTTCCAGCCTCTGGAGGCTCTTCTCTCTGTGTGGCTCTGCCCCTTCCCCTCCCCACTCACCCCATCACCCACCCTGAGTCCCCCTCACCATCACCTTCTGCCTCAGGGGGCTCTAGGTGCTCCAGCTGTGCCAGGAGAAGGTGGGTTTGCTGCTCCAGGTCTGAGCCAGGCATGCTGAGCTCTGTGTAAGCCGGAAGCATCTTCAGGCAGGGAAATTCTGGGGGCTGGTGGAAATGCTCAGGGTAATGGTGCAGCCAGGTGCCTAGGATGGAGGACATCCTAGGCAGGAGTCAGGTGGACAGCAGAGTCAGAGGCCTGGCCTTCCTTCCCCACTGCGCTCCCCACTGACATTCATCTCCCACAGCACAGGGTGGGGTCGGCTGTCCCCTGAGTGTCGCTGGGTGCCCTGAGCACCAGCTGAGTACCCACTGGTGAGGATCCACCAGACAGTGACCAGGATGCTCTCCACACCTTGTGTTCTGGGTCCCAGAATGGGGGGTGGAGGCAGGGCTGGGATGGAGAGGGGACGGGTGTGGACTCTCTTAGGGGCTGACTCTGACCTCTGACCTCCCGGATGCTCCTCGCGGCACCCCAGCTCCGTGCGCAGCTCTCTTGGACTCCTTTCCTCTTTTCCAGGAGAAGCCCTCAGACCTCCGCCCTCAGCACGAACCATCAGATGAGTGGGATCCAGGGTTCTGCCAGCCCTGCCCATCTACAGACCCCACATCTCCATGCAATTCTTTGGAGAAGGGAGTTCCTCCCTCTTGAATCAAAGCCCACTCACATTTTCAGCTGGTGCAGGTATGATAGAGCGCTGCAGGGCGCAGCCGTTAGCACTGGGCCATTGCTGTGCGCCCTTACGCCGCACTCCCTTAACAGGCAACGGTTACCAGGAGACCATTAATGCATAGGGTTAGAGCTGCATTAGAGGTCTTGCTCAGCCATTGGTCAGCACCACAGAGGGCCCCATTCAGCCATTGGTCGGCGCTACAGTGGGCCCCGCCCCCAAGTGAGCAACTGTCAATGAGCGACCCTTAGTGGGGGCATTGAGCCAATGGTCTGGGGAGTGGTTGTCGTCAGGTGGGGAGAGAGGTAAGAGGCAGATCCCGGCCTTCTTTCTCCCTGGGGCCCTCAGCTCCCCGGCCTCGGGCTGGCGGGTGAGCTGGGGGCCCAGGGAACAGGCTGGGGGTGTGTCCTGCAGGGCTCCAGAGCCCTCGCCACGACGCCCACTGGCCGGGCCCAGGCCCTGAGGCGGCGGTGAACCAACCTCTCCCCCATCCCTGCCTCTGCGACCTAATGGCAGCGGCAGGCTGCATGGGACACAGTCTGAGCGACCGGGCCCCCACCGTTTGGACAGCCTGAGGAGCCTGAGGGCCAGCTGGGTGCTGGGTGCCTGGCTCCCTCAGCGATGACGGCTGGGCAGGGTCTGGGGACCCGGGTCTGGAGATCTGCCTCTTCAGCCAGGCCTGGGCACTGGTGGGAGGACCCAGACTGGGTGCTGGACGAACGCTCTGGGGCAGGGTAACCCGCCCCCCGCCCCCGCGCAGGAACCCCCTTCTCTCAGCCAGGCCTGGACCTCGAAGGGTGAAAGCCGTGCCTTGCGACCTTCCCCTTTCTTGTAGAACAGAGTAACATTTGTTTCATGGAGATTTACAGGGACATCCCTACCCAACTTATTTTTATTTAACAGGTAAATCCTCTAGTCAACTGGCTTCAATCTACTTCTCCCACCTTCAAGAAAGAAGAAAAAAAAAAAGCAGGAAAATCACCGGCAGAATTGAAGTTGCTTCTCTCTGAAGTTACAATTCAATTTGTTGATTCACCACAGGGTTTGCTAAAAAGAGGGTCAATCTCTGTCTTTAGATTTACAGTCTAATGCTAGCTCAGTCATTTTACCTCTGTTCATACACTGCTGATTATCTGCAACAAATCACAAAGGTATCGGCATTTTATATTTACTACTTGGTGCTTGAGCTGGAGTTGCAGGCAGCACCTCAAGTCTATTAATCCAGGCTGAGCTATGCTAACCTGGAGCGCTTGGAGATGCTCAGACCTGTAACGTAGTCATTACAGTCCCTGCACTTGTAATAATCTTCTTTACAGTTGTACCCATTATGATTGCAGGGTTTGAAAACTGACTTGTCCCACAAATAACTGGGGCACCTGATAGAGCATTTCCCTGAATAAATCATAATCTTTTGACTACTTCCCCCATCATTCTTACTCCTGCTCGTATCACCAGCAGTAGAAGCTGGTTCTGGTACCAGTGGAACCACATCCTCAGCTCCAGCCTGCAATCTGGCCCACGCAGGAGGCTCTGTCAACCTAACCATTTTCTCCTTACATTTAGCAGGTGTCTCTTCAATTCTTGGTGCTATTATTTTTATTACTATAGCCTTTAATATAAAACCAGCAGTTATATCCCAATACCAAAACGCCATTATTTGTTTAATCTGTCCCAACTATAGCCATTTTACTATAATTATCATTCTCAGTCCGAGCAGCCAGAATTGCCATACTGTTAAGAGATAGAAATCTCAACACTACTTTCTCTGACCCTGCAGGAGGAGACCCAGTCCTATACCAACACCTATTTTGATTCTTTAGTCACCCTGAAGTCTGTATTCATAGCCTACCAAGGTTTGTTATAATCTCACATATCATTACATACTATTTAGGACAAAAAGTGCCTTTCAGCTATTTGGGAATAGTATGAGTTATGTCCACTGGCTTTTTAGGATTTATCTCGTGGACCCATCATTTGTTTACCAGAAGAACAGCTGTCGACTCATGAGCAGACTTTGCATCAGCTTCCATAATTATTTCTATCCCTACAGGAATAAAAGTATTTAGATGATTAGCAACTCTTCATGGAGGTAATATTATATGACCTTCCACTATATTATGAGCTTTAGGCTTTATTTTCCTTTTTTACAGTAGGTGGTTTCCTCCACAATACCTACTACGTAGTAGCACACTTCAATTACGTAATGTCCGTGGGAGCAGTCTTCACTGTCATAGGAGGCTTCCTACACTGATTTCCACTCTTCTCAGGTTATACACTTAACTCAGCATGAGCAGAAATTCAAATATTTGTAGCAGTAAATGTGACTTCCTGCAGCATTTTCTTGGCCTCTCAGGGATGTCGCTATGTTACTCCGAGTATCCTGATACACACACAACATGAAATATTTTGTCTTTAGGCTCATTCATCTCAGTAAGAGCAGTAATGCTAATAATCTTCATAGTTTGAAAAGCATTTGCTTCCAAACAAGAAGTCTCAGCAGTGGAAACGGCTACTCCTAACCCAGAATGGTTACACGGATGCCCTCCACCATATCCTATGTTTGAAGATCCTACCTATGGAAATATAAAATAAGGAAGGAAGGACTCAAGTCCTTTTCAACCAGTTTCAAGCCAACACCATAACCATTATGTCTGTCTCAATAAACGAGATAAAAGTAAAAAGTGATGTAACTTTGTCACACAGGCTAAAATCCTGTATATCACTAAGGCATATCCATTTCATCCAAGCTCTCAAGATGCAACATCACCGATTATGGAAGAACTTCTACTTTTTCATAATCATATATTCATAATCATTTTTATAATAAGTTCTCTAGTCCTCTATATTACTTCACTACTATTGACAACTAAACTGACTCATATACATAAAATAGATGCACAGGTAGAGAAAATTTGAACAATTTACTAGCCATTATTATCATCTTAATTGCCCTATCATCATTGTGAATCCTTTATGTGATACATGAAATCAATAACTCCTCCCAAACCATAAAAACTATGGGTCAGTATTGATAATGAAGCTACGAATACACAGATTATGAAGATTTTTTTTTTTTTTTTTTGCGGTACGCGGGCCTCTCACTGCCGTGGCCCCTCCCGCCACGGAGCACAGGCTCCGGACGCGCAGGCTCAGCGGCCATCGCTCACGGGCCCAGCCGTTCCGCGGCACGTAGGATCCTCCCGGACCGGGGCTCGAACCCGTGTCCCCGACATCGGCAGGCAGACTCTCAACCACTGCGCCACCAGGGAAGCCCCAGATTAGGAAGATTTAAATGTTGGCTCCTCTGTAATCCCCACATCAGATCTAAAACCAGGAGAATTATGACTAATAGAAGTCAACAACCGAGTTGAGATACGTCATTGAATATTAGTCTCATCTGAAAATGTTTTACACTACTGAGCTTTTCCTTCTTTAGGCCTAAAAAGAGCTGCTATCCCAGGAGGGCTAAATTAAAGAATCTTAATACCGACAGGACCAGGCCTGTGCTGTGGACAGTGGCCAGTAGAGGTCGTTTTCCTGAGTTCAGGGACAGGACAGAGGGATATGGCTGAGACATGGGGTGAATCTGGAGCCCATGCGGGATGCACTCTCCAAGCTCCAGGATAGGAATGGGGTCTCTGGGGTCCCAGGCCACCCACCACGCCCTCCCGAGGGGGATCTTGGCAACATTCTCTGTCAGTGATGAGGCAGCCCTAGCACTTGTCATGCCCCAGTGCTGTGTCCTATGTGGGTCCCATGCTCTTGGGACCACACCCCACACTCTGCAGGTCCATGCTGCAGGGTCCTTCATGCCTCAGGAGTAGAGACCACACAGCAAGCAGTTCCCTCCCCAACCAGCAGGAGGAGGGGAGGAGAGCAGGGGCACCAGGGGAATCTCACTCAGACAACAACACCCCAGGGGCGCCAGCGGGGCCAGTGATGATGCAGATGAGGCCCAGGCCAAGAGATGGAACCAGAGGACCCAAAAGGCAGCTGGTCAGGTCCTGGCTCATCGCACCCCGGACACCCTTGTCCCTCGTACACCCCCTTCCTCATACACCCTCTCCTTAAATGCAGATTCTTCAGATGCAAACAGGCAGAGCTTCAGACTGAAAGTCAGCTCTTCCAAAGTGACCCGTCAGCAAACACTGCAGGATTCCACTCCAGTGGGTGCCCTGGAGTCGACAACTCAGGGACCGAAGTGGATATCGGTGCCAGGGGCAGTGGAGGGAGTGGGGAGTGAGACTTTCATGGTGGTGGAATTTTGGTTTTGCAAGATGACAAGTTCTAGGAATGGTGGCGATGGCTCCATGAGAAAGTGAATAGATCTGATGCCTCAGAAACGTGCACTTTAAATGGTGATGATGGTAAAGGGTATGTGACGTGTGTTTTATTTCACTTAAAATAAATTCTTAAAATAATGTCTTGTTAATTGAGATTCCATTTCCACTCCCCTTCATCACAAATGTGGGAGACCCAAGCACAGTCCCTCACCTCAGGGGCCATCATGGTACCCTCCCATGGCACGTGAGAGACCATTCTTAGGGGGGCTAGTCTGTGCTCACCTGAGCTCTGTCAGGGGAACCCAGACAGTGGTGACCCCCATGGATTAGATATATGATATGCTATGATATTAATATGATACCACCAAGCGTTGTCACTCACCAGAACACAGAGCAGCTACCCACTCAAATGTGCCTGACCTCATATGAATGTGACAAGATTAAAAGAAGAAAAGGAACCACAGGTTAATCAGGGCAACACCCTCAGTACAGAGGTTGGAAATCTCAGAGGGGACAAGAAACACTGCAGGAAAAGAGCAGATATGGGGTCTCCCCGTACACGTGATCCCAACCCATGCAGATGGGGTGCGACCAGCACAATCCCTACGCCATACACCTGGGGTCACACATCCACACTCACCACGGTGACCCCACCTCCCCAGACCCTCCATCTGGGGTCACACGTTCTCACTCCATCTCCCCAGACCCCCAATACCTGGGGTCACAGGTCCACACTCACCACGGTGACCCCACTTCCCCAGACCCTGCATCTGGGGTCACACGTTCTCACTCACCAGGGTGACTCCACCTCCCCAGACCTCCAACACCTGGAGTCACAGGTCCACACTCATCAGGTGACCCCACCTCCCCAGACCCTGCATCTGGGGTCACACGTCCACAGTCTCCAGGGTGACCCCACCTCCCAAGACCCTGCACCTGGGGTCATACGTCCCCTTGGTCAGAACACCATGGCTCTGCTGGTTGGCCCCCTAATGTGGAAACAAGCTGGGTTCCTGGGAACTCCTGGGATGGCAGAAGGAAATGTAGGGTTGGTCTCCTCTCCCCATACTTGTCCCAGACAAGTTCTCCTCTTTTCACTTTGGTTCTGTGTGATTTTAACTGCTTTTAAAGCTTTCATGCTAGAGTTGAACACACTACCTTGGTTCTGACAGGCCCAGTCCTTTCTTGTCTCACTGATGTGTGGAGAAAGCTCACAGGACAGCAAGGCTGAAAGACGAGGGGCAGCTCAGGTTTCTGCTGAGTAGGGACGGTTGACCGGAAGGAGATCACAGCAGCTGCCTCACCTGTTGCCCATCAGCCTTTTGCCTGATCCGTGTAACCTGCAATCAGTTCACCAGGTAAACCTGCCTCCCTGTTCATGCATGTGCTGGTAAATTGGAATAATTTCCAGGTAGCTCACCTGAGGATTCTCCACGAGCCCCAGGGAAGGTGAACCTTGCAGGGATAAAGACTAAGGCCCCGACCACAGCACTGACCCCTGGGAGGACCAGGTAACCACACTGAGAACAGAGGCTGTTACCTAGACAAGCCCACCTCAGCTCCAGACCCCAGACACCTAAGCACTGACATTCAGATGCAGGCATGGAGCTTTCCAGTCCTGAGACCAGGCCGGAGCTCTACCCAAGTCTCCACATCCCCCATGAAGCTCCCAGTACTGAGGCCAGGCCAGGTCTCTACCCAGGTCCCCATGGTCCTAGCGTACACAGAACACGGTCAGGTCTAAATGTTCTTATTACAGAGAGCACATGGTCAGCTCTAAACATAATCAGCAGACAGGACATGGAGAGGTCTAAATCTACTGTGTAGACAGAACTTGATCAGGTTTAAACTAGCTTAGGGCTGATCTCGTAGGAGGTACCGGTCACAGACATGGGGTCTCTCATTTTTGGACAGGGTGCTCACCCCCATGTGGGAATTAGGACGTACATTTCTTGGAGAATAAATCACATCAGGCTCCACCCTTCACCCACATCAGGAAACTGAACAAAATTTTTGTCATTAAACATTTCAACAGGCAAAACAAAAATGTTACCAATTTCTCTGGCCACGTGACGGTCAGGAACCAGGGGTGAGCCAGGAACTTCCTGTAGTGCAGCCCCGTCTCCTGCAAGAACAGACAAGAAGTGGCCTGATTCCAGCCTCCCAGGCTTCCAGCCATAAAAAGGAATGAAATTGGGCCATTTGTAGAGACGTGGATGGATCTAGAGACTGTCATACAGAGTGAAGTAAGTCAGAAAGAGAAAAACAAATATCGTATATTAACACATGTATGCGGACCCCAGAAAAATGGTACAGATGAACCGGTTTGCAGGGCAGAAGTTGAGACACAGATGTAGAGAACAAACGTATGGACACCAAGGGGGGAAAACCGCGGTGGGGTGGGGATGGTGGTGTGCTGAATTGGGCGATTGGCATTGACATGTATACACTGATGTGTATAAAACTGATGACTAATAACAACCTGCAGTATAAAAAAACAAACAAAACAACAACTAATATTAAACTTTCTTTGGGTTATTTGTATGGAAATATGTTAATGTAAATGTTTCAGACATTACACGAAATTTCTAAAAATCTTATATGTTCTGGTATAATGTTATAAGTCATAATTCTAGTTATTACTTTAAAATGTATATCTCAGAAATAACTACATTTCCTTGTCAATTGCAGTATTATGAACTTTCATCAAAAAAAAAAACCTTCAGAAAGAAAAAAAAAAAACTTATTCTTTCAATTTCTTCCCAATTACAATACCCAAATATTACACACAAGGTTTGGCAACCTACCAGCTGACAATGTGATTAGCTTTTCTTTCAATCTTGTTGAAAGCAAACCACGGGAACCTTTCAAGAGGATTTATGAGAATCCTTTTTCAGTGTCTGGGAAGCAGGACAAAGGCTTCACCAGGCTCAGCAACTGAGCAGCTGTCGATTTGATCAGCTACTCTTTCACTGAGAAAGTCCTGCTTAACCTGATGGCCCAGGAAAGTTGCAACACTGTCCATCTTATTCTGCCTTTGGGCATGTGGTATTTTATTTTAATAAAGGGCTCTTACGGCAGGATGTGCTTTAAGTGCATTTTCTTCAAATCTGCATATTTTAGCTTATCCTGCTTGTGGAAGATCATTGGCATGTCCATCCTCCCTGCTTGGCCCACCAGCCTGGTTGGATTCTCTGACAGTCAAGACTCATTTCAATGTTCACTGCAAGAAAAATGTGTGTGTTTTTGTTGAGAGGAGGCTCACCAAACTGGTGAGAGGCAAACTGCAGAACGCATCCCTGAAAGCAGCCCCGCTGAGATCAGAATAAAATGGAGCTGGGATGAACACGGTTCCTATTTAAGTCACAAAAACAAGACAGATCAAAACGCCGCTTGTCATTAAGCCGCTGAACATGCAATGATGCATTATTACGTAAAACTCTGGGATATTTTAACAGCTTTATTGAGGTGTAATCGACATACGACGAATGCACACGTTTAAAATGTACAATGTGGTAGGTTTTGAAACACATGTACCCCCATCAAGGTAATGATTATACTGTCAATGAAAAATTAATCAATGGTCAATTTAAGAAAGAAATGGAAAATTTCATTTGTGCCAACCTGAGGATTATAACCCAGGACACAGTTTTTCAGAAAGCTCTGAGGACTGTTCCGAAGAGGTGAGGGGGGAGGCCAATATACATGTGAATTTGATGAAGGGGTACCTGCAACCAAGCACACAGCTTGGTAGGAGGTTACGCTATTCAGGAGGAACGGACACTTTAATGGTTTTTGTGCTTTTCTAAATGTGGGAAGAGGCAAGAATCCAGGTTCATAAAAATTTTCTCTGGAAAATACTGAATTCTCTGAGGGCCAGTTCTGCCAGTTTCCCCAGAGCACAAAGTGCTTCATCCTGGTCTTTACCCTGAATTCCTTTCAGGATGTCCTGCAAGTCAGCGACTGTGGTGGTTGATGACTTAATTCTTGTAGAACTGGATGGTGGGCAACCTTCTTTATGTTACAATCCCCTCCCTTTTGGTCTTAATTTTCACCAAGGTTTAGGAGGCATTTCATGACCAATTTATCCCACAGTGCTAGGAATGCTCATTCCCAGGTCAGGCGAGGATTTCCTTGATAGGCCACTCAATGTGCTGCTACTGGACCAGGCCCTGTTAACAGTAGCCCAAAGCCTCTGGGCTGCCTGTCCTACTAGTCTGTTATGGTCCAGGAAATGGTTCCCTCTTGTGGCTTCTTCCCATATCTAGAGTTACACTATTACAATCACTGATCTTATAGAACTATGTATTTGACAATTGTTTTAGATCACCTACTCATCACTATTTTTAGCAGAGGCTCAGTCACACATTTGGTAATGCAAGAAACAAAAATCTTGTAAAGTGGGCAGAATACAAGTAATATAGCTAGTGACACTAATAAGGTCATAAATAAGTATTTAAGCTAAGAACTTCTTTAAGTGCAGCCCAGTATCTCCCCAGGTCATCTGATCGGTCTGTTCTGCACCAACCATTCTATTTAAGGGGACATGATATAGTGGCCTTGTCCATAAACCCCACCAAAGACATCTGCATGTACAAGGTGAGTGGTGGGTCATCATGACCCCTTACAGGATGAGGAAAGGAATGCTATCTTCTAAGGAGTTACATGGCTGTCGCCAGAAGGAAAACAATTGATTTCTGTGGCTGAGCAGATTCCTGCCATTTGGGAGGTCAGGTGAACACATAATGCAGATGCACATGCACACTAGTGGGGAGGGAGGAGGCCAAAGGGCAGAGAAAAAGTTTATGTCTTAAATTTGTCTTGCCTTGCCTTAAAATATCACTCTGTCCTGACCTTCCTGGGATCTTTCCTTTCACGTAGAGAAAAGCTGAAAAGAACTACTTGTATTTAAAAAGTGACACATTTTTTGATGAAGCAGAGAAGATGGTGAAGTAGAAGGACGTGCTCTCACTCCCTCCTGCGAGAACACCAGAATCAAAACTAGCTGCTGGACAGTCATCAACAGGAAGACACTGGAACTCACCAAAAAAGATACCCCACATCCAAAGACAAAGGAGAAGCCACAATGAGAGGGTAGGAGGAGCCCAATCACAGTAAAAATCAAATCCCATAACTGCTGGGTGGGTGACTCACAGACTGGAGAACACTTATACCACAGAAGTCCACCCACTGGAGTGAAGGTTCTGAGCCCCACGTCAGGCTTCCCAACCTGGGGATCTGGCGACGGGAGGAGGAATTACTAGAGAATCAGACTTTGAAGCCTAGTGGGATTTGATTGCAGGACTTCGACAGGACTGGGGGAAACAGAGACTTCACTCTCGGAGGGCACACACAAAGTAGTGTGCGCATCGGGACCCAGAGGAAGGAGCAGTGACCTTCCTCTGCTAGTGGAGGGGAGACTAAACCAGAGCTACCTGCTAGTGTTGGAGGGTCTCCTGCAGAGGCAGGGGGCGGCTGTGGCTCACCGTGGGAACAAGGATACTGGCAGCGGAAGTTCTGGGAAGTACTCCTAGGAGTAAGCCCTCTGAGAGTCTGTCATTAGCTGCACCAAAGAGCCCAGGTAGGCTCCAGTGTTGGGTTGCCTCAGGCCAAACAACCAACAGGGAGGGAACCTAGCCCCACCCATCAGCAGTCCAATGGATTAAAGTTTTACTGAGCTCTGCCCACCAGAGCAACAGTCAGCTCTATCCACCACCAGTCCCTCCCATCAGGAAACTTACACAAGCCTCTTAGATAGCCTCATCCACCAGAGGGAAGACAGCAGAAGTAAGAACTACAATCCTGCAGCATATGGAACAAAAACCACATTCACAGAAAGACAGACAAGATGAAAAGGCAGAGGCCTATGTACCAGATGAAGGAACAAGATAAAATCCCAGAAAAACAACTAAATGAAGTGGAGATAGGCAACCTTCCAGAAAAAGAATTCATAATAAGGATAATGAAGATGATCCAGGACCTAGGAAAAAGAATGGAGGCAAAGATCGAGAAGATGCAAGAAATGTTTAACAAAGACCTAGAAGAATTAAAGAACAAACAAACAGAGATGAACAATACAATAACTGAAATGAAAACTACACTAGAAGGAATCAATAGCAGAATAACTGAGGCAGAATAAAGGATAAGTGACCTGGAAGACAGAATGGTGGAATTCACTGCTGCAGAAGAGAATAAGGAAAAAAGAATGAAAAGAAATGAAGACAGCCTGAGAGACCTCTGGGACAACATTAAACGCAACAACATTCGCATTATAGAGGTCCCAGAAGGAGAAGAGAGAGAGAAAGGACCAGAGAAAATATTTGAAGAGATTATAGTCAAAAACTTCCCTAATATGGGAAAAGAAATAGCCACCCAAGTCCAGGAAGAGCGGCGAGTCCCATACAGCATAAACCCAAGGAAAAACACGCCAAGACACATAGCAATCAAACTGGCAAAAATTAAAGACAAAGCAAAATTACTGAAAGCAGCAAGGGAAAAATGGCAAATAACATACAAAGGAACTCCCATAAGGTTAACAGCTGATTTCTCAGCAGAAACTCTACAAGCCAGAAGGGAGTGGCATGATATACTTAAAGTGATGAAAGGGAAGAACCTACAACCAAGATTACTCTACCCGGCAAGGATCTCATTCAGATTCGATGGACAAATCAAAAGCTTTAAGGACAAGCAAAAGCTAAGAGAATTTAGCACCACCAAACCAGCTCTACAACAAATGCTAAAGGAACTTCTCTAAGTGGGAAACACAAGAGAAGAAAAGGACCTACAAAAACAAACACAAAACAATTAAGAAAATGGTCATAGCAACATACATATCGATAATTACCTTAAACATGAATGGATTAAATGCTCCAACCAAAAGACACAGGCTTGTTGAGTGGATACAAAAACAAGACCCATATATATGCTGTCTACAAGAGACCCACCTCAGACCTAGAGACACATACAGACTGAAAGTGAGGGGATGGAAAAAGATATTCCATGCAAATGGAAATCAAAAGAAAGCTGGAGTGGCAATACGAACATCAGATAAAATAGACTTTAAAATAAAGAATGTTACAAGAGACAAGGAAGGACACTACATAATGATCAAGGGATCAATCCAAGAAGAAGATATAACAATTATAAATATATATGCACCCAACATAGGAGCACCTCAATACATAAGGCAACTGCTAACAGCTATAAAAGAGAAAATCGACAGTAACACAATAATAGTGGGGGACTTTAATGCCTCACTTACACCGATGTACAGATGATCCAAAATGAAAATAAATAAGGAAACAGAAGCTTTAAATGACACAATAGACAAGATAGATTTACTTGATATTTATAGGACATTCTATCCAAAAACGGCAGATTACACTTTCTTCTCAAGTGCGCACGGAACATTCTCCAGGATAGATCACATCTTGGATGACAAATCAGGCCTCAGTAAATTTAAGGAAATTGAAATCATATCAAGCATCTTTTCTGACCACAATGCTATGAGATTAGAAATGAATTACAGGGAAAAAAACCTAAAAAACACAAACACATGGAGGTTAAACAATACATTACTAACTAAGCAAGAGATCACTGAAGAAATCAAAGAAGAAATCAAAAAATACCTAGAGACAAATGACAATGAAAACATGATGATCCAAAATCTATGGGATGCAACAAAAGCAGTTCGAAGAGGGAAGTTCATAGCTATGCAAGCTTACCTCAAGAAACAAGAAAAATCTCAAATAAACAATCTAACCTTACACCTAAAGGAACTAGAGAAAGAAGAACAAACAAAACCCAAAGTTAGCAGAAGGAAGGAAATCATAAAGATCAGAGCAGAAATAAATGAAATAGAAAAAAAGAAAACAGCAAAGATCAATAAAACTAAAAGCTGGTTCTCTGAGAAGATAAACAAAATTGATAAACCATTAGCCAGACTCATCAAGAGGGAGAGGACTCAAATCAATAAAATTAGAAATGGAAAAGGAGAAGTTACAACAGACACTGCAGAAATACAAAGCATCCTAAGAGACTACTAAAAGCAACTCTATGCCAATAAAATGGACAACTTGGAAGAAATGGACAAATTCTTAGAAAGGTATAATCTTCCAAGACTGAACCAGGAAGAAATAGAAAATATGAACAGACCAAGCACAAGTAATGAAATTGAAACTGTGATTAAAAATCTTCCAACAGGGCTTCCCTGGAGGCGCAGTGGTTGAGAGTCCGCCTGCCAATGCAGGGGACACAGGTTCGTGCCCAGGTCCAGGAAGATCCCACATGCTATGAAGCAGCTGGGCCCATGAGCCATGGCTGCTGAGCCTGCGTGTTCGGAGCCCACACACCGCAAAAAAAAAAAAAAAAAATCTTCCAACAAACAAAAGTCCAGGACCAGATGGCTTCACAGGTGAATTCTATCAATCATTTAGAGACGAGCTAACACCCATCCTTCTCAAACTCTTCCAAAAAATTGCAGAGGAAGGAACACACCCAAACTCATTCTATGAGGCCACCATCACCCTGATACCAAAACCAGACAAAGATACTACAAAAAAAGAAAATTACAGACCAATATCACTGGTGAATATAGATGCAAAAATCCTCAACAAAATACTAGCAAACAGAATCCAACAACACATTAAAAGGATCATACACCATGATCAAGTGGGGTTTATCCCAGGAATGCAAGGATTCTTCAATATATGCAAATCAATCAATGTGATACACTATATTAACAAATTGAAGAATAAAAACCATCTGATCATCTCAATACATGCAGAAAAAGCTTTTGACAAAATTCAACAGCCATTTATGATAAAAACTCTCCAGAAAGTGGTCATAGAGGGAACCTATAAAGGCCATATATGACAAACCCACAGCAAACATCATTCTCAATGGTGAAATCTGAAAGCATTTCCTCTAAGATCAGGAACAAGACAAGGGTGTCCACTCTCATCACTATTATTCAACATAGTTTTGGAAGTCCTAGCCATGGCAATCAGAGAAGAAAAAGAAATAAAAGGAATACAAATTGGAAAAGAAGAAGTAAAACTGTCACTGTTTGCAGATGACATGCTACTATACATTTTTAGAGAATCCTAAAAATGCCACCAGAAAACTACTAGAGCTAATCAGTGAATTTGGTAAAGTTGCAGGATACAAAATTAATGCACAAAAGTCTCTTGCATTCCTATACACTAATGATGAAAAATCTGAAAGAGAAATTAAGAAAACACTCCCATTTACCATTGCAACAAAAAGAATAAAATACCTAGAAATAAACCTACTTAGGGAGACAAAAGACCTGTATACAGAAAACTATAAGACACTGATGAAAGAAATTAAAGATGATACAAACAGATGGAGAGATATACCACGTTCTTAGACTGGAAGAATCAATATCGTGAAAATGACTATACTATCCAAAGCAATCTACAGATTCAATGCAATCCCTATCAAATTACCAATGGAATTTTTTAGAACTAGAACAAAAAGTCTTAAAATTTGTATGGAGACACAAAAGACCCCGAATAGCCAAAGCAGTCTTGAGGGAAAAACACGGAGAGGGAGGAATCAGACTCCCTGACTTCAGACAATACTACAAAGCTACAGTCATCAAGACAATATGGTACTGGCAAAAAAACAGAAACATAGATCAATGGAACAAGATAGAAAGCCCAGAGGTAAACCCACGCACCTATGGTCAACTAATCTGTGACAAAGGAGGCGAGGATATACAATGGAGAAAAGACAGTCTCTTCAATAAGTGGTGCTGGGAAAACTGGACAGGTACATGTAAAAGAATGAAATTAGAACACTCCCTAACACCATACACAAAAATAAACTCAAAATGGATTCGAGACCTAAATTTAAGACTGGACACTATAAAACTCTTAGAGGAAAACGTAGGAAGAACACTCTTTGACATAAATCACAGCAAGATCTTTTTTGACCCACCTCCTAGAGAAATGGAAATAAAAACAAAAATAAACAAATGGGACCTAATTAAACTTCAAAGCTTTTGCACAGCAAAGGAAACCATAAACAAGACGAAAAGACAACCCTCAGAATGGGAGAAAATATTTGCAAACAAATCAACAGACAAAGGATTAATCTCCAAAATATATAAACAGCTCATGCAGCTCAATATAAAAGAAACAACCCAATCCAAAAATGGGCAGAAGTCCTAAATAGACATTTCTCCAAAGAAGACATACAGATGGCCAAGAAGCACATGAAAAGATGCTCAACATCACTAATTATTAGAGAAATGCAAATCAAAACTACAGTGAGGTATCACCTCACACCAGTTACAATGGGCATCATCAGAAAATCTACAAACAACAAATGCTGGAGAGGGTGTGGAGAAAAAGGAACCCTCTTGCACTGTTGGTGGGAAAGTAAATTGATACAGCCCTATGGAGAACAGTATGGAGGTTCCTTAAAGAACTAAAAATAGAATTACCATATGATCCAGCAATCCCACTACTGGGCATATACCCAGAGAAAACCATAATTCAAAAAGACACATGCACCCCAATGTTCATTGCAGCACTATTTACAATAGCCAGGTCATGGAAGCAACCTAAATGCCCATCGACAGACGAATGGATAAAGAAGATGTGGTACATATATACAATGGAATATTACTCAGCCATAAAAAGGGACGAAATTGGGTCATTTGTTGAGACGTGGATGGATCTAGAGACTGTCATACAGAGTGAAGTAAGTCAGAAAGAGAAAAACAAATATCATATATTAACGCATATATGTGGAACCTAGAAAAATGGTACAGATGAACCAGTTTGCAGGGCAGAAATTGAGACACAGATGTAGAGAACAAACGTATGGACACCAAGGGGGGAAAGCGGCAGGGAGGTGGGGATGGTGGTGTGATGAATCGGGCGATTGGGATTGACATGTATACACCGATGTATAAAAAATGGATAACTGGGCTTCCCTGGTGGCGCAGTGGTTGGGAGTCCGCCCACCGAGGCAGGGGACATGGGTTTGTGCCCCGGTCCGGGAAGATCCCGCGTGCCGCGGAGCGGCTGGGCCCGTGAGCCATGGCCGCTGAGCCTGCACATCCGGAGCCTGTGCTCCGCAACGGGAGAGGCCACAACAGTGAGAGGCCCACGTGCCAAAAAAAAAAAAAAAAAAGATAACTAATAAGAACCTACTGTATAAAAGTAAATAAATTAAATTAAATTTTAAAAAATAACTACCTCCTTTTTTAAAATTTGTATTTTAAAAAGATGGCAGAGGTAAGGGTTTCTGAGAAGATCAGATAGGACATTTGTATCTCAAAGATACAGGCAAGTTTTTCCTCAGATGACTGTTTCCCCTTTGTTTAATATTTACAAGCCTCTTAAGATCACCTGTATCTATTAGAAAAGCAATCAACTCGTTCCCCACTGTCAATGTTACCCTGGCTCCTGTGGGGAAATCAGAATCGGACGCCTCAAGTGCACGGAAGTCCCCTGGCCTCTTACAGGATATCGGGGCAAGGGAAATTGCCCTGCTCAGAAGTGGCTCCCGGTCCAAACTGGGTGCCCTGTCAGGTCTTACGTGGTGATACTAAACCAGGTCCCTGTGCCCCAGAGGTTACCATAGAAACTTCTATTTGATCCCCATGGGTAGGGGAAACAGAAGGCGGGGAATATGTTGGCAGCGTGTGGAACAACTGCCGGTGCAGCCTGCTCGGCCACTGGGGGAGCTGGATAGGCTGGAGGGGGGGGTGAAGTTTTGAAATGACATGTCCCCATTCTCATTTTCTCCCTCTTCCCTTGTAGAACAGGTTTTCCTCCGTGTTTCCTTTCAGATTGCTGCACCATAAGGGGGCAGCCCTCTGACTCCTTTCCCCCTCATGCAACAGCATAAATACTCCTACATATGGGAAACTTATCTCTTTTCCCTGCTCTTCTGCAGAACATTTCTAACTGGAAGATTGTATAATAGTTGAGTGAGCCATTCAGGGGCCATCGTTCTTCTGATCCTAACATATATTGGGTCCACACCCTATTACAATAGTATATCACGTCTTTCTTAGTCATAGGCTCACGGCTACGTTTTGCCCATTTATAATATATTCCCCAAAAGGCTCTCCTTCAGGATAGATGGAGTATTTTCCACTTTCAAAAGTTTGATAACACCAAGACACAAAAGGCGCAAATTCCAACACAAAAGGCACAAACAAACTCTAGCACTGATGCACAAAAAACCAAGACAAAACCAAAGAACCAGTTCCTAGATCAGGTAGACTTACCCTACAGAACCAATGAACTCGTTCCCAGCGAACTGGTGCCCAGAATCAGGTAGAGTCTAACAACGATTCTCCCCTGCAGCAGGGTACCCAACCAGACTGGCTCGTCCCGTAAAGGAAAAGCCCAGATCGAGGGGGGAATATGTTGCCGGCGTGCACGCCGGAGTGACTTACCCTCCAGAATCAAATCGAGTCCGTCAACTCGTAGCCCCAAATGGGAGTTGGTCGGTTCCTGGCCTCAACCGCCAAGCGCTGGGGTAGCTGGTGCTGCTTCAGGGAACTCTGAAGGGAAGGTCCTCAGGACAAACTGTCCTGGCAGCGGCTAGGGGCCTTGCCCCAATATTCCCTGACGGGGGCCGGCTAGCCAAGAGCAGCAGGCCTCCTGCTGGCTAAGCCGAGTGCGTTACTGAGTCCAAGGTCGCTCTGCTCGCCACACAACAGGCCAATGAATCGGAGACGAGGTGTTGAGGCAGGGAGTAAGACTGTTTGAGAAGATGGCTGACTACTGTCTCTGAAAAACCAACTTCTCGGGGTTTGGATGCCGGTTTCTTTTATAGAACAGAGAGAGGGAGGAGATGAGGAAGTAAAGTAAAAAGGCCATAAGATTTGCAAATGTCCCCAGGAATGGCCAGCCTCGGGAGGGGATGTGTTAATGTCTTCTTTCTTGCAGCCAGCCACAGGCGGTCAGGGTCAGGAAGCACAAAGGCACTTTCGTTTAACATTCAGGCAGAGGGGCAGGGTTCCCTGAGGCAGAACATTCTGTATTATTATAATAACAAAAGCAATGAAAAGCAAAGGTTAAAGTCAAAGAAACAGATCAGACTTGGAGTCTGATTTAGCTCTTCCCTGTTACAGGGGTGGGGAGCTTTGTCAGGGCCTGATGGAGGAACCAGGCACAAGATTGGGCTTGGGCTAGGGCTGTGGGTGTAGAGGAGAATTAGCCTGGGGACTGGCCACAGACTCTGGAGGACGAGCTGACAGTCACTGGGGCACAAAGAGAGTGGGAACCAGGGAGGCGCCAGTGTTGCCAAACCAAACTTGGTTCCAAGCACCCATGCGTGGTAAACCTGAAGGGTTTCAGCAAAGCAATTTTAAAGGCCAGGTGAGGGAAGGGGGTCGTAGGGTAACTGATCATCTGGTGCACAATTCTCTGGCTGATGGTGAGGTAACAAGGCGGTTAACATTATAAAGTCTTAGGCACCAGTAGCTCTGGGGCTACGTGTTCATGATCATCAAGTAGTTAATTTCTTCCATTTGGTGGTGGTTTTAGTATCAGTGAAACTCTGGAAGTGTGCATCAGATACTATTATCTAGGTACTTCATAGAGGAGTTACAACAAAGGATATGAAGGAGGGGTCTGTTCCAGGAAGGCCCCATAGGGTCCTGCCTGGTTAGACACCTGCAGGACCCCATAGGGTCCTGCCTGGTTAGACACCTGCAGGTGTCTGGGCTCAGCAGCCAGGGGAGGTGGGGCTCCCTCGTGGGTTGGGGAGCTGCAGGATCACAGTCCTCTGAGGGGCCTGTTAGCCCCCAAGGTGAGATGGGGATGCAATGGCTGGACAGCGGCATGTGGCCTGGAAGAGGGGTCCAGGCTGGAAACGTCCCTGGAATCATCGCAGGGAGAAAGAGGAAAGGCCAGGTGGAAGCAGGTGGGTCACAGCAGACTATGTGCAGGTGACTGCGGTCCTGATAGAAGCAACTCAGAGCCAGAAAGGAGTGGCCATCAGGGGTTCAGCTTCATTCTCTTGTTCCTTTGTAAAACTGCTATGACAGTTTGAAACACCACCAGGAGACGTCTGGGCCCAGTGCTGCCATGGCTTCATCAAAGGGGCCCGGGTGGAAAACAGAACCACCGCAGGCCCTGCTCGTGTCCACACTGGGAATGAATCCCATCAGGGCACCAGGGCTCACAGACTTCAGTGAACCTCTGCCCTCAGGACTGGTCTTCCTCCTTGCTCTCACCTGCGGTCAGAGGCCCAGGAACCCACATCCTGGCTCCGCCCCACCCCCAGGACTGAGTAGTATTCCACTGCATATCTGTACAACATCTTCATTCTTCTGTCAGTGGACAATTTGGTTTCTCTGTCTTGGCTTGTAACTAGTGCTGCCTTGAAAACAGGGGTACACTTGTCCTTTCCAATTATGATTTTCTATGGATCTAAGCCCAGGAGTGGGACTGCCGGATCCAATGGGAACTCTATGTTTTGGTTTTTAAGGAACCTCCATACTGTTCTCTACAGTGACTGCACCAACTTGGATCCCCACCAACAGTGTAGGAGGGTTCCCTTTTCCATATGCCCGTTCCACCATTTATTCTTCGTAGATTTTTGTTGGCGATGGCCCTTCTGACCAGTGTGAGGTGATACCTCATTGTAGTTTTGATTTTCATTTCTTTAATAATCAGTGATGCTGGATGTCTTTCCATGTGCTTGTTTTCTATACAGTGTGAATACAATTTTCCTCTTGCAGTTGGCTTTTTGTAAGTCGGTCCTGTTTTGAATTCTTTTCCGATGATTTACCCCAGGGCATTTCTTGAGGGCAGGTGACATTTGGAGCCCTGCAAGGCCTTGTGAAGATTAAGTGCCCATCAGCACCGGTTTTAAAGTTGTTGTTATGGGAAATGGCCACAAGGCGGCAGCATTTATCATGCCCAACTCTGGTTACTCGGGCAACCAGAGACTGAGGGAAAGTCCGCTTCCAGGATTGTCAATTAGGGTGGAACGTGCCTGAAGAAACACCCGAAGCTTGTGTCTCATTGTTTCTTCCCCCTTACCTTTTATCCCCGGGACAAATCCCAACTCCTGAAACACCACTCTGCTGAGGGTGCTGTCATCCATAGGTGGGGCGACCCTAAGGAAGGAGGCTGGAGGTGGGAACCCCACCACCAGGAGACGTGGAGCCCAGGAAACCTTTCAAAGCTCTTCCAGCCCCGAGGCTCCATCATCCTTTGGGTGCACTAGGCTTGCTTTCGCTGTAGGAGGGCCCACCTGGATCTGGAGACTGTGGGCTCACGCAGAGGGGAACAGGAACTCCAGGGGCTCAGTGGCTCACTGGCATCCTCACTGGCTCACTGGCACGTCTTCCCCAGCTCCCTCAGCCCCACGACAGTCCAGCTTTGGAACACAAGCCTGCCCAGGCTCCAGGGATGTGACATCAGCCCAGATCACCAAGGACTGACGGGAATAGGGTCAGCATTTCTTTCTTTTCTTTCTTTTTTTTAATGTTTATTTTGAATTGGAGTATATAGGTGATTTACAATGTTGTGGGGGTTTTTTAAAGTGTACGGCCACTTGATTCACTTATACATAGACATATATGTGTTTCTTTTTGGGTTCTTTTCCCGTATTGCTTATT
Source organism: Tursiops truncatus (assembly GCF_011762595.2). Lineage (NCBI taxonomy): Eukaryota > Metazoa > Chordata > Mammalia > Artiodactyla > Delphinidae > Tursiops > Tursiops truncatus. Next base: position 73,334,648 of record NC_047049.1, on the reverse strand, counting down.
ACAGAGTGTTGAGTAGGGTTCCCTGTGCTATACAGTGGGTCCTCGTTGATTATTTTATAAATAGTAATGTGCATATGTTAATCTCAACCTGCTAATTTCTCCCCGCCCCGCACCTTTCCCTTTTTTGGTAACCATAAGTTTTCTTTCTAAGTCTGTGAGGTTGTCTCTGTTTTGTGAAGTTCACTTGTATTCATTTTTACGTTCCACCTAGAAATGATATCATATGATACTTGTCTTTCCCTGTCTCACTTACTTCATTTAGTATGATCATCTCTACTTCCTTCCCTGTGGCTGGAAATGGCATTATTTCATGCTTTTTTATGGCTGAGTAATATTCCATTCTGTTTATGTACCACATCTTTATCCATTCATTTGTCCTTCTACCCTTAGGTTGCTTTCTTCTCTTGGCTATTGTACCTAGTGCTGCCATGATCGTGGTGGTGCAGGTGTCTTAAAATTTTGGTTTTCTCCGAATCTATGCTCAGCTGTGGTTTTGATGGGTCACATGGTACTTCTACGTTTAGTTTCTTAAAGAACCTCCATACTGTTCTCCATAGCGGCTGTACCAGTTTACATTCCCACCAACAGTGAAGGAGGGTTCCCTCCTCTCCACACCCTCTCCAGCATCTATTGTAGATTTTTTGATGATGGCCATTCTGACCAGTGAGAAGCGATACTTCATTGTTGCTTTGATCTCTATTTCTCTAATAATTAGTGATGCTGAGCATCTTTTCATGTGCTTTCTGGCCATCTGTATGCCTTCTTTGGAGAAATGTCCATTTAGATCCTTGGCCCATGTTTTTATTCAGTTGTTTGTTTTTTTGATATTGAGCTGCTTGAGCTGTTTGTACTTTTCAGAGATGAATTCCTTGGGGGTATCTTCCTTTGCAAATAATTTTTCCCATTCTGAGGGTTGTCTTTTTTGTTTGTTTATGATTTCCTTTGCGGTGCAACCACTTTGAAGTTTAATTAGGTCCCATTTGTTTATTTTTGTTTTATTTTTCATTATTCTAGGAGGTGTATCATAAAAGAATTTGCTGCGATTTCTGTCAGAGTGTTCTGCCTATATTTTCCTCAAGAGTTTTATAGTATCCGTCCTTACTTTTAGATCTTTAATCTATTTGGAGTTTATTTTTGTGGGGGGGGGCGGTTAGGGAGTATTCTAATTTCATTCTCTTTTTAATTGTTTAAGGAGCCTCCACACTGTCTGCCACAGTGGCTTTTACCAATTTATATTCCCAGCATCAGTGTAGAAGGGTTCCCTTTTCTCCACACCCCCTCTAGCATTTCTTGTTTGTAGACTTTTTGACAATGGCCATTCTGAGCGGTGTGAGGTGATAACCTCCTTGCAGTTTTGATTTCCACTTCTCTAATCTTTAGCGATGTTGAAAACTTTTCATGTGATTTTTTTTTTTTTAAAGAGTGTGAGTAAAAGTTACCTCTTTCAATTGGCTTCTTGAACATCTGCCCTGTTTTGAATTCTTTTTTGATGACCTACCCCAGGACGTTTCTTGAGGGCAGGTGCTTTTTTAACTTACAGCCCCGCAGGCCTTGTGAATATTAAGCGCCCATCAGCACAGGTTTTAAAGTTGGTGTTACAGGATAACGGCCACAAAGCAGAAGCATTACTTCAGGCCCAACATTTTTTTTTCTTTTGTAATTTCATTTTTATTTTATATTGGAGTAGAGTTGATTTCTGATGTTGTGTTCATCTTAGGTGTCCAGAACCTTGCTTCAGTTATACATAGACATATATGTATTTTTTTCAGGTTCTTCTCCCATATAGGATATTACAGTGTTTTCAGTAGAGTTCCTTATGCTATTCTATAGGTCCTTTTTGATTATCTGTTTGATATATGTTAGTGTGCATCTGTTAATCCCAACCTCCTAATTTATCCCTCTCCCTACCTTTCCTTTTTGATCATCAAAAGTTAGTTTTCTAAGTCTGTATCTGTTCTGTAAAGTAGTTCATTTGTAGGAATTTATAGATTCCACCTGTAAGTGACATCTTAGGATATTTGTCTTTCTCTTTCTGACTTACTAAACTATGATTATCTCTAGGTCCATAGGTGACTGCAAAAGGCATTATTTCATTTTTTTCATGGCTGAGTCATATTCCATGTGTACATGTCTCATTTCTTTATCCATTCATCTGTCGACGGACATGTTGTCTGCTTCCATGCCTTGGCTATTGTAAATAGTGAAGTGCACACTTGGGTGCATGTGCCTTTTCGAATTCTGCTTTTCAACGCATATACTCTTAAACCTGGGACTGCCGGATCATACGGTAGCTCTCTTTTCACCTTTTAAAGGCATGTCCATAGTGTTCTCTATAGTGGCTGTTACCAATTACATGCCACTAGCACCATAGGAGGGTCCCCTTTTCTTAACCCCTATTTTAGCACTTATTGTCTATAGTCTTTTTGATAATGGCCATTTTCACTGGTGCATGGCGGTGTCTCTTGGTAGTTTTGATTGGCGAGTCTCTAGTAATTTGCCATGATGAGCATCATTTCATGTGTTTTTTTTAAAATGGTGTGAGTTGTACATAGTTGTTGATATTTTCTTCTTGATAGTTTGCCCTGTTTTTAATTATTTTCAATTACTTGCAACTGGAAATTTTTTGAGGGCAGGTATAATTTAAAGCCCAGCAGTCCTTGTGAATATTAAGCGCCCATAAGCAATAGTTTTCAGATTGCTGTGGCCGGAAATGTCAACAAGATGGCAGGATTTCTTTGTTCCGAACTCTGGTTAGTCTGTCTCCTGGAGCCTTAGTAGAAATCCTGCTTTGGGGCTGTAATTTGAGTGGAAATTTCCAGAACAAGCACCCAATAGCTCGGGTCTCATCAGGTCTTCTTTTTATTAATTTCTATTTTTCATTGGAGTAACACTGATATGCAATGTTGTCTCTGTTGTAGGTGTACACAAACTTTCTCATTTATACACACACACATATCATCTCTGGATTCTTTCCATATAGATTATTATAGAGTGTTAACAGACATCCCTTGGTATATATAGGTCCTTGTTGATTATCTATTTTATATGAAAGAGTTTGTGTTTCTTAATCCAATCTTCAGAATGTATCAATTGCCCCCTTCTTTAAACTTAGGTAACTTTTTTTTAAGTCTCTGAGACTCTTTATGATTTCTCAATTATTTTATTCATGTGCATTTTAAGATTCCTCCTATAAGTGACACCTTCTGATATCTGTCTTTCTTGTTCCGACTTACTTCACTAGTTTAATTATCTCTAGGTTTCTCTATGTTCCTGCAAACGGCATTATTTCATTCTTTTTCATGGCTGAGCCATACTCCATGTGTACAGGCACCACTTCTTCTCTATCCATCCATCTGTCCATGGACATTTTGTGTGCCTCCACGTCTTGGCTCTTGTAAATGGTGCTACAGTGCACGCTTGGGTGCATGTGTCTTTTCGAATTCCGGCATTCTCTGCATATAGTCTTAGGGGTAGTACTGCCGGATCATACGGTAGCTCTCTTTTACCTCTTAAGGGCACTTCCGTAATGTTCTCTAGAGTGGCTGCTACCATTTACATCCATAAAAGGGTTCCCTTTACTCCATGCCCTCTCCACCATATATTCATTGCAGATTTTTGATGATGGCGTTGCACTCTTGCCAGTGGAACCCTCATTGTAGTTCTGATTAGCACATGTCTGCTAACTGCTATTTTGAGCATGTTCTTATGGGCCATTTTTACTCATAATCAGTGTGAGTAGAATTTACCTGTTGAAATTGCCTTCTTGAAAGTGTGCCCTGTTTTCAAATATTTTTGAACACTTAGGCCTGGACATTTTTAGAGGGCAAGTATCATTTAGAGCCCAGCAGTCCTTGTGAACACTAAGTGCCCAGAAGCAATCGTCTGGAGGTTGCTTTTGAGGGAAATGCTCATAAGGCGCAGTATTTCCTCGGGCCCAACTCTGGTTAACTCGGCAACCAGAGCCTTAGCGGAAATCTTTTTGGGGTTGTAAATTTGAGTGGAATGTGCCAGAACAAACAGGCAAATCTTGTGTTTCATTACCAATTCTTTAATTAGATTAATTTTTAGTTTTTTATGGCAGTAACATTGATATACAATGTTGTATATGCTGTAGGTATAGAGGATCATTTTCAGTTATACATATACAGATATCTAAGCATGTTCGGCTTTTTTCCCCATATAGGTTATTAGAGAGTGTCGATAGACTTCCCAGGTATAAATAGGTCCTTGTTGATTATCTATTTTATATGAAAACAGTTTGTATTGGTTAAGCACTAAATCCTCCTAATTTATCCCTTGACCCCTTAAGTACCCTTTGGTAAACATAGGATTACTTTCTAAGTCCCTGAGTCTGTTTATGTGTTCTCAATTATTTCAATGGTGGGTATTTTTAGATTCCACCTGTAAATGATATCATATATGTGTCTTTCTGATTCTGACTTACTTTACCTGGTATGATTATCTCTAGTTTTCTGTATGTTCCTGCCAATGGCATTATTTCATTCTTTTACGTGGCAGAGAGCCATACACCATTGTGTACATGTATCACTTTTTTTTAATCCATTCATCTGTCCATGGACATTTTGAATGTCTGCACATCTTTTGTATCAGTGCACGCATGGGTCCATGTGTCTTTTCGAATTCTGGTATTTTCTACATATAGTCTTAGGCACTACCTAAGTAGCACTGCCGGATCACGTGGTGGCTCTATTTTTAACTTTTAAAGGCACTTCCGTAATGTTCTCTATTGAGGCTGTTACCATTTACATCCCACCAGGACCATAAAGTATCTCCTTTCCTCCTTGCTCTCTCCACCGTTTATTTATTCATTATCGATTTTTGATGATGGCCTTCCCAATCGGTGCAAAGTTATGTCTCGTTGTAGTTCTGACTTGCATGTCTCTGCTAATTTCTATGTTGAGCATGTTCTTATGGGCTGTTTTTATTCATAATCAGTGTGAGTACAATTTACCTGTTGAAACTGCCTTCTTGAAAGTGTGCCCTGTGTTCAATTATTTTTGAACACTTAGGCCTGGACATTCTTTGAGGTCAAGTATCATTTAGAGCTCAGCAGTTCTTGTGAATATTAAGTGCCCATAATCAATCGTTTTGAGTTTGATTATCCGGATTTCCTCCGGCCCAACATCTTGCCCAGCAAACAGAGCCTTAGGGCAAATGCTGTTTGTGGCTTGTAAACTGAAGAGGAGTGAGCCAGAACAAACACCCAAATCTCGTGTCAATTTTTAAATTAGATTAATTTTAGATTAATTAATTTTAGATTAATTTTTAGTTTTTATTGGAGTAACAGTGATATACAATGTTGTGTATGTTGTAGGTATAGGGAATCATTTTTTTGTTATACATATAGAGATATATATGCATGTTTGGCTTCTTTTCTCATATATATTATTAGAGAGTTGATAGCCCTACCTTGGTATACGTACATCCTTGTTGAATATCTGTTTTATATGAAATAGTTTGTATTTGTTAATCCCATCCTCCTAATTTTTCCCTTGTCCCCTTCTGTCCCCTTTGGTATCCATGGTGTTTTTTTAAGTCCTTGAGTCTGTTTATGTTTTCTCAATTATTTCAATGGTGTGTATTTTAAGATTCCACCTATTAGTGATATCATATAATATTTGTCTTTCTGATTCTGACTTACGTTACTTACTATGATTATCTCTAGTTTTCTCTATGTTCCTGCAAATCGCATTATTTCATTCTTTTACATGGCAGAGTCATATACCATTGTGTACATGTATCACTTTAAAAAAATTTGTTCATCTGGCCATGGACATTTTGTTTGTCTCCATGTCTTTGTAATCAAATTTACTCTGATAAAAATACAAATTTAATTTAAAAAATTCAAATGAGAACTAATGAGATATAAGCTTTTGGGGGTTTGTCCTGGCTGATTCCACTCTAATTTACAACCTAGGAACAGGACTTCCAGGAAGGGTCTGTTGCCATAGTAACCAGAGCTGGGAATGGAGAAATTGTGCAAACTTGTGGCTGTTTAGCAGCTTTCAATCCAGTGCTAATGGTCACTTAATATTCACAAGGACTGTAGGGCTGTAAATGACACCTGCCCTCAAAAAACATCCTGAGGTCTGGAATTGACAAAAAATTTCCAAACAGGGCAAACTTTCAAGCACATAATTTCAAGAGGTAAATTTTTCTCGCTGTAATTTTTAAAGAAAAAAAAGGACATGGAAAAATGGTCAATATAACGAATAATTAGAGTAATGCAAATCCAAACAACAAAGAGGTATCACCTCACAGCAGGCAGAATGGCAATCAGCAAAAAGGCTACAAACAATAAATGCTGAAGGGGTTATGTAGAAATGCGTGCCCTCCTATGCTGCTGGGGATATGTAAACTGGTAATAGCAACTAATGAGAAAAGAACGGAGCTGCCTTTAAGAGGTAAAAATTGAGCTACCATATGATCCAGCAGACCTATTACTGGGCCTATAACCCGAGAAGACCAGAATGGATAAGGCAGAGGCACCCAAAAGAGCACTGCAGCCATATGTACAATAGCCAAGACTTGGAAGCAAGCAAAATGTCCATCGACACATGAATGGACAAAGAATAAGTGGTACAGGTACACAGTGGAATATTAGCTACAAAAAAGAATGAAACATAGCCCTTTGCAGCACCATAGATGAACCGAGAGATAATCATAGGACGTGAAGTAAGTCAGAAAGAGAAAGACAAACATAATAGGATATCATTTGTAGGTGTTATCGAAAAATTGATACCAATGAACATATTTCCATAGAGAAAGACACTCACAGGCTTAGAAGACAAACTTATGGTTAACCAAAAAGAAAGGTGGGAGGAATGGATAAATTAGGATACTGGACTTAACATACATATACTAATACATGTAAAATATATAATCACCAAAGACCACCTTGTACCAAGGAATGTCTACTCAACACTCTGTAATAACCTACATAGGAACAGGATCTGAAGATGAATAGGTATATGTATATGTATAAATAAACCAAATTCTGCACACCTAAAACAAACACAGCATTGTAATCAAATTTACTCCGATAGAAAATAAAAATTAAATTAAAAAAAAGAAACAACAAGTCATGAGACATAAGATTGGGGTTTTGTCCTGCCACATTCCACTTCAATTTATAACCTACGAACATGAATTCCAGGAAGGCTCTCTTGCCATGGTGACCAGAGTGGGGAATGGAAAAATCCTGTCACCTTGTGGCGGTTTCCCGCAACAGCAGTTTTAAACCCAGTGCCAACAGTCAGTTAATATTCACAAAGACTGCAGGGCTTTAGAAGACACCAGCACTCAAAAATGTCCTGGCGTCGGGAATTTACAAAAACTTTCAAATCAGGGCAAACTTTCAAGAAGATAATTTCAAGAGGTAAATTTTTCTCACTGTAATTTTTAAACAAACAAACAAAAAATGACAGAAAAATGCTCAACATCATGTATCATTAGAGACATGGAAATCTAAACTAGAAAAAAAATATCACCTCACACCAGTCAGAATGGCCATCAGCAAAAAGTCTAAAAACATTAAATACTGAAGTGGTTTTGGAGAAAAGCACAACCTCTATGCTGTTTGTGGATGTAGTCTGGTAACGGCCACCAAAGAGAACAGAATGGAGGTGCCGTTAAAGGTAAAAATTGCGCTACCATATGATCTGGCCGACCCACTACTGGGCCTGTAACTGGAGAAGACCAGAATCGAATAGGCAGAGACACCCCAATGGGCACTGAAGCAATATTTACAATAGCCAAGACATGGAAGCAAACAAAATGTCCATTGACACATGAATGTACAAAGAAGCGGTACATGTACACAGTGGAATACTAGCCCCTAAAAAGGATGAAATGATGTCCTTTTCAGCACATAGATGAGCCTAGAGATAATCATACTATGTGAAATCAGTCATAAAGAGAAAGACAAATATCTTATGACATCATTTATAGGTGTTATCTAAAAATTGATACCAATGAATACATTTCCACAGATATTTACTCTGTTAAATAAAAATTAAATTTAAAAAAAAGCAAGCAAGAAGTAATGAGACATAAGCTTTTGGGGGTTTGTCCTGGCACTTTACACTCCAATTTACAACCTCGGAACACAACTTCCAGGAAAGTCCTTTTTCCCTAATAGCTAGAGTTGGGAATGTAGTAATCCTGCCGCTTTGTGGTCATTTCCCGCAACAGCAGCTTTAAACCTAGTGCTAACAGTCACTTCATATTTCCAAGGACTGCTGGGTAATAAATGATACCTGCCCTCAAAAAGTGTCCTTAAGTCGGTAATGGAAAAAAAATTCAAAACAGGTCAAATTTTCAAGAAGAAAATTTTAAGATGTAAATTTTACTCACACTTAAAAAAAAAAGGACATGGCAAAATGCTCAATATCACGAATTATTAGAGACATGCAAATCCTAACTACAAAAAGGAGGGGAGAAGGAATGATACACATGCCCTGGGGTGTTTGTCCAGGCACATTCCACTCTAATTTCCAACCAGGAGAAGGACTTTCCCTAAGGCTCAGTTTGTCCCAATTACCAGAGTGGGGCATGAAGAAATCCGGCAGGTTTGTGGCTGATTCCCGAAACAACAACATGAAAACTGGTGCTTGGGGGTCCTGCATATTCACAAGGCCCTCAAGGCTGTAAATTACACCTGTGTCTTGGGGTTAGTTTTGGAAAACAAATTCAAAACGAGGCAGAATTTCAGGAACCAGATATCAAGATGTAAATTTCCCTCACAGTGATTTTATATTTTTTTTAAAAAAGCACACCAGAAGCTACTCAACATCAGAAATTATATGCTAGTGCAAAAAAAGACTACAACGAGGTATCACCTCTCACCAGTCAGAATGACCATCACCACAAAGTCTCTGGAGAGAGCGTGAAGAAAAGGGAACCATGTTATACTGCTGCTGGGAATGAAATATGCTAACATGTGCTAAAAGGCACTCTGGAGAACAGTATGAAGGGTCCTTAAAAACAGAAAAATAGAGCTACCTTAGGATCCATCAAAACCACTCCTGGGTGTAAATCTGGGGAAAACCAGAAATCGACAAGACACACGGACCACAATGCTCACTGTAGCCCTGCTTACAAGAGCCTAGACTTGGAAGCAATGAAAGTGTCCATCAAAGGACGAATGGATAAAAAACATGTTGTACATATATACAATGGAATATTACTCAACTATGAAATGAATGAAATAAGGTCATTTGCAGCAACTCGGATGGACCTTGATACACATACTAAGTGACATAAATCAAACAGAGAAAAGTAAATTTCATATGATATCCCTTATAGGTGGAATCTAAAAATCGATACAAATGAACTAACTTACAAAACAGAAACAGAGGCACAGACTTAGAAAACAAACTTTTGGCTACCAAGGAGAAAGGTGGGGGGAGGGAGGCTTAAATTAGGAGGTTTTAATTAGCATACATACCCTTATAGAGAGAAAACAGATAATCAATAAGGACCTACTGTATAGCACAGGGAACTCGACTCAACACATTATAATTTCGTCAATGGAAAAGGAATCGGAAAAAGAATATATAGATGTCTCCGTGTAAGTGACTCCAGCTGCTGTACAACAAAAAGCACAACACTGTAAATCAGCTGTATCGTTATATGATTAACATTAAATTAGCAAAACAAACAAACAACAACAACAAAAAGAGAAATGGTTACTAAATTGGTTCAGGCCCAGTGACCCAACACAGCCTCACATCCCTGGAGCAAGCGCTGGCTTGGCTCTCAAGGCTGAGTTGCCAAGGGGCTTAGGGAGCTGGTGAGGATGTGCCAGCCAATGCAGCCCCACGGGAGTTGTACTGCCTGATCCCCACTCCATGCGTCCAAAATCTCCAGGTGCAGCGGAGCCAACCTACAGCTAAACATGCCTGGGACACCCAAAGGATGGTGCACCCTCTGGGCAGGAAGAGATATAAAAAGTCACCTAATCTCCACATCTCCTGGTGGTAGGGTTCCCACCTCCAGCCTCTTTCCTTAGAGTCTCCCCACCTGGGGAAGACAGCACCCTCCAACAGCCAGTTTTGCACAGATTGGTATTTGTCCGGGGTTGAAGGGTAAGGGGGGGGGAGGAATGAGACACAAGTCCTGGGGTTTTTGGACAGGCACAGGCCACTCTAATGTCCAGTCAGGAAGAGGACTTTCTCGAAGGCTCAGGTTGCCCCAGTAACCCGAGTGGGGCTTGAAGAAATCCTGTCCCCTTATGGCCATTTCCTGAAACAACAACTTGAAAACCGGTGCTCAGGGACATTGCCGCTCACAAGGCCTGCAGGGTTGTAAAGGACACCTGCCCTCGAAAAATGTCTTTGGGTAAGTAATCAAAAAGGACTTGAAAACAAGGCAGAATTGCAGGAACCGGATTTCAAGAGGTAGATTGGACTCAACATTAAAGTCAAGTCACTGGACATCGCCAATGACTGGGTTGGCCCTAATGGGCATTGGGGTTTTTCCATAACACCTTATGGAAAAACCCCAACGCCCTTTATGGCCAACCAAATATTCGCGAAATGCAAATCAACACTACAAACAGGTATCACCTCGCACCACTCAGAATGACCATCATCACAAAGTCTAAAAACAGAAATGCAGAGAGGGCGTGGAGAAAAGGGAACCCTGCTACGCTGATGGTGGGAATGTAAAATGCTACCAGCCACTCTGGAGAACAGTATGCAGTTTCCTTAAAAATCTAAAAAACAGAGCTACAGAGGATATGGCAATCACAACATTGTAAATCTGGTATACTCCATTATAGAAATAAAGTAGCCTAACGTGAACTATTTAGGTATGAAATTCTTCATTATTTTTTATTTTTTTAATTTTAATTTTTTCTAATTTTTTTTTTATTTGCTTGACAGGGTCTATTTCCAAATCGAAAAACAAGACTGTCCTTTTCCAAAAAGCAGCCTTTAATTGTATCTGTCAAGCATAGTGTTTGCTCTACAATTGGTTATTTTAGGTTTTCCATTTTAAATTCGTCCTCCATTTCCATTGTTTAAAATTTTGTCTTCCATTCCTAGGTTCAATGTATGTTTTTTGTAATTAATACTTGTAATTTAAAACTTCAAGTTTTTACTGAAAAAAATAAAGCACAGCTGCCATAAGTGAAAAAAGACACAAGAAATGAAGTTATAGTAAGTGATAGATGGAAGAATATATTTTCCCCATAGATAAGACAAAGAGTTAAAATCAATTACATACAAAGTTACCACAAATTAAGAAAAAAGAATAGAAAATCTGACAAAGGGCATAACAAAAACTCACATCTAAGGAATTGCAATTGTCAGTGAATTTCGAATTTATCCCTGACCTTAGCTAGCCATGAGAAAAGAGCATTTTAAATGACTTCCAATCACTACTTTTATACAAATTTTTAAAAATTGCAGCATGCTTTACCTGGCACGAAATGCACCTCTTTCACAACAGAAACAAGCAAATACCCTTCAAGATGAAAGGCTAAGCACACCTCTTTGTGCTTCTTTCACAGGTTATAGGGTCTTGATTGGATAACTGCAATAGCACAGATTCTATGGAGGAGCCATTTCACCCATCAGCTTACCTTTTTCCCAATTAATCAAATGATCTAAGATGCTGGGGGGCTGAGAAGACTCCTTCAAGGAGAGACTGGTAACAAACCTTCGTTATATGTTAGTTAACCATCATGTACTGGTGTGAAACACTAGGAAACAGAAGACTTGTGTTCCCCTGGCTGTTGATGGCGGAGTTTTCGTTAGGAGGGAAGGCCCCTTCTCAGCTATCACCCACTTCATACCAGTGTTTCCCAATTTCCCTGAGCATGAGAGTTCCTGGGAGCCTTGTTCGAAGCAGAGTTCACCTGGTGCTTCACGGAAGCCTCAGCAGCAGGACCAGGAGCATGGACTTTTCACAGCACGAGGGGCTTCTTAACATCAACAAAGACTGGGGAAACACTCTTCAAATCATTCACTCTGTGCTGCTTTATCGACAGCTTCATGGGTGTACCAATGAGGTACAAAAAACTGCACATATTTAAAGTATACACTTCAATGAGTTTTGTCATATGTATATACACAGTAAAGCATCAGCCTAATTAAGATAAAAAACATACCCATTGCCCCCAAAAGTTTCCTCATGTCCCTTTGTAATCCACACCTCCCTCCTTCCCATCCCCAGGCAACCACTAATCTGATTTCTTCTACTAGAGATAACACTGCATTTTATATGAATGACATCTTTCTGTATCTGGCTGCTTTCTCATAGCCATAAATATTTTGAGATTTACAAGGAAATAAATAAATAGCTACAAGGATACACTGTACAACACAGGGAATACAGCCAGTATTCTAAATAACTTTTTCTTTCTTCTTCTTTTTTTTTTTTTTTGGCTGAACCACACGGGATCTTAGCTCCCCGACCAGGGACTGAACCCATGCCCCCTGCAGTGGAAGTCAGGAGTCTTAAACCACTGGCCCAGCAGAAAAGTCCTAAATAACTTTTAATGCTGCATAATCTATAAAATTTTGAGTCACTATGTTGTACACCTGAAACTAGGATAATATTGTAAATCAACTATACCTTAATTTAAAAAAAAGGAACACCATTGTGACCACCATCCAGGTGAAAATTTTACTTTTCCATCCATGGCAGAATACCCTCCCTGTGCCCCATCCCAATCTCAACCACCTCCCTACTTCCAAAAGGACTCACTGTCCTGATTTTTATAGTCATTATTCTCCTTGAGTTTCTTTTAGTTTTTATCACCCAAGTGTGCTCTCTAGAACCTACAGTTTAGTCTTGCTCACGTTGTTGATGTCTTTTAATCCTCTCTTAGCCACTAAGTTCCTTCTCCATCCCTTTCTCTTTCTTACACTGTATCCATGGAAGAACCCTAGCCCTGCCCCCATGGGATTTTCCAGTAAGAATTTTGTAGACTGTGTTCTCAGGATGCAGTTCAACACATCCCTCTGTTCTCTATTTCCTGCAAATTTTCAACTGTATTCAGAGGCTTGACCAGACTCGAATAAATATTTTTGATGAGACTCTAGGTATTGATGTGCTCTTTCATCAAGGGGCACATAATCTCAGGTTGTCTGTCTTTACTGAGATGTCAGCAGGGATGATTTTCAATGCTTACATTCATTAATCCATTGGGGGTGGAAAATTATGATATTCTAATTACATCATTTTTTTATTTATCAGCTGGATTAATCTAATAAACAAATACTTCCCTTCATCTACTATTTCATCACCCAGTAGAACCATTCATAAAGGAAAGGCAGATTAGATGCTTCTTTCATTTATTTATCCGTTACCAAGATAATAAATTTCTACCCTGTCATACTCCAAAGATGATGAATTAATTTAAACACACCGGGATGAAGTGAAGAATTAAAACATATGTGATAGATTTCAATACATGGCCGTTATTATATCTGTTGATGTTCACATTGTCCCATCTTTTACATGGTGGACCCTCTTCAGGTTAACTCTTAAGTCCTTTTGACATGCCCCTAATAGTCTGAATACTTCCATGATATCTCGTTTGGCAAGATGTTTCAAGTTCATCTTGTATATTTCCTTCCCAGGACTAGAATCAGTCATTTCTCCAAGAAGCCTTTGTTTCCTTTAGTGGGAAATAATATTGAATATTAAATACTGAACACTGTGAAGTTAGGAATCCTCTTTGCTTCTGGTCTGATCACTGTTTCTAGTCTTTTCAGTGGGAAGAGATAGATTTTACACATATGAGACAATACTCTGGTAGGTTATACAGATATACCCAATTCAAATTGAGAACTGTAAGGTTTTTACTTAACCTCTTCTGTGACATCTGTATTTCCTTTCCTCCACACTGGGAAATCTGGTTCTCAAGGACACAGTGGAATAACTGAATTAGAATATCCAATTAGTCATTTGTTTCATCTCAACTGATGCACACACAAGTTCAGATTAACAGTATCCATAATAGCATACAAGACACAGATGAAAGAAGTTGAAGAAGACATCACTAAATGGGAAGATATTCCACCTCATGGATTGGAAGAATCAATACTGTTAAAATAACCATGCTACCCAAAGCAATCTAAAGATTTAATGCGATCCTTATCAAAATTCCAACAGAATTTTTCACAGAAATAGAAGAAACAATCCTAAAATTCTATAGAACCACAAAGGTCACCCAATAGCCAAAGCGATCTTGAGAAAGAATAACAAAGCTGAAGGATTTACACTCCCTAATTTCAAACTATATTACAAAGCTATAGTAAGCAAAACTCTATGGTGTTGGCATAGAAACAAACATATAGATGAATGGAACAGGGGGGAGAGCCTAGAAATCAACCCATGCTTATATGGTCAGTTAATTTATCACAAATAGCTAAGAATATACAATGGGAAAAAGGACAATCTCTTCAGTAAATGGTGATGGGAAAACTCGACAGCCCCATGCAAAGGAATGAAACTGGACCACTATCTTACAACAAACACAAAAGTTAATGGATGAAAGCCTTGAGTGGAAAACCTGAAATCACAAAAAAAACAGGCAGTAAGCTCCTTGACTTCAGTTTTGGTGATGATTTTTTGGATCTGACTCCAAAACAAAGGGAAAAAAAGCAAAAATTAATAAGTGGAACTACATCTAACTAAAAAGCTTCGGGACTTCCCTGGTGGTCCAGTGGGTAAAACTCCGCGCTCCCAATGCAAGGGGCCTGGGTTCGATCCCTGGTCCAGGAACTAGATCCCACATGCATGCCGCAACTAAGAAGCCTGCATGCCCCAACTAAAGATCCCACATGCTGCAAAGAAGATCCCACGTGCTGCAACTAAGACTGGGTGCAGCCTAAATAAATATTAAAAAACAAAAACTAAAACTAAAATGCTTCTGCACTGCAAAGAAAACCATCAACAAAGTGAAAAGGCCCATTGGAATGGGAGAAAATATTTGCAAATCATGTATCTGATAAGTGGTTAATATCCAAAATATATAAAGCACTCATACCACTCAAGAGCAAACAAAGAGGCACTCTGATTTTAAAAAATGGGCAGAAGAGCTGAAGAAACATTTTTCCAAAGAAGATACACAGGTGGCCAATAGGTATTTACGTGAAAAGATGCTCAACATCATTAATCCTCAGGGAAATGCTAATCAAAACCACGAGATGTCACCTGTCACCAATTAGAAAGGCTATTATCAAAAAAGACAAGAAATAACAAATGTTGGAGAGGATGTTGAGAAAAGGGAACCCTTGTGAGGTGTTGGTGGGAATGGAAATTGGTGCAGCCACTATGGAATATGGTATAGCATTTTCTCACAAAATTAACAGTGGAACTACCATATGGCCCAGCAATCCCACTTCTGGTATTTATCCAAAGAAAAGGAAAACACTAATTTGAAAAGATATATGCACCACTATGCTCACGGCAGCACTATTTACAATAGCCAAGATAGGGAAACAACCCATTGTTCAAAGACGGATGACTGGATAAAGAAACTGTGGTATAGATAGATATACAATGGAATATTATTCAGCCAAATAAAAAAATGAAATCTTGCCATGTGATAACATGAAAGGACCTTGAGGACATTATGCTAAGTGAAATAACTCAGAGAGAGAAAGACAAATACTGCATGATCTCCCTTACACGTGGAATCTTTAAGAAAAAAAACAAAAATCCTAGCTCATACATAGAACAGACTGGTGGATGCCAGAGTTAGGAGGTGGGTGGGGTGAAATGACTGAGGGTGAAAAGGTACAAACTTCCAGCTATAAATAAGTCATGAGATGTAAGAAACATCATGCTGACCATAGATAATAATATTATATCGAATACGTGAAAGTTGCTAAGAGAGTCGACCTTAAAAATTCTCATGAAAGAAAAAAAAATGTACTTATATATGGTGACAGATTTCATCTAGACTTATTGTGGTGATTACTTCACAATATATACAAATAACGAATCCTTATGTTGTACAGCTGAAAGTACCATAATGTTATATGTCACCTATACCTGAAAAAAATAATATCCTTAGAACAATAAAATATCAGAACTAGTTGTGACTTCTGAAAACAGTTAAAACTTTTTTTGCATGAAATTCTCTCCTTCCCTTCCCCATTTCTTTGTTTGTACCATATCTATATTCTTAGATCATAAAGCCATTATGAGATGGGTTGGGACATGGGACCCTCTACCTGAGCGCTTGTACCTGCACCTGGACAAACGTCTCCTCCAGCAACAGAATAGAAGGCAACTATAAGGGACTAAAAATAGCTTCATGCCAGCCAGGTAGAGGCAATTAGGAACAATAAGATACTAAAAGGCCACAAACCAACCACCACTTCTGAGGTGCCAGGAGCAAAGGCAGGGTACTGCACATGATCATTGCACACAGCACCACAAAGGGGGTGGACAGGATACCTAATCCACACCTCAGTCCGACTTACCAATCCTCCCCCACCCTCATCCCATTGAAGGAATCAGCCCCCCACTGGAGAGCTAGCAAGGGCACCTGTTACTTGTTTTTATCCCTTGTGCTTCAGCATGAGTCCCAATAAAGGCTTGCCTGAATTCCTTGTCTGGCCTCTTATCAATTTATGTTGACTGAAGAGTCCAAGGGCCCAAATCTGTATCAGTTACATAGTATAACCTCTTCTTTTTAACCCACATTTAATCTTGATTCTAGAGGTAACTATATATTTACTGCTCACACTAATCCTTATTGCAATGTCTCTTTAGTTATTGTGGTTTCTGAAGCTGGTTCTTTAGTAGATTCCTCAAGGAGGGCTCCTGGAACACTCTCCTGAAACTGTAATAAAGACAGGGTCAGTATTACTGGCGCTTCCTTTTGCCTCCAGCTCCAATATGGCTCAATACGGGACTTTTAATGATTCTATCTTTATTTCAAAGTTTGATATTTTGTTCATCAAGGACTTTTTGGCATTGAATTTGGTTTTCGAAAAATTATTGCATTAAAATTTCAGTTATCTTGATTACTGAGTTGTTTGGTGTCCCTGAAACTTTGTGCCTAATGCCAGTGCCTTTCTCACCTCACCCTGGCTCAAGCATTGAGTTGAGCTTCTCTGTCCTTCCTCTTTACTGTTTCCATCGTACTTATTTTGATTACACACCTTATAATGGATGTCAATTGTGGGGTGCAGTCCCAGTGGAGCCCTGGGGGCTCAGTGGGAGAAGTCAAGGACTTTCATGCCTTACCTTAGACCTCTGCCTCACTCACTGGTGGAGTGAACCTAGTCCTCCCAGTCTCAGCTGCGGCTCCCGGCCTGGCTCCTGCTCTGTACAAGCTCAAGGCTCTGCGGCGGGTCCTCATTTGGCTCCGGCACCGCGCATGCGTGGGGCTCTCCCGGGAAGGGGGCGGACGCGGGCGCACCTGCTCCTGTACTGAGCATGCGCAGGGCCCTCAGGCGTCCAGTTACGCTGTTGCTTCCTTTTCCTTTCCCAACACTCATGGTGATATTGGGCAGGTCTCATGGCTGTTGTTCACTTGTATTTTGTGGTAACAGGGGGATACCTTGTCATCTAGTCTTGTTGTAAATATTGCCCATGGGTTTTGTTTTTAATACCGCTCTGTGTTTATGTGGGTATTCTGGAAGACAAAGACTATGCTTCCACGACAATTGCCATCTTCCCAGAATTCTTAAATTAATTTTATTTTTAAAAGGATACTTTAAAAGAAAGCAACGGAGAACCAGAATTATTTTCTACACACAGAAAGCTTAAAAAAAAACAAACTACATAAAAAAATCCACAAGAGTATTGTTAGCTAAAGGCCTACGCATGTTCTCATTGTTAACAAGGGAGACTGCAGCTGCCAAGGATGTGACAGCTCCTGGTCCAGGAAAGATGCAGACCACACAGTCCAAACACCCTTGTGCTACAAAACACCCAGTCGTGTGATGGCCTGGCCAAGCTCAGAAGAGAGCAAGGGAAAGGCTCTGGGAGTGAAGAGAGAAAGGAAAGCTGGGTGCAAGTTTGTGATCTAATGTTTCAGCTGCCAGGTGAGGTTCCTGCTACTGGTCCACAGAACCAGGTGAGGGACTGAGTTTCACTGCCTTTTGGTGGGAGAGGAGGCAGGGATCAGGGATGGACACACACAGAAAGCCAGGTCTGCTGGTGGACTGTGCCCCTAACAGAAGGGGGACTAGAAAACATTCTACTCGCTGAGGAAACTTTACTGTCTGGGCTCTGGGTGAGCAAGAAAGAGACCCCCCTGAGGGGAAAGCTACTAGGCCTTTGCTATGGACTGAATATTTATGTCCCCCCAAGTACATATGCTGAAAACTTAACCTCTAAGCTGATGATATTAGGAGGCAGGGCCTTTGGGAGGTGATGAGGTCAGAAGGCAGAGCCCCGATGAATGGGATGAGTGCCCTTGTAAAAAAGGCCTGAGAGAGCCCCCTGGCTCCTTCTCACATGTGACAACACAGCAAAAAGAGGGCCACCTATAAACTAGAGGATGGTCACTCACCAGACACCTTGATCTTGGACATTCCAGCATGTAAAACTGCAAGAAATAAATTTCTATTGTTTATGTGCCACCCAGTCTCTTTGTATTTGTTATAGCAGCCCAAACAGAATAAGACAGCCCATGATTCAGGCAGCCAGTGTCTGATTATAAGGCCAGCGTCTGAACATAAGTAAACAGAGGAACAGGGTGGAGGTGGGGAGTGCGGGACATTTTGTTTTACTGAGGTGGTAAGTGAGGTCCATGTACTTTTCATTCTAAACTATCACTCAAGAATAAAAGCAAAATAAGAACATCTTCAGATAAAAAAGACTAAGAGTCTGCCTCTCTCAGGCTCTCACTGAGCATGAGGAAAGATGTATTGAAGGAAGAAGTGAGTGAATCCCAGAAGGAAGGAGTGGAGTCTGAGAGACGGAGGCAGGAGATGGGGGGAAGCAGGTCTCAGTCAGACAGTCATTGACTGTGTGAAACAACAGTCATGGATTAGTAATAACAATAATCACGACTAATTAGAGGCATAAACTTCTGTGGTTCAGTGCTGTGTCCTGGCCATCACCTGCCACTCTACCAGGACTCGGGAAGCCTGAGCTGAGGTTGGGAGAACATATACATCTATTTATATAATAATCAGTTATAACTACTTTGTAATAAGAATATATACCATGAACAAGTGGGATTTATTCCTGGAATACAAGAATGTTTCAACCTAAGAAAATGTACCAGTGTAATGCACTACATTAACAGAATGAAGTAAAAAACATGATCATCTCAGTTATTGCAGAAAAAGCAACTGAAAAAAATTCAACACACTTTCATGATAAAAAACGCTCTAAAACTACGTTTGTAGGAAATTACCACAACATAATCCAAGCCATGTATGTAAAACGCACAGCCAACATCACACTCAATGGTAAAAGACTGAAAACTTTCCCTTTGCGATCAGGAAGCACGTAAGAATGCTGTGTTTTACCAACTCTATTCAACATTGCACTAGTATTTTTAGCCACAGCAGTTAAGATAGATAAATACATTAATTAATTAATAAATGAATAAATCACTGACATCCACATTTGAAAGGAGGAAGCAGAATTATCTCTGTTCACACATGACATGATTTCATATGGAGTAATTTTAAGGATGCCACAAAAATCATGTTAGAACTAATATATGAATTCAGCAAAGTAACAGGATACAAAAGTCAATGTTAAAAATCATGTGCATTCCTGTACACTAACATGATCCCCAAGGGAATCAGAGGCATCCCCTGAGCCCTGGAGTGGACAGCCACACAGTAGGACAATCAAGGAGGCCAAAGTGAGGAAGAGAAGTCAGCAGATGGTGAGATTTGATCTACGAGATACCTGGGATCAGCTGGGTCCTGGCTGAAGGGTGCTATGAGAAGGCCAGCAGGTGTAAAGGGCCTGGCAGGTGAGGTGGCAGCCGATTTACGATGACCTCCTGTCAGGACAGTTCTGGGAGAGTCCTGATTTCAAATACATTCTCAAACCTGTCAGATCTTGCTTCCCAAATGTATTCATTCAGCAGTATTGGCCTGTCTTCTTTGCCAAGTGCAGGGCTGGCGGTCTGTAATATACTGAAACCAAGGTGTAGACTCTGCTGCCAGAAGGTTGAGCATCAGTTGTAATGTAATACAGTGAAGGCTGTTGTAGGTAGAGTACCAGGTAATTAGAATCATAACCCATCTCTCTCCCATAATTATTTTTTTAAATTAATTAATTTATTTTTTTGGCTGCGTTGGGTCTGCGTTGCTATGCACAGGCTTTCTCTAATTGCAGCGAGCAGGGGCTACTCTTTGTGGCGGTGCATGGGCTTCTCACTGCGGTGGCTTCTCTTGTTGCAGAGCACGGGCTCTAGGCATGCGGGCTCAGTAGTTGTGGCATGTGGGCTCAGTAGTTGTGCCTTGCGGGCTCTAGAGTGCAGGTTCAGTGGCACACGGGCTTAGTTGCTCCGCGGCATGTGGGATCTTCCCAGACCAGGGCTTGAACCCATGTCCCCTGCACTGGCAGGTGGATTCTTAACCACTGTGCCACCAGGGAAGTCCCTCTCTCCCATAATTATTATAACCATTATAATAATGACCCTGATGCTCCTTCAGGATAGACAGGATTTTAGCAAAGTTCCCCAGGGGGAAAGCAGACAGTGCTTTGGGGATAGGAGACATGTGGACCCGATCTTGGCTGTGCTGAGTAGGAGATCTCCACTTTTGACCGACTCCACTGAGACCTACTGCCCACCTTCAATTGTCTCCTAGGGCGTCAGGGACATTCTCACTGTCTTACAAGCAGACAACGTGCCACCCAAAGGTTCACAGCACAAAGAAGGGGCAATGTGATTGAAAAATATCTCTAATATGTTACATAGATGATGTTTTACATAAACAGATGTTTATAGATGGTTGGAGGGAGAGAGGAAGGTCCAGAGGTGGACAGACATGGGGAGGAGTTGGACACATACTTTTTTTTTTTTTACACTAGGCCACCAGGGAACTCCCTTTGGCATTATTTTTTTTAACATCTTTATTGTAGTATAACTGCTTTACAATGGTGTGTTAGTTTCTGCTTTATAACAAAGTGAATCAGCTATATGTATACATATATCCCCATATCTCCTCCCTCTTGCGTCTCCCTCCTACCATCCCTACCCCACCCCTCTAGGTGGTCACAAAGCACAGAGCTGATCTCCTTATGCTATGCAGCTGCTTCCCACTAGCTATCTATTTTACATTTGGTAGTATATATAAGTCCATGCCACTCTCTCACTTCGTCCCAGCTTAACTTTCCCCCTCCCAGTGTCCTCAAGTCCATTCTCTACGTCTGCGTCTTTATTCCTGTCCTGCCCCTAGGCCCTCCAGAACCTTTTTTTTTTTTAGATTCCATATATATGGACACATACTTTTAAATGCCTGTAAAGATCACAAGGGACAACATCCAGTCAGTGGCTCATCTTATATTTGTTACTTTTAGTGGATTTTCACTAGTTTCCAAATGACATTGGAGAAGGAAAGCAAGCAAATATACCTTAAAGAATTCCTCTAAGTTTATAAAACACATTCTGACGAAGGCTAACTTGGAAATGACTGCTTTTGAAGGGGGCAGTGTGTTTGTCAGAAGCAGCTACACACCGCCCGCTGGTGGCCTTGTGAGAAGTGGGAAGAGTGCTGCAGGGCTCTATAGTTCTGTCAGCAGAAGTCAATCACACTTACCCACCTTCACAGTCCTGCTGTTAGAGCAAACCAAATTCTGTAGATTCAGTGTTTCTGAGGGGTGCCTTCTAGTGGAAGTCCTTGTCTGGACTATGACACAATAGGCCAATGAGCCCCTGAGTCAGGCGGCCCTGGGTCCACAGCAGAGAATAGAGATGAGGTCGATGCCTCACAGGGAGAGGACCTGCAGGGAAAGGGTGAGAAAGTGCTGGTGTTCACTTGTCTACATCCCAGCTGTGTGTGTCTGGTTTGGAAGAATTAGTCTATCCAACCAATGTAATTTATGGCACTTTTCTGTTTAAATTAACCGTAAAAAATTTTAGAAGACTGTCACTCAACATATCTATATAATTCCATCCAAATTTATATAGAGTTAAAAAATGAGATTAGCTTATTTACTGGTCACTTTTTCATTTAACATTAGTAATTATTCCATCCATTTAAAATTTTAGAAAATATGAATTTAATGGCTGCATTATATTCCTTATGACACCTTGTACTTAAAAGACCTGCTTCTACAGCTCCTGCTGCATCTTCCTCCACACCCGTATCTTGCTCATCTCTGAAAGTGGAGTCCAAATCCTATCATCTCCAGGCAGCTTCCAAATCTAAAATCATCCCCCGAACTTCCAGATCAGGTTGTCTTTATCCTTTTCTCCCAGGATGGCAGGCACTTTATACCATGTCCTCTCTGCCTCTATGGATTCAGAGCTTCTCCCCGACCAAGATGCTGCTCAATCAATTCTCAGTTTAAACCCACAGAATGGGAGAAAATATCTGCAAATGATGCAACTGACAAAGAATTAGTCTCCAAAATTTACAAACAGCTCATGCAACTCAATACCATAAAAACAAATAACCCAATCAAAAAATGGGCAGAAGACCTAAATAGACATTTCTCCAAAGAAGACACAGATGGCCAAGAGGCACATGAAAAGCTGTTCAACGTCGCTAATTATTAGAGACACTCAAATCAAGACTACAATGAGATATCACCTCACACCAGTCAAAATGGCCATCATCAAAAAATCTACAAACATGGGGACTTCCCTGGCGGTCCAGTGGTTAAGACTCCACGCTTTCGTTGCAGGGGGCACGGGTTCCATCCCTGGTTGGAAAACTGAGATCCTACATGGCACAGCTAAAAAATAAATTAAAAAAAATTTACAAATAACAAATGTTGGTGAGGATGTGGAGAAAAGGGGACTCTCCTACACTGTTGGTGGGAATGTGAATTGGTACAGCCACTATGGAGAACAGTACGGAGGTTCCTTAAAAAACTAAAAATAGAGCTACCATATGATCCAGCAATCCCACTCTTGAGCATATATCCAGAGAAAAACTTGGTTCAAAAGTATACATGCACCCCAATGCCCACTGCAGCCCTCTTTACAATAGCCAAGACATGGAAGCAACCTAAATGTCCATCGACAAATGAATGGATAAAGAATATGTGGTACATGTATACAATGGAATATTACTCGGCCATAAAAAGAGAATGAAATAATGCCATTTTTCTAAAAATTTATTAAATTTATTTAGTTTTGTATGCGTTGGGTCTTCGTTGCTGCGTGCAGGCTTTCTCTAGTTGCGGTGAGCAAGGACTCCTCATCGTGGTGGCTTCTCTTGTTGCAGAGCACAGGCTCTAAGTGGATGGGCTTCAGTAGCTGTGACTCGTGGGCTCTAGAGTGTAGGCTCAGTAGTTGTGGCACACGGGTTTAGTTGCTCCGCGGCATGTGGGATCTTCCCAGACCAGGGCTGGAACCCGTGTCCCGTGCATTGGCAGGCGGATTCTTAACCACTGTGCCACCAGGGAAGCCCCTGAAATAATGCCATTTGCAGCAACATAGATGGACCTGGAGATTATCATACTGAGGGAAGTCAGACAGACAAAGACAAATATATCATATGATATCACTTACATCGGGAATCTAAAAAAAGAAAAAAATGATACAAATGAACTTATCTACGAAACAGAAACAGACTCATAGACTTAGAGAATGAACTTATGGTTACCAGAGGGGAAGGGTGCTGGGGCGGAGGGACAGACTGGGAGTTTGGGATTGACATGTACATCTGCAATATTTAAAAAAGATAACCAACAAGGACCTACTGTATAGAACAGGGAACTCTGCTCAATATTCTGTAATAACCTAAATGGGAAACGAATTCGAAAAAGGAATAATTTTTTTTTTTTTTTTTTTTTTGTGGTATGCGGGCCTCTCACTGTTGTGGCCTCTCCTGTTGCGGAGCACAGGCTCCGGATGCGCAGGCTCAGCGGCCATGGCTCACGGGCCCAGCCGCTCCGCGGCATGTGGGATCTTCCCGGACCGGGGCACGAACCCGCGTCCCCTGCATCGGCAGGCGGACTCTCAACCACTGTGCCACCAGGGAGGCCCTAAAAAAAAATTTTAATGAAATTAAATTAAAAAAAATAAACCTAGGTGCAATAAAAGTATTATACTTAAAGAAAAATCAAATCTCATTCTACTCTCCACACAGTGCTTGGTGTATGATAAATACTCAATATAGATTTGAAAACACAGTAAATCTAATGAATTACTCCTGTTGCTGACAACTTTGTCTATGGAAATCCATGCTCCCCTTCTTGGGGCACACAGCTGGAAGATTTCCCAGCCTCCTTTGTGGCCACAGGACCACTTTGTTGTCAATGGAGCAGGAGAGGAACTGATGTGTGTCCCTCCAGACCTGGCCCTTTTAACCTCCCACATGCATTTCTCCTGGTTCTTGGCCCTTCTGCTCATGGAGGTCCTAGGGATGGTAGAGGCACAAGATGGGAGACTCTGGGATCCTGAACGACCACGTGAAGGAGTGCAGCCTCCTCAAAGTGAACACCCACCCAGCGCTGAGATGTGGGAAATAGAGAGTGATATGCTGCTGAAATTTTGAGTTATTTGGTAATTCAGCATAAACTACTATACCCACAAAAATTTTAATCATAGAATCAACTTAAATAGCCATCGATCTAATACATTTAAAATGACAAAAGTCAATTTTGTATTTTTAATAGTTTTGCCCTCCAATTTAACCCTGCTCTTCTGACCCAGTGATCTGACCTCAGAGAACTTAAATTCCTCAACAATTTTTACTGAGTTTAATAAACACTGCAATCAGCATTATAATAATATTTGAAAAATAGTGTTGAGAAAGACATTTTAATTCCTTGATCCTGCTTTGAAAACACAGCACAGTAAATTATTTATAGTTTATCCATGTTTATTTTTAATAAACTGAAAGTATTTTGGTTGGGATCTATTTTTAACAAATAAACGACAGGATTCTTGTCCACATCACAGCTGAATGACTATAAATTCTCTCTTTGGAAGTTCTGTCTACTAATCATTATTTGTACTCAGTCGATTGGCCTAGGTCAAATATCAGACATCAAAATTCTTCAAAATGTTATTTTCTTTCATCAATATTCAGTCAATAATTCATTTGATGAGGTGGATTTTTATATGGTGTGGATTATTTCTCCATGACGTTGCAAGTGACCTTAAGTTCGAAATGCTGGGGTCTAGTCAGTCCATTTCTTTGAAGACAGCAATTCACTTTTGGTCCAGCTTTTAAAACACTTGCCCCAAAAGGGTCCACCACCCTCCCATTCTGCCCACCTCATTAGAGAAGAGCATTTTCTCAGAGCTACTTAGAAGGACAGGCAGATGAAAGCTACACAACAGATTCTGTCACCTGTCTAGGAACTGAAAGAATCTTCCCACTCAAATATCCTGGTGAGGAAACCACGTTTCTAATTTCCCTGGGAATCAAGAAACACCAAAAAGAAAGTATGTGGTTGGTAAATGAATGTCCATTTCATCTGAAAATCACTCCATCTCCTCCCCTTCTTGTTGTTTAGTGTAGGGAAAGAGCCCTGGTCATCACCAGGTGGTTCTCGTTCTTTTTCCCTTAGAAGAGAAACTCAGTTTTATTGAGGCCGCCAATTCACCAAACTCAATGCTCCAATTCCTCTTGTTACCAGATCCCCATCTTTGAAATGTGTGTCATTATTTTCAACAGTGAAAACATGTGCTTGCTTCCTCATTACCAGAGACGGAACTGAAGTGTTTTTAAAAGTCATTCCTGAGTGTTTTGTGTGGAAAATGTGCTAAGTCAAGAAAAAATTTCAATAGAGAAAGGCAACCTATCTCTCTTAACAAAGCACTGTACCTTACATCAACCACTACTTCTGACTACATTCTATTATGATTTGAAGCTAGCTAATTAGGTAGATTGGTACCAACAAAATACTACAAAAAAAAACCCCCACAGAACAAAAAACAAACTGTTCTCAAACAAATTATGCATTTGCTGGGGACAATCGAGATTCACCCACTGTTAGATACTCAAAATTGCAATAGTGCTGCATGGCAGAATATCATGAAATAAACGTTTCTCATGATTCAGAAATCTTCCCTTCCTCATGCAACATTTACCAAAAAGCCCCCCAAAACAACCAAGCCCTTTTTAGTAGCTAGAATTTTCAAATATTTGAGCATCTATGATAACTACTCAAAAATGAAATTTTAAATGCTCATTTAACTTAGAGTAACGCTGCTTCGCAAGGGCTTGTTGCTGGAAAAGAGTAAAACAAACCAGAGAAACATACTGGTCAAAAAGCCCTCCATACGCAAAAAGCCCAGAATTTCCTTATTTCAAACTTTGGTTAGATGTTATTATGTCCCACGTCACCCTCCAGAGAGCGCTCTGCGAGTCAGTTACGAGTCATTTCAGTTAATCAAGGGTGAAAACGCTGAAAGCGAACCTTCAGCCTTTGGAGCTGACCCTCCTGAGGGCTTCAGGAAAGGGCACAGAGGCCCCCGTCTGAACACCGCTCCTGGCGGCCGGGGGTCCAGGATCCCCGAGCTGTGCGTGCGCCCATCACCCGCGCGCGTCCCGAGAGCAGAGGCCCCTGCACCGCTCCGGACACACCGCGCCCGACACGCCCGCCCCGCGGCCCCGTCTTCGGGCTCCTCTGCGCCGCCTCCCCGTCCAGGCCCCGCGAGCCCGCGGCGACGGGGCCGAGTCCGGCGTCCGCAGACCCAGAGGCCAGCCCCCCCGGGCGCGTGGGGACAGCCCCGCCGCGAGGAGGCCCGAGGGGCGCCGAGGAGGGAGGGCTGCGAGCGCGCGGGGCGCCCACCGCTGAACGGCCGCCTTCGTGGCGCCGGCCCGGCGTCCTCACCCTGCGGCCGGTGGCGGCGGCCCCGGAGCCGAGGAGCGAGGGAGGCTCGCTTCCCTCGGGGCTGGAGGGGTCGGGCCCCTGGCTGTTGGTTAGGCGGGGGGCGGCGGCCGGGGGGCGCGCGGTGAGGGGCTGCGGGTAGAGCTGTACTTACTCGTCTCTGCACTGCTACCTCGCCGGGAGCGTCACAGTGTGGGGACCGACTCGGTCTCCAACTTCCCTTTCCTCGGGACGCGGTCCTTCAGGAGCCCCAGCATCCCAGCGGCGTAGCCCTCTCACCTGCCTCCGCTCACGCCTGCGCTCTCTCCTCGGGAGGGAGGGGGTGGGGCGGGGCGCCTCCCGGCCTCAGGACCCCAGGTCTGCATACCCGTGTTTATTTTTAATTTCCTGAAAGTGTTTTACTTGAAATTAATTTTAAAAAAATAAATGACACATTTTCTTGTCCAAATCATAATTTACTGACTACAGAGTCTGCCTTTGTAAGATTTCTTTAGGGGATCTTAACTGGGTTCTCGGTCAAATAACCTGAGTCAAATAACGGGTATCAAAAAAATTTTAAATCATATTCTCCTTCCATCAGTTTTCAGTCACTAATAAGTTTTACCATGTGGGGTTTTATTGGGTGGGGGATTATTTTTACTAATAATCAAAACGATGGTCCATGGGTTCCTAGTGTCAAAATGGCGATGTCTGATAGTTCTACTTCCTTGATCAAAGAGATCTTTTTTTTGACAGATACTGAATTTTGATCCAGCTTTTTGAACATGCTGCTTCCCCCAAAGACACCACCCTCCATGTCTCTCCACCTCATTAGAGAACAGAAGAGGAATTTCTCTGAGCTGCTTTCAAGGTACAGGCAAACGAAAGCTACCAAAAGTTTCCAGTCACCAGCAGGAATTGAAAGAATCTTTAATACTCGAATATCCTGGTTAGAAACCACATCTCTAATTTCTCTGGGAATGAAGAAACAACAAGGAGAGACTGTTGTGGGGAAATGAATGAACAACTCATCTGAAGAGTATTCCATCTTTAACTCTTCATCCTGCTGTTTACTGTAGGAAAAGAGTACTAGTCATCAACACTTGGTTTTCATTCTTTTATTGAGGACAGCAGTTCACCAAATTCAAGGCTCTAATTTCTAACCTCTCTAGCAGCTCAGAGTGGCCAAACTTCAGGCAAATCAGTTGTGAATAGAAAGATTACCTGGAGCTTTGGGGACTGCTTAGACAGTGCAGACACAGCTGTGTGGGAGCTATGGCCCTTCATCTTCGCTCCGTCCTGCCTCAGAAATGAAGACATGGTGGCTGGTCTAGGCTGGTGCTCCAGCAGCCATTTTGGGGTAGGAGACTGACTTGAGGATTGACACTACGTAAAAGCTGCTGGAACAGAAAGACAGATGATGGCTGACTATAATCATGTGCATTTCAGGGTCAGCAAGGACTGTCCAAGTTCATAGATCTTTTTACATGAGAAAGGAAAAACTCTGCCTCTTGTCTAAGCCTGTATTGTTCTGGGTTTTCTGTTATATTACGGAAATCTAATATTAAGGAAACTATTGGTTTTGCACTGAAATACGGTGTGAACTTTGACGTGACAATCCCCATCTCAGAAACGTCCTCGTAGGTACCATGGCAGTCGCAAGGTTGAAGGTGGCTCATCTATTCTGAAGATCCCATTCCTTGGCCTGGTCCGCATCCATGTCATCTTCTATTACTTACAGTGCCTCAGCACATCTTGGGGAACTGTCCCTTGTTCCTCAGTGCACAAGGTTAATTGAGGCTGAAACCCCTTCCTGGCTGCAGGTCAGAGGGACCCAAGAGCCACTGGGGTGACTCCAACCTGTAAGGAATGCCTGAGGGTGCTTGTATCACCAAGACATACCCAGCCCAGGGATGTGGAAGGCTAGTCAGACTGTGTGCAGGCTTTAGAACGTCTTTTTTTTTTAACCCATCATTGTACAATTGGAAAACTGAGGGCCAGAAGGGGGCAGGGAAAACCCAGGGCACTGGGCAGGGGCAGAGTCTTGAGATGAAGGGAGAGTTTGGACCTCCTAGGCTAGGGCTGCCTCCTCCCACAGGGCTTGCTTTGGAATTAGAACTCCTAGGACCCCAGAACATGTGGAGTAGATTCCTCTGCATGTCCACACAAGTGTACACTGACACTCACACATTATAGGAAGGGACCATGGGGCATGGGGTCAGGGAAGGAGTGGACCTTTGGATGGTGAAAAATGGAAAAGAAGAAAGACAATAATTGAAACCTGGATCACTCTTCCTTGGATTAAAAGAAATTCCCCCTTGTTAGACCATCAGGGTCCTCATTTGAAATTGAGGCAAGAACCACTGCACTGGCTGTGCTGAGGAGTCCTTGTAAGGGAACTGGACACCACAGGGCCAATGTGGACAAGAGGGCCCCTTTCCGGGGGGGGGCCCAACATGCCGGGGCCCAAGGAAAGTTGATGCCCTGAAGTCTCTGAAACAAAGGAATGTTTTGTGCTGTGGCTTCCCTGCTTGGTGTGTAGTATGGGTGGTTCCCATCAGGGGGAATGATGTGTCCAGTGTGCTCTACTGGAGCAACGGGGGCCATGAGAGTGTCCCCTGGACTCCTGAACATTCCCCTGCCCCTGACCTGGCCTGTACCTCCTCTTATTAGCATCCATCTCTAACATCTGAGCTTGTCAGTGGCAGGATGGAGCCTCTTATCTACTCACCAGCTGTGACCTGAGCCCTCAAATGGGGCCATGATGAAAAGAACCACCAGGGTCCCTGCCCTCTAGCAGCTCACAGTCTGGAAGGGAAAATAGACAAAACCAAGAATACAGAAACAAAAGAAAGAAAACAGCAAGTTCTATATCGAAAAACAGCAGGGTGCCACAACGGGGTCCTGGAGTCCACTAGGTGAGGGGATTTGGAAAGGCTGCATTGAGGTGACATGTCTGTTCCCAGCAATGAGACGAGAAGGAGCCAGCCCTGCACACATCTGGGGAGAATTAGCCTAGAAGAAGGCACGAAACATAGAAGCTGAATGTGTTTGGCCAGAGAGGGAGTCAGAAGGGGGCCAGTGTGGCTGGTGGGAGCTTGGGAGGACAGTAGGGGACAGTAGGGAGGCCAGGGCCAGGGCCTGGTGCTTGATGGCCGCGAGAGTGATCCACTGTGTGCGACAGCATTAGCCACTCTTAGTGGCTTAAGCAACAAACATTATCTCACACTATCTGTAGGCCAGGAATTGAACAGGACTCAGCTGGAGGCCTCTGCCAGTGTCTCCCAGGGGTTTGGGGCTGTGGACTCGAGTCAGGACCCAGGTGCTCCTCTGTCTGCTGGTCTCCCTCGGTGCCAGGCCACGGGAACCTCTTCAGTCAGCAACTCAAAATGTACAGGCTTCTTCCCCAGAGTGAGGGACCTGGGAGAGAGAGAAAGATAGAGAGAGAGAGAGAGAGAGAGAGGAAATTGCAACATAGATGAAGAAGTGAATAGTACACCTAAATTCTGGGGGATTGTCTAATTGTAAAAACCACTGTATACAAGACTTGAGCAGATCCTCAAAAGGACAGGCATACAGTTTTCAGTCAACCCCAAAATTCCACTCCTAGATCAATCAATACCCAAAAGAAGTGAATACAGACACTCAAATGCTGGTACACAAGTATTCAGAGCAGCACTATTCACAAGAGCCCAAAGGTAAAACCGTCCTAATGTCCATCAACAGATGTAAGGAAAACCAACTGTGGTGTGTTTCTGGAATGAAAATTATTCAGCGACCAAAAGGGTACAAGTGTTCTCGAATAGATGTTAGAGGGGGTTATGTAACACTGTGAATGTACTTACTGCCATTTACATGTACAATTTAAAATAATCAAACTATTAAATTTTATTTTAAGTGAACTTCATATCATAGAATAAACAATTTAGTATATGTAATAAAAAATATTAAAAATGGACTTGCACCACTGCTGAGCACCACTGCTAACCAGATCCATCAAACAGTGAGCCGGATGCTCTCCACGTCTTGTGTTCTGAGTCCCAGAATGGGGGGTGGAGGCAGGGCTGGGATGGAGAGGGGACGGGTGTGGACTCTCTTAGGGGCTGACTCTGGCCTCTGACCTCCCGAATGTTCCTCACGGCACCCCAGCCCCGTCCGCAGCACTCTTGGACTCCTTTCCTCTTTTCCAGGAGAAGCCCTCGGACCTCTGCCCTCAGCACGAACCATCAGATGAGTGGGATCCAGGGTTCTGCCAGCCCTGCCCATCTACAGACCCCACATCTCCATGCAGTTCTTTGGAGAAGGGAGTCCCTCCCTCTTGAACCAAAGCCCACTCACAGGGCTTCCCTGGTGGCGCAGTGGTTGAGAGTCCGCCTGCCAATGCAGGGGACGCGGGTTCGTGCCCCGGTCCGGGAAGGTCCCACAGGCCGCGGAGCGGCTGGGCCCGTGAGCCATGGCCGCTGAGCCTGCGCGTCCGGAGCCTGCGCTCCGCAACGGGAGAGGCCACAGCTGTGAGAGGCCCGCGTACCGCAAAAAAAAAAAAAAAAAAAAAAAAAAAAGAATACATACAAAGCCCACTCACATTTTCAGCTGGTGCAGGGGTCCACCGTCCTCATCAGAGTGAGGGAGGATGCATCCATAACTAGAGGCGGCCAGGAAGGCGTCACAGGGACTGTCCTGAGGACACACCTGGATGTGATGCCTAGTGTGACAGTGTGACCCCCGGTAGAATGGAAGCCCTGAGGGGCAGGACTGATGTCTGCTCGATGCGTTAAATGATGGGTGTTCCTAGAAAAGCGCCTGCACCTAGTGGGCCTTCCTCTATATGTGAAGAATGAATGAGCCCCTCCAGCCCCATCGCACACATCTGAGTGGCCTGGGGCCCCACTGCCCACTCCCAGGAACACTTGCTCTCACCCACCCAGGACAGGGCACCCCTAATGGAATCACCCATCACCATTCAACTGGGAAAAGAGTTCATCCCAAGGTGAGAGGCACAGTGACAACTGAGGCAGAGGCTTCCTCGTGGGGAGGAGGGACATGATGAATTAGCACAACCACGGCCTCTCCAGCAGACCTTTCCACAGGCCAGGCCCGCAGAAAGCACTTTCCGTGAAGGACCCGCTGGTCTCTACAGTCACCGTAGGGGGCTGGTCCTCCCTTTACGCTAGTGTGCAGAGGGGCCAGCTGAGGCTCAGAGAGGTGGAGTGACATTCCCACATGTCACAGCTAGAAGGTGGCCGAGTCACCAATGTCCCATAAGGAGCAGAGTGCTCACCTTGTGAAGAGAAGCTCCAGCATCTGCTGGGTGGTAGGGAAAGCCCTGTAGGTGCCCAGGAATGTGGGGAGGTCGGAGGGGGCCCCGCCCAGGAAGGCAGGCACCAGGTTTCCCACCAGCTTCTCCAGCCTGCTCCACACCATGCAGGTCTCATTCCTGTCCCCTGTGGACACGTTTTCCCCCTGGGGTGGAACAGAGCAGGGACATGAGTCAGAGGCAGCGTCAAGGACACCAGGAGGGCTGGGGCTGGAGCTGAGACTGAATCCCCAAGCCTCAGGGACTCGAGGCAAGAGGTGGGACAGGAGTGCCCTCAGCAGAATAAACGTTCTGGCTTCACAAGTGAATTGGCGGTGGGCGATGGTTACATGTGTTACTATCTCAGGGCAGTTTGTAGCACAGTATTGACAGCTCCCCCTGTATTAACTGCATCATCCCTGTGATTGTTATCAAAACATCCCATTCTGGGGATGAGAACACAGAGTCTCCCTGGGGCGGGAGGGATCAGGTTAGTCAGGCCAACATGGACACCTGAGGATGGAGTTAAAAGAGGAAAATCTGTAGAAAAATGCAGAAACAAAGTTGACGTAACATTAAGTGGGGGCTTCCCTGGTGGCGCAGTGGTTAAGAATCCGCCTGCCAATGCAGGGGACACGGGTTTGAGCCCTGGTCCGGGAAGATCCCACATG
The DNA here is from genome assembly GCF_011762595.2 of Tursiops truncatus. Taxonomy (NCBI): domain Eukaryota; kingdom Metazoa; phylum Chordata; class Mammalia; order Artiodactyla; family Delphinidae; genus Tursiops; species Tursiops truncatus. The sequence continues at coordinate 73,301,777 of NC_047049.1, read as the reverse complement.
CCGTGGAGCAACTAAGCCCGTGCGCCACAACTACTGAGCCTGTGCTTTAGAGCCCGCGAGCACTGCAACGAAGAGTAGCCCCTGCTCTCTGCAACTAGAGAAAGCCCACGCGCAGCAACGAAGACCCACCGCAGCCAAAATAAAAAAATGAAGTGGAATCCTATGAAAGTCTCTTTCTGAGATTCCCACATATATGTGGATAGTGACTTTATAGCTGGACCGGGCAGGGCCTGGGCCGTGAGGGCGGGTGGGAGAGGAGATGGGGGCCCAGATTCCTTTGGGAGCAGGACGCCAGGAGGGACCCAGGGGAGGGGCAGGGCGGCTCTGGGGCTTCCTGGGTGTGCAGTCTCCTCCTCGCTGGCACTCACCCTGAGCCTGCCCTGGGCTCTGTTGCTGGTGTGGGGCTCCTGCCCCTCCTGCAGGGAGATGGAGCAGGGGGCGCCATGGACCAGCTCCTGTGCGATCTCCTGTGTGGAGCCCTGGAAGCCTCAGAGCCCTGCCTGCCGCCTGCGCTGCCCCTCAGACCCACCAGCCATGTCCACTGCAGACACACACACACCACTCTCTGCACAGACCTCCTCCAAGGAGGGGAAAATGATGACAACCTGAGGGCCTTGGATCCACGTTGGCACAGATAAAAGGCACCTCAGGAATCCTCTCTCACCCTTGTGCTTGAGTGTGATCATGACGGGACCACCAGCTGACCACGTTCCCATCCACCCGTTCCTGCCCAGAGGGGAAACCTCCCCTCAAGTCCCCCTTCCCCCCACATGGAGATGCGGGGACGTGAGGCTGCCCGGGGAGGGCTCCCAGACGCGGCCGGGCCTGGACTGGCCTGCTCTCGGCCACCTCGTGTTCCCTTAGGGACCTCCTGGTAAAGGACCAGAGTCGTCCAGGTTAAGCATTGAACCGTCTAACGCATCTGAGAAACCTCCCACTCAGGGGTTTCCTGAAGCAGAAACCCTGGGAAGTCAGGACACAGCAGGAGAACATCTGTCTCTGTGAAGCGTCTCCAGCCAAGTGAGCCGGCTGTGGGGCTGTCGCTAGAATGTGTGTGCCTGGCTCCCGGGACTCAGAGTTCTGTTGGGGTCTGTTGCCAAGGAGGTGACTTCACTTCCTGGGGGCCCCTTACTTGAATCCCCTCCTCAGACAACACCGCTACACACAGCCCTCTGGGCTGCCGACGGCTCACCCCTCCTCCACGCAACCAGTCACACCTCACAGCCCTCTCCACCGCTCCCGGAGAGGGTCTGTGCGCAGCTCTGAGGAGGCAGACCTGGGTTCCAGACTCAATTCCCCATTTTACCTGTTCTGCATCCTGGATAATTCCTAGTGTAATAGCGTGCTGCAGTGTGCATGCCTAGGCCATTGCCGCGAGCTTTACCCACCTCCCCCACGCTGTTACCAGGCAACAGTTACCGGGAGACCATTAATGCCGGACGGTTAGAGCCGGGTTAGAGGTCCTGCTCAGCCATTGGTCCGCGCTACAGTGGGCCCCGCCCCCAAGTGAGCAACTGTCAATGAGCGACCCTTAGGGGGGGCATTGAGCCAGTGTTCGGGGGGAGTGGTGGTCGTCAGGTGGAGAGTGAGGTAAGAGGCAGATCCCGGCCTTCTTTCTCCCTGGGGCCCTCCAGCTCCCCGGCTTTGGGCTGGTGGGTGAGCTGGGGGCCCAGGGAACAGGCTAGGGGTGTCCTTCAGGGCTCCAGAGCCCTCGCCACGAGTCCACTGGCCGGGCCCAGGCTCTGAGGCGGCGGTGAACCAACCTCTCCCCCATCCCTGCCTCTGCGACCTAATGGCAGCGGCAGGCTGCATGGGACACAGTCTGAGCGACCGGGCCCCCACCGTTTGGACAGCCTGAGGAGCCTGAGGGCCAGCTGGGTGCTGGGTGCCTGGCTCCCTCAGCGATGACGGCTGGGCAGGGTCTGGGGACCCGGCCCTGAGGGAGCCACCAACTGAGATCTGCCTCTTCAGCCAGGCCTGGGCACTGGCGGGAGGACCCAGACTGGGGGCTGGACGAACGCTCTGGGGCAGGGTAACCTGCCCCCCGCTCCCCGCGCAGGGACCCCCTTCTCTCAGCCAGGCCTGGACCTCGAAGGGTGAAAGCTGTGCCTTGCGACCTTCCCTTTCTTGTAGAACAGAGTAACATTTGTTTCGGTGGAGGTTTAAAGGAACATCGTGACCTATGACCTGACTTCAGGAACAAAGGATCTGACACCAAGAAGTCTGCAACAGCTAACCACGCCCCTTCCTCACCTTTCCTGTAAAAGGGCTTTGCTGAAACTTTCAGGGAGTTCGGCGTTTTTTTTTTAAGGCATGAACCACCCGTCTCCTTGCATGGTCCTGCAATAAACCTTTCTCTGTTCCTAACTCCGGCGTTTTGGTATTGTTTGGCCTCACTGTGCGTTGGGCACATGGACTTGCGTTTCGGTAACACTTGGGTCTCTCAAGGCCTGTCTCTCTCCCCCCACCTGCCCAGTGGGGATGATTCTAGCGTGTATTTCTAGGGATGTCCTCAGGCATGTCCTTTTCTGATCCCACCCCATAGTTCCTTATTTAACGTCACTCTGCAGGTGTGCGTGTCTGTGCGTACACAACAATAAGCACACAGCCCTCTGTTCGCGCGCGCGTGCGGACACAACAACGAGCACTCTCTGGGAAGCCAGAAGAAAACTGCCCCCACATAGGGAGGGATGTGCAAAAACTTCCTAAGAGCTTATGGTTTCTAATTTCCAAAGCAATCCCAATGAGAGGTGTCCAATCCTTGGCCTAGATCAGGACACAGTGACACAAGGCCATACAGGTAGCAGGAGCTGGAGTTGGGATAACAGACTCAGACACTGGCTCCACTGTCCACACCCATAACCACAGTGCTGGGTGCAGCAAGACAGCCGCCTTCAGCAGGGACCCATCCTGGCAGGCTTGGCTACTCTGGCTGGACACATAGTGGCCCAGGGTCAGACTGGAAAATGATGGGCTGCTGTCACCAGACAGACTTGACAATCTTATTTGCTTCTGCCTTCATGTTCCTGTTCTTAAATACCTCTCCTCAGTACTGAGGGTGGCTGACACCTTTTACCCAGGCCCAACCTCAGTATAAACTGAGTCAACTTCACCAGGATCAAGAGGATTTTTTAGTCAGCCTCGCTGGAAATCCCCGGATAAGCAGTTTTCCCAGTGACTTCATTAGGAGTCGGGCACCAGAGGTAGTCACTGAGATGGGGAAAAATCACATGCTCAAATTTATAAATATTCTCTCATAAAATCATCTCATTATTAATAATGTCTTACCTGATTAAGGACTTCACGTGTCCTGTCAGATAATATATGCCTACATACTCACATAAAATGCTGCACATTTCCACACTGCATGTTTTATTCAAATATGGCATACATACACACACACACCAAATCCACTCAGAATATAGTTACAGTAGCTATTTGTACTACTCCTTTCCTTTAACTTCTATATATTTGAGGGGGTAACAGACAATCCTAATACAGAGTTACAGTTTTCTAAGTTTATTTTCACCTTTACCAGTGTCCTGTGTATTTTCATATGTTTTCACGTTGCTGATTAGCATCTTTTCATTTCAGCTTGAAGGACTCCTTTCAAGGCAGGCAGTGTCCTATAATTGGCCCATCTGGGTTATGCACCAGCAGAATAATGTGGACAGGAATGCAGAGCCTAAAAATACAATAGCCACTTCAAAGGGTAATTCTGCATACATTTTTTTAAACATCTTTATTTATTTATTTATTTATTTATTTTTATATTTATTTTTGGCTGTGTTGGGTCTTCGTTTCTGTGCGAGGGCTTTCTCCAGTCGCGGCGAGCGGGGGCCACTCCTCATCGTGGTGCGCGGGCCTCTCACTATCACGGCCTCTCTTGTTGTGGAGCACAGGCTCCAGACGCGCAGGCTCAGTTGTTGTGGCGCACGGGCTTAGTTGCTCCGCGGCATGTGGGATCCTCCCAGACCAGGGCTCGAACCCATGTCCCCTGCATTGGCAGGCAGACTCTCAACCACTGCGCCACCAGGGAAGTCCTGCATACAATTTAAAAACGGGTTTCAAATCAGTGAAATAGGGTGAATAAATCAAACGGTGAGAGATCAACTGGCTATTCATCTGGAAAAAAACAAAGTTGGGTCTTTACTTTGCACCATATTTAATCAAGCAGTAAGAGAAGGGGGTCAGTTGATCATTCAATTTAACTTAAAACATATTTGTTTCATATGTTTTAAAGAGAAGACACCTGACAAAATGGAAAGTTCTAAAAAGAATCTTCTTGTATCAACAAATAGAAATTCCTTTCAAACAATGGAATGATAGACAATTTTATTTCTAAAGTTCAAGTTCTGAACATAAATGCCTTTGGCTATAACAGAACACTCCAAGTCAAACTATTCAGTATCTGTGAAGTAGGTAATAGTATCTCCATTTTGCAAATGAGGAAACTGAGGCACAGAGAGATTAAATCACTACATAGGTCACACAAATGATAAGTGGCAGAAATAGAACAGCTTGTCTGAGAAAACAATGCCATGTCACATAATTCAAGGAAGAAAACTGTGGCATTCTACCACACTAAATACAAACACAGATAGTTCTTAGCTCACATAAAATCTGGGCTTCACACCTAAATTTATGTAAGCATATCACTTAGACATATAAAAAATATAAAATGGGGGTAACTTCTTCAACAAGTGCTGTTTTTAATCTGTAAAGTATAAGTACTAATGTTCAAGGCTACTTTTGAACATTGACTCAGATGTGTGTTATAAACAATTGTGTACTGGTTCATTGCATACTTTAAGTAAACCTTGATTCTATTAAACATTGTTTGGGTCATTTACTGAAAGGACAGTTTGGTAACAATGTTTATACCCATTTATATATGTCACCAAAGAGTAAAGAACACAGGATATGTGGCATTTTATGCATTCAATGTGTCTTCCAAAGTATATGTTGTGTAAATATATGATGAAACAACAATAGTATTTAGTGTAAGAAACCCTGATATAAATAAAGTTATTTAGGTAAGCGTCATCATTCCACTACGATTATTTTGGGGTCTAAAACAAAAATCAAACATACATGAAATAAGTGTTAAAGAGCATAATTATGCGTATCAGCCTGACATAGCTCAGAGGCTATTTACATACACATTGAAAGCTGCTATTCTGATGCTTCAACTCATTTGTGCCTTTTTTAAAGCTACATATTCCATGGTGAGCATGACTAAGTAAACATACTGTGTTATATTTCTAATAAGATATTTGGTACTGCATCCAAAACCTTGCTTCTGGAATTAGATTATTTCCAGATGAAGATTCCCCCAACATTTTTTTAATGAACTTATTTATTTTTGGCTACGTTGGGTCTTCGTTGCCGTGCACGGGCTTTCTCTAGTTGCGGTGAGCGGGGGCTACTCTTCGTTGCGGTGCACGGGCTTCTCATTGTCGTGGCTTCTCTTGTTGCGGAGCATAGGCTCTAGGCGCACAGGCTTCAGTAGTTGTGGCACATGGGCTCGGTAGTTGTGGCTTGCGGGCTCTACAGCCCAGGCTCAGTAGTTGTGGCACACAGGCTTAGTTGCTCCCACGGCATGTGGGATCTTCCCAGACCAGGGCTCGAACCTGCATCCCCTGCATTGGCAGGCGGATTCTTAACCACTGCGCCACCAGGGAAGCCTCCCTGACATTTCTAAAGCTGACAATTTTCTGCTGTCACATATTCTCTGATATACAAATTTTGAAATGTGTTTTGATATTATAAGGTTTTATTCTACTCTCAATTATCTGATGTTCAGTAAAATCTGTGTCTTTGTGAAAATCTTCCTACAGCCATTTCATCTTGGGGTTTTTCATGGTAAATATCTGATTTACAAAATGTTTGACTTGCTGATGAAGGGTTATTAAAATGCAGGATATTGACAGGGGTTTCTCTATTACTGAATTCTCTGACATACAGTGTTTCTCACTCCATCATTAGATTCACAGGCTATATGAAATACAGGATGGCTAAGATAAGCTATGACAACAAATAGACCTGAACATGTGATGGCTCAACACAATGCAAGTTTATTTCTTGTTCCTGAAAAGACTTAAGGGTCATGGTAGAGAAGGGAGAGCTCTGCTCAGGAAGTCATTCAGAGACCCTGGTTTCTTCCAACTTGTGAATCTGTAATCTCTAATGCCTCACTCCCAAGCTGTCCTGAGGATGATCTTTGACAGGGAAAGAGTGGAAAGTAGGAAGGATTCCAAATGAGGTCTTTCATGGGCTTGGAAATAATGTACATCACTTACGCCCACATTCTGATACAGAGCTTGATCGCATAACCTCATGTGGATCAAGGGAAAGCTAGAAAATCTTAACTAGTTGTGTATCCACACAAAAAAGGAAATGAGTATTGGGAAAAACATAGCCAGTTTGTGCCACATGGGGTTTCTGCCCTATGTGAATTCCCTGATGATTAGTAAGGGTTGATTTCTGGCAGAAAGTTTTCCCACATTCTCCACATTTATAAGGTTTCTCCCCGAGTGAGTTCTCAAATGATTAGTGAGGGTAGATTTCTGACAGAAATTCTTCCCACATGCATTACATTCATAGGGTTTTCCCCCTGTGTGAGTTCTCTGATGTTTAGTAAGAGTTGACTTCATATGAAAAGATTTCCCACATTCATTGCACTGGAAGGGTTTCTCTCCTGAGTGAGTTCTCTGATGTATATCAATGGCTGACTTCTGACAGAAAGTTTTACCACATTCATTACACTGAAAGGGTTTCTCTCCTGTGTGAGTTCTCTGATGTTGAATGAGAGCTGACTTCTGGCAGAAAGTTTTCCCATATTCATTACATTCATAGGGTTTTTCCCCTGTGTGAGTCCTCCCATGTTGAGTGAGGGATGACTTTTGGTAAAAGGACTTCCCACATTCATTGCATTTGTAGGATTTCTCTCCTGTGTGTGTTCTCTGATGGTCTGTGACGGCTGATTTGTGACTGAAGGTCTTCCCACATAAATTACATTCATAGAGTTTCTCTCCTGTGTGAACTCTCTGATGGACCATGTGCATTGACTTCTGTTGGAAGGACTTCCCACATTTAGTACATTCATAGCGCTTCTCCCCTGTATGTGTTCTCTGATGCACTGTGAGGTTTGACTTGTGATTGAATGTTTTCCCACATTCATTACATTTGAATAGCCTCTCTCCTCTCTGATTTTTCTGAAGTTGAGTGAAGTGTGATATTCTGCTGCAATTATTTTCAATTTGACTGCTTTCATGTTGCTTCATTTCCACGTAGATTCCATGACATTTCAAAAGAGAGGACTTCTCACAGAAACTTTCCTCATGTCCGTTATATTCACAGAGTTTCTCTCCTGTATGAATTTGCCTATGTGGGATTATCACAGTCTTTTTCTCTAAGGCTTTCCCACCATTATTATATTTAAACGTCTTCTCTGAAGTTTGGATGTTTAGGTGTTGAATAATACCATTATTACAATCAAGGGCTTTCTCATTTTGATTATTTTCATAAGAATTCCCTTGAGTATGAGACTTTTCCTCCTTAATAACAAATAATTTCTCATGTATATTTAACACATCAGGCTTCTTTCTTGAAAATTTTCTATTACTACTAATTGATACCGAAGTATTTTTCAAACTTGTTCCATATAAGTCATATTTATAAGGCATTATTCTTGAAGAAACAAAGTTTGTGCTCATATTAGATGATTTTCCTAAAGCATTAACTTTCTCTGAAGTCAATGTTTTGTTGTTGAATGCAACTTGTGGCAAATATTTGTTTTGGTTGTCCTGGATTCTCTCTGTTAGGTCATGAGTTTTGCAGTCTTCTAGAAATGAAAATATTGAACATACCATAAGAATTTGAATAGATTTCTAATAGAATTGGACTAAGATACAAATGTCATACTATATATTTGACTTTTGGTTTCAGGAGTCTCTCAAGATCAAAGTGACTCTTCCCCATCTAGTTTGTTTGGGAAAACAAATGTGGAGAAAAGCTAATAATAGGCAGACGTAATGATTCAGCATTTTAGAAACAGAAATTTCAAAGTGGGTAGAAATGAAAATGTAAACTCAAGAAACAGCAAATAGAGGATGGAAGATTTTACAGAAGTGGTAGCTTCGGGTAGGAGGAAAATCACAGAGACTGGGATGGGTACAACTGAGCTAATGAAGAGTAATTTCAGTGACAAGGAAAACAAGTAGATAAACGTGTTAATGGGGAAAATAAAGAGATGGACTACAGAGTAGGTCTAATACCCTCAAATCTACATTGTTTTTAATAACATTGTGACAAGTTTTCATGCTCCAGTTGAACTTCCCTTATTTCCATTCTACACATAACAGCAAAGTAAATCTCTGAATGCACCAACTGCCTCATGTTTGAGGGAAGAGTTATTAGATTGCACTCTAATTTTCCTTCTAGCCATGATTCACAGGAATGTACAAAAGAAAGTACAAAACAATGGCAGACTAAGTCACCTGTGGCAATCTAGTTCTGACTATTTTGGCTGTGATACCTTAATATTGATCTATCATAGTTGTTTGACAGGTAAACTACCATGATAATCACATTTACTTTCACTTACTTTTCCTTAAAACCTTGCCTGTGCCACAATACTAACACTTAATTTTGCTTTATATCTCACATCTCACATTTCTACATTTCAGGCTTCTACATATTATTAGAATTTAAGGGACATATTTTTCAATCCAGTCTTAGAAAATGAGTAACAATCATGTTTATTTACCATTTAGAAAGTCTTGTTCACATTTGTTATCCAGTGCAACGAAGTCTATCCCAAGCTGAAAAACCACTGACCAAGTACCACATAGAAAACGATTACAAGTCATCATTCTAGCAAACAAAATTTACACCAACTAAATGCCCATCAGATTTTCAAGCTACCAATCTACAGCTCCATAATCAATAACCCCTGCCCCAGTCTAGTCAGTTCTTTGTCTCATTGAACTGTCCACTCTTCACAACAAGCTGAAAATGTGTTCTCTCACTCAGCCTTGGCTCTATTTAGTATCTAGAAAAAAAATGTCATAATGATACTATTACTCCAAATCTCCACAAATGCCATCTCAAATCTTCCTACTTTCTAAACTTTCAAAAGTTACATTTACTCTAAATCTAAAAGTAGTTCCTGTCTAGACCACATGAATAGCATCATTCTACAAATTTATTCTACTGTCATTTCCTGGGACCAGTCAAATAGAAATCACTTGGATAAGTGGTATGAAGAAAATAAAATTGGGGAAAATTCTAGGTGGGGTTTTAGTTAAGGCAGTACATTTGAAAGGAAATGAAATTTGAAATACTGTAGACAAAATAGTGTCTCATGTTTGTTTTAATATTTCTTTGATTTCTAGTGATGTTACATATTTTTCATATACTTAGTGACTAGTTGTACTTTCTTTTTTAGTATTTACTTAAAAATTTTGGGGGGCTGCATTGGGTCTTAGTTGTGGTAGGTGGGATCTTTCATTGCGGTATGTGGACTTCTCTCTAGTTGTGGCGCACGGGTTCCAGAGTGCATGGGTTCTGTAGTTGTGGCACGCGGGCTCTCTAGTTGTGATGCACGGGCTCAGTAGTTATGGCACCTGGGCTTAGTTGCCCTGCGGCATGTGAGATCATAGTTCCCCGACCAGGGATTGAACCCGTGTCCCCTGCACTGGAAGGCAGATTCATAACCACTGGACCCTCCAGGGAAGTCCCTGTACTTTCTCTTTTATAATTACATTTCAATATTTCTAAGACATGCATTTTTTCTCGTATTTTAACAGCTCTGAAATTGGATCTTGTAATGCATCTTAAAGTAAATGGTATGTCATAGTTTAATTGTCCATATATTTTCTTTTGCAATAGTAAATAGAATATTGAGGCATCTGGCAGTCCACTGCATTGTAGATTGAATGAAAAGCTGCAGCAGGATATTCTTTTTCTATTTTTATTGCATGTTAGATGTTCATCTTTCAACTGATTTGTAAGAGCAGTTTATCAAGAGTGTGAAATCTGTGTCTCGTAATTATTAAATATATTTTCTCAGTTTGTGTTTTAACTTTCTGTTATATCCTTTCTGGTTTCTGCCTTTTGTTTCATGCTATATCAAATTATGTTCTTTAAAATCTTTTATTTATATTCTAGGTAATTGATGGTTTACTTTTTAAATTTACATGCTGAATTCATGTACCATTAACCTTATTTTCTCAAATCATTAACTGAACATTCCAAACTATCTCCATTGTTTGAAATAACAATTAAAAAATAAATTTATGTATTCATTTATTTTTGGGTGCATTGGGTCTTCGTTACTGCACGCGGGCTTTTCTCTAGTTGCGGCCAGCGGGGGCTACTCTTCATTGTGGTGCACGGGCTTCTCATTGCGGTGACTTCTTTTGTTGCAGAGCACAGGCTCTAGGCACGCAGCTTCAGTAGTTGTGGCTCGCAGGCTCTAGAGCGCAGGCTCAGTAGTTGTGGCGCACAGGCTTAGTTGCTCTGCGGCATGTGGGATCTTCCCGGACCAGGGCTCGAAACTGTGTCCCCTGCATTGGCAGGCGAATTCTCAACCACTGCTCTACCAGAGAAGCCCTGAAATAACTATTTTAACATATACTCAATTCTTATGTATTTGGATCTGTTTCCGTTCTTCTTTGAAGCCAGCACCAAACTTTTAAATTATGTTTATAATAATATGCATTTCCAATAAAATTTCCTCCCTATTCTCTGAGGTTATATATTTCCTGATGAAGTTTAAAATTATTTGTCAAGGAAAACGAAACCAAACTCTCAGAAAAAAATTGTCATTTTGATTTAAATTGTTAAGCTTTATAGTTTCCTGTAAGAGTAAATACAAATATTTAAAAATTGAATTTTCCCTGGTTCAAAAAGGGGAAAAGATTTCCCTCCCCTCTTTTCTTAGAGCATTTCCTTGAGAAAACTTGTAACTGAAATCCTTTTTTCTGTCCCTTTGAGATGCATGCAAATGTTTTTAAAAGTAAATAAACTTCTTGTTAGTTTTACAACCCACGATTATCTTTGTTAAAGGCCTTGGAGCTATGTCTTTGAAATGTAAATAAACATCAAGGAAGATAGCACCCCATCTCCCTGTGTCTGTGGTAAACTCCTAGGCTTTTGGCTACAAGTTGTAGCTACTTGCTTGTCATAGAGATGCAAGAAGCTTTACTTTTCATTTGGATAAAGGCAATTAACTAATAGAAATGGCCACCCCAATTACCGTGTGAATTTAGGATGAACAGTGTGTAGTAAATGGTGTTGTCAAGTTCTCTTAGTACATAGAAAGGGTTGTATCTGCCTGGTTACATAAAAGTGTGATATTTCTGTCTGCAAACTCATTAGCAGATTGCCTGGAATGCGCATTGCAGTCTAGTTTAATGCTTAGTTCATTAATAAAATAATTAATAATAATTAATAATTTTTTCTTTCTCCATTTCTGTAGAGGATTTTCTGGGTTGGCAAGAGACTATTTTTAATCATTTCCCCAACACCTCCCACCCAGGATATTGGGGTGTGTATGTGTGTGTGTGTGTATACAGCTATGCACACATGTGCACACATTATTCAGATATGTATATATATTTTCTCTATATGGATTCCACGTTTTTTAAGTTAATTTTATTATAAAAATTTAGTATTTTTGTAATTACTTTGAGAGGAAACATTTCTATTGTTGGCCCAGAGTAAACTGATGTCATAAAGTTAGATCAGAAAATCAGCATACATTCAGTATATATTCCTTAGTGAAGTGATAGTCAAAATATACCATTAGCGTAAAATTTGAGTAAAAATCTCAGAAGAGTGTGCACCTAACATTAAGCGAGGTTTTTTCTTTTTGTAAAGTGGCATGTGTGCGACTCGTCTTCTGTTTTAGCTTATTCATGTTTTCATCACGTTTCATGTGTCATTTCCATAATTCTGAAAGCTAATACTCCTAAAATAAAGTCAGCTGTTACAGGGTGTTATTCTTTGAATGTACTACTGTACTTAGTTCCGAGTACTACCTTTCGATTACTATCGATATTCATCGCACTACCTCAAGGTAGCTTCCTGCTTTCAAGCGGGTGGCCAGTTCTAATCCGTTACCGCTGCGAGTGAGGAAAGGACCGGGCCAGCAGAAAACACTCGGACCGCGGGAAGAACCCGACCCTCGTGACGTCATCCGAAGTGGAGGCGCCGGGAGGCTCCCGGGACGCGCAGTGCCTGCGTGGGGCGCGGGAGTGTTCCGCGCATGAGCAAATCCACCTCCCCTCAGCAGCCGCCATTCTCCGTCTCGCTCCCCGGCGGGGAGAGGACTCAGGCGCCTCCAGTCTGCTCGGCGCCGCGGAGGGCGGGGCCTGGAACCTGCGCGGGCCGGGAGCTGAGGCCGAGCCCCTGCAGGTGTGTCGGAGGCTTCGGTGCGGGCGCTAGGCCGGGGGCGGGGGGAAGCCGGTCTCCACGGCCGCGCCGAGTCGGAGGCCCTGGCAGCCGCCGCCCCCCACCCCCACTCTGAGCGCCGGACTGGCCTCCGAGGAGGTCTGGGGAAGAGGCCAGGCAGGGGGCCTGGCGGGGAGGCTGGCTGTCCGCAGTGCGGTTCCTCCCCAGAAGCCTTGTTTCTCGACCTGCGTGAAAGGGGCGGCTAGAGGAGGCCTGGGGCGCCGGGCTTATAGCGGGACGTACGCGCGCGAGAACAGCCGTTTGTGACGTGGATGCCAAACCCGTCACGTCGGCGCTGGCGCGTGGGCGGCGCAGGCTGTTGGAGACGTGGGTTGTTAAAGCCTGAGGGGCCCGGGCTTAAGGCCAGCGCCCGCCGGTAAATGGGCAGGTTAATCTGGGTACGACTCGGATACTCATCTGTAAAATTATAATAGCCTTTAGGGTCGTTTTTTGTATTGAATAGGGTAGTGTATATAAAGTACGTTAAGGATTCAATAAAGGTGAGCTGCTTTTCTCATTAAAAGGTATCCTGTTCTTTTCATTATTGGCTCATTTAATCATCTTAATCATCATAACCATCCTTTGAATCCGTATTTACCACCTCCATTTTAATAAATACAAGTACCAAGGTTCAAAGAGATAACTGGCTTAGCCATCATTAGCAGGGATTTGTTTTACTCTGTATCTCATGCTGTTTTCCACCCTAAAATCCACAGGCTTGGGTTGTATTTAATCCAGTGATTGTCCCTAAGCACCACCAGAGTACAGTGTAGTGGACCTAATCGTACAATGTAGTATTCTATTTTCAAAAATTCTTGAGGCTTCCTTAAAACTCCTGTGTAAAGGTTAATTAAGGCCCTTCCTGCATTCTCTAACCTGTCTCGATACCCAGACGACTGTTACACATGTGAATTTAAACCATAGTTGAAACCCTGAATTTTAAGTTTTACTGGAGAAGATGAGAATCCTATCCAGGCCAGAGGGGAAATGGGACAGACTTTTTTAAAGATGAAAACAGCGATTTCATCCATGCTCCATATTATGAAGGTGATATCATAATGCCTCTTATTGGATGGTGTATCTAGGCTTTAGTAAGTAGGCATCATGTAAGCACCAGGGAAGTGGTTTCTTCTGCATATGAGAAGGACCTCGGCATTTGGCACCTTTTGCTCCCCATGTGAAGTGCCTATTTTGGGATTATGGTGCCAAATTGTTATTTTAGAAGTTATATTTGTGTTAGTGTCAACAGTTTAGATGGCCATGTCAGAATTCATCAAGGCCTAATTACATTTTACTCTAGGCCCCAGCCCAGGGTTGGAGGGGACAGTGAATTCTGGGGTTCTGTTGGATTTGTGGTACTGAATGAAGACTTATAGAATCAGAATAGTACATGATTGTTTAAAATTACCTAACTCCTTCTCATGTTAAAGATAATAGCATAAGTGGGAAGCAGCCACATAGCACAGGGAGATCAGCTCGGTGCTTTGTGACCACCTAGAGGGGTGGGATAGGGAGGGTGGGAGGGAGATACAAGAGGGAAGAGATATGGACATATATGTGTATGTATAGCTGATTCACTTTGTTGTACAACAGAAACTAACACACCATTGTAAAGCAATTATACTCCAATAAATATGTTAAAAAAAAGATAATAACATAGAAACTAAGATAGTCACTAGGTTTGTTAATAGCAGAGCTTAGCATAGAACTGAAGCCTCCCTGTCACTGTACCATATTTTAGTCAAAATAGGGTTTTTGGAGAAGTGATTCTGGAGAAACTGAAATTTAGAGAGATGAAACATCTTATTTTCGAGAGCTCTGAAGACTTTCTAACCTTGTGGGGTTTATAGTATCAATAGGAAAAATTGTTATGACATGTAACTTAAAAGATTTTCCATATCAATAGATGTTTCTCTTCAACATCATTTGTGATGTCAGCATAGGGTTCCATACTTTGGATATATATTATATACCTTGCTTAACTAATCTGTTATTATTAGACATTTAAGTTTTATATTCTTTTGTGTTATTTAGTAATGGACATATAATTTTCAAAACAGCCAATAGGAAAGAAATGTTTAGATTCAAAAATGTCCCAGATTCATCAAGATTATATGAGAGTCACCAGTGGACAGGTGGGTACTCCTTTCTCATGGTCCTTCCTATTCCTTCTCATGTCTCAAAGAGACATTTTCCCAGAGGTTTATCTTTTACTAAAATGTTGTATGTAAATTTCTCACAGGTGATTCCTGACGGCAAGATAAGGTCTCTTATGACTTCTGTCTTCCAACTTTCCCTGTTCTGACTTCATAGTTTCTATACTTTCCAATAGCAGCAGAAAATGAACAAGTTCCGGGTGAGTCATTTATTTACCTCTTAACTTTATTTCACTCTGTGTGTGTGTGTTTTCAGTGAATTTTATGAAAGAGAGCCCATATATTAAATTAGAAAAGTGGAAATCACTAAAAATCACCTTCAGGGAAAATACTGTTTGAATACAACAGCAGTTCCAAGGTGTAGTCTGGGAGCCCCAAGACCCTTTCCGAGGGTTTGTGAAGTCAAAACATAATACCAGGATGCAAATTGCCTTTTACACTGACGACATTAGCACTGATGGTGTAAAAGCAATAGATTGCTGCCTATCTGGCATACATCAGGATGATGACACCAATGACATTGTCTTCCTCTGCAGTAGTAAAAAAACTGCCACCTTTACTTAAGGTTATCTTTGATGAAACAGTAAAAGTTAGTAATGTTATTAAATCTTGACCCTTGAGTACACATCTTTTTAATATTCAGTGGGATGAAATGGCAAGTTCAGCTAAAGTACTTTTGCGGCATACTGAAGTATGATGGTTGGTTGTCTTGAGGAAAAGCACTTGTGTGATTGATTTGTGAGCTCACCTAGCCACTTTTTTTCATGGAATATCATTTTTATGTAAAAGAGCAACTGGCAGACAAACTACGGTATTCACATGGTATGCAAACATTTTCTCAACAATGAGTGATGTGAGCCTGTCATTTCAAGGAAAATAACTTAGTATTTGTTGCTAATATTAAAAGTTGAGCTTTCAAGTGAAAATTGGAATGTTGGAAAACTTGTGAAGTTAACAAATGCTGATACTTAAAGACTTTTCTGATGAGATTGGTAAGGATATTAACAAATGTGATTCTTTATTAAATAATAAAATGTGTCAACACTTGAGTAATATTTCTGATGTATCTGCTCAGAGGCAAACTCAAGCAGTTTAAGAGGACAGAGTGTTAGAAGTGAGGAACAGGGAATAAGTTGGTTAGGGAATGCCACTCTAAAAGGTAATATTTGAGGAATATCTTGAATTAAATGAGAGACAGCCAGGTAGAAATCTGGAGGAAGAGCATACTACATAGAAGGAATAGCAAATGCATACACCCTGAGGCATGTTCCAGAAACAGTATTTAGGATACTGAAACTAGAGAGAAGTGAACTTGGGGGAGAACAGTAAGAGGTAAGATCTAAGAGGTAGAAGGGAGTAGAATGTATATGACTTTGTAGGCTGTAGAAGACATGAATTTTGATTTTATTGGTTCATTAAATATTTAAAAAATCATACTTTATGCAAGTAATGTACATAATGTATATGTATAATTTAGGGAATACTGATTAAGTAACACCACTGTATCCCATATCTGGCTTAAGCAATGAAAATTACTAGTACTTTTGAAGCCCCTGTATGCCCTTCCTTAATCTCATCCCACCATTACCCAGAGAAAAGGAATCCTGAATTCTGTGGTAACCATTTCTTTGCTTTTTAAACTTAATTTTTAAAAACAAAATAGCATATTTAGCAATTAATTAAATGCCCAGCCCTTTGGTAAGCCCTTGACGTAGTTTATCTTACATAATTCTCACAGCCAACTTTTGAAGTGTTGTTATTATTACTATAACATAAATTTTCAGTGTGGACATTATTATTAATTAGAGATCATAGCCTTTAGGCCTGATGGTGGAAAGAAAGAGACTCTAGAAAAATTTAACCTATTCTACGGTTCTGCTTTGGTCAGTCTTGAACACATTTATACCTTATATATGAAAATTTCCTTATCCGGCATTTGTTCAGGTGTGGCACATGATGTTTTTCTTACCTTATGCTCTGTAATTAACTGCTGAGTGGTCAGTCTGGAACAAAAGAAATAACTAGTGAGCCTTTTTGTTTTTTGAAGTAGTTTTAAGTACAGTCATCACTACCTACTCTTGGAAAAATTTATTTTGTGCAGATAATTGGATTTTTAAAGGCATTTTGGCCAGATTAGAAAGTCTTTTTTATTCCTTCTTGCATCTGTCAAGTTCTGCCATCAATTTCTGTTTGAAAACATCCTTTATAGTTATTGTTTTTATTCTGCTTGCTTGTTGTTTTAGTGAGGGTCTGCTGGTGGAAAATTCTCAGTTTTCTTTATATGAAATATCCACGAAGAGCTTTTTCACTGTGTATAGAAATACTGGTTGACAGTTCTTACCTTTTAAAACACTGAAAAGCATTCATTGTCTTCTACTACTGGTACTATTGAAAATTCACCTGTTAACTTGTCACACCTTTGAAATAAATTTGTGTTTTGGGCTAGCTGCTTTTTAAGATATCTTTTATCCTAGTATGTTTATATCTATATTTCTTTTTATCCTAATTAGATTTACTGTACTTCCCTTGGGTTGAATATTTGAGTATTTTGTGTATTACACTGTATCTCCTTTATTGACTTTGAAGCTTTATTTTTGTGTGTTATTTTGTTTATTGCTGAATCTGGAGATTACAACATGCACCATTAAAATAATGGTGTCTTCAAATACTGTATTCATGAACAGTGTAATAAACTTTTATCAGTATAATTCTCTTTACAGCCTCCTCACCCTGTGGTCCTTGTCTTATATCTCACTTATACATATATTTTTAACCCCCAATACTTGTTATTTTTGCTTTAAACAGTATTCATCTTTTAAAGAAATGTGTGTGTGTGTGTGTGTGTAAATAAAACTCTTTTGTGTTTATGTACGTATCTGCTTTGGGAGCTCTTTATTTCTTCCTACAGGTCTGGGGTTCTCTCTGATATCTTTTCCCTTCAGCCTAAGCAACTCATTTTATTATTTCATGTATTATTTCAGCACTGATGGTGACAAATTTACTTGGCTGGTCTTTCTGAAAATGTCTTTATTTCACCTTGGTTTTTGAAGGATATTTTGCCGGATATAGAACTTTATCGAGAGTTTTCTTTGTATCTGCATTTCTAGGATGTCTTTGTCTTCTGGCTTCTATTGTTTCTGATGAGAAGCTAGTCTTCATCTTACTGTTATCCACCTGAATATAATGTGTTCTTTTCCTCTGTGCTTAAGATTTTCATTTTATCTTTAGTTTTCAATAGTTAGACCATGATGCACACAGGCATGATTTGTTTTGCATTTATCCCTTTTGAAGGATGACAAAGATTTGTGGGTTGTTGCCTTTTTTTTTTTTTTAACATCTTCATTGGAGTATAATTGCTTTACAATGGTGTGTTAATTTCTGTTGTATAACAAAGTGAATCAGCTATACATAAACATATATCTCCATATCTCTTCCCTCTTGCTTGTCCCTCCCTCCCACCCTCCCTATCCCACCCCTCTAGGTGGTCACAAAGCACCAAGCTGATCTCCCTGTGCTATGCGGCTGCTTCCCACTAGCTATCTATTTTATGTTTGGTAGTGTATATATGTCCATGCCACTCTCTCACTTTGTCCCAGCTTACCCTTCCCCCTCCCCGTATCCTCAAGTCCATTCTCTAGTTGGTCTGCATCTTTATTCCCGTCTTGCTCCTAGGTTCTTCTGACCATTTTTTTCCCTTTTTTTTTAGATTCCATATATATGCGTTAGCATACGTTATTTGGGTTTTTTTCTGACTTACTTCAGTCTGTATGAGAGTCTCTAGGTCCATCCACCTCACTACAAATAACTCAGTTTCGTTCCTTTTTATGGCTGAGTAATATTCCATTGTATATATGTGCCACATCTTCTTTATCCATTCATCTGTTGATGGACACTTAGGTTGCTTCCATGTCCTGGCTGTTGGAAACAGAGCTGCAGTGAACATTTTGGTACATGACTCCTTTTGAATTACGGTTTTCTCAGGGTATATGCCCAGTAGGTTGTTGCCTTTTATCATTTTTTTAAATTCTTGGAACTCACTCTTCAGATAGTTTCTTTGCATCATTCTCTTTTTCTTCCTAAAATCCCAATTACACAGTGTTGAAATATGTACATATTGTCCTAAATATTCAGATGCTCTGTTCAGTTTGGTTGTTTTTTTTTGTGTGTGTCCTTTAGTTTGGATATTTCTGTTGAGCTGACTGTTTTCAAGTTCATGGCATCCTTCTTTTGCTCTGTCAGTTCTCTTCACTCATAAGCCTGTAGAATCCACTTCTGATATTGTATCATTCAGTTCTAAAAATTCCTGTTTTTTCTTTTGTTTTTCTTTCTCTGCTAAGATTTCGCATCATTTCATTTATATTCTCAATTTTTTTCACTAGGTCATTTAGTTTTATTTATTTAGTTTTAGGGTAATTACTTTAAAATCCTTATCTGCTAATCCCAACATCGAGGTTAATCTGTAGGTCTGTTTCAATAGGCTCCTTTCTTCAGTATGAATCAAAATTTTCTACTTCTTTGCATGTCTCCTATTTCTTTATTATTGCTAGACATTATATATAAAAGTACAGTAGGGATTGAAGTAAATAATACCTCCAGAAAAAGTCACGTCCCTTCCTCTGTCTGCTCGCTAAGTCAGATACGTAGCTGAGATGGCCCTGGGCTTTAGTGAGGTACTGTTCACCACCAAGCTTCACATGATTGAGGGCAGTATCAAGGCTTTCCCTTCAGGGGGCTTGGGTTGTGAACACCACCAGAGCTCCACTGATGTGCTTTTAGCTTAGCCACCAGCTTTTCTTTTGGATGACTGAGGAGTTGCTGCCCTGTAGAGCTTTAAGCACCAGAGACATCTCTTCCTGCCCTGGTGCTCTGCTCCCAGCCTTTGGAGGGTTGTGGCCATGCACTCAGTAAAGGCCTGTGGGGGGAAAATGGTGAGTATTTGTATTTCAGAGCATCCATATAAATTATGGAGCTTTCCTTTGGTTCCAGAAACTGCTTCCCCAACTTAAAATAAACTGACCACTTTGAGACATTTGATAGGAAGTAAAAAAGTTCTACAGAGGGGGCTTCCCTGGTGGCGCAGTGGTTGAGAGTCCGCCTGCCGATGCAGGGGACAAGGGTTCGTGCCCCAGTCCGGGAGGATCCCATATGCTGCGGAGTGGCTAGGCCCATGAGCCATGGCCGCTGAGCCTGTGCATGCAGAGCCTGTGCTCCGCAACAGGAGAGGCCACAGCAGTGAGAGACCCGCATACCACCACCACCACAACAAAAAAAAAGTTCTACAAATACTAAGCTTATGTTTGGGGACCTCTTGAATATGAAACTCCCACTCAGTCACCAGGTAGTATCAAAAGGCAAGTTGGTGTTGACTTGCTTTGTGACCAGGGATCTTAGGGATGCTAATACATCACACAAGACCATAAGCAAACATTAAAAGTTTGTTAAAGGTTGAACCAGTTTCCTCTCTTCCCTACTTGCCCCCAAGAATGAAATAAGTTGTGGTTTTCTGTTGTCTTTTGAAATATTTGTCTCTTCTGAATTTTATCTTTTGTTCACCTTTGGATTCTCAGATCTCTGATTTTAGAAAACACTAGGTTAGAGGCTTGTTCTCGTTAAGGTTAAGATCAACTTCTCCTTTGCTTCTCAGAATTTGTTTCTATTCAGAATTTCTTTCTTTATGCTTATTTTAGAGATGCTGGCTCTGAGCTGCTTTCTGCTCTACATTTTTGCCCTGGCTATGAAATTGGAAAATGCCCTGAAAATGCTAACCAGAGGTATAAGACTCATCATAATTAATTTCACTTTTTTCTTGGATCTTTACCTCTCAAATTCTAGTGCTTAAGTTAATATTTGATGCTTTTGTACAGCTGTTTTTAGTGTTTTGTTGTTTTTTTTTATTTATTTTTCTATTTTAAAATTAAAGTATAGTTGACTTATTTTTAATTGTAGTAAAATACACATAACAAAGTTTACCATCATAACCAATTTTAAATGTATAGCTCTGTGGCATTAAGTACATTCACATTGTTGTGCAACCATCACCACCATCCATCTCCAGAACTCTTTTCATCATCCTACACTGAAACTCCGCACAAATTAAACACTAACTCCCCACTCCCCCCATACGTTGGGAACCACCATTCTACTCATTTGTTCCAGCACTAGTTTTTTGAAAAGACTATCCTTAATCCACTGAATTTCTTTTGAACCTTTGTCAAAATTATATGTGTGGTTCTATTACTAGACACTGTTTTTGTTCCAATGATCTGTGTGTTTATCCTTTTGCTAGTAACACAATTGATATAGCTTTGCAATAAGTCTTGAAATCAGGTAGTGGATTTGCTGATATTTTGTTGACGATTTTTGTACTTATAACCATGAAAGATATTGGTTGGTAGTCACTATGGTGGTAAATGTTTAATCAGATTTTGGGGACTGGGAGAGAAATCTGGTTTGTACTGTTTACCAATTTCTATGGTATAAATACCCCTGCCAGGGCTAATTTCAAGCTACAAAATGATGTTAATCAATTGCCCAAAATTTGACAATCAGCACTCTTGATCTGGTACAAACAGGTGCAAGCCACCACTGTAGTTTTCTGATAATCCTTTTGTTAGGTTTGGGTATCAGGGTAACGTCGGCTTCATAAAATGAGTTGAGAACGGTTCTCTCCTCTTTGTTTTATGGAAGAGATTGCATATAATTGGTATTGTTTCTGCCTTAAATGTTTGGTGGAATTCACCACTGAAATGTTTGGTGGAATTCACCACTGAGACCTGAAGATTTCTTTGTTAGAAGGTTTTGTTGGTTTAAATGAAGTGAAATTCACATAATATTGACCATTTTAAAGCGTACAGTTAGGTGACATTTAGCACATCCACAATGTTGTGGGACCACTACAACATATAGTTCCAAAACATTTTTGCCATCCCCAAAGAAAACCCCATTCCCATTAAGCAATCATTACCTAGTCCCTCTCCCTTTAGCCTCTGGCAATTACCAATCTACTTTCCGTCTCTGTGCATTTACTTATTCTGGATATTTCATATAAGTGGAATCATATAATATGTACTTTTTCTATTTGGCTTCTTTCACTTAGCATAATGTTTTCCAAGTTCATTCACCCTATACCATGTATCAATACTTCATTTTTATGGCAAAATAATATTCCATTGTATGTTTATACCACAATTGTTTATCTGTTCATCCACTGATGGGCATTTAGGTGGTTTTCACTTTTTGGCTGTTGTGAATAGTGCCACTATGAACTTTTGTGTACAAGTATGCTGGGTTGTATGGTATTTGTATGTTTAACTTGCTGAGCAACTGCCAAACTTTTCCACAGCAGCTGTACCGTTTTACATTCCCACAAGCAATATATAAGGGTTACAGTTTCTCCACAACCTCTCCATCACCTGTTATTTTGTTGTTTTGTTTTTTTTTTTTTTTTTTGGGGTGTTGTTTTGTTTTTTTTTAAAAAAAACACCCATCATAGTAAATATGAAGTGGTATAATTGTGGTTTTGATTTGAATTTCCCCTAAGGACTGATGATGCTGAGCATCTTTTCATGTGCTCATTTGTATAACTTAAAGAAATGTCTGTTCAATTTCTTTGCCCATTTTCTGGCTGGGTTATCTTTTCTGTTATTGAATTGTAAGTATATTTTATATATTCTGGATAATAACACCTTTATCAGATACGCGATTTGCAAATATTATATTACATTCTGTGAGTTGTCGTTTTCCTATTTTGGTAATATCCTATGATGCATACAAGTTATATATATATATATACATAAAATTTCCTTGGCTGCCACGCCACATGGCATGTGGGATCTTAGGTCCCTGACCAGGGATCAAACCTGCGCCCCTTGCATTGGAAGCATGGATTCTTTACCGCTGGACCGCCAGGGAAGTCCCCATAAAAATTTTAAAGTTTGATAAAGTCAGCTTATTTTTATTTTACTGCTTGTACTTTTGGTGTCATATCTAGAATCCATCGCCAAATTCAAGGTAAGGAAATTTATTCCTATGTTTTCTTCTGAGTTTTATAGTTTTAGCTCTTAATATTTAGGTCAGTGATCTATTTCGAGTTAATTTTTTTTTTATATGGGGTGAAGTAGAGGTCAGCTTTCGTTCTTATGCATGTGGACATTTGGTTGTCGCAGTGCCATTTGTTGAAGAAACTATTCTTTCTCCATTGAATGGTCTTGTCTTCCTTGTTGAAAATCAGGTGGCCATAGATGTATGGTTTTATTTCTAGACTCTCATTTCTATCCCATTGCACAATATGTCTATCTTTATGCCAATCACACTGTTTTGATACTGTAGCTTTATAGTAAGATTTGAAATAAGTGTGAGTCCTCCAACTTTGTTTCTTTCCCAATTTTGTTTTGGCTATTAGGGACTTCTTGCAATTCCATATGAATTTGCGGATTGGCTTTTCCATTTCTGTGCAGAAGTCATTGGGATTTTATTAGGGATTGCACTGAACTTGTAGATTCCTTGGAGTAGTACTGTCACTTGAACTATATTAAATCTTATAGTCTATGAACATAGAATATCATTTCTTTTATTTAGGTCTTCTTTAATACTTCCAGCAATGTTTTGCAGTTTTCAGTGTATAAGTCTTACACCTCCTTGAGTAAATGTATCCCTAGGTATTTTATTCTTTTTGGTGCTACATTAAATGGAATTTCTTAATTTCTCTTTTGGATTTTCATTACTGGTATATAGAAACACTACCAATTTTTGTGGGTTGATCTTATAATTCTGCAACATGCCGACTTTGTTTATGAGCTCTATTAGTTTTCGTTTTTGTGGATTCTTTGGGATATTCTATATGTAGATTAATGTCATCTGCAAATATAGTTTTTTTTTTTTTCCTTTCCAGTTTGGGTGCCTTTATATCCTTTTCTTGTAAAACTGCTCTGGCTAGAACTTCCAGTACAGTGTGGATTAGAAGTGGCAGAAGCAGGCATCCTTGACTTGTTCCTGGTCATAAGGAGAAAGTTTTCAGTCTTTCACTACTGAGTATGATATTACCTGGGGTAGAGGTGGATTAAAATGTTGTTTATCATTTTGAGGAATTTCCTTCTATTTCTAGTTTACTGAGTGTTTTTATCATGAAAGAGTGTTGAAGTTTGTCAAACACTTTTTGTGCGTCAATTAAAATGATCTTCTACTTTTTCCCCTTTGCTCTATTACTGTAATTGATTGACTTTTGTATGTTGAACCACTCTTGCATTCCTGGGGTAAATCACACAAGGTCATGGTATAGATTATAATCTATTTTTTTTATTTTGTTGGATTTGATTTACTAGTAATATGTTAAAGGTTTTCGTCTTTATATTCATAAAAGATATTTTAACTCTTTATAGGGTAGAATGCTTATCTCCACTTCATTTAATTCTTTTTCTGAGGTTTTGTCTTGTTCTTTTGTTTGGAACATATTCCTCTGTCTCCTCCTTTTGCCTAATCCTCTGTTTTTATTTCCATGCATTTGGTAGGTTGGTTACATTTCTCAATCTTAGAAAAGTAATCGTATGTAGGAGATGTTCTCTGAGGCCCAGCAGTATATTCCCCTCTGATCACCAGAGCTATAAGCTCTACGGGTTCCCTATATGTGGGCTACATGAATCCTTCCTTGTTGTGGGGCCGACTATTGTGGGCACACTGGTAGGTAGGGCTGACCCTCAGCCCTGTTGGAAGCCAGGCCCTGCCTCATCCAGTGGCTCCCGGCCCACTGTTGGGAGGGTCTGGGTCCCTGCCTGGCTAGCTGCACGGCCTGTGGGATGCCTGGAATGGGACCCAACGTGGCTGGCTGCATGGCCTGAAGTGTCCTGGGATTGGTGATGACCCATTGGTGGGCATGGAAGCCTCCAGCACTAATAGGCTAGAGGGAGGACTCCAGAATGGTCCCTATTAGCACCAGTGTCCTCATGGTAGAACAGGCTCCCAAAATGGCTGCTGCCAGTGTCTATGTCTCCAGGGGGAGTTCCAGTTGCCTCCTCCCTCTCCAGGAGGCTCTCCAAGGTCAGCAAGTGGGTCTGAGGTAGGCTCCTTTCAAATTACTCCCTCTGCACTGTGACTTGGAACGTGTCAGATTTTTGCATGCACCCTTTAAGAGTGGAGTCTCTGTTTTCTACAGTCCTCTGGCTCTCAAGCCGCACTGGCCTTCAAAGCCAGACGTTCTGGTGGTTCGTCTTCCTGGTGCAGGACCCCCAGGCAGGGGAGCCCAATGTGGGGCTCGGACCCCTTACTCCTTGGGGACAACCTCTACAATTTTGGTTATCCTCCCATCTGTGGGTCACCTACATGGGCGTGTGGGTCTTGACTATACCGTGTCTCTTTCCCTCCTACCCATGTCACTGTGGTTCCTTCTTTGTATCTTTAGTTGTGGGGAATATTTTCTGCTACTCTTCAGATAATTTTCAGAGATTGTTGCTCTGTGAATAGTTGTAATTTCAGTGTGCCTGTGGGAGGAGCTCAGCTCAGAGTCTTCCTTCTCCACCATCTTGGCCATCCTTTGTGACCATCTTTCATCTTGTACATACTTTTGTCATAGCAACTGCTATGCATATTGCATTTAAGAATTTAATCTTTGCCTCCCTGTCAGCATGTAAGCTTCTTGATGACAAGAACAGTTGCTTTCGGGGCTTCCCTGGTGGCGTGGTGGTTGGGAGTCCGCCTGCCGATGCAGGGGACACGGGTTCGTGCCCCGGTCCGGGAAGATCCCACATGCCGCGGAGCAGCTGGGCCCGTGAGCCATGGCCGCTGAGCCTGCACGTCCAGAGCTTGTGCTCCGCAACGGGAGAGGCCACAACGGTGAGAGGCCCACGTACCGCAAAAAAAAAAAAAAAAAAAAAAGAATTGCTTTCATTCATCTCTGTATCTCTGGCAGAGTTCCAGGCATGGAGTGATATCTGAGTAAATATATACTGAACAAATATTTTATATATGTATAAAGCAGGGTGGCAGTATATCTAACTCTCCAGAATAAATACTATAGTTAGCACATTAACAGTTCACATGTCTTTTTGATGGTACTGTATTTTGATCGCTTCAGTTTTAACTGAAATACGTTGTTTCAGGGACCAGTAACATTCAAGGATGTTACTGTGGAATTCACCCAGGAGGAGTGGCAGTTGCTGGATGCTGCTCAGAGGACCCTGTATAGGGAAGTGATGCAGGAGAACTATCGTCACCTCATCTCAGTGGGTGAGGAAATCTTCCCTATCTGTAACTCCCAGTGGTTTGCATTTCCTTTCTCAGTTACTGGAATTTGTTAAGTCCCCTATAGGGTTGAATATTAGCTTTGTTTTAGGGGTCAAAGTTGATGAATCCATTTTGGGTACCAGAAAAATATGTGTGTCCCCATGCACTCCACTGATACAATCTAAATTTGCCAAGCCTATGTGGAACCTTCCTTGTTCTGCTCCTAAACTGCACTTCCTTATCCTTCAGAGTTGCTGTATTCCAAGCAATTTGTATTGTTTTCTTTATCTTTCTATTAAT
Source organism: Tursiops truncatus (assembly GCF_011762595.2). Classification (NCBI taxonomy): domain Eukaryota; kingdom Metazoa; phylum Chordata; class Mammalia; order Artiodactyla; family Delphinidae; genus Tursiops; species Tursiops truncatus. The sequence continues at coordinate 73,275,648 of NC_047049.1, read as the reverse complement.
AGGTTATTGTGTGAATAAGCCAAATGCAGTCTTCAAGTTGAAGCAAGGAAAAGAGCCATGGATATTAGAAGTAGAATTTCCACGTCAGAAGTACCCTGGTAAGTTAGAAATTATAACCTGTGAGGAGATTGGTGCCTTTGACTTTTGAAATTTTTTTTTTCAGGAATCTCTTTTTTAAATGCCCTGTACTTTTGGAAATGATTGAGGATACTTGATCTGCATATGTAAGCAACATAAATCACAATTCCAGTTTTCGTTCTCCATCTAAATTCCCTCTTTTGCTTGACATTTTTAAAATAGATTTACTTCTCTTCCCTATATACTAACTTTGACTTAAACTTTCATTTTGTCTTTTTTCTAGAATTCCCAGTTACTCCTTGCCATTAAAGTATGCAACTATAATCTTAAAATCTGTCTTATAAATTTTGTCAAATGCCATTTTCCTCCTTTCATTAACAACAAAATGCCTTAGTTTTTTCAGCACCCATTTTAATTTCCTATTCTCTCTTTAAACTCTGAAATCAGTTTACAAATCATTATGCCTTTCATTGGTTATATTATTTCGGAGTTGATACAAAATACACCTAATTTTCTGTCAAGAACTAGTCTGGCGCTTTATTGCCTACTGCATCTTGTTATTTATTTATGTATTTACTTTTGGCTGTGTTGGGTCTTGGTTGCTGCACGTGGGCTTTCTCTAGTTGCAGCGAGCGGGGGCTACTCTTGGTTGCAGTGCACAGGCTTCTCATTGTGGTGGCTTCTCTTGTTGCGGAGCACAGGCTTCTAGGTGCACAGGCTTCAGTAGTTGTGGTTCATGGGCTCTAGAGCGCAGGCTTGGTAGTTGTGCACAGGCTTAGTTGCTCCGTGGCATGTGGGATCTTCCCAGACCAGGGCTCGAACCTGTGTTCCCTGCATTGGCAGGCGGATTCTTAACCACTGGGCCACCAGGGAAGCCCTGATTCTTATTTTTCCTTGTGGCCCCAGAACACATGCTAATTTTCATTTCATCTGCTCTCTTAAATGTCTTTCATATGTAAGATCTTATTTCATGAGTATCCAAGTTAACCTTGCACATGTCCTTATCAAACAACTTTTTTTATGTTTTCCCCACAAATGCCATGAAATTCTAACCCCAAGCCTCTGCTCATAATCTTTCACTTTCTTTCAAGCATTTAAAGATGAATAAATATGAAGGTCCATAAAGATTTAGAACAATGTTGAATAATTACTCTTTAAAGATCAGGTAGCAAATTGAAGCAGACATGTGGGAGCTAAGATGTGAAAGCAGAATAAAACTAGTGTTGAGTCATAGGTAACTCTCTTTTGGAGATGCAGTATTTGGTGGTCAGCATTGAAAATCTCTGGTGCTACAACTGGGAATTTGTTCTGTTATAAGGATGGCTTGCACTCTGCTTTTCTTTAATCTTTCCTTTTGGATGTATGTGTTTCTGGGTCTTCTGAACCAGCAAAAATTAAGCCAACTAGACAGAGCGGAATTTTCCTCTAAACATTAGGAAATGGATGTTTTGAGAAAATCACTTTAGTGTTGACATTGAGATTGTTGTATTATGGGTAAAGAGAAATAAAGTGGAAGTTTATAGTCTACTGATTACTAGGAATCCTAACACAGTAAACTAGGTTTGAGTGGGTAAAGACCTATACTTTAGCTCCTTCATCCAGTTTAATCTTTCCTCTGATATTTCCAGTGAACACAGTTGTCTACTAATTTTTATTTTCACCCTACTTACTATTCATTGTCCTTAATGGACTCACAGCATTCTCTGTGTCTCACATTCCTATTCAGCAGCACTTTGAATGTCCTTTGTTCTCTGCTCCCAATTCTTTGTTTTTTTTTTTTTTTTTTTTTGGCTTAACCTTCTCCAGGTTTTTAAGATCATATTTGTAGTGTCAAAGATACTTGGGTTTATAACCAGGTCCCTTCCCCTCTGCTATAGCAGTTTTTAGTGTTATTTATGTTTCTTCTAAACCACTGAGATAGAGGAAGTTTACACTTGAGAGTTCCTTCATTTGAGGATATTGGCCTGAAGCCTAAGAATCCACCCTATGACCATAATAATGTGTTAAGATTTATATGGTATTAAATTTTGGATTCCTTTTTAGAAGACCTATGGAATACTCATGACCAAGGAGCAAGATACCAGGAAAGCCAAGCTAAAAATTCAAGGCAAGTTCAAGAATTCAATTTTGAGATTAGAAGCTTCGTAAGAAAGGGTCTTGATGGGGGTACTAGAAGTGAGAGAGCACTAGTTAATAATAAATGTGAAAAAACTAACACTGGAGAAAATTCCAAAGAACATAATCCAAATGGGAAAGCCTTGTTTCATAATAGAGACCTTGTTTATAATTCAAGATCAGGAGATTACAACTTTGCAACAGTCCTTTGATTCTTCTTACTTACATGATAAGGGAGGCTTTATTACACAAAGTGGAGTTCAGGCAGTTAAGAGACCTATAATGCAAGTGAAATTCCTTCTACCAAATGTTAAGCCATAATGTATTTCAACATAGAATATTCACAATGGAGAAGCCCTATGAATCTAATGAATATTGCAAAAATCTCTAGAAATTGGTTCTCAGAGTTACTTGGAAAATATACACAGCAGACCAAAAAAAAAAAAAGCCTTATACATTAATGAATCTGCAAATTTCTCTCTAGGAATGGAGAACTCACAAAACATCAGAAAACTCATACCAATGAGAAATCCTATAAATGCAATGAATGTGGAAAGTCCTTCTGCCAGAAGTCTGTCCTCATAATACATGAGCATACTCATTCAAAGGACAAACCCAGTGAATGTGGGAAATCTGTCTCTCGGAATGGAGACCTCACAAGACAACAGAAAACTCCTACCAGAGAGAAGACCTATGAATGTAAAGAATGTAAGAAAACTTTCTACCACCTATCATCTCTCAGTAGACATTTGAGAACTCATGCAGGAGAGAAACCCTATGAATGTAATCAGTGTGAGAAATCCTTCTACCAGAAGCCACACCTCATGGAACATCAGAAAACACACACAGGAGAGAAACCCTATGAATGTACTGAATGTGGGAAGTTCTTCTACGTTAAGGCATACCTCATGGTACATCAGAAAACACACACAGGGGAGAAACCATATGAATGTAAGGAATGTAGGAAATCCTTTTCCCAGAAATCACACCTCACAGTACATCAGAGAACACATACAGGGGAGAAACCCTATAAATGTAAGGAATGTGGGAAATTCTTCTCTAGAAATTCACACCTCAAAACTCATCAGAGAACTCACACGGGAGAGAAACCCTATGAATGTAGGGAATGTGGGAAATGCTTCTACCAGAAGTCAGCCCTAACAGTACATCAGCGAACTCACACAGGGGAGAAACCCTTTGAATGTAATAAATGTGGAAAAAACTTTTACTATAAATCAGACCTCACTAAACATCAGAGAAAACACACAGGGGAGAAGCCCTATGAATGTAATGAATGTGGTAAATCTTTCTCTGTGAATTCAGTCCTCAGATTACATCAAAGGACTCACACAGGAGAAAAACCCTATGAATGTAAAGAATGTGGGAAATCCTTCTCTCAGAAATCACATTTTGTCATACATCAGAGAAAACACACAGGAGAGAAACCCTATGAATGTCAGGAGTGTAAGGAAACTTTTTTCCAGAAATCAAAACTCACTGCACATCAGAAGACACACACAAAGGGAAAAGCTTATAAAGAGTATAAATTGGGAAGTTCTTCTCTCTGAATTTATCCTTCAGAATAATCAGATAATTTACATGGGACAAAAACCTTATGAAATACCAGTATGGGAAAATTTCAGCCACAGTCTTTCATCATGGAGAGAAAGTCTGTAAATATTTTAGGGAGAAATTTTTACCATATTTCAGACTTTTACTAAGTATCAGACAACTTAGATGGTAGAAACACTACAAATTGTAAAACATGAGGGAAACCTCTCTTTCAGAAGTCATACTTTATTGTACAGCATAGAAACCATATGAGAGAAATCCTGTAAGTAAATGAATGTAAGGAAATTTCTGTCAGGGTAGCCATCATTTAGACATCCAAAAGCTCACATGAGTGAGAGATTCCTATCAGTATCCTGACCATTCAGAAATCTTTTTATATCAGTTGGACTTAAAATACTGTAAAAGGGGATAATCACAAAGACTGAAACACATATGGAAGGCTTTATCAAGAAGTGATGTTTTGGTAAATGTCAGATCAGTGATAAAGTATAGAACCTTTATAAGTATTTAAATATGTGAAAGCTTTCAAACAAAAATTCCAAGAGAATCTGTACCTAGGGTAACACTTTTACTAGAAGCCATGTTGCAGAAATCTGATTACAAAATTGTTTTTCTTTTAAAGAAACCTGCAAATATCTAGATATATGGAGCTTCTTAAAAAGCACAAATAAATTGAATAACCAGGTGACATCATTAAACACATGTGAAGAGTCCTGTAGTATGTAGGACTTATGTGTGAATGTCAGTGTGCTACAGAACACAGATTGTGGATGTTTGATGTGCATGTGGACCCATCCATAACTGTACATAGGGAAATATGTAGCCTTATTTAGTTCAGTAACTTTTTTTTTTTGCGGTACACGGGCCTCTCACTGCTGTGGCCTCTCCTGTTGCGGAGCACAAGGCTCTGGACGTGCAGGCACCGTGGCCATGGCTCACGTGCCTAGCCGCTCCGCGGCATATGGGATCTTCCCGGACCGGGGCATGAACCCGTGTCCATTGCATCGGCAGGCGGACTCTCAACCACTGCGCCACCAGGGAAGCCCTTAGTTCAGTAACTTTTACGTATATGAAGATATTAAGTCTCAGCAGTGACTCTTGTTAATAGAATGTGTATTTAAGTGTAATACTCTTTTATAATTATAATGTATCTTTTCCTCCTATTTCTGAATGGATTTGGATTTTACTGAACTAATCTTTCAGAAAGAAGCTAAAAATGTTTTTGTAAATTTTTCAACTCATGGTCAGCCAAATTTTACATTAGGGATACATTTATAGGAAAAACCTAAGTTCATTTTAAAAAACAGCTGGAAACACCCTACACAATAAAAAAAAATGCTATGTAAAGAAACATCTGTCTTAGTGTTGTTTTAGCAGATTGCAGAGCTGTCTGAATTTGTATTTTGTATGAGAGTCCTAAACATTCTTCACTACCTTTTTCTTCCTGGTAGAAGCAACGTGATATAGAGGGTAAGAGTGTGGACTCTGGACTCCTACTGCCCAGGCTCAGTTTCCAGCATGAAGCATGCACTTAACCTCTCTGTGCCTCAGTTTCCTTTTCTATAAAAAAGTGATAATGTGTTAGGATTGTTGTGAGGTGTAAAAAGTTAATATTTTTAAAGCACTTAGAATAGTGTCTGAGACACAGGAAGAGCTATATGTTAGATACTATCATCATTATAATTTGTATTTCTTGAATTATGTTGCAAAATAAATAAAAGGTTGACTACCAGCATTCATCCCTCACTTCATTGCTGTAGTGCCTTGGTTTGGTTTGGTTGTACATTTTTCCACAAGTGATTCAGATCTGGCCCACTGCCTGCAAGCTAAGAATGGTTTTACATTTCTGAATGGTAGAAAAATTAAAGAATATCTTGTGACATGTGAAAATTATATGATATTCAAACTTAAGTGTCTATAAATACAAATTTTATTACAACACTAATACAAAAACAAAGCAAAAAACATTCGTACCTGTTTTGCCTGTGGCTGCCTTCACATTACAGTAGCAGAGGTGAGTGTTATGCCTCACATGCCTAAGATGAGCCTAAGATAGTTACCATCTGGTGCTTTACAAATTTAAGTTTTCTTAGAGCTGAAAACATCACAGCCAATGTAAAGGTGTACTTTTATATATGGTATGTGTTTCAGAAATGATGAATATAGCAATCTATGGGTAGGTGGGGGTTTTTCCAATATATTATGTGCATTATATTTATATGTTACAAGACTAAGCATTAGAATTTATTTTCAAATGTGTTTTACCTGCTGGACTGTTGTAACATCAAAGCAAATTTCCTGATGGAATGTAGCAGTAAACATTGTCTAAATTAAATTAATTGATGCCTACTCACAGTATTCCTGTATTTTCTTCCATGTCAGTGGCCAGTTTTCCCTGTATCATTTTTTAAAATATATTTATTTATTTATTTTGGCTGAGCCAAAATAAGCCAGGTCTTAGTTGTGGCATGCGCACTTCTTAGTTGTGGCACACAGACTTCTTAGTCGCAGCATGCAGACTCTTAGTTGTGGCATGCGGGATCTAGTTCCCCGACCAGGGATCGAACCTGGGTCCCCTGCATTGGGAGTGCAGAGTCTTACCTCCTGGACCACCAGGGAAGTCCCCCTGTATCATTTTTTAATTTTCTCACTATCTCATAATAAATTACATCTTTATGTCATACTTAACTAATGCAACCCAATAACAAAAGCAAAATAGAATACCCAACTCCACCAGCTACATTACTAGTAAAATTATTTTATTGCCCACGCTTCATAGAATTGTTAAATGCTGCTCCAATCTAAATTCTGCCATCTTGGACCAATGCAGCCTGTGGTGGGGGCCTTGGAGGGCAGGGGACCCAGCCTGGGAGCCCAGCAGGCTTCCTGGGCCTGAGTGGGCAGAGCAAATGCCTTTTGCTGCTGCTCTCCTGCTCCTCTGGTCCTGGAGGGCCCCTCCTGCCTGCCTCTCCTGTTCCCCTCCGGCCTCCTTCCTATGCCCCCAGGATCAACATGGCCCGGAGGGGGCCTCTGGGGGCACAGGACCTGGCCTGAGAGCAGGGCAGACTTCCCTGGCCGGCTGGGCAGGGGAAATGCTCAGTGTGCTCCCCACTGATCTGAGCCCCAGAGGGTCCCCTGGGAACCCCTCCCCCTTCTCAGCCACCCCTCAGGGGTGCCAGTCCTGTCAGGCCTCCACTTCTCCACATCCCCCAGTCCCCGCACATCCTACTGGTTCATTTGGGGTTCCTCACATCTCCTTGGGCATTGAGGTCCCCCACCAGCATCTGGCAGGCACTGGTGTTGTGGGGAGACACTAACTCTGAGTCTTCCCATACCGCCATCTTGACTCTGCCTTGGGGGCATAAGAAGGAAGCCAGGACGAGAACAGGAGACACAGGCGGGTGGGGCCTTCCAGGACTGGAGTGGGAGAAGGAGCGGAGGATGTCTGCCCCGCACACTTGGGCCCAGGAAGCCTGCTGGACTCCGAGGCAGGGTCCCCGACCCTCTGAGAGCAGGGGCACACCTGGGCTCCTTCTGTTCCGCTGAGCTTAAACCCCACCCCCCCACACACCCCAGGGCCTTTTCTAGCCCTGTGTCTCCTAAGCATAAACCCTGCCCACCACCCAAACACCACCTCTGATTAGGCCAGGCCCTCCACAGCCAAGGCCTTTTCCACCTTTTTGTTGTTGTTGTTCTCCTCTCTTTTACTATTGTGGTTTTACCTTCCGGTTGTTTCATCTATATTTCTATTTTTATATTCTAATATTCTAATATATCTGTTAGTTTCCCAGTCTAATTTTATATTTTACTCTTTGTTACTGTTCTTTTTTTTTTTTTTTTTGGCCGCCCCATGTGGCTTGCAGGATCTTGGTTCACAAGCTTGTGGTCGGGCCAAGCTCCTGCAGTGGGAGCTCCAAGTCCAAACCACTGGACAAATAGAGAACCTCAGACTCCAGGGGATATTCACTGGAGTGACGTCTCCTGGAGGTCCTCCCAACAGCCTACAAACTCTGTTGGAAGCCTCAGGTCAAAGAACCAGTAAGAGAGGAACACAATCCCACACACCAAAAAAAAAAAAAAAAAGACATGGCAAAAAAAAATGTCACAGATGAAGAAGCAAGGTAAAAACCTGCAACACCAAATAAATAAAGAGGAACTGGGCAATCGACCTGAAAAAGAATTCAGAGTAATGATACTAAAGATGATCCAGAATCTTGGAAATAGAATGGAGGCACAGATTGAGAAAATACAAAAAATGTTTAACAAAGATCTAGAAGAACTAAAAAACAACAGAGATGAACAACACAATAACTGAAATGAAAAATACAACAGAAGGAATCAATAACAGAGTAACTGAAGCAGAAGAATGAACAAGTGAGCTGGAAGACAAAATGGTGGAAATAACTGCTGAGGAGCAGAATAAAAAAAAAAAAGAATTGAAGACAATCTCAGAGACCTCTGGGACAACACTATACACACCAACATTTGAATTATAGGGGTCCCAGAAGAAGAAGAGAAAAAGAAAGGGTCTGAGAAAATATTTGAAGAGATTATAGTGGAAAACTTCCCTAACATGGGAAAGGAAATAGTCACCCAAGTCCAGGAAGTGCAGAGAGTCCCATACAGGATAAACCCTAGAAGAAACACACCAAGACACATATTAACCAAACTAACAAATATTAAATTCAAAGAAAAAATATTAAAAGAAGCAAGGGAAAAACAAAAAATAACATAAAAAGGAATCCCCATAAGGTTATCAGCTGATTTTTCAGCAGAATCTCTGCAGGTCAGAAGGGAGTGGCAGGATAAACTTAAAGTGATGAAAGAGAAAAACGTACAACCAAGATTACTCTACCCAGCAAGCATCTCATTCAGATTTGACAGAGAAATCAAAAGCTTCTCAGACAAGCAAAAACTAAGAGAATTCAGCCCCACCAAACCAGCTTTACAACAAATGCTAAAGAAACTTCTCTCGGCGGGAAACACAAGAGAAGAAAAAGACCCACAAAAACAAACCCAGAACAATTAAGAAAATGGTAATAGGAACATACATATCGATAATAACCTTGAGTGTAACTGGATTAAATGTCCCAACCAAAAGACACAGGCTGGCTGAATGGATACAAAAACAAGACCCATATATATGCTGTCTACAAGAGATCCACTTTAGATCTAGGGACACATACAGAATGAAAGTGGAGGGGTGGAAAAAGATATTCCATGCAAATGGAAATCAAAAGAAAGTTGGAGTAGCAATACTCATATCAGACAAAATAGAATTTAAAATAAAGACTGTTACAAGAGATAAGGAAGGACACTACATAATGATCAAGGGATCAATCCAAGAAGAAGATATAACAATTATAAATGTTTATGCACCCAACACAGGAGCACCTTAATAAATAAGGCAAATGCTAACAACCATGAAAGGGGAAATCGACAGTAACACAATAATAGTAGGGGACTTTAACACCCCACTAACCCAATGGACAGGTCATCCAAACAGAAAATAAATAAGGAAACACAAGCATTAAATAACACAATAAACCACATAGATTTAATTGATATTTATAGAACATTCCACCCGAAAGTGGCAGAATACACTTTCTTCTCAAGTGCACACTGAACATTCTCCAGGATAGATCACATCTTGGGTCACAAATCAAGCCTTGGAAAATTTAAGAAAATTGAAATCGTATCAAGCATCTTTTCTGACCACAATGCTATGAGATTGGAAATCAATTACAGGAAAAAACTGTAAAACACACAAATACATGGAGGCTAAACGGTGTGCTACTAAATAACCAAGAGATCACTGAAGAAATCAAATAAGAAATTAAAAAATACATAAAAACAAATAACAAAAACACGATAACCCAAAACCTATGGGATGCAGCAAAAGCAGTTCTAAGAGGGAAGTCTATAGCAACTCAATCTCACCTCAAGAAACAAAAATCTCAAATAAACAATCTAACCTTACACCTAAAGCAACTAGAGAAAGAAGAACAAAGAAAACCCAAAGTCAGTAGAAGGAAAGAAATCATAAAGATCAGAGCAGAAATAAATGAAAGAGAAATGAAGAAAACAATAGCAAAGTTCAATAAAACTAAAAGCTGGTTCTTTGAGAAGATAAACAAAATTGATAAACCCTTAGCCAGACTCATCAAGAAAAAAAGGGAGAGGACACAAATCAACAAAATCAGAAATAAAAAAGGAGAAATCACAACTGACACTGCAGAAATACAAAGGATTATAAGAGACTACTACAAACAACTATATGCCAATAAAATGGACAACCACGAAGAAATGGACAAATTCTTCAGTTTGTCCATTTGATCTAGGTCATCTAGATTGTTGTCATGCAACTGCTCATACTATTCTTGTATAATCCTTTCATTTCTGTAAAATCATTAGTAATATCCCCACTTTCATTTCTGATATTAGTAATATGAATTCTTTTTTAAAAGTCAATCTAGCTAAATAAAGATCTGCCAATTTTGTTGATCTTTTCAAAGAAATTTTTTACATTTTGTCTTGTTTTTCTATTTTATTTATCTCAGCTGTAATCTTTATTGTATCCATCTGATCTATGAATGTGAGATGTTTTTCCCAGGTACTTAAAGGTCATTTCAAAGTTTCTTTCAACAATGTTTTGCATTTTTCAGATTATAAGTTTTGCAGTTCTTTTGTCAAATTTACTCCTAAGTATTTTATTCTTTTTGATGCTATGTAAATAGAATGACTTTTTAAATTTCATTTCTGAGTTGTTATTTGCAAATGTGTAAAAATACAATTGAGTTTTTGTATACTGATGTATCCTGCAAACTTGCTGAACTGGTTTATTAGTTCTAATTGTTTTTTAGTGAATTAAGATTTTCTATATATTAGATCATGTCACCTGTGAATACAGATAATTTTACTTTAATTTTCTATTGGTGTGTTTGTAAAACGTTTTCCATACTTTTGTTTTCACTCATTCTATATCACTATGTTTTATATCTATTGTAAATAAAATGTAGATACTATTTTTAAATGGGGTCTGTCAAATTCTGTACTCTAGTCAATTTACAATTACTGTTAATTAATATTGATATATTTGAAATTCCATCTACTCTGTACCTTCTATTAATTTTACCTCTCCTATCCATTCCCTTCCTTTTTCTCTTTTTTATGAATTCTTTTATTTTTTCCCAATTTTACATTTAACCCTCAATGTGGTTAGTCCACAATTCTGCTTTGTTGGGTTCTACTGGATCAGTCCATAGTTCCACTTTAAGAACTGCTGGTTTTGTTGGTGTACACCTAAGGCCTTCTCTTGGCCACTCCAAAGGACCATTTCTTTGATTACTGCTGCTGTCCACAGTTCTATTTCTTCAATTACTGTTGATTTCTGCTAATGTACACATGACATAAAGGAATAACAGGTCTGTTATTAATGGGAATCTCACTGAGAAACCAAACCTGCAAAATTGGTGAGCATGGGTTGAACGCTTAAATGGTGTGTTCGCCACCTAACTCTTAAGACTCCTGTGCTAAAATAAGCTAGTCATGGAATGGGTTAGATTGACACTAGGTCAGCTGTCAACCTTGAGAAAATTTCCTTGCAATGAGGTACACTGTAAAGCACCGCAAAATCCCCAACCCAATGGCACATCCCTCTTAGGTATTAATATGGTTCTGAGAGATCCAAGATTAAAGAAATGGGATCTTCAAGTTTCAAAGAATTGAGTGTGCCACCTTCCAGCACACCTCAAGAACTGTGCTCCTAAAAGCTGTAGTCTCAAAAATGGCAAAATTTTACTAAGATAACCTAGAATTACAATGGCCATTATGGGGAATGTTCCAATTAGATATGATCATTCATTTGAGAAGTACACTTGAAAGCAAGGGCTCCCAAATCAAACAAACAGAATGGGATACTTATTTTATATGCAGAAGCCTCCAAAAGACTTCAAGATTCCAAAACAGCATCACTGAAAGACTCATTACAAAGGCTAATGAAAAATTAAAGACACAAAAGGTACCTGAAACAAAAGACTAAATGACTGATGTGTCTCCAACCACTCCCTTTCTACCCTCATTTACCTGAGTACTCAGTCTACTATCTTAATTGCCTTTCCACTCTGAAGACATTGTAAGGCTATAAACAAAAGACTACCAAGTTAGTCGCCTTATAGCTGCAACAGCTCCAAGGCCAGAAACCTAGAACACCTGAGCCTCCCCTGTTGCACCCTCCTAGGGGTCCATCACCAAAACACTGGCCCACAAACTAGTGTCTCATTTGTAATAAACTGGGATAGTGGAAAAAAGTTTGTCCTCTGTCAAATCCTTCCATAAAAACTTGAATGCCCCCATTTTCACCCTCAGAGAAGACACCATATGGGGCACTCCCAGGGCTGACAGGACTCCGAGGAATCCTCCAGCAAACTTCTAGCAATTATTCCCTTAAACAGCTAAGAGAAACTGAGAAAGGAACGAAGGGGGGCAGGGCACAACCACTAAAAGAATGAGAAGGGGGACATGGCCTTTAAGAAAAACGGAATATGACAGAAACTTATTAGAACCAACTAGGCCAAAGATGGCAGAAGATCTGACTTCCAGGAGACCTTATGCCTCATTGTACGCTCACTGCTAAATGACACACCCACCAGTGCCACGACAGGCACCATGACAGTTCCGAGGCTGACCATAAAAGGTCAAAAAGTGGGCAGTGGCCCGATTCCTGGAAATTTCCATCCTTTCCCCAAAATAGTTAAAACATTTCTCCCACTCATTAGCATATTAAATTACCCAGCTCATAAAAACTAACAACCCTATACCCCGGAGCCATTCTCTGAGCCCGTCTGCATTCTGCCTATGGAATATGTATCTCTCTAAATAAACTTGCTTTAACTTTACTTTGGCTCACTCTTGAATTCTTTCCTGCTTGAAGCCAAGGACCCTTACTTGGTGGTCCATCCCAGGGATTCACTCACACGTCCCAGGACATGACATTTCTCTCTCCTGCAACAAAACTAAAAATTAGTGGAAAACTGCCAAAGTATGGTAGGTTCTGGGACAACTCTCTCTCTACCCAAATTGCTCCACAGCCTGTAGATGGGATCCTAGGAAAACTGGCAGAGCCAGCAAAGGGTGAGAATTCTTACCAGAGTCAACTGTCCTAGATCTATGTAGTGCCTGGTTGAGAGAGAAAGATAAAATTTCATATTGTCCCTTTCTTTCCAAATTCAGATTCTTGTGAATTTGGTTTTGAGATACCCATTGGTTGTCATCCCTTCTCTTCCAAGGACAACTACTGCTTTCTTGTTTGTCTTATATTGTGTTCTGAGAATTGGCTTGGTTTTCTGCATGCCTGGGACATGGAAATTGTTGGTTCTTACATATGCAGGCAGCTCAACAGTCAGGTTGGAGGCCAAAAAATGTGGCCTGACAGAAAAGGTGGGTTGCACCCCATTTGCGGCTAGGATCCTATCAACCATTGCTAGCTCCCAGAGGGACTGTCTTACTTTCTTTTGGCTATCTTTGGGACTGGTTCTGCATCTTGGGAGGGCAGTATCTTCTGCACCCGCTTTTTGGGAGGCCTCTTGTGTCCAAGAGGTTATTCAATACTGACAGGTATATTTACTGTTTGTCTCAGCTGAAACCTGGTAAGATATCGGGAAAAAAAAATTTTTTAAGGGGCACTATGATCAAAAGTTGACCAAACTGGAAGCTGATATTCAGAGCCCCATAGGAACTTTTTAAAGGCCTTCTCCCCTAAGCTGAAATGAAACTGTGTACCCAGAGGAAGAAAAGCATTCCAAAGGGAAACAGCTCTAAATCAAGACCAATGGAATCTTTTGATTTCCATCGTGGTTGAGGATCTCCTCTATAACATAAGGGAGCAAGCTAAAGATAATACTGTCTGATGAGTGGGTTAGCTTCTTGATGTCATTCAGGTTGCAACCCAACTCTCTAAGGAATTAAGAACAACTGTCCTTGTCTTACGAATTTAGTCTTAGCAAGAACAAAAATGCAGCTGTAGAAGCAATTCAAAGCCCACCTAACCTTTTTACCAATCCCCAAAACTTCCCTATTCATCTCAAAAGTGTTATAGATATTGTTAAAAATCTGGACTCAGGAAACAAAAGTCCTTCTTGGTAGAATTTGTATTCATATATATATATATATATAAATTTTTTAAAAAGTTGGCCCTCTTTTTAAAAAAATATGTATTTATTATTTATTTGGTTGCGCTGGGTCTTAGTTGAAGCAGTGGGCTCCTTAGTTGTGGCTTGTGGGCTCCTTAGTTGCAGCATGAATGTGGGATCTAGTTCCCTGACCAGGGATTGAACCCGGGCCCCCTGCATTGGGAGTGCACAGTCTTAACCACTGCACCACCAGGGAAGTCCCAGAACTTACATTCTTTGTGCCTTTAGAGAGTCATCTCTAGGAACCCAGGTCATTCTTATCAGAATTCAATGGAGAAAGGATAGTCTTGTCAACAAATGGGAGTGAACTAAAAATCCATATCCAAAAAAATGACCACAGACACAGACCTACAAGTTTAGCAAAAAGTTAACTCAAAATAGATCACAGTGGTGTCAGCAAAAATGGTGGAGTAAGGAACTCAAAATTATGCAACTCCATAAAAGCAACAAAAATATGGGCAAAAACTGTCAGAATCAACGTTATGAAATCTGGAATTTAATTAAAGCCTTGCATCCAAGTCAGAATGCAAATTCAAGGAACATGGCTGATTTTTGGTAAGAACAGTGAAACTGTGGGACATTCTAACTTGCCCCCATCATGGTCCTCACTCTCCAGCTTAGGAATAAAATGTCAAAATAATAGCCCACATTTCCAATATTAGAAGAATCACAACAAACCCCACTCACAAACACTTATATTTATCTGACCTGTCTGATAGCACAGCTCAAAGGCCTTGTATTTCTTTCAGCTAATTCAAAACTGGCCCAGTGCTAAAGTTGCTTCCTGGGGGGCATCTGTCAAAAATATTTACAGACTGATGTTGCCTAAGGTGATGGATGGCATTTGAGGTGAAGCTACAAATAGAAAATCCCAATAAATTCACACAAAAAGGGATTAAATCCAAAACAATTCATCAAGTGGCACTATACAAGATTAACCCACAAAAATCACTGAAACTACAAAACATCACAGAAACAATTAAAGACCTAAATAAATGAAATGACATCTCATGTTCCTGGACTGGAAAACTTAATATGGTTCAGATGACAATATTACCTAAGGCAATCTACAGATTTAATGTAATCCCTATCAAAATCCAAACAGCTTGTTTTTGCAGAAATGGAAGAGGTGATCCTCAAATTTACAAGGAATTGCAAGGGACCCCGAACAGCAAAAACAATAATGAAAAAGAAGAACAAAGTTGCAAGATTCACGTATTCTGATGTCAAAACTCATTACAAAGCTATAGTAATCAAAACAGTGTGGTACTGGGACTTCCCTGTTGGTCCAGTGGATAAGACCCTGTGCTTCCAATTCAGGAGGCATGGGTTCGATCCCTGGTTGGGGAACTAAGATCCCACATGCCACATGATGCGGCCACAAAAACAAAATAAAACAAAACAGTGTGGTACTAACAGAAGGATAGACATATAGACCAATAAAATAGAATTTAGAGTCCAGAAATAAACCCACACATCTATGCTCAATTAATGTTCAATGGGGGTAGGGGTACCAAATCATTCAATAGAAAAACAACAGTCTCTTCAGCAAATCGTCCTGGGACAACTGGTTATTGACATGCAGAAGAATGCAGTTAGACATTTCCTTCAGAATATATACAAAAATTAACTCAGAACAGACAAAGGCCTAAGTGTGAGAGCTAAAAATATGAAACTATTAGAAGGAAATAGGTGAAAATCATAATCTTGAATTAGATAATTTCTTATATATGAAACCAAACAATCAAACAACAAAAGATAAATTGGAGTTGACTGAAATTTAAAACATTTCTGCATCAAAGGAAGGACATTATCAAGAGTAAAAAGACAACCTTCAATATGAGAGAAAATATTTGCATATTATATACCCGATAAAGGTATACAACCCAGAATATATATAGAACACTTATATCTCAAAAACAAACAAAAGAATCCAATTAAAAATGGGAAAATAATCTACTGCATAGACATTTCACCAAAGAAGACATGCTAGTGGCCAGCAAGTTCATGAAAAATGCTCAATATCATTAGTTATTAGGGAAATGCAAATCAAAACCACAATAAGATACCACTCACACCCATTAGGATGCCTAAAATTTTTTAAATACAAAATATCAAGTGCTGGTAAGTATTAGCGAAACTGGAACCCTCATACATTGCTGGTGGGAATGTAAAATGGTGCAGCTGCTGTGGAAAAGTTTGGCAAGTTCCTAGTAATTCCACTCCTAGTTATAAAAAAATTCACACAAAAACATGTAATATATGTGTTCATAGCAGCATTATTTATAGCAGTCAAAAAGCAGAAACTGGGCTTCCCTGGTGGCGCAGTGGTTGAGAGTCCGCCTGCCGATGCAGGGGACGCGGGTTCGTGCCCTGGTCCGGGAGGATCCCACATGCTGCGGAGCGGCTGGGCCCGTGAGCCATGGCTGCTGAGCCTGCGCGTCCGGAGCCTGTGCTCTGCAACGGGAGAGGCCACGGCAGTGAGAGGCCCGTGTACCACAAAAAAAAAAAAAAAAAAAAAAAAAAGCAGAAACCATCCAAATGTCCATGAACTGAGGGATGGATAAACAAAATATGGTAACTCTACAATGTAATATTATCCAGTCATAAAAAGGAATGAAGTATTCTTACATGCTATAACAAGGATGACCCTTGAAAATATAATGCTAAGAGAAAGAAACCAGACAAAATAGGCCACGTAGTATATGACTCAATTTATATATAAAAAGTTCAGAATAGGCAACTCCATAGAGACAGAAAGAAGATTTAGTGCTTGTTAGGGATGAGGATGAGGGTATAATTGGGACTAAGTGCTGATAGGTATGGGATTCTGGAAAAGAAAAAGGACATTAGGGAAAAGTTAAGGATATCTAAATATTAAAGTACTGATATGAACTTCAGTTAACAATAAGGTGTCAATATTGGTTCACTAATTATAACAAATGTGCCATATAAAGATATTAATAATGGAAAATAGCTGTGGGGTATACAGCAACAGAAAAAACAAAACAAAATAAAATAAAATAAAAGGCTTAGTGTCAATGACACAAATCTACTGGTCTAAAATATATGTAACTAAGGCATTAGAAGAAGAGAAAAGAGAGACAGGAAAATATTTTTTAAATAAATAGGCAAATGGGTTCCAATACTGACCAAAACTACAACCCTAAGATCAAAGAACCCTAAGCATGATAAATGCAAAAAACAAAAAAACCCCAACCAAGGCACATCATAATCAATTTCCTGAAAAAGATATGAACAAAAAAATTTAAAAAAAAGTTTATATGAGTCTTGGGGGGGGGGGAACATGTACAGAGGAACAAAGATAAAAATTTCCTCAGACTTATCACAAACTATCTAAGGCAAAAGACAATGAAATGACATCTTTAAAGCCTTAGAAGAAAACAAACTACCAACATATAATTCTATATCCAGCTAAAATAACCTTCACAAAAAGGCAAAATAACTCCCCTCCAAATAAAGAAACGAAAACCTGTGAAAATTCATTACCAGAAGTACTGCATTACAAGAAATGTTAAATGAAATTCTCTTAGGCTAAAGCAAAATGATATCAGATGAAAATGTGAATACACACAAAGTAATAAGAAACATCAAAATTGGTAAAATAAGGAGACAAATATAAAATACTTTTCACTCAAATTTATTTAAAAAGAAATTTTAAAGTAAGCACAATAGTATATCGTGAGATTGATAATGAACAAAGAAATGGAAAATATGATAAAAACAGTGAATAGGAGAAATTTAAGTACACTCACGTATTTTAAATATTAAATGATCTATTACTTAAAAGTAGACTCGACAAATTAAAGAAGCGTACTGTAAATTTAAAAGAAACATCTATATGGTAATTTTAAAAAGAAGTATAGTAAATAAGCCAATAGCACTGATAAAATGGAATATGGAAAATATACATTCAAATTCAAAAAGGTGAGAGGAAAGGAGGCCAAAAGTATAGATGAGATAAATAAAAAACAAAAGCAAACTATTGGTTTATACAATATGGTGTAGAGCCATTTCTCCCTGCTCCTCTCTGTAAAACTCTTCCTATGAAACAATATGAGACAATCAACAGTGAACTGTGAAAAGTGTTAAGAAAAAGGCAAACTGGTTTATGACCCCAGGACCGGAGGAACAACTGTAGCACGTCCCTCCACTCAACAGAGGAAGGCCATCCAGACTCACTGTTTCCCAACCCTCAACCTAGCAACAGAAAGTAGGTAGTTTCATTCTTCTCCCCAGATTAAAAGGGAGTCCTTTTGACAGCTCCAGGCAAGCCAGAACCACTGGCAAAGGGGACTGATCTAGAAGATCCCATCCAACAACAGGCAGCCTGGGGAGGCACCCCCCTCCCCTACCAAGAAACAGAGGTAGGTGGGCCGAAATGACAAGAGACACCCAACCAGCACAAGTACCTTGTCAAGGAAGACTTTTTGCCTCCACAGGCTAAGATTTCTCTTTTCACTGAGACACCAATTGAATGGTGAGATATATCATATTCATGGATCAGTAGAGTCAATAATATTAAGAGGCCAATTTTCCCCAAACTGACTTATAGGGTCAGTGAAATCATAAAACAATATTAAAGCAGTCTTTTTTTTTAAAAGAAATTGACAAGTTCATTCTAAAATGTATGTGAAAATGCAAAGGACTTAGAATAACCAAAACAATTTTGAAACAGAACAAAGTTAGAGAACTTATACTATTTCCAAAAAGATTTACTATAAAGATAAGGGAACACAGACAGTGTAAAGAAGATATAAAGGTCAGAGGAACAAAATAAAGGGTCCATAGATAGATCCCCCCACATAAACAAATAATCAAATGATTTTTAAAAAGATGCCAAGTTAATTCAGTGGGGAAAGGGTAGTCTTTTCAACAAATGGAGCTGAAACAGTTGAATATTCAAATGAAGTAATATAAATCTAGACCCTTACCAAAGACCACATACAAAATGTACTCAAAATAGATCATACACCTAAACATAGAGTTAAAACATTTAGAAAACATGGGAAAAAAATCTTCGATGCCATTGGATCTGCAAAGGTTTCTAAGAAAAGAAAAAACTGATAAGCTGAACTTCATCAAAATGAAAAGCTTTTTGTGAAAAACCACAGACTGGGGAAAATACTCACAATTAACAAAGAACTCTTATAACTCAATAATACGAAGACAAACAACCCAAACTAAGAAGAGGCAAATGATATGAACAGGTTCTTCGCAAAATAAGATATACAAATGGCCAATAAGTAACTGAAAGATGCCTAATGTTATTATTCATCAGGGATATAAATGAAAACTACAATGAAAAACCTATACACTCCTTAGAATGGCTACATCAAAAAGTGACAATACCAAGCATTGACAAAAATGTGGAACAACTGCAACTCTTGCACACGGCTGACGGAAACGTAAGATGGAACAACCACTTCAAAAAAGTTTGATATTGCACATAATAACCCTACCAACCCAGAAATTTTACTCTTAAGTATTTAACCGAGAGATATAAAAACACCAGTCTACACAAAAATGCACATTAAGTTCATTACAGCTATGTTCTTAACAATCAAAAACTGCAAAGAACAGGCGAATGGATTAAAAAACTGTAATATATGCATACAGTGGAATACCACTCAGCAATAAAAATGAAGGTATTTACTGATACATGCTAAAACATGTATGAATCTCAAAATCATGCTGAATGAAAGAAGACAAACAAGAGGACATCTTGTATAATTCCATTTATGTGAAATGCAATTAAAAAAATCAATCTAACCTAGTGCTAGAAAGCAGATCACTGGTTTGCCAGGGGCCAGAAGGGAGAGGGACATCCCAGGAGGGACTGGGAAGGGGAATGAGGAACACTTCTGCATAAAGGGTATGCTGTCTTTCTTAATTGCAGGAGTGATTACATATGGTTATACTATTATTAAAACTCATTAAATCAGCTACTTAAATAGAGTATATTTTACATTTAAATTATACTTCAAAGTTGATTTTAAAAAAACGCAAACCTTATTACTTTATATTGAAACTGAAAAATTTTAAAATCATAAACAGAAAAATGGACAATATTGTTATAGTTACATAGTCATATATTATGCTATTTTTTTTAAGTTTTCTTAATATGGACCATTTTTAAAGTCTTTATTGAATTTGTTACAATATTGCTTCTGCTTTATGTTTTGGTTTTTTGGCCACAAGGCATGTGGGATCTTAGCTCCCTGACCAGGGATTGAACCCACACCCGCTGCATTGGAAAGTGAAGTCTTAACCACTGGACTGCCACAGAAGACCCCATATATTACGTTTTATTAAAATGAGTCAACTAAAGCAAAATATATCAACATGTATAAATACCAAAACCATGCATTTGAAGACAAAAGTTGCAGAACACGTTCCCAGTGATATACCTGTAAAACAATGTTATATCACACACATACACGCAATAATATATGTGTATTATTGTAAAAGTAATGAGACATGTGGGATCAGTATTAACCAAATTTAGAGTACTGTGGAAGGTGGTAACAGCTATAGGATGTAGAATGGGCTATGAAAAGCTTCCTGTAAATTTAAATGGGAGCACTGAGGTCTTATGTCCTAGAGTATTCTAGCCAGTACTCTAGCTTCATTCACACTCAATGTTTCTGGTTACTGAACCTAAGAAGAGGAAGTAGAAGCAGTCTCAATGCTGCCCCTGGCTGATCCTGGCAATTGTTCTGGGGATCTAGTCCATTCTGAGATTCCCTAGAGGTAGGCCCCTGGATGAACCGGACAATTAGGCAGTACAGTCATCCCTCAGTATCTGCTGGTGACTGGTTCCTGGACACCTCTTCAAATACCAAAATCAGCTGATGCTCAAGTTCTTTACAGTAGGCCCTCCATACTCTTGGGTTCTGCATATGTGGATTCAACCAACCACAGAACCGCAGATAGGAAAACACAGACATGAAGGACCAACTGTATTTGCATGGGTAACAGCACAGTTGGGGTGCAGACTCATCAAAAACATGTGATGGCTCATGATGTGGAAGGCCATGGGCTGATACGTGTTTCTCCAAAAGTAGAATCAGAGACTGAGAAGATTATTCAATTTATTTGTGCTTTTAAAAAAGCTTCATATTCCACTTAATATTTTTATAAATGTCTATTTTCAGTTTTATTTCTACTAAAAGATTTGAAATAAGTGCAAAATATAACTTTTAGAATAACATCATATCTAAAGGAAAATTTCTGTCCATACTTCCTAAGTTGACAGACTTCCTTCAAAACAATCTTCAGATATAATAAAGTCTGAATTCTGTTAAAGCCTTCACATACAAAACATCTTTAAGACTTCATCTCAACATCGCCTTGTTCAGTAAAATGGCATTTCTTGAAATAGGCTCAACTATATTTGCTGTATTCTTCAGGTCTCTTCCCTATTATTTCCCTGACATACAACAAGTACAACTTGTGTATGAAGTTTTCAAAAAAAAACAAGATGTTGACAGTTCTCCCCAGGTGTGGTTTATCTGACTGTTAGTAATGGCCAAGTTCTGGAAGAACATTTTCCTACATACATTTGATTCACAGGATTATCTCCTACGTAAGTTATTTGTTTAACAAGCCCTAACTTATAATATTTCCCCCCATTTCCCATATACATTAGTAGGGTTTCTTCTACATGTGTTCATTTTTTAGTTGTCTTATTAATAGATATTCATTACATTCATAGTAATTTCCCCTGTGGTTACTCTTTCATTTACTTTGGAGTATGACTTAGGGTAAAAAAATTTGCCACTTGACATTCATAGGGGTCATGTTCTGTGTGAATTCTCCATAGTATTTCAAGGTATGAAATGCTACATACTAAGATTTCTCTCATTGCTAAATTTAAAAGATTTTTTCCCCTGTATGTAATTTTGAATGTACTGTGAGAACTGATTTCTTAGAGGTTTTCCCACACTCAATACATTCATAGGGTTTCTACATTATGTGTCTTCTCTGATGTACTTTGAGACCTGAGTTGCAACTGAAGGTTTTCCCACAATGACTGCATTCATAGGGTTTCTCCCCTGTGTGTGTCCTCTGATGTTTAGTGAGATCTGACTTATGATAGAAGGGCTTCCCACATACATTACACTTATAAGGTTTTTCCCCTGTGTGTATCCTCTGATGTACAGTGAGGACTGATTTCTCAGAGAAAGATTTCCCACACTCCTTACATTCATAGGGCTTCTCCCCTGTGTGAGTTCTCTGATGTGATCTGAGGACTGAATTGCAAGTGAAGGTTTTCCCACACTGATCACAGTGAGAAGACTTCTCCCCTCTGTGTGTTCTCTTATGTACTGTATAGTCTGACTTATAGTAGAAGGTTTTCCCACATTTTTTACACACATAGGGTTTTTCCCCTGTGTGAGCTCTCTGGTGTACTGTAAGGTATGAATTTCTAGAGAAGAATTTCCCACATTCCTTACATTCATAGGGTTTCTCACCTGTGTGAGTTCTCTGGTGTTTAGTGAGATCTGACTTATTGTAAAAGGTTTTTCCACATTCATTACACTTATAAGGTTTTTCCCCTGTATGTATTCTCTGATGTACCGTGAGGACTGATTTCTCAGAGAATGATTTCCCACACTCATTACATTCATAGGGTTTCTCCTTTGTGTGTGTTCTCTGGTGTACTTTTAGGCCTGAATTGCGACTGAAGGTTTTCTCGCACTCATTACATTTGTAGGGTTTCCTCCCTATGTGAGTTTTCTGGTGTTTAGTGACATCGGACTTATGACAGAAGGTTTTCCCACATACCTTACATTCATACGGTTTCTCACCTGAGTGAGTTCTCTGATGTACTGTAAGGTATGAATTCCTGGAGAAAAATTTCCCACATTGACTACACTCATAGGGTTTCTCACCTGTGTGTGTTTTCTGATGTACTGTGAGAACTGAGTTGCTTATGAAGGTTTTCCCACATTGATTACATTCATAGGGTTTCTCCCCTGTGTGAATTCTCTGGTGTACTGTGAGATATGACTTATGGTAGAAGCTTTTTCTACATTCCTTACATTCATAGGGTTTCTCTCCTGTGTGAGTTCTCTGATGAATTGTGAGGTGTGAATTCCTAGAGAAGGATTTCCCACATTCATTACATTTATAGGGCTTCTCTCCAGTGTGGATTCTCTGATGTAAAGTGAGAAGTGACTTCCTAGAGAAGCATTTCCCACATTCGTTACATTCATAGGGTTTCTCTCCTGTATGTAGTCTCTGATGTTTGGTGAGTTTTGATTTTTCACAGAATGCTTTTTCACATTCATTACATTCATAGACATTGTCTCCTATGCCTGTTCTCTGAGTTACATTAAGAACTGACTTCTCCCAGAAAGGTTCCCTCAGGCTGTTAGATTCAAATGTTCTCTCTCCTGTGTCAGGAAAGTTTGATCTGCTGAAATTATCTACTTTTTCAGTATGTTCATAATCTTTCACCTTCAAATGAACTCTATGTTTCAAGAGAGATAATTTCTCAGAGCCTTTACCATATTCATTAAACTCATAAAGACTTTCTCTTTTTTGGGGGGTTGAATAATTACAGAATGTTTTATCACATTCCCTATGTTCACAAGGACTCTGTCCCTTGTGAGCTTGTTTATATGTGATGAAAAGTGTCTTCTCACAGAAATCTTTCCCACGTTCTTTGTAGTCAAAAGAATGCTCTACATTTTTAATTTTCTCATATGGCATGAAGTCTTCATTATGACTGAGGTACTTTCCATTTTGAATGAATTCATAAGGTATCTCTCCCACATGAGTTTTTTCATGGTTAATATGAAGGAATAATTTTCCATATGCGCTGAGATCATCAGACTTCTTTCTTAAATAGTTTTTCTCAATAATTAATTCTGAAATATATTTCAAACTCATACCACTTGTGTCACATTTACAAGGTATTTTTACAGAAGAAACTGGGTATGTGCTGAAATTAAACATTTTTCCTAATACATTACCTCTCTCTATAGTCAGTGTTTTGTTGTTGATAAACGGAGCTTGCCCGAAATGTCTGTCCTGGATTTCCTGACTCTGCTCTAGCTGATTATCAACTTTGCAGACTTCTGGAAAAGAGAAAAAAAACACTATAAGTTATTAATTTTATTACTATTATGATAAACTTACACTTACATACAAATGCCCTTTTATATGATTGACTCAGTTTCTTGAAATAAGAGTAATCCAAGATGTTCGTGTCCCTCATCCTTTTGGCTTAGAAGAAATAAACAAAACCTGACAGAGCAGAAATGGGGGATAAAAACTTAGAATGAACCCATCTACATTTAACAATTTATAAATATGTACTTCAAGACTTAATATAGGTTAAAAATAAATACAAATCACAGTGAATAAAGGAAGACAGACTTTGAAAAAAAAAGACTGATCCAGGTGTTGGAAATGCAGAGAAGCAGAGAGGCAATGATTAGTAGGTAAGAGTACCCTGGAGAAATATCAGAGGACTGATTTGATCTTTTGAAGGATACAGATTAGACTTTACATGATATACTTAAAATACTGCAGCTAAATCTCTATGATTTACAAGTTTCTAGTTCAATTCTCCTTTTTAAAATTATTTTAATTTTCTCTTATATATTGCTAATTTATTATACTGTTAATACCAAATTAAATTTATGGAAAAGTACTAATTTGTTCCTGCTTAAGGAGACCTGTAGTTTACTTTCTTATTCATTCTCTACTCATGTGACTTACAAAGAATACAAATGTCTACCAAGAAATGTAAAATCAAAGAGACAAGGAAGACTGCCAGAGGGCCAGATCCATTTGTTTTTTTGTTTGTTTTTGTGGTACACGGGCCTCTCACTGTTGTGGCCTATCCCGTTGCAGAGCACAGGCTCCAGACGCGCAGGCTCAGCAGCCATGGCTCACGGGCCCAGCCGCTCCGCGGCATGTGGGATCTTCCCGGACTAGGGCACGAACCTGTGTCCCCTGCATCGGCAGGCGGACTCTCAACCACTGCACCACCAGGGAAGCCTGTTTTTAGTTTTAGTATATTCAGGTTATTCTCTAAGAGTTTTTGCAAAAGTTAACCTATCCAACCATCAAATGCTAACTTTTCCTCATCTTAAATTTTCTGTGACAAATTTAATATGTTAATGTATTTTTTGTTTTTAAACCCAGATCTCTACATTTCTGGGTTTTATTTATATTTAAAACCATGGAGGACCTGACCTAAAATATTCACTGATACTTACATTTATTTATCCTAAGAATTCTCAGCTAGACTTCATCTTGTTATCTTCCTGTTCAGTATTTGCAATATAACAATGATGACCCTGTTCAAAAACCTGTCCAGAGCCCACTGTCTCCAAGCATCATTAGACAAAATAGACTGTAGTTAACATTCTGGGGGGAAAAATACTTTTTCCAACTATATTCATATTGGGTAACCACAATATCACTCCACAAGGCCATAATAAATGTATTCTTTCTAGAAATGACAGACTATTAATTTGCCAGAAATTGTTCAAATTCAACCAAGACTTTCACTAAGCTGGTTTACATTCCCATTTTGGCTTTGCTTAGAATTTAAACATTAAACATCAGGGAAATGACACTGTCTCATATCTGCTTCCCAATATGTCTTTACAAACATCTCTACAATTTCAAGTTCTATTCACACTGAAATTTAAAATTTACTACATTCTGTACATCTCATTCTATCACAACACTGGACAATACTCCTTTGTAACATAAACATCCTCTATTAATTGCTGAAATTTAAAATACTCAGTTGTCTTTTCTTTTTTTCCCCTTCTTTTCCCAAATATAACCCATGGTCTTACAAGTGTTTATCTCTGATTTCCTTTGAATACCTTGAGTGGATATGGAATTAATAATAGTCCTTAACAAGCAGTGTGCTTTTCAAAACACAAATCTCAAATTTTATTCAAACCTGTAATTTTTGAACAAGAATCTGAAGGTTTAAAATTCAATATGTGCATTCAGAAGTTAATTCTTTTGTAGTGTCTTCTGAATGAATCAATATAAAGGCCCTCTCACTCAAGAGTAACAATTAAGTAATGATCCAATATCCATTATAAGTTATATAACAAAATAAGATATGCTCTTTTTGGAGAAAGCATAATATACATAAGAAAACAGCCTCATTCAATATCCATACACTATCAAGAATTAGAATCTACAGCAGATAATGTATATCAAAACAAGTACAAAACATTTCATAAAAGCTGGGGAACCTTGAGCTTAAATTTTAAAATTTATCAAAATATTTTTACTTCAAAGGATAAAAATTAAAAATAAACTAAAGTGAATACATGTTGCAACATGTATACACATATATTATAAGCTAATGGGAAATACCAAGATTTGTTGGAAATACCTCTTAAAAATAACTGCTTATTAAATCTATAATTTTTATTATGAAAATAATGTACAAATATATTAATGGATATAATCAATATTTAAAACAAATCATTCATTTCAAAGCACTGTTAAAAAGCACATAAATACAGAGACTTTCAAGCTTTCTCTTTTATATCAATAAATCCTAAACTGATTTTTAATGGATATAGTTTCTATTCTGTTTCATGAATGGTAAAGACAGGATCTGAAGCACAAAGACAAAGGAAGTAGAAAACCACAAGTATTTAAATAAAAATCAGTGGATGGTCACCTTAAGGCAAGCACTGAGTATAAAAAAAAAAACTAATTAATAAATATAGCATTCTATATAGTGGAATAACATCCCTTTTGGGATCACTAACCAAAAAGGGCTAAATTATTTAAAAACAAATATGCTAGTACTGAGTTTATACCAGCTATTAGACCAAATTCTTTGGGAGGGGCACATCAATGAATAAACCTTAATCCTGACCCCAGGACCTTAGTACATAGTAGAGGAAATGTGGAAAGTGGATGCACAAATACAGCTATACTATATTGCAGAATGTAATAAACACATAAAAGAGAAATGAAGGATTATGAGAGTGGGAACAGGTAGAGATTTTTTTTTGAGGGGATCTATGAAGGCTTTTTAGAGGAAAGGGTAGAAATTTTTTTGTTGTTGCTGTTCTGGACTTACAAAGGATATAAAAACTATAAAACATTTTTTAGTACTATATTTTGAAATGAATAAGAAAATCAAACAATGGCAAAATGTATAGCTCCCTCTGAATATTAATAATTTTTAACATGGTAAATGATGCATTATATGAATCTGCTGTACAAATACTGAACTATGACCAATTTAGTCATTAATATGTAGAGGGGATAATTTCCAAATTCTAAATATGAGTTTGGGTATTTTTCATCTTATTACTTGTTTTGTGAAAATATAATTTTAAGCAGAGTGCTTTTTTTGCTCAGAAAATTATTTATGGAAATATATTATTTTTCTCCTTTGCCTCAGATGTTCGACAAAGTCAAGAAATAATCTAAAAAGAGTAAAAAAAAAAACAAGAAAAATGCTTAAAAATATTAATATGATAATAACAACAAGAAAAATAACAAACCATCTCTATGAGCCAGGCTCTGTTCCATGTACTTTTCACATATTAATTCATGAGAATCACTGAGTACATAGGAATCAAACATAGAGCTGTAGGGAAGGAAAGCACATATATGGGTGATACTCAGGAAGGATTAAATGGGAGTTTAGCACCCCCAGTTTTGTGCCAGCATTATTAAGGGACTTCCCTGGTGGTCCAGTGGGTAAGACTCCATGCTCCCAATGCAAGGGGCCCAGGTTTGATTCCTGGTTGGGAAACTAGATCCTGCATGCATGCCGCCACTGAGTCTGCATGCCGCAACTAAGAGTCTGCATGCTGCAACTAAGAAGTCCGCATGCTGCAATTATGAGCCTGCATGCCGCAACTAAAAAAAAAAGATCCCGCATGTCTCAACTAAGACTTGGCACAGCCTAAGTAAATAAATAAATAAATATTTTAAAAAAACATCATTAAAAGAGAAAAACTTAAATTTCATATATTACACATTGGGAAAAATGTAACTCAGGCTACTAACATGATAAATTAGATGCTTTGGGGGGAAAAGTATAATTTCATTTAGAAACTAGAACAAACTAAAACAATATGGTTAGTGTTTTGGGTGGTGTCAGTGGAAAATGAGAAAATAAAAATATTTTTTAAATACTTTTACAAAAGTATAACAATAATAGTGATCTAGGGACTTCCCTGGTGGTCCAGTGGTTAGGAATTCACCTTTCAGTGCATGGGACACAGGTTCAATCCCTTGTCTGGGAACTAAGACCCCACATACCACAGGGCAACTAAGCCCACGTGCTGCAACTAGTGAGCCCGCGTGCTCTGGAGCCCACACACCACAACTAGAGAAGCCCAAACCGCAACAAAGATCCCATGCATGGCAACAAAGAGCTGGTGTGCCACAATGAAAGACCCCGCATGTTGCAATCCCATGTGCCTCAATCCTGTGTGCTGCAACTAAGACCTGATGCACCCAAATAAATATTTTTTAAAAAACCAATAACAGTGATCTAATATCAGTAAGAAAGGATGATAGAGAGAAAAATAAAATGCTGCTATGTCAGTTTTAAGAGTAGAAGGTTCACAGAACCTAATAAATGAAGATTAGTAGGGAAGATTGTGATTTGTGAATGATGATTTTAATAGTAGTTCTTGACACATTAGAGGAATTGGAGTATCCTGTTAGAGATGTTCTGCAGACACATAAAACACAGAATGCTGAGTGAGCAAAAGATGCTGAAGATACAAAGTTACTAAAACCTGATGTCTTAGATATAGGTTATTTTATTATTTGAAGATCCAATTTGACAATTTGACTGGTAAATTTAGTCCTTTTATATATAATTATGGTGATTATTAAAATATGTCACGTTGTCTCCATTTTACTTGCTACTTTGTATTTGTCACAGTTTTACTACTACTTTTATTGTACCTTTCTTTCTTTGTTTTAGACTGATTTTTTAAAAATCTTTTCCACTTTTTTGTCTTTACAACTTTGGAGGTTATACATACCTGTTTCTCCACTTTAGGTGGCTGTCCATTAAATTCTGTCATTAATATTTAACTTAAAATCTAAGGTGATTCTATAACCTGAACCTCTTTTTCTGAATAAGAGAAGAGTCAAATGTCATTTGATCACCTCCCAACTCAATTATGCAACTATTTTTTAGTTTATCATAGTATCTTTTTTAGCCTTACAAATTAGATATCATAATGATTCTATCCACATGTTGTTTAGACTTAGCTATAAATTTCCTAATTTCTTATAACTTACCACTCCTCTCATCTCAAGCACTCTTCTGGGTTTCATTTTCTCTCTTCCTGTAGTATTTCTATTTTAATTTTACTAACAAAATTATACAATAAAAGATATTGTTCCTATAATTTATTTCAGGACCAATCCAAATTTAATCATACACTCTGACAAAGACTCTCTCCTTGACTAAATTTTAGTTAAGCTCCTCTGAGACTTATTCTTGACTAAGTCTTGACCTTGGCCTTTCATGTCTGTCTCTACTGAGCAGTTTCAGCAAGAAACCTTGTCAGTCTAGTGACTATCTCCTCACCCATAAGTTGCTCATGCTCCAACCATGATTTATAAACCCTTGGCCTGCATTTAGCAAGAATTCTGTTAGGCCAGTTTAGCAAGAATATCCCTACCCTTGATGTCTCCTCTTAGTAATTTTCTATTCACTTACACCTTCACTCTGCTTGTTGGCTACAAATCCCCAGCTGCCTTTGCTGTATTTGGAGTTAAGCTCAGTTTTATTGAAATTTTATCCCTCTATTTCAATAGCTACTGAATAAAATCTATATTGCCTTTAACTAGTATCTGGCTTTATTTCTCTTTGACAACTCTCATCCTTTAAAAAATAGCTTCCTGAGTTCATTATTCTATATTGACAAATATTTTTTGCTTCAATTCAGATGTCTCTGGCAATGTCTCATTCCTTAGGCGGTAACGTGATTTTTCTCTCTGGCTGCTATTAAGATCCAGTGTTCTCAAGTTATACTAATAGTACTTAAGTATATATTACTTTTTATTTATCCTGCTTGGTGTGTGTTTTGTGTCCACATATGTGGTCTTACTGAAGGATTTCTGGAAAATTCTATGTTAAATTTAAGTGGTCAAAATACTCCA
Organism: Tursiops truncatus; assembly: GCF_011762595.2. Classification (NCBI taxonomy): domain Eukaryota; kingdom Metazoa; phylum Chordata; class Mammalia; order Artiodactyla; family Delphinidae; genus Tursiops; species Tursiops truncatus. Next base: position 73,245,523 of record NC_047049.1, on the reverse strand, counting down.
ATTAAAAAGTAGAGGTTTTCACATTAGATAAAAAAGACCCAAACATATGCTATCTGTATGAAATCCACTTTAAATATAAAAGAATGGGAAAAGGTATACCATGGAAATATTAGCTAAAAGAAAGCTGGAGTAACTATAATAATATCAAAGTAAACTTTAAAACAGAGAGTTCTCTCAGGGATAGAGAGACATTACATAATCATAAAAGGATCAATCCATCAAGAGGACATAAAGATCCTAATATGTATGCATCTAATAATTCTTCAAAATTCATAAAGCAGAAACCAATAGAACTGAAAAGGAGAAATAAACAAATGCAAAATTATACCTAGAGACTTCAATACTGCTCTCTCAATGTGTCACAGACAGCTTTTAAGTGTTATACCCCAACCCCATTTTCCCATTGCCATGTGATTTTTAATATACTATTTTGCATAAAACAATGATTTTTTAGGAATGCACACATCCTGTTTTAACAGAATTCACTGTATTACTATATTCCTTTCCATGTTTTTAGCCTCCCCTTATCAAGAGATATAGCCTTTCTGTGTTGCTCAGATTTGTAACTGTTAAGGTCTGCACATCCTAACTAACTGTTATCAAGTAAGTTTTTGCTTTAAATTCTGTGTTCTAGGATCATCCACTAAGATAACATGTATGTTTATTTCCCCACATACAGGCGTCTGTGAGGGTTTTTTTTCCACAGATGGAAAGTCTCTCTTTTCTTACTTGTCAGAGAAACAATAGTGCTACTGAAAAACATGGCTTATGTGTCTGTTTCCACACGTAGCCTTAGTATGTCTGATTTGCAGAACCAAATTGTATCTAAAAAGGCTCCAGCTATCCTGTGCCCAACATTGTGGTTAATCAAAACATTTAGGTTTCACACCTCAGAGCGTTTACTTTGTCCCTGATAAGTACTTTGCCAATTCCTTTTAGTGTCAGAAATGCTTTTGTTTTTTATCCATCTGCTGATACATACACTCCTGCTTGATTTTTTCAGTGATTTTGCAGCTTCTATATTTGTACTGATTGGGACTTTAGATGTTCTCTAGTGTTATTAAATGGAGTTTATATTGCTCACTTACTTTAATGTTTCTGGATGATTTGCAGGCAGGGATAGAGACAATGCTGACTTCACACGTCCTTCTTTGAAGAAGTTCACTGTCCTTTAAACACTGTCTTCTCTTGGCTACAGGACACCACATTCTGTTTCCCCCTAATCTCCAAACTGCTGCTTCTCTTTTTTTCTGCTGAGTCATCTCATTCTCATGGCTTCTGAAAGGTAGTGTCCCAGGGTACACCCTTCAGGCCTCTCAAATCTGTGCATTCCTTCTCCTAAGGAGAGACGTTATCTAATCCCTTAGCTTTAAATACTGCATTTTAAAACTTTAAATATTGCCATGGCTGATAATTTCCAAATAAATATCTCCAATTTAGGACTCTCCCCTAATCTACCTCTGCTTATATACCCATATGTTTATTCACAATAAACTTGGATATTTTATAATCACCTGAAATTTGGTATATGCAATTTTAACTCCTCCCAAGTTGTTTCTCTCCAATTTTCCCAATCTTGGCAATTGGTGCCCATTCATCCAATTTTTCTGGATGAAATCCCTGGAGTCTTTCTTGACTCGTCTCTTTCTCTCACAGTCCTTGCCCAATTCAAGAGCAAATCTTATAGGTCCCACCTTCAAACTAAATCCATAAGTCAATCACTTTTATTCTTCCTCACTATTTCCAACCAAGTGTAAGCTACCATCACATTTACAGAGATTAAAATACTATTCTGACTGATGTGCCTGCTTTCAGCCCTCTGCCCTCAATAGTATTTTCTCTGCTCAGCAGCCAGAGAAATCAATTTAAAAAAGCATATCAGCATATGTTGCTTACTGGGTTAAATTATACCAATGGCTTCTCATCTCACTCAGAATAAAATCAAAGTCCTTATCGTGGTCCAAATGGCACCACATAATTTCAGCTCCCGTTACCTCTACAATGCCAACTCTTTCTACTCTTCACTCACTCATTTCCCCCAATCCACAGTCATATTTATGTGTCCTCAAAAACACCAAGTATATCCCTGCCTTGGTGGACTGACATTTGATGTAATCTCTGCCACTAAGACTCCCCATGATTCTCATCCTCATTTTATTCAAGTTGATAATATTAGAAAGGCCTTCTTGATCTCCTTTCTAAAATAAAATACTCCATCATTCTTAACCTTCTCTAATTTCCTAGCTATTTACTGGCACATTTAAGTGTATATATGTGTAATTGTTTGTTTCTTATCCTTCTCTCCTTATCAGAATGCAAGCTCCATGAGGTCAGGGGCAAAATTTAGTTCACTGATATATTTCCAACACCTAAAACCAGAGTAATGAACGTAGGTACTCAATATCTGTTGAATGAAAAAACGGGGGTGGGGTGGGGGAGTCAAGATGGCATACTAGGAAGATGTGGAATTCACATCTCCTCACAACTAGAGAACCTACCAGGCACCAGTGGGGGACCGCAGACACCTAAGGGGCCGGAAGTAACCCCCAGCGACTGGGTAGGACATGAGGCTTGGGGGGAGTAAAGGGGGAGGAGAAGTGGAGGCGGCAGGGAACTGGCGCTCCTGAGGGGTGGCTGGGGGAGGGGAAGTGATACCACACAGGAAGGGGAAATTTGGGGAACCAATGGGAGGGCAGAGGATCAAAAGGGAGTATGGCCAGGTTTCCCCTGCCCACTTGGACCCCCAGGAATCTGCTGAGATCCCGTGCCTGATCCTCTGCACACCCAGGCCTCTTCCAGCTGCCCAGATCCTGAGGGAGTGGGTGGGGGGGAAGGGGGAGCAAAAGTAAAGGCTGGACCTCCAGAACCGGCACCCTGAAGGGTGGCTGGGGGAGGGAAGGAGTTCCTACACCCAGCAGAACCCACCCACACTTAGCAGTCCAGTGGCTACGGGGAAGATGGTGGGGGAGGGGCATGAAGGAACGGAGGGTAATGGGGCCAGCGCTTTCCCTGCCCACTTAGGCACGGGGGAGCCTCTTGGTCTCCAGGGCCTAATCCTCTACCCTCGGAGCCTCCCTCCTGCCGTGCAGAGCCCAAGCCCCGCCCTGCACCCCCACCCGGGGCCCCACCTCTGCACTCGGAGACCCCCTCTGAGACCCCCTCCAACGGGCTGGGCCTAAACCCCACCCAGGCACCCTCACTCAGGGCCCTGCCTCCAAACTCTGGAACTCTACATTCCGGAGGCCCTCCTTTCCGCCTGCTGCCTCTCCCCTTCTAAGCAGGTCCGAAGCAGAGGCCCCACCCCACACTCAAACGTCACCCCATCTATGCCCCGCCCCACACTTGAACGTCACCCCGCCAAGGCCCTACCCCATACTCAAACGTCACTCCCCCACCCGCCTAGGTCCTGCCTAAGTTACAACCCCTGCCTAAACTCTGCCTCCAGAGTCGAGGCTTTTTTTTTCTTTTCTTTTTTCCTCTTTTAGACTGGGGTTCTGTTTTACCTTGTTGATTCTTTTATATTTTTCCTAATAAGTCTTTTATTTTTCTAATTTTATTTTATTTTTTATACTTTGTTAATGATCTCTCCTTTTGGCTTGTTCCCCACCCCATCCCCCTTTTTTTTCTGTTGTGGTTTTATTTTACCTTGCTGCAGTTGTTTCAATTACAGTTTTAGTTTTCCTAATATATTTTTTACTTTTCTAATTTTATTTTGTTTTATATTCTTTGATACTATACTGCCTCTTCCTTCCTTCCTTCCTTCCTTCCTTCCTCCTTTCTGTCTGTCTTTCTTTCTTTCTTTCTTTCTTTCTTTCTTTCTCCATGCCATGAAGCTTGTGGGATCTGGGTTCCCAGTCCAGAGGTCGGGCCTGAGCTCCTGTGGTGGGAGCTCTGACTCCAAACTGCTGGACTAACAGCGAACGTCAGACCCCAGGGAATATCAATCAGAGTGAGGCCTCCCGGAGGGCATCAGCTCAGCACCAAGACCAAGCTCTATCCAACTGCCTGCAAATTCCATTGCTGGGCATCTCAGGCCAAACAACCAGTAAGACAGGAATACAGCACCACCCATCAAAAAAAAGAAAAATGAAACAACAAACATATGTGTTACAGACGAAGGAGCAAGGTAAAAACCTACAAGACCAAATAAATGAAGATGAAATAGGCAATCTACCTGAAAAAGAATTCAGAGTAATGATAGTAAATATGATGCAGAATCTCAGAAACAGAATGGAGAAAATACAAGAAACATTTCACAGGATCTAGAAGAACTAAAGAGCAAACAAACAGTAATGAACAACACAATTACTGAAGTTAAAAATACTCTAGAAGGAATCAATAACAGAATACCTGAGGCAGAAGAATGGATAAGTGAGCTGTAAGATAAAATGTTGGAAATAACTCCCAGGGAGCAGAATAAAGAAAAAAGAATGAAAAGAATTGAAGACAGTCTCAGAGATGTCTGGGACAACACTAAATGCACCAACATTTGAATTTTATGGGTCCCAGAAAAAGAAGAGAAAAAGAAAGGGTCTGAGAAAATATTTGAAGAGATTATAGTCGAAAACTTCCTTAACATGGAAAAGGAAATAGTCCATCAAGTCCAGGAAGCACACAGAGTCCTATACAGGATAAACCCAAAGAGAAACACGCTGAGACACACATTAATCAAACTATCAAAAATTAAATACAAAGAAAAAATATTAAAGCAGCAAGTGAAAAGCAACAAATAACATACAAGGGAATCTCAATAAGGTTAACAGCTGATTTTTCAGCAGAAACTCTGCAAGCCAGAACAGAGTGGCAGAACATATTTAAAGTGATGAAAGAGAAAAACCAACAACCAAGATTACTCTACCCAGCAAGGATCTCATTCAGATTCGATGGAGAAATTAAAACCTTTACAGATGAGCAAACGTTAAGAGAATTCAGCACCACCAAACCAGCTTTACAACAAATGCTAAAGAAACTTCTCTAGGCAGGAAACACAAGAGAAGGAAAAGACCTACAATAATAAACCCAAAACAATTAAGAAAATGGTAATAGGAACATGCATATCGATAATTACCTTAAATATAAATGGATTAAATGCTCCAACCAAAAGACACAGCTGGCTGAATGGATACAAAAACAAGACCGGTATATATGCTGTCTACAAGAGACCCATTTCAGACCTATGGACACATACAGACTGAAAATGAGGGGATGGAAAAAGACATTCCATGCAAATGGAAATCAAAAGAAAGCTGGAGTAGCAATTCTCATATCAGACAAAATAGACTTTAAAATAAAGACAATTACAAGAGACAAGGATACTACATAATGATCAAGGGATCAATCCAAGAAGAAGATATAACAATTGTAAATATTTATGCACCCAACATAGGAGCACCTCAATACATAAGGCAAATGCTAACAGCCATAAAAGGGGAAATGGACAGCAACACAATAATACTAGGGGACTTTAACACCCCACTTTCACCAATGGACAGATCATCTAAAACGAAAATAAATAAGGAAACACAAGCTTTAAATGACACATTAAAAGATGGACTTAATTGATACTTATAGGACATTCCATCAAAAAACAACAGAATAAAACAACAGAGTGCTTCTTCTCAAGCACTCATGGAATATTCTCCAGGATAGACCATATCCTGGGTCACAAATCAAGCCTTGGTAAATTTAAGAAAATTGAAATCGTATCAAGTATCTTTTCCGACCACAATGCCATGAGACTAAATATCATTTGCAGGAAAAAAACTGTAAAAAATACAAACATGTGGGGTTCCAAGGTGGTGCAGTGGTTAAGAATCTGCCTGCCAATGCAGGGGACATGGGCTCGAGCTCTGGTCCGGGAAGGTCCCACAGGCCACAGAAAACCTAAGCCCGTGCACCACAACTACTGAGCTGGCGCTCTACAGCCTGCAAGCCAAAACTACTGAAGCCCGTGCGCCTAGAGCCTGTGCTCTGCAGCAAGAGAAGCCACCACAATGTGAAGCCTGTGAACCGCAATGAAGAGTAGCTCCTTCTAACCGCAACAACAGAAAGCCCATGTGGCAATGTAGACCCAATGCAGCCAAAAATAAATAGATTAATTAATTAATTAATTTAAAATACAAACACATGGAAGCTAAACAATATGCTATTAAATAACCAAGAGATCACTGAAGAAATCAAAGAGGAAATCAAAAAATACCTAAAAACAAATGACAATGAAAACACGACGACCGAAAACCTATGGGATGCAGCAAAAGCAGTTCTATGAGGGAAGTTTATAGCAATACAATCCTACCCCAAGAAAAAAGAAAAATCTCAAATAAACAACCTAACCTTACATCTAAAGCAATTAGAGAAAGAAGAAGGAAAAACCCCCAAAGTTAGCAGAAGGAAAGTAATCATAAAGATCAGACCAGAAATAAATGAAAAAGAAATGAAGGAAACGATAGCAAAGATAAATAAAACTAAAAGTGGTTCTTTAAGATAAACAAAATTGATAAACCATTAGCCAGACTTATCAAGAAAAAAAGGGAGAAGACTCAAATCAATAGAATTAGAAATGAAAAAGGAGAAGTAACAACTGACACTGCAGATATACAAAGGATCATGAGACATTAGTACAAGCAACTATATGCTAGTAAAATGGACAACCCGGAAGAAATGGACAAATTCTTAGAAAAGCACAACCTTCTGAGACTGAACCAGGAAGAAATAGAAAATATAAGCCAATCACAAGCACTGAAATTGAAACTTTTATTAAAAATCTTCCAACAAACAAAAGCCCAGGACCAGATGGCTTCACAGGAGAATTCTATCAAATATTTAGAGAAGAGTTAACACCTACCCTTCTAAAACTCTTCCAAAATATAGCAGAGGGAGGAACACTCCCAAACTCATTCTACAAGGCCACCATCATCCTGATAGCAAAACCACACAAGGATGTCACAAAAAAAGAAAACTACAGGCCAATATCACTGATAAACATAGATGCAAAAATCCTCAACAAAATACTAGCAAACAAATCCAACAGCACATTAAAAGGATCATACACCATGATCACGTGGGGTTTATCCCAGGAATGCAAGGATTTTTCAATATACGCAAATCAATCAATGTGATACACCATATTAACAAATTGAAGGAGAAAAACCATATGATCATCTCAATAGATGCAGAAAAAGCTTTTGACAAAATTCAACACTCATTTATGATAAAAACCCTCCAGAAAGTAGGCATAGAGGGAACCTACCTCAACATAATAAAGGCCATATATGACAAACCCACAGCCAACATCATTCTCAATGGTGAAAAACTGAAACCATTTCCGCTAAGATCAGGAACAAGACAAGGTTGCCCACTCTCACCACTATTATGCAACATAGTTTTGGAAGTTATAGCCATAGCAATCAGAGAAGAAAAAGAAATAAAAGGAATCCAAATCGGAAAAGAAGTAAAACTGTCACTGTTTGCAGATAACATGATACTATACATAAAGAACCCTAAAGATGCTACCAGAAAACTACTAGAGCTAATCAATGAATTGGGTAAAGTAGCAGGATACAAAATTAATGCACAGAAATCTCTTGCATTCCTATACACTAATGATGAAAAATCTGAAAGTGAAATTAAGGAAACTCTCCCATTTACCATTGCAACAAAAAGAATAAAATACCTAGGAATAAACCTACCTAAGGAGACAAAAGACCTGTATGCAGAAAACTGTAAGATACTGATGAAAGAAATTAAAGATGATACAAACAGATGGACAGATATACTATGTTCTTGGATTGGAAGAATCAATATTGTGAAAATGACTCTACTACCCAAAGCAATCTACAGATTCAATGCAATCCCTATCAAACTACCACTGGCATTTTTCACAGAACTAGAACAAAAATTTTCTCAATTTGTATGGAAACAGAAAATATCCCGAGTAGCCAAAACAATCTTGAGAAGAAAAATGGAGCTGGAGAAATCAGACTCCTGGACTTCAGACTATACTACAAAGTTACACTAATCAATACAGTATCGTACTGGCACAAAAACAGAAATATAGATCAGTGGAACAGGATAGAAAGCCCAGAGATAAAACATGCACATATGGTCACCTTATCTTTGATAAAAGGCCAGAGTATACAATGGAGAAAAGACAGCCTCTTCAATAAGTGGTGCTGGGAAAAATGGACAGCTACAGGTAAAAGAATGAAATTAGAACACTTCCTAACACTATACACAAAAAGACACTCAAAATGGATTAAAGACCTAAATGTGTGGCCAGACACTATAAAACTCTTAGAGGAAAACATAGGCAGAACACTCTATGACATAAATCACAGCAAGATCCTTTTTGTCCCCCCTCCTAGAGAAATGGAAATAAAAACAAAAATAAACAAATGGGACCTAATGAAACTTAAAAGCTTTGGCAGAGCAAAGGAAACCATAAACAAGATGAAAAGACAACCCTCAGAATGGGAGAAAATATTTGCAAATGAAGCAGCTGACAAAGGATTAATCTCCAAAATATACAAGCAGCTCATGCAGCTCAGTATCAAAAAAATAAACAACTCAATCCAAAAATGGGCAGAAGACGTAAATAGACATTTCTCCAGAGAAGATATACAGATTGCCAACAAACACATGAAAATGTGCTCAACATCACTAATCATTAGAGAAAGGCAAATCAAAACTACAATGAGGTATCACCTCACACCGGTCAGAATGGCCATCATCAAAAAATCTACAAACAATAAATGCTGGAGAGGGTGTGGAGAAAAGGGAACACTCTTGCCTTGTTGGTGGGAATGTAAATTGGTACAGCCACTATGGAGAACAGTATGGAGGGTCCTTAAAAAATTAAAAATAGAACTACCATATGACCCAGCAATCCCACTACTGGGTATATACCCTGAGAAAACCATAATTCAAAAAGAGTCATGTACCACAATGTTCACTGCAGCTCTATTTACTATAGCCAGGGCACTGAAGCAACCTAAATGCCCATCGACAGACGAATGGATAAAGAAGATGTGGTACATATATACAATGTAGTATTTCTCAGCCATAAAAAAGAAGCAAAATTGAGTTATTTGTAGTAAGGTGGATGGACCTACAGTCTGTCATACAGAGTGAAGTACGTCAGAGAGGGAAAAACAAATACCGTATGTTAACACATATGTATGGAATCTAAAAAAAAAAAAAAAAAAAAAAAAACCATGGTTCTGATGAACCTAGGGGCAGGACAGGAATAAAGACACAGCCGTAGAGAATGGACTTGAGGACGCTGGGAGGGTGAAGGGTAAGATGGGATGAAGCAAGAGAGTAGCATTGACATATATACACTACCAAATGTAAAATAGATAGCTAGTGGGAAGCAGTTGCATGGCACAGGGAGATCAGCTTGGTGCTTTGCAACCACCTGGAGGGATGGGATAAGGAAGGTGGGAGGGAGATGCAAGAGGGAGGGAATATGGGGATATACATATGCATACAGCTGATTCACTTTGTCACACAGCAGAAACTAACACAACACTGTAAAGCAATTATACTCCAATAAAGATGTTAAAAGAAAAAATGAACACATGAGCAATACTTAAGATTAATAAGAATTCGTACCTATCACCAGGTGTCCTTCTGTTTAATACAGCCTAACTCACCTGGGGAGCTCTGGCTTGGGGACTCTTCCTCTAATACCCATGGTTGCTCTCCTTGTTCCAACCTGAAGATCAGTTCTGGTTTAGGGATGCAATACCCTGTGAATGGGAAATGACATGGGAATTGCGCTAGGCTCATGGGCTTTACGGCTCCTGAAGAAAACAGAAAATGAAGCTTCAGGGACCAATTTCAATCTATTATTGGGATAAGAAAAATTCTTTATGGTGTTTCAGCAGTCCTTTTTCTTATCACCCTGGATCTCAAGCCTAAGTATCTTCAAACTCAAAAAATTTCCACAGGTGTCAGCAACCAAGAAAGGACATGCATACTAGGAATCTACATGGAAAACAATCCCTACCCACTGAGACGAGGTGACTATAGTTCTCCAGCATCACATCCCTGTACAGTGTCCTCTGAGCAGGGTCCAGCTGCTGCCACTCCTCCTGGGTGAAGTCCAAAGTCACATCCTCAAATGATAAGGATTCCTGAAATAGCACATTTGTGCTCAAATTTAAGTAATCAGAATTGAAAGACATGGAGAAGCTACATGAGAATGGTTATACTGTTCACTATTCAGAGTCAATCAAAATACGTTTTGGGATGTCTACTTCTGCACTGTACTTGGTTGGAGAGGGAGAAATCCTAACAGATATTCCCTACTAATTCCCTCCAGTTATTAATATAAGTTATTGATGCTTGCATGCCATAAAAACTATCCTACTTTGGGGGAATCTGAAGACAAAGCAATGTTACTGTTATCAAGAAGCATATAATCTGAAAAACAGACAAATATACAAGCATATAACTACAATAAGATGTTACTATTGTGAAAAGATGAGCAAAGTTGATTGCGGTTTCAAAGGGGACAAAAGTTCTATTCCTGCTATTAGGGTGGGTTTCACTGAGGAGGTAAAATTCTGAGTGGTTAAACAACATTAGAGTAACAGTCATGAACCTGGGGCAACAGCATAACCATGGATACCTCTAAGAATAGTAGTTAAAGGAAAAGCAATTAGCACATAAGAGAGTACCATTTGGGACTATGATAAGATAAAGAGCTATGGAGTTATTCAGGGAGTGAGTTATTGAATAATTTTGGATATAACTCCTGTAGAATAGGGGTGTCCAAAATATCTGCTTACTCTTCCTTCTGGGAAACCTTTTTATTTATTTATAAATTGTAAACTCATATTGTCAATCTATATATAAAATTTCATTCTTTTTTTTAGATTAAAAAAATGTAGGTAGGCACCTGAGTATTTTCTTCCCATAACTGAACAGTCTCATACAATCTTCACCAAGAGTAGATTCGATCTCAAGAAACCACTTTCTTTGCTCATCTAGAAGGAGCAACTCCTCAACCGTTAAAGTTTTATCAAGAGATTGGAGTAATTCAGTAATATCTTCAGGCTCCACTTCTAGTTGTAGTTCTCTTGCTATTTCTACCATACCTGCAATTACTTCCTCCTCTGAAGTCTCAAACTCCTCAAAGTCATCCATGAGGGCTGAAATCAGCTTCTTCAAAATTCCTGTTAATGTTGATACGTAGACCTCTTCTGATGAATCACAAACATTCCTAATGGCTTCTAGAATGGTGAATCCTTTCCAGGTTTTTACTTTGCCAGATCCATCAGAGAAATCACTGTCTATGACAGCTATAGTGTTATGAAACGTATTTTTTAAATAACAAGACTTGAACATCAAAATCACTCCTTGACCCATGGGCTGCAGACGCTGTGTTATCAGGCATGAAAACATTATTAATCTCATTGTACATCTCCATCAGAGCTCTTGGGTGACCAGGTGCACTGTCAATGAACAGTAGTATTCTGAAAGGAATCTTTTTTTCTGAGCAGTAAATCTCAATAGTAGGCTTAGAATATTCATCAAACCATGTTATAAACTGATGTGCTGTCATCCAGGCTCTGTTGTTCCATTTATAGAGCACAGGCAGAGTAGATTTAGCATAATTCTTAAGGGTCCTAGGACTTTGCAAATGGTAAATGAGCATCGGCTTCAACTTAAAGTCAACAGCTGCATTAGCCCCTAACAAGAGAATCAGCCTGTCCTTTGAAGCCAGGCACTGACTTCTCCTCTCTAGCCATGCAAGTCCTAGATGGTATGTTCTTCCAATTTAAGGCTGTTTTGTCTACACTGAAAATCTGTTGTTTAGTGTAGCCACCTTCACTAATTATCTTAGCTAGATCTTCTAGATAACTTGCTATAATTTCTACATCAGCACTTGCTGCTTCACCTTGCACTTTGATATTATGGAGACGTCTTCTTTCCTTAAACCTCATGAACCAGCCTCTGCTAGCTTCAGATGTTTCTTCTGCAGCTTTCCTCACCTCTCTCAGCCTTACATGGAATTGAAGAAAAGAGAATTAGGTCCTTGCTCTGGATTAGGCTTTGGTTAAGGGAATGTTGTAGCTGCTTTCATCTTCTATCCAGACCACTAAAACTTTCTCCATATCAGCAATAAGGCTGTTTCACTTTCTTATCATTTGTGTGTTTACTGGAGTAGCACTTTTAATTTCCTTCAAGAACCTTTCCTTTGCATTCACAACTTGACTAACAGTTTGGTGCAAGAGGCCTAGCTTTTGGTCTATCTAGGCTTTCGGCATGCTTTCCTCACTAAGTTTAATCTAGCTTTTGATTTAAAGTGAGAGATGTGTGATTCTTCCTTTCATTGAACACTTAAAGGCCATTGTAGAGTTATTAGTTTGCCTAATTTCAATACTGTTGTGTCTCAGGGAATACAGAGGCCCAAGGAGAGGGAAAGAGACTGGAGAACAGCTGGTTGGTGGAGCAGTCGAAACAGATACATTTAAGTTCACTGTCTTATATGGGTGTGGTTTGTGGTGCCCCCAAACAATTACAATAGTAACATCAAAGATCACTGATCACAGATCACCATAACAAATATAATAATAATGAAAACGTTTGAAATATTGTGAAAATTACCAAAATATGACAACAGACAAGAAGTGAGCAAATGCTTTTGGAACAATGTGCCAAAAGACTCGATGCAGATTTACCACAAACCTTCAATTTGTAAAAAAAATACAGTATCTGTGAAGTGCAGTAAAGCAAAGCACAATAAAACAAGGTACACCTGTATTATACATGACACTGAAAAATGGAAATAGCAAGCATCTCTCAGTAAAGAAATGGAAAACTAAAATGTGGTATGGTCTCATAATAAAATATTATATGACATTAAAAATTAAAAATTTGGACCAATCTTAAGTACAATATTAAAATTTTTAAAACGGAGATACAGTAACCTACATATCAAATGAGATAACTGACATAATTCTAAGAAGCATATAAAACAAAATATATATTTTTCCATGATACATACATTTCTGTCTACTTACACAAATAGAATGAGAAATTAATGTATATATATAAATGTATAAACATGTATATGAACAGTGAGTCAAGGATGAAAACCCAGCTGTGGTAGGCTGAATAATGGCCTAAGGATATTCATGTCCTAATCCTGGAACATGTGAATATTACTGTATACGGCAAGAGGGCCTTTGCAGATGTGATTAGCTAAGAATCCTGAAAAGAGAGCATCCTGGATTATCCAGGTGGACGCTAAGGATAATCAAAAGTGTCCTAATAAATAAGAAGGAGCCAGAAAGAGATGTGACTACAGAAGAGGAGAAGGCAATATAAAGAGTTGAGACTGATGTGATATGCCTTGAAAATGGAGGAAGGTGTCACAACAGCTGAAAAAAGCAAGGAAACAGATTCTCCCACCAGAGCCCAGAAGGTACAAGTCCTGTCATCACCTTGTAAGGTTAATTTGGACTTCCCTCTAACTTTGTGTTGGTTTAAACCATTAAATCTGTGGCAATTTGTTACAGCTGTAACAGGAAACTAATATACAGGGATACATTAATTGCCAGGAGTCAAAGTCCTTAATTGTTCTGAAGGAGACATCACTAGAGGGGTAGAAGGAGGGCTGTATGAAGTTATAGGAGCTGCTAGTAGAGGCTGTGCAGAAGAGCAGGCAGTGGGGTCAAATGATGCAGAGAGGTCAAGTAACTCCAAAACTGCAATGTATCATTGGTAACAGACTCTGACCAGGGAAAACAGCAGCGCACAGAACTCTCAGGGCCACATCCCTCCAAAGGAACACCTAAAAACCTGGCAAAAACTATCAGAATCAACTTTAGCAGAACTCTGGAAAATAGACAAAGGTTACAACAATCAAGAGAATGATTAATCAAGAAAAATGCAACTGAAACCTGGTAGGAGGGATTTTGTGTTGTTTTAACTTACCCTTGCTCCATCTCACCCTCTCAGGCTGTATTAGCTTGCTACGGTTGCCATAACAAAGTATACAGACTGAGTGCTTAAACAACATAAGTTTATTATCTCACAGATCTGGAGGCTAGAAGTCCAAGATTAAGATGTCAGCAGGGCTGGTTCCTTCTGAGGGCTGTGAGATAAGAATCTATTCAAAGCCTTTCTCCTTGGCTTTCAGATGGCTGTCTTCTCCCTGTAACTCTACAACGTTTTCCTGCTATATGTAGCTCTGTGTCCAAATTTCCCTTTTATAAGGACACTAGTATTGGATTAGGGCCCACTCTAATGACCTCACTTTAACCTGACTACCTCTGTAAAGACCCTTTCTCCCAGTAAGATCATATTCTGAGATATCAATGATTAGGACTTTAACATATAAATTTTCAGGAGGCAGTTCAACCAGTAACATTTGGTCTTGAAGATGGACTCCAATATTCTTGGTGTAGATTCCTGGTGCCAGAGAGAGCAGAATGGAGTTATTTCTCAACAATTGGGGTTGTTTGTTTTGAACTGTCTGGTGGAGACCTGAAAAGACTACAGCAGAATGCTCAGAACCTCTTACATCAGAGAAATGACTACATGAAGGGCATTTACTGAAAACATTTAAAGGCAAATGAACCAGCTACTGCCACTGGGGCAAAGGACGTCAGCTGGAGCAAACAAAATATATGTCAAAAAAGTCTGTGAAGAAAAGCTGGGGAGTGAAATGCTTTGGGGCTTTGAAAAGTTTCCATATAGTCCTGGAAATCTAGAAGACCCACACATATCTAGGATGAAGCACATGTTCAAAAAAGACCTGACAAAATCCTAAGCTCTCAACTCTGGGTGACTATCAAGCTCTGTACAAATAAGAAGTGAGGGTGAGGGAAGAGTTTTAAACTGCCCAGTGTGGTGTTGAGGATATGCTCCAATACATACAAACCCTACAGTAAGGACTGGGGAGATTTTTGGTTTTGTTGACTCCAGGCACTTAAGGAAATCTCTTGTTAAATCACTAGTTGAGCACTATGTAAATGGGACAGAGATTTCAGTAATGACATGCAACAAAGAAGACAGTCTTTACAAAAATAGTTTAGACATTTACAAAACAAACAAAAAACTATGCCTCACACAACAGTAACAACTCTGAGGGTTGGGGAGGAGATCTGATCTCTGAATTAACACATTATAATATTCAAAATGTCCAGTTTCACCAAAAAATTATAAGGCATTTAAATGAGAAAGTATAGCCCTTTCACGAGAAAAAAATTCACAGACACCTTCCCTGAGGAGGCCTAATCTTTGGATTTACTAGACAAAGATTATAAATCTATTGTCTTAAATAAGGTTAAAGAAGTAAAGGAACCATGGGGGGTAAATTAAAGGAAACCAGAAGAATGATGTTCCACCAAAGAGAACATCAACAAATAGAAATACTGAAGTTGAAAAGTACAAAAATTGAAATAAAAACTTCAGTAGAGGGTTCAACAGCAGATGTGAACAGATGGAAAAAAGAATCAGCAAACTAGAAGATAGGTAAACTGAAATTATACAGTTTGAGCAAGAAAAAAGAATAAAGAAAGATAAACAGAGCCTAAGAGACCTGTGGGACACCATCAAGCACACCAACATTTGCATATTGGGAGTACCAGAAGGAAAGTAAAAGACAGAAAAAATATTTGAAAAAATAAAAGCCGAAAACCTCCCAAAGTTGATGAAAAACATGAACCTACATATCCAAAAAGCTCAAGGAACTTCAAGTAAGATACGCACAAAGAGACCCACTAAAACACAGTATAATCAATTGTCAAAGATAAAGAGAATCTTGAAAGAAATAAGAGAGAAGTGACTCATCATGTACAGAAGATCCTGAAAAGGAATATCCAATTTCTCATCAGAACCATGGAGGACAAGAGGCAGTGGCATGACATATTAAAGTGCTGAAAGAAAAACTTTCAATGAAGAATTCTATATTCAAAAATACTGTTCTTCCAAACAAAGAGAAATTAAGCCATTCTCAGATAAACAAAAGCCGAGGGAGTTTGTTGCTAATAGACTTGTCCTTCAAGAAAACCTAAAGAGTCCTTCAGGCTAAAATGAATGGAAGACACTATCTCAAAGCTAGTTAAAGAAACAAAGAACACCATTAAACAATAAAGGTAGGGACTTCCCTGGTGGTCCAGTGGGTAAGACTCTGCGCTCCCAATGCAGGGGGCTCAGGTTTGATCCTTGGTTGGGGAACTAGATCCCACATACATGCTGCAACTAAGAGTCCACATGCCACAACTAAGGAGCCTGCATGCCACAACTAAGAAGTCCACATGCCACCACTAAAGGTCCCACATGCCCACATGCTTCAACTAAGACCCGGCACAGCCAAAATAAATAAATAAAATAAATAAACAAACAAACAAATAATTTAAAAAACTATAAAGGTATATGTGAAAGCCAATATTATTATATTTTTGGTTAATAACTCCTTTTTTCTCTATCTAACTTAAAAGCATAAAACAATAATTACAAATCTATGGCACATGGATTAGATCCCTAGGGCTGCTATGACAAATTCCCACAAACTGGTGGTTTGTAATGAGAAATTTATCCTCTCATAGTTCTAGAGTCTAGACGTCCAAAAGCAAGGTGTTAGCAAGGCCATGCTCCCTCTGGGACTCTAGACAGAAACTTTCCTTGCCTCCCCCTTATTTCCGATGGTGACCAGCAATACTTGACATTCTCTGGATTGAAGCTGCATTACTCCAATCTCTGCTTCTGTCATCACATGGTGTTCTCTCTGTTTGTCTCTATCCTTCTGATACTGTGATACAGTAAGGAATATAGATATATTTTGGTCTTTGTCTCTGACAGGAGAAAGGAAATAATAAAGATTAGAGGAGAGACAAATAAGTGGGGGGAAAAAATAGAATGAACAAAACCAAAAGTGCTTCTTTAAAAAACAATCAACAAAACTGACAAACCTCTAGCTAGACTGACAAAGTAAAAAAGACTCAAAATATTCAAATCAGAAATGGAGACATTACTACCAACCTAACAGAAATAAAGAGGGTTATAAGACAATACTAAAAACAATTTACGTCAAAAAATCAGAAACTTAGATTAAATGAATAAATTCCTAGAAACACAAATAACCAACTGATTCAGGAAGAAATACAAAATGTGAATAGCAAGCAAAGAGATCAAATCAGTAATCAAAAACTTTTCAACAAAGAAAAGTCCAGAACCAGATGACTTCACTGCTGAATTTTAACAAACATTTAAAGAAGAATTAACACTAATTCTTCCCAAACTCTTCCAAAAAAGAGGAAGAAAAACCCTGAAAAACTTTTTTCAGACCCCTGAAAAACGCAGGGGTTAGGGGTGATGACTTCAGTGTGGTTAAAAATCCGAGTATAACTTCAGAGCTATCCCTCCTTATCTGCGGTTCTGCACCTGCAGATTCAACCATCCATGGATTGTGTAGTACTGTAATATCTAGTATTGAAAAAACTCTGCATATAAGAGGACCCATGCAGTTTAAACCTGTGTAGTTCAAGGGTAAACTGTACTTCTTAACTAATTCAATGAGGCCAGCATTAATTACCCTAATATCTAAGTTAGATAAAGGCATCACAATAAAATGAAATTACAGGCCAATATTCCTTATGAATATAAATGTAATATCCTCAACAAAATACTACAAAATTGAGTCCAAACAACATATTAAAAGGATCATAGGTAATTCCCTGGCGGTTCAGTGATTAGGATTCCACACTTCCACTGCTGGGGGCAAAGGTTCCATCCCTGGTTGGGAAACTAAGATCCCACAAGCTGCGTGGTGCATTACGAATGAATGAATGAATGAATAAACAAATAAATAAACAGATCATGAATCATGACGAAGTAGAATTTATACCAGGAATGCAAGAGCAGTTCAACATGAGAAAATCAATTTAATATACCAAATGAAGATGAAAAATCCCCACACGATGCTCAAGTGAAGCAGAAAAAGCACTTGACTACATCCAAAACCTTTTCAGGATAAAATCACTCAATAAACTAGGAATAGAAGTGAACTTCCCAACCTGATAAAAAGGCTTTTACGAAAAACCCATAGCTAGTATTTAATGGTAAAAGACTGAAAGCTTTCCCACTAAAATGTAGAACAAGACAAGAATACCCACCTTGGTCACTTCTATTCAACACTGTAAAAGAAGTCCCAGCCAGAGAAACCAGGCAATAAAAAGAAATAAAGCCATCCAAATTAGAAACAGTGAAGTAAAACTATCTCTGTCTTTAGATGACATGATCTTACACACAGAAAATCCTAAAATATCCATCAAAAAATTATTAGAGCTAATAAATTCAATAAAATTGTAGAACACAAGATTAACACACAAAATATCAGTTTAATGAACAATCCAAAAGTAAATTAAGAAAACAACTGTACTTACAATACCATCAAAAAGAATAAAATACTTTGGAACACAGTTAACCAAGGAGGTCCAAGACTTGTATACACTGAAAACTACAAGACTTCGCTGAAAAAAATTAAAGACCTAAATAATGGAAGGACACTCCTTGTTCATGGGATAAAATACTTAATATAGTCAAGATAAGAATACTCCCCAGTGTTCCACAAATTCGATGAAAAATCCAACAGCCTTTTTTTGCAGAAATGGACATGATCTTTATATTCACGTGGAATTGCAAGGAACCTCGAATAGCCAAAATAAACTTGACAAAGAAGAACAAATCAGAGGACTCACGTGTTCTGACTTCAAAACTTGCCACAAAGCTAGAGAATCAAAACAGTATGGAACTGGCATAAGGGTACACATATAGATCAAGTGAACAGAACTGAAAATCTGGGAAAAAACCTACACATCTCTGGTGAACTATTTCTCATCAAGAGTACCAAGACCACTCAACGTGAAAAAAACAGTCTCTTCAACAAACGGTGTTGGGACAACTGGATATCCACATACAAATATATGAAACTGGACCCCTTCCTCATGTTATATATGCAAAAATTAACTCAAAATAGATCAAAGACCTAAATGTAAGAGCTAAAACTGTAACACTCTTAGGAGAAAACACAGTAAATCTTCGTGATCTTGGTTTGGCAATGAGTTCTTAGATACGACATCAAAAGCACATACAACAGAAGAAAAATAGATAAACCAAACTTCATCACAATTAGAACCCTTGGGCTTTCCTGGCGGTGCAGTGGTTAAGAATCCTCCTGCCAATACAGGGGACACGGGTTTGAACCCTGGTCTGGGAAGATCCCACATGCCATGGAGCAACTAAGCCCGTAAGCCACAACTACTGAACCTGCGTTCTAGATCCGAGCCGCAACTACTGAGCCTGCGAGCCACAACTACTGAAGCCTGTGTGCCTAGAGCCTGTGCTCCACAACGAGAAGCCACTGCAATGAGAAGCCCACCCACCGCAACGAAGAGTAGCCCCCGCTCGCTGCAACTAGAGAAAGCCCGCACGCAGCAACAAAGACCCAACGCAGCCAAATATAAAATAAATTTATTAAAAAAAAGAATCAAGCACCACTAAACTAATTTATTAAAAAAAATTAAAACCCTTTTTGATTCAAAGTATATACTATCAAAAGAATGAAAAGACAACTCAAAGAATGGGAGGAAATATTTGAAAATCATATAACTGATAGAAGCCTAGTACCCGAAATACTCTTATAATAAACAACCCAATTTAAAAATGGACAAAGGACACGAAAAAATATGTCTGCAAAGTAGTTATAGAAATGTCCAAGAAGCACACAAAATGGTGCTCATTTGTCATTAGGGAAAAGCAAATCAAAACCACAATGAGATACGACTTTGCACACACTAGGATGGCTATAATAAAAAAATACAGATGTTAACAAGTGTTGCTGAGGATGAGGAAAAGCTGGAACTCTCATATATTGCTGGTGAAAATGTAAAATTGTGGAGCCACTGTGAAAAAGTTTGGTGGTTCCTCATTAAGTTAAAAATGATTAACATAGGACCCAGCATTTCTACTTCTAGGTATATACCCATAATTGAAACAGGTTTTCTTTTTTTTTAATAAAATACAATTATTTAATGAGACTATTCAAGACTGGAAAAGATGCAGTGATACAGGCAGAAAACAGGTTTTCAAACAAAAATGTGCACAAATGTTGACGGTGGCCCTATTCACAATAGCTGTAAGGTGGAAACAACAAAGACGTCCATCAATTGATACCTGCATAAACAAAATGTGGTACCTCCATACAGTGGAATATTGAGTCATGAAAAGATATGAAATCTTGGTAAAAGGGTACAAACTTTCAGCTATAAAATGAAAAAGGTCTGAGGATCTAATGTATAACATGGTGACTACACTGATAACATTGTATTGATTGTATAATTGAAATCTGCGGAGAACTTAAATGTCTCACAAAAAAAGAGAAAAATATGTGAGGTGGTGGATGTGTTAATTTACTAGATGGGAGGAATCCTTTCATAACATATATGTATATCAAATTGTCATGATATGTACTTCAAATATCTTACAATTTTGTCAATTATACCTTAATAAAGCTGGGGGGTGGGGAAGGAATGAAATCTGATACATGCTGCAATATGGATGAAATTTGAAAACATACTAAATGAAAGACACAAAAAACACATACTGTATAATTACATTTATGTAAAATATCTACAAGAGGCAAGTTCTTAGAGTCAGAAAGTAAATTAGTAGTTGCCAGGGACTGGGGTAAAAGGGGAATAGAGAATGACTTTAAAGGGTATTAGGTTTTATTTTGGGATGATGGAAATGTTCTGGAACTAGATAGTGATGATGGTTGCACAATACTGTGAATGTATTAAACGCCACTGAAATGTACACTTTAAAATGGTTAATTGTTTACATGTACTTAAACAATATATATTATTGGTGACTTTCACTGACCAAATTCCAGCAAATGATGAGGCAGAATCCATTCTGCATGAAGCAGATTGAAATTTGATTAGGTGCAGAAACACCTGCCAGAAAATCTTCTCTTAACTGAACACTCTATATACTGAGCAAGACAAAGAATTTTAGAAATTTATTTTAAGGACATGCAGTCAATTTATTCTGTAGATGTTCTAGTTTTATGCAGGGGTGGGCCCCCCCAAAAAACCCAAGACCATCAGAAAGCTGTCTACATGAGCATCAGTAATATGGCCTCCTGAAAAATCTGGGTTTTGCTTGGTACCATCTTGGTACCAAGGGTTTTGCTTGGTACCATCTTTTGCATCCACTGAAGAATAATTACAGGCATTGATTTCATGGTTGCCACCAAAAGGTTGTTCATCATTTACAAGAAAAGAAACAAAAGGTTTTTTTTTTTCTTCTTTCAGCTTTCAATGTCAGAAAATCTTTTGGCTCCAAAAGGAAGCAGGCAGCTTTATTCACATGATCAATAAAAGCCATGTAACATAGTCTTTTTTTTGGCCATGACTACCAGAATGGTCAGAAATATTTGCAGCTCTAATGAGAACCTACTCTATAGCTCAGGGAACTCTACTCAACGCTCTGTGGTGACCTAAATGGGAAGGAATTCCAAAAAATAAGAGGGGATATAGGTATACATATAGCTGATTCACTTTGCTGTACTGTAGAAATGAACACAACATCATAAAGCAACTATACTCCAATAAAAATTAATTTTTAAATAAATAAATATTTGCAGCTTAATTTTGGTAACCACATAATTTCTTATGATCTGTGTGTATGTGTCTCCTTGCCAATTCTGCTCTAGTGACCTGCTATTCCAATGTTACTGGCCTGTAGACCTCAATATCACCATCACCTGCAATCTCAGGCCCCAATACATGTTTTGCAAACTTTCCAGGTGATTTTAATGCACATTAAAGTTTGAGAACCATTATGCTATGCTGTTTCCCTCAGTTTCATTTTACCTATTTCTACTTTTCCATTTCAAGTATAGGAGTCATTAACCTCATAAAATACATTGTTAAACAGTGTAGAAAGACTTTAACAACTCACATAAGATTTCTTCATATTTTGCTGGTCTTGGAAAAATGTTGAAATCTCTGAAGGTATAGCTGGGACAGAAAGAGAGGAATAAAGTCATTAGAGATATAGACTGCCTGCAACTCCCGGATTTGCCTATTTAAATGGCTACAAAAATAGCCCGGGTAAAATGTTTCTATGTGGGAGAATATCCTTTTCATCCTGCAGAAGGGGCAGGAAGGGACATATGAAAAAAAGTACTCACATGTCTATGTGTGACTGTGATATGGTCATGCAGAGCTTGGGTATGCAATTTTTCACTGGGTGAATGTAATTATTTTCTACTTTTTTTTAAACAATATATGTACCCCTTTATTTCAAAGAAATTTAAAAATTACAAGGAAATTGGTCAAATAACAATACCCTAAATGAAGGAACACTAAGCTTTCATTAAGATATACAGCAAATGTTGTAATGTACACATATATTTTCTTATTTACTGCTTGAGGTAGAGAATTCACCCAAAGCTACGGAAAAAGGGAAGGAGGCATTTCAAGGCTACTTTTTAAGTGTTTTTCTAAAGTATGTGTATAGATAAACAACAAGGACCTACTGTATAGCACAGGGAACTATAAAATATAGTTATATATATAAAGCTATTCAGTATCTTGTAATAATCTATAATGGAAAAGAATCTGAAAAAGAATATATATATGTGTAACTGAATCACTTTGCTGTACACCTGAAACACTGTAAATCAATGATACTTCAATTTTAAAAATCAACTAATTAAAAAAATTTTTAATATGGATAAAAGTAAAAAAAAAATACAAAAAAGTATATATAGATCCTCAAAAGACTGCCTTTTAAGAAACATTTTACCAATGATGATGCAGCAGCAACCGGCCTGGGTATCAGGAGACTCAACATCTACTCTTGGCTCTGCCACTAACACAAAGCCAGGGAAATTCATTTACACCCTCAGGACCAATTTTTCCCAACTTTTAACAAGACAAATAGAAAGTTCTTCTTATACTGTTTTGTATAAGAAAATCATCAGCGTATTTTTAGATGCCAGATTCACTGTGCTAAGAGCTCAGAATCTGGGATGAGTGAGTGAAAAATAGAGTGCGGGTTTAACTGGGATTGCTAAAACAGAATTCATTCCAATCTAGCTGTAAAGCTCCTTTCCTCACACCATGTCCTCAAAAGCTCTCCAATGAACTTATATTTCCTGAGTAGCCTAACCCTCCTTCATTCCTCTCAGCCCAGTTCCCCTGCCTTCTGAAAACTTGTCCAGACTTTCCTCCATCAGGCAGCCTGTGACGACTTCTGAATGTGGCAACATCCAAATCTCACTCATTCTGAGCAGGCGGTGCAAACCTGGGATCTGCTCCCTTCTAGGAACTACTGCCTCTGCTAAGACACTTGCTCAAATGGTGGAGTGGTTCTCTCCCACGTCAGATTCTGTTCCTAGAGACTCCTCCTTACTTCACAAGAGGTACTTTATTCCAAGGTAGATGAGAAATGCACCTAAGGAACAAATTCATTTTCATTGGAACCTTCACCCAGGCCCGCAGTTCAACTCTTAGTATCCATTATTCCATAGAATCTCAGGTCGGACCTTCAATAAACTCAAACCAAGGCTGCTCAGAACACAAAACTAGACTGTTACAGAACTAACTCAGAAACAATTATGCTGTCTGTCCCCAGGACTCCGAAGACATCTAGAAATCCCAGAAACAGAGCTGTTACATAGTAATACTCAACCGTTCAAATTATTTCTTCACACGTCAAATTATTTTTGCTAAGTTCTGGGGAGGATGCAATGCTGGCTTTTATAACCAAGACAGTAAATGCGAAAGACCATGACATTCGGAGAAAATCTGAGTATGCCTTCTAGTTTGTTATCTGATAGTTTTGTGGCTTTGTCTATATAACTGTCCTCTCAGTCTCAGTGTTCTAATCTGCTACAGTGGGGAGAGTTATACTGACCTAAGTGACAGGTTGTGAGCCATAAAGTAACGAGTAAGAAGAATTATTTCTATGAACCACGGTAGCTAACATTTACTGCCAGGCACTGTGCTATGGTATTTAATCCTCTGAACAACCCCACGAGGCACGTTATTAATATCTTGAGTTTCACAGACGAGAGAATGAAGTCTCACGTAGGTAACGTTCCCAGATAATTCCTTTATACCTAGTTCTGCCCTGCACCCAAGCTCCCCTCAAACCCGCCCCCCACTCGCGGGCAGGGCGCACCCATCACGTATGTGCACATGCCCCACTCCCGTGGCCGCAGAGACCAGGCGGCCTGCGTCGCGGAATTTGCAGCCTCACCGAGGTCTGGCGTCCCCACGCCCGACGCCGACGACTTCTCCAGAAAGAAACTCCAGCAAGGCCGCCACCACCTGCCCTCTCAGGTTCTTACGCCGCGGGTCCTGCTCCTCCCCACCTTCGGGCACCGCAGTCCCCCCGCCTACTCCCTGGAGCCGCGCAGGGCCGCCCCCTCCCTCCCCCCGGCCCTCGTCCAACCCTTCTGCCTCGCCCGCCACTCCCACTAGGGCCGCACCAGCTCCCTGAGCGGCGCGCAGACCCGGACGCTCCGTGACCGTCTGCCACAATCGTCCCGAGGCTTTCTAGAGGCAGAGCCTCCAGGCTATCAGACATGCGCAGAAGGAGACGCGAAAAAGAGACCGGTTCCCGTGACCATGCGCGGTGAGCTCACGAACTTCCAGACTCCATTTCCCAGAAGCCTGCTCGCCCAGTACATTGAAAGAATTTCAGTAACATTTTTGTTCCTTAGCAATTCAGAGATTGTGGGCTAGGGTTATCACTTCTACTGTATGCAGCCCTGAGTTCTTTTAGTACCTCATAAAAACAGTCTCACAGCCAGTGTGCCTTTTAAACACCAGGCTACCCAAGGAAGCAAAGTTGTAAATCAATGTGAATTATGAATATGAACAGGAAAGTTACTTTAAATACTAGGAAATTAAATGAATTAAATACTAGGAAATACTAGCAATAAGATGATACTGTTTAAAAGTAAACAGTATATGGTAGCATTTCTCTCAGCAGTGAAAAAGATAGCAAGATGGCACGTTGGATATCAAAAATAAATCCAGGCTTCGGGTTAAGAGAAGCCTCTAAAAAAGACTACTGCAGTAGAAATAATGCCCTGACTTAAGGATCGGAAAGCGTCTCAAAATTAAATAGAAAAAGACTTTTCATTTCTAGGGAGGAATAAGAAGGATTAGCGGGGAACTCGAGAGGAAATTGAGTGAGTGGAGGAGGTGAACAAACAGCGTGATGGGGTAGTCTGACTGGAAATTTGTCTGACTCTGTTAAGCCCTTTTTGGAATGAGCTGTTAAGGGATGGGAGGATATATTCTGTAGTTCTGTGCTTGGTCACACTGGGGGACAGCCAAAGTTTGGGGCTTGTGAGGGCGAGAGAAGCCTGATTAAAGTTTGGTCCAAGCTAAGTCAGTGTAGACCTACCCTACAAGAAATTCTAAACTGTCTGTTAGCCTGAAAAGGAAGGATACTCAACACTAGACAGTAACTTAAAGCCGTATTAACAAATAAAGAATACCAGTAAAGATAACTACATAGGCAAATATAAAAAGAAGTACTGTTGTGTTTCTTTCTTAGTAACTCCTCCTTTTTTTTTTTTTTTTTTTTTATGAGTGGGATTATGTTCCCATCTCACTGGTTGTTTGGCCTGAGGCTTCCAACACTGGAGATTGTAGGCTGTTGGGTAGAGCTGGGTCTTGGTGCTGAGATGAGGACCTCCGTGACACCTCACTCTGATGAATATTCCCTGGGGTCTGAGGTTCTCTGTTGTTAGTCCAGTGGTTCGGACTTGGAGCTCCCAACGCAGGAGCTTCAGCCTGACCTGGCTCGTGAACCAAGATCCTGCAGGCTGCATGGGGTGGCAAAAAAAGAATGGGCTCAACAACATGGACTTCCCTTTACCAAGGCTGACTTGGCTAATGCTACTGCTAAGTGTCTAATCTGTCATCAACAACAGACATCAACACTAACTCCTGATGTGGCACCATTATCTGGGAGGACCAGCAAGCTACCTCCTGGCAGGTTGATTATATTTGACCTCTTCCATTATGGAGGGGGCAGAGATTCATTCTTACTGGAATAGATACACATTCTGGATATGGATTTGCCTTCCCTACGTGTAATGCTTCTGTCAGCACCACCCCTTGTGGTCTCAAAGAATGTCTTATCAACCTCATAGTATTCCTCATAGCATTGTATCTGGTCAAGAAACTCATTTCACAGCAAAGGCTCATGCCCATGGAATTAACTGGTCTTACAACATACTCTATTACCCAGAAGGAGCTGGCCTAACTTGAAAGGTGGAATGGCTTACTAAAGACTCAATTATGTTGCCAATTGGAAGACAATATCCTGAGAGGATAGATAGTGTCTTCAGGAATGTAGTATATTCTTTTAAGTAAGCATAAGTCACTGCCCCTTTCCCCATGGTTGCTAGGCTCCCAGCACCCGTGGAGCATTCTTGGTACTACCAAATCAATGAGAGAGTTTTTAATATACCTTCACATGCCTAGTCCACAAGATTTGGGGGCCTCAGGGGTCTTAGAAACTCAGAGAATCCTCAAGCCTGAGGAGACTCCAGGCCTCAGGGCCCGTACAAGTTTTCCCCCTTAAAGTAAATGTAGTAGGAGCAGTAGGGCCAAGGTGGTGCCATTCTTGATTCACACGCATATATTTACAAATATTCTCAACAATAGTGTTTTTAATTATGTCTTGGCTCATGTTGAATATAGTTGTGATGGTCACTCACACAATGTTATGAGCCTCTCCCTTAGGATAGCAGGTTACTATGGCCCTAAGCGTTCATCCTGGAGGTCACCAAGTTGACCTACTTGAGCACAAGACAGCAACCTGGGTTTCAAGAACAATCCAGGACCTTATCCTTTCTCTCTTTACCCCTATTCTAGGCTCAATATATTTGAAAAATTCAAAAATATATACATACAGGGACTTCCCTGGTGGTGCAGTGGTTAAGAATCTGCCTGACAGTACAGGGGACATGGGTTCGAGCCCTGGTCCAGGAAGATCCCACGTGTCACAGAGCAACTAAGCCCGTGCACCACAACTACTGAGCCTGTGCTCTAGAGCCCGCGAGCCACAACTACTGAGCCCACATGCCACAACTACTGAAGCCTGCATGCCTAGAGCCCGTGCTCTGCAACAAGAGAAGCCACTGCAATGAGAAGCCCGTGAACCACAACAAAGAGTGGCCCCCGCTTGCTACAACTAGAGAGAACCCACGCACAGCAACGAAGACCCAATGCAGCCAAAAATAAATAAATAAATTTATTTAAAATATATATATATACATACAAAATTTTTCTGTAACAACCCCTCCACACAGAAGAAATGCTCATAAATCTGGAGGTAAATAAATTAAAGTTCTAGTTGAATGCAGGAAGAAGAGAGTCAATTAGCCTAATTTATCAAGATCTCTTGGGCTGCATCATGAGACTTGTTTATTTGGGCCTGTGCGATAATGGAAAATATATTTTGGTCTCTGCCCCCAGTTCCTGGCACAGGGCTCCTAAAACACTTGAAAATTCCTAAGTGATAAGAACACCAGAAGCATTTCTCTTCTAATATTTGGTCTTTGACCCTGGTTCCTGACAGTGCTTATGAAACTCTGGGAATTTCCTGGGTGATATTTCCTTTTGTTCTGATGAGGCAACTCTGGGTTGGCTCCTCCATGGGCTCCTCGATGGGTGTAAAATCAGTAACCCAACCTTCCAAATTGAGACATTTAAAAAGCAAGAGCAAAATAAACTTCAAGCAAGTAGAAAGAACTGATAATAAAAGATTAGAGCACAAATTAATAAAACAGAATAGAAAAACAATAGAGAAAATCAATGAAACAAAAAGCCAGTTCTTTGATAAGATCAATAAAACTGAGAAACCCTTAGCTAGATAGATGGGGGGATGAGGGGAGAAGGGAGGAAGTGAGATAGGGGAGACTCAGATTACTAGAATCAGAAATAAAAAAGAGGAATTTACTATCCACCTTACAGAAACAAATAAAAATAGATTATAAGAAATACTAGGGGGCTTCCCTGGTGGCGCAGTGGTTGAGAGTCCACCTGCCGATGCAGGGGACACAGGTTCGTGCCCCGGTCTGGGAAGATCCCACATGCCGCGGAGCGGCTGGGCCCGTGAGCCATGGCCGCTGAGCCTGCGCGTCTGGAGCCTGTGCTCCGCAACGGGAGAGGCCACAACAGTGAGAGGCCCGCGTACCGCAAAAAACAAACAAACAAACAAACAAACAAAAAAACAAAACAAACAAACAAAAAGAAATACTAGGAACAATTGTATGCCAGTAAATTAGGTATCTTACTACAAATGGAAAAATTCCTAGAAAGACACAAAGGATCCAAACTGACTGAAGAATAAATGGACAATCTGAACAGACCTACAGCGTGTAAAGAGATCAAGTCACTAATCAGTAATTACCAGCAAGAAAAGCCTAGGCCCAGGTGGTTTCACTATGAATTCTACCAAACATTTATAGAAGACTCAATAACAATTTTTCACAAACACTTCCAAAAAAATAGAAGAGGATGGTACATTTCCCAACTCATTCTGTGAGGTCAGTATTATGCTGAAAACAAAACCAAAGGCATGACAAAAAATAAAAATAAAAACGAGACAAGTATCTCCTATGAATATAGGCATAATAATCCCCAACAAAAGAATAGCAAACTAAATCTTACATAACATACAAAAAAATTATAAATCACGACGAAATTTTCCCCAGGAATGCAAGGTTGGTTTAACATTTAATAATCTATGTCATATATCATATCAATAATATAAAACTAAAAACCACATGACCATCTCAGCACACATAGAAAAAGCACTTGACAAAATTCAACACCCTTTTATAATAAAAGCTCTCAACAAGTTAGGAATAAAAGGAAACTTCTTCAACCTGGTAAAGAGCATCTATATAAACCTACAGCTAATATCATACTTAATGATGAAACACTGGATGCCTTCCCCCTAGGATCAATAATAATTCAAGGATGCCAATTATTTCCACTTTTATTCAACTGTGTACTAGAGCAGTGGTCCCCAGCCTTTTTGTCACCAGGGACCGGTTTCATGGAAGAATATTTTTCCACAGAAGGTTGGGGGATGGGGAGGGATTGTTCAGGCGGTAATGCGAGTGATGGGGAGTGATGGGGAGCAGCAGATGAAGCTTCGTTCACTCGCGCACCGCTCACCTCCAGCTGTGCAGCCCAGTTCCTAACAGGCCATGGACCAGTACCAGTCCGTGGCCTGGGGCTTGGGGACCCCTGTACTACACGCCTTAGCCAGGGCAATTAGGCCAGAAAAATAAATAAAAATCATACAGATTAGAAAGGAAGAAGTAGGAATTCCTTGGTGGTCCAGTGGTTAGGACTTAGCACTCGCACTGGCAGGGCCCCAGGTTTGATCCCCGGTGGGGGAACTAAAATCCCATAAGCCAAGGGGTGTGGTCAAAAAAAAAAATAAAGAAAAGAGAGGAAAAGAAAGGAAGAAGTAAATCTCTATTTGCAGATGACATTATCCTGTATATATAAAATCCTAAAGAATACTTGAGTTCAACCAGGTGCCAGGATACTAGGTCAATATAAAAAAATCAATTCTATTTCTATACACTTGTAATGAGCAATCTAAAAACAAAATTAAAGAAACAATACTACTTAACAATAGTACCAAAAGAATAGAATACTTAGGGATAACTTTAACAAAAGAATTACAAAACTTGCACCTAAAAACTGCAAGACATTGATCAAAGGAAACAAAAATCTAATTAAAGGAAAGAAACTATTCATTCTATTTTATTTTTTTGGCCACGCAGCATGTGGAATCTTAGTTCCCCGACCAGGGATTGAACCTGTGCCCCCTGCAGTGGAAGTGTGGAGTCTTAACCACTGGACCACCAGGGAAGTTCCAAAAAAGCCCAAAGTTTTAGATCACAGGTCTTAGTATTGTTAAGATGTCAATACTCCCCAAATTAGTCTACAGATTTGATGCAATTCCTACCATAATCCCAGCTGGCTTCTTCATAAAAATTGACAATTGATTCTAAAATTTATATAGATTAACAAGGGACATAGAACAGCCATAACAATCTTGAAGAAGAAAACTCACACTTATGAATTTTAAAACTTACTGTAGAGAAGCAGTATCAAAGACAGTGAAGTATGGACGTAAGTATAGAAATATAGATCAACAGAATAGAATTAAGAGTCCAGAAATAAACTCATAGATCTGTGGGCAACTGATTTTTGGCAAGTGTGTCAAGAATATTCAATAGGGAAAGAATAATTTAAAAATAAACGGTGCTGGCTGTTGGTAGGAATGTAAATTGAAACAGCCACTATGGAGAACAGTATGGAGGGTCCTTAAAAAACTAAAAACAGGACTACCATACGACCCAGCAATCCCACTACTGGGCATATACCCTGAGAAAACCATAGTTCAAAAAGAGTCATGTACCACAATGTTCACTGCGGCACTATTTACAATAGCCAAGACATGGAAGCAACCTAAGTGTCCATCAACAGATGAATGGATAAAGAAGATGTGGCACATATATGCAATGGAATATTACTCAACCATAAAAAGAAACAAAATTGAGTTTTTGTAGTGACGTGGATGGACCTAGAGTAAGTCAGAAAGAGAAAAACAAATACCATATGCTAACACATATATATGGAATCTAAAAATTATATATGGTTCTGAAGATGCTAGGGGAAGGATGGGAATAAAGATGCAGATGTAGAGAATGGACTTGAGGACACAGGGAGGGGGAAGGGTAAGCTGTGATGAAGTGAGAGAGTGGCATTGACATATATACACTACCAAATGTAAAATAGCTAGCTAGTGGGAAGCAGCTGCATAGCACAGGGAGATCAGCTCTGTGCTTTGCGACCACCTAGAGGGGTGGGGTAGAGGGGGTGGGAGGGAGACACAAGAGGGAGGGGATATGGGGATATATGTATACGTATAGCTGATTCACTTTGTTATACAGCAGAAACTAACACAACATTGTAAAGCAATTATACTCCAATAAAGTTTAAAAAAACTGGTGTTAGTACAACCAGATAGCCACTTACAAATGAATAAAGTTAAACCCTTATTTCATACTATAGGAAAAGATTAACTCAAAACAGATCAAAGACCTAAATGTAAGAGCTAAAAGTATAAAATTCTTAGAAGAAAACATAGGGGTATATCTGCATGACCTTGGATTTGGCAATGAATTCTTAGACATGATACCAAAAGTACAAGCAACTAAGCAAAATATAAACTGTACTTCATTGAAATGCAAAACTTTTGTGCTTGAAAGGACAGTATCAAGAGAGTGAAAAGACAACCTACAGAACTGGATTACAAGGACTTCCCTGGTCGTCCAGTGGTAAAGAATCCACCTTACAATGCAGAGGACGCGGGTTTGATCCCTGGTAAGGGAACTAAGATCCCACATGCGGCAGGGCAACTAAGCCCGCGTGCCACAACTACTGAGCTCGCACGCCAACTAGAGAGCCTGCGTGTTGAAACTACAGAGCCCACCCGCTCTGGAGCCTGGGCGCCACAACTAGAGAGAAGCGTGCATACCACAATGAAAAATCCCGCGTGCTGCAACTAAGACCCAACACAGCCAATAAATAAATAAATAGATAATTATTTGCCTTGATCAGTTTAAAAAAAAAGAATTGGATTACATATTTGCAAATCATATATTTGATAAGAGACGTGCATCTAGACTACACCAAAAACTTTTACATCTCAATACTAAAAGAACAATAAAATAACACAATTTAAAAATTGGCAACAGATCTGAATAGAAATTTCTCCCGAGAAGATATACAAATGGCCTATAAACTTAGGAAAAGAGGTTTATCCTCATTATTCATCAGGGAAATGCAAATCAAGACTACAGTGCAGTTGTAGTTCATAACACTAGGATGACTAGAATAAAATATCAGATAAAAGCAAGTCTGTGTAGGGGAGTTCCCAGGTGGTCTAGTGGTTAGGATTTGGCACTTTCACTGCCGTGGTCTGGGTTCAATCCCTGGTCGGGGGACTGAGCTCCTGTAAGCCACGTGGCATGGCCAAAAAAAAAAAAAAAAGTGTGTGTAAGGATGTGTAAAAATAGGAACCATCATACACTTCTGGTGAGGATGAAAAATTGTGAAGCCACTGTGGAAAAAAGTCTGGCAGTTCTTGAAAATATTAAACATAGAGTTACCATGTGAATCACCAATTTAATTCCTAGGTAAATACCCAAGAGTAACGAAAACATGTCCAAGCAAAAGTTATACATGAATGTTTATAGCAACGTTATTCACAATATCTAAAAGGTGGAAACAATCCAAATGTCCATCACCTGATGAAGGGATAAAGAAAATTGATACAAAACAAAAATATTCCATACAAGGGAATATTATTCAGTCATAAAAAAGAATGAAGTATTAATACGTGCTAAAACATGGAAGAACTTTTTAAAATAAATTTATTTCATTTATTTATATTTGGCTGCGTTGGGTCTTCATTGCTGCGTGCGGGCTTTCTCTAGTTGCAGTGAGCGGGGGCTACTCTTCGTTGCGGTGTGTGGGCTTCTCATTGCGGAGGCTTCTCTTGTTGTGGAGCACAGGCTCTAGGTGTGCCGGCTTCAGTAGTTGTGGCTCGTGGGCTCTAGAGCACCGGCGCAGTAGTTGTGGTGCACAGGCTTAGTTGCTACGCAGCATGTGGGATCTTCCTGGACCAAGCCTCGAACCCATGTCCCCTGCACGGCAGATGGACTCTTAACCACTGTGCCACCAGGGAAGCCCATGGAAGAACTTTGAAAGACATTATGTAAAGTGAAAGAAATCAGTCACAAGAGGCCACATATTGTTTGATTCCATTTATATGGAGACAACAATAGATTAGTAGTTGCATGGCATTGCGGAGATGAAGGTATAGGGGGATGATAGCTAAAGCATATGGGGTTTCTTTTGAGTTGATGAAAGTGCTCTAAAACTGACTGTGGTGATGATCACTCTTATCTGTGCATAAACTAAAAACGACTGAATTGTACACTTTAAATGAGTGAGTTGTATGTTATATGAATTATATCTCAATAAAACTGTTATTTCTTAAAAATGATAAGAATACTTTAAGAGGATCCAAAAGCTAACCTACGATAGCTCTCAATGCCCAAACACAGAACAATTTGAGCAACATAATAACATAATAGTATTGGATGAAATTAAAAGAGTCAGGGAAAAGGAACTGACCTAAAAAAAAAGGGAGCAACCACATGAATGAATCTTAAATGAATTTTGCTAAGCCAAACCTAGGAGATACATGTAATTCCATTTGACATTCTGAAAAGGGTAAAATTATAGAACAGAAGACAGATCAGAGAGTGCCAATGGTTGAGTGAGAAGGTGGGTTGAATAACCATGGTTGGGAATAAAATAAATATCCATACTGATATAAATAAATGATGTAATAAATAAATGCTGGAAATGAAAGTTTTCCCTTACAGGGGATTCTCAGTTAATAAATATAGAAGAAAGAGGTGAAATATAAAATCACCAATTGGAACACCACAGTAATAACTGTTGCAGGCAAGAGCCACCAGTGAAAGCTAAAATTAGTGGCCAAAACTCTAAGTAGGAATAGTATATTTGCATAGCCTTAAAGGTTCTCGCTCCAAATTTACTACTAAATGTGGTGATTTAAAAATATGACCCTAAATTTGAGATGGAGCTTATTCCGCTCCCACTGAGTGCACTGGACTTAGTAACCCACACCTAAGCATAGATTGGAAAGGGGAAAATCCTAAAGATATAGTGGAGAAACCTGTCAGACACCACCTTCACCAAGTAACCAAGGTTAATATAAGTTGTGTTGATATCATGTGTCCCCTCATATATAGGTAGGACACATCCTCTCTGTGGTATTCTTTCTAAAAATTTATAACCTCAGTCCAATCAGGAGAAAACATCAGACAAACTCAAAGTCAGGGACATTCTTCATAATATCTGACCACTATTCTTCAAACATCTGAAGGTAATGAAAGACAAGGAAAGACCACGAAACTATTGCAGATGGGACGAGACCAAACAGACTTGATGATTAAACGTACTGTGGTATCCTGGATTGAATCCTGGATCAGTAAAACCGCATTAATGGAAAAACTGATGAACTCGGAATAAACTCTGTAGTTTAGTTGATACAATTGTACCCGTATCACTTTCTTAGTTTTGGTAAATGTAACCATGGTTATGTAAAATGTTAACAATTAAAGGGACTTCCCTAGTGGTCCAGTGGTTAAGAATACGCCTTCCAATGTAGGAGACTTAGGTTTGATCCCTGGTGGGGGAACAGATCCCACATGCCACAGGGCAACTGAACCCGCACGCGCGGCAACTAGAGAAATCCTCACGCGGCAACTAGAGAAATCCTCACGCTGCAGCGAAGGTCCCATGTGTGCCGCAACTAAGACCTGATGCAGCCGAATAAAAATAAATAAATAAATGTTAACAATTAGGTGAAACTGGGTGAAGAGTATATGGGAACTATCTTTGCAACTCTTCTGTAAATCTGTAGTAAAAAAAAGTTAAATGACATTGATCAAAAAGAGTTAACTACATATTCTTTTATGAAAAGTTCATCATAAAATAATACACCCATATGCTCATACTGTGCTAAAAATGTCATGAGGATGCCCACATAAAAGAATGTATATTTGGTTCCAGGTAAAGCATTTCTGAGAGATGATAAAGTGCTTTCTTCGTAAGTTTGGTGTGTGAACAGTTTCTTACATAGGAACAGTTTTTATTATTAATACTGAATTGCTAGGTTGCTTTTTTCCTCATTCCGCGGAATAACTAGGCTGCTCACAGATATTATT
Organism: Tursiops truncatus; assembly: GCF_011762595.2. Classification (NCBI taxonomy): domain Eukaryota; kingdom Metazoa; phylum Chordata; class Mammalia; order Artiodactyla; family Delphinidae; genus Tursiops; species Tursiops truncatus. The sequence goes on along the minus strand of NC_047049.1, from coordinate 73,210,611 downwards.
TTAGTTTACATAGATTTACTGTCTAAACTATAGAAGATAAATTTATCAAAACTAAAATAACATCTGTCCACGTTCATAAATTAAATTCATGTACCACTTTGCTTCTCTTGGTTTGTGTCTAGTCGAAAACGCACACTGCTTTGACATACATCTCTGGGACACGGACAGAATCCAGGGTCCAGGTAGCAGGAGTGAATATATCAGAGAGTAATATCTCAATCCAGTCAACAAGGCAGAAACTCTCCCAGCTGATTTCTAAAGGAGTGCGCATGGCGTATACTGGGCAAGGTAATCTTAAGAAACGTACTGAACAATTTATGTGCCAGACGTCATCCTAAGTGCTTTTACAATGTAAACGCCCTTAATCTTCATAAAAACCGTTAGCTAGGTACTGTACTACTATTAGCTTACTTTTGTACAATTTAGGAGTGAGGCATTCCTTCTAAAGGTAGAGCCACTTTTCCAAGCCAAGCTGCCAGAAGCCAACTTCCAACTCGCCGCCACCGCGCCACGCTGCTCCCTCCCTCTGCGCATGTGCATCCCCGCCTTCTCCTCCCGGCTCGTCCTTCCCCGGCCTCCAGCCCCTCGTGGGAAACAATCCCTGGCCTCCAGGTCCACGCGGCGAGGGAGCTGCGGGTGAGCCCCAGAGGGTGGGGGCGAGGGCCAAGGGGACCCCGCGCGGCTCGGGGAGCCGGCGGAGGCAGCGGTGCCGGGTGGTAGGTTGGAGCCCCGCGAACATCGGCAGGACCCCAGGAGTCTGCGGCGCCTGCAGAACTGAAGGGACTGCAGGCGGCGGCGCCTCTGCCTGGAGAGGCCGGAGTCCCGCGCGGAAACGCGGACTCTCGGGCTCGCTCGGTCCTCAGCTCTTCAGCCCTTGAGCTGAGCGGGCGGCGCCGTCGTGTGGCCGCCCGTGGGGAGTGCGCGTGCGTGACGTGTGCGCTAGGCCCGCGGGGAGGGAGCGGGGTTGTCAAGGGGAGAGCGCGTGCGTGACGTGTGATCTGGGCCTGCGGGGAGGGGCGAGGAATGCGGGGAAGAGCGAGTGCGCGTGCGCGACGTGTGTGTGTGTGTGTGTGTTTGTGTGTGTGTGTGTGTGTGTGTGTGTGTGTGTGTGTGTGTGTGTGTGTGTGTGTGTGTGTGTGTGTCTGTGTGTCTCTGTGTGTGTGTGTCTCTGTGTGTGTGTCTGTCTGTGTGTGGGTGTGTGTGCGCGCGTGTGTGTGCTTTACGTAGTGACGTGCTGGGATTACGGGGCGCAGGGAGGATGTGGGAGAGAACGACTGCCCCAGGAAGGGGCTCGGAAATACATGAATTTCCTGGACCAAATAGCCGCTGGGAGATTTGTCTTGCTTAGCTGTAAAATGCAGATATCTGGAGTGCTTGCCCCACTGTGTTGTTTTGAGCGCTCACGTTTTGTTGGCTGCTGTTGTATTTAATTGTTTTGTATGTAATACAGGCGGCTGGAGCTTGGATAAGTCTCTAGGGCCTCCATTCCTCAGTTAATTCGTTTGTGAAATGGGGTTGGAGGGGGCTAAACCAGCTAGCCACCAAGGCCTTTTCCTGGCTCTAACATCACCCAGATCCCAAGTTATTATTTATTATGTATTCATTTGTTATTTGTTGTGTATAATCATGACACGGTATCCTGAAGCCATCGAAGGCTGTGTGACGGTGGAAGGTCTGAGACAAATTTAAGAAGAGAGAGGTGAGCTGGAGCTGAGATGGGTGGGCATGCAGGCTGCACAGGAAATGTCACCTGTTTGGAGAGTTTGTGAAGGCATGGTCCGGGTTGAAAGGCTCACCAGCCATAGCTAAGGAAATTCTGTCATTGTCTGTCCCTAACACCTCCTCCTCCCCTCATTCTCCAGTCACTCTTTCCTGAGGTGAGCCGCCCTCAGTGTCCCATTTTTCATGGCATCTAGAGAAATGCTGAGGTTCCTGCTCCCCGGCTGGATAGACGCACAGGATGGTAGTGCAGGCAGGTCCTTTTTGGGTTATCTGTTGCTTACTTGAAAAATGAAAAAAAAAAAAAAAAAAAAAAAGAATTGAGCCTGAGAAGGTGAGTGCCTGACGTCATGCAATTTGTTAGTGGTAGAATCGAGGTTGAAAGTCAGGTCTGCAGATTCGTGGGCCACTGCCCATTTTGTGACTGTTAGGTCAAAGTTAGTTTTTTTATTAAAAGATCCTTCTGAAAATTGTAAGCAGGTGAGAACATTAAAAAAAAAAAAGAATTTGCCTTAAACACTCCCATCCCTTTTTTCAGAGGTTTCTTGGATTATCTGACCTCATAGGATTAATGGTGTTAGCAGATAACCAGATGAACAATATGGTTTGAGATGTTTTTCTCCCCCTACAACATCAGTTTTGGCAGATCCATAGTGTTCCTTCCTTTAGATTACTGTTCAATGTTAAACTCATCTCATGTTTTTAATTTTTCTGTGTCACAGAACCTAAATTGGTAATAAATCAATAAGAAACAAATGTTTACATTCACTCAGTGAAAAGTATCATGTCTAAGCTCAACATAAATCGGAGCCACACATGGACAAGTAAGTATCTTGTGTGTGGAGCTGTGTAGGCAGGTGAATCCAGGAACTACAAGGCAGGTCAAGTTCTTACTTCCTTCTTCCTTCTCCTTCAGCTCTCCCTCCTCCACTAAGAGTGAAAAATGAACAAATCCCAGGTGAGTTTTTTTTTGTTGTTTATTGCCATTTTGTCTTAAAATGCGTTTTCTAAAGTTTCTAAAGGTTTATAAAACCTCATGTTAGCTCATTTGTATTTCTAGCTTAAGTAGCAGGTAGTCCTGGCTTTTGTTTCTGCATTTCCATTTCCACCTAATACATGCAGTCTTGCTTCTTCACCACCACTCACCTGAATCAGTTCTGGAAAAGATCACCAAATTGTAATCAAATCCATGTTTTTGTCTTTGTCTTACTTGACCCTTTTGCAGCATTTAGTACTATTATCCATAGTCTCTTTGTTTTGGAAGTCTCCTCTGTTGTTGTCTATGATACTACCCTCCTAGCTCTCCTTTTCCTAACTTCTGTCCCTCATGAAGTTGGCTTTGCCTTTTGCCCCAACATTGCTTATCCCTGGATTTATTGCTTATCCCCTGCTTATCTATCCTTAGCCAACTGCCCTTCCCAGTATACCTATTTTTCCTGACTGCTTTTGTCTTTTTTTAAAAAATGAAATAATTAAAAATTGTTAGTATATTAACATGGTTTTAAAAAAAAGTAAGTGATACAAAAGAAGTAAGTAAAGGTACTTCCCTGCTGGTCCAGTGGTTAAGACTCCGTGCTTCTACTGTGGGGGGGATGTGGGTTCGATCCCTGGTCGGGGAGCTGAGATCCCGCATGCTGCTTGGTGCGGCTAAAACATGGAAAAAAAAAAAAAGTAAGTAAAAATTCACACCCCATCCTCTCTGTAGCTGATGCTTCCTCCATTTATTTCTCATCTAAACTGTGATACTTTCACTGAGAGTGAAAGCAGTTTTATTAACAATTATGCTGAGACAGCTGGCATATATTGGGACAGTCCCAGATGAGCTGCAGTGTACTGTCACCCTACTATAGTATACATTATTTCTATTTCTTGTTTGTCCTCCCAGTGTTTCTTTATTCAGTTGAAAGAAAATATGTGCTCCCCGCCTTTATTTAAAAGGGAATCTATTATTAGAGCTTCTTAAATTTAGATGCACCTGTACATCCCTGGCAACGTGTTAAAATGCAGATTTTGATTTAGTATATCTGGGTGGGGCCCTGGAGTCTGCATTTCTAATCAGCTCCCAGATGGAGTTGATTCTGCTGCTCAGGGAACCACACTGAGTAATGAGTGTATACACTATTTCCCATTCTTTTTCTTCTTCTTTTTTTTTTTTTCCTTTTTTCACTTCTTTTTTCAGCCTATTCCCAGGGATCTTTCTGTAACAGAACATCTTTCTTTGTTAACAATCACATGGTAATTCAATTGCGAATGTTCCATAGTTTATTAAACTAGTTATTAACTATTTCCAACCTTTTGCTACTACAAACCATGTTTTAATGAATAGCCTTGTACATGTAGGTTTATTCTACCAGATAAATTCCCAGAAGTGAGATTGCCAGGTCAAAGGGTTGAATACAATTGATGAACTTGATCCTTTTGGTGGGATTATAGATAGTATCATTTTGTATTTTCATTGGTACTGCATGATAGTGCTTTTTCTCCATAGCTTCTCCCATAGAAATACGTGGTTCACTTTTGGATTTTGGCAACTGATAGGTAAAAATTAGTATTTTATGTACTTTACATCTGTAATTATCTTAACTATGAGGGAGGTTGAAGATTTTTTTCATGCATCTAAAAGGTGTCTTATTTTTCTATTTCTGTGAACTGTCTGTTCATATCTTTTGCCCATTTTGCTCTTAGGTTTCTGGCTTTTTTCTTTTTTTCAATGTCTGGTTAGCTCTTTGTATATTAGGGATACTAATGCTTGTCTTTTATATGAGTTATTTTCTGGTATATCATTTGTCTTTTGATGATTGTTCATGTTTTTTTTTCTCCGTGCAGGTATTCTGCTTCAGGATACCACATTTCACTTAGTCATCAAGTTTCCTTAGGCTCCCCTTGGCTGTGACAGTTTCTCAGACTTTCCTTGTTTTTTGATGACCTTGTCAGTTTTTGAGGAGTACAAGACAGGTGTTTTGTAGAATGTCCCTCACTTGGGAATTGTCTGCTGTTTTTCTCGTGATTATATTGGGGTAATTGTTTTCATGTAGAAAGGCCACAGAGGTAGAGTGCCATTTGGTAACATCTTATCAGGGTAAATGCTCTTCACATGACTTTTCACTTTTCAACAGATGATGAATCACTTTTGATCACGTGGCTGAGGTCATGTGGTCAACTTTCTCCACTGCAAAGTTATTCTTTTTTCGTCTGTTTTCATACTGTACCCTTTGGAAGAAAGTGGGGAGTTATGCTACACCTCCTTCATGGTGGAGTATCCACATAAATTATTAGGAGTTCTGCACAGGAGACTTGTGTATTTATTAACTCAGTCAGTGTTTAATATCAATATGAACTCACGGCTAGTTATTTTTTACCTTGTTTATAGTCCAGTACTACCTTGGTCATTTTGTTGCTGAAATTGTTTCAGCTTGGTTATTAAATAGAGCACTTTCAACTGGTTCCTGTGTCTTTCTGATGTACCCCATTATTGTGTTTTTGTTTGAGTACTTCTTCTATACTTTCTGGTAGTAGAAGATATTCCAGGCTCATCTTATATTTCCTGCCCTACAATTAGCCATTTTTCCCTGAAGAGCTCTGGTTCCTTTTATTGGAGCATGGTATTAGAAACCAAGATTGGGGGGCTGGATTGCTACTGGTTTCTAATTCCTTAGAGACCCTCTCAGCTGACTGAACAAGAAAATATATATGTATACTAACTCACATGTATACACATATCTATAAATGTTTCAGTATGTAACCGTCTGTGTTTGCATTAAGCTAAGTATTATTTCGCACTGATGTCCCCTGCTGTAATCATTATCACATGGAACATTCTAGCATTCTCTCCTTGCTTGTCTGTAACTCCCATTTCAGCAATCTGTCTACCACCATCCGCACTTCATTTACTTAATTGTTCAGTTCCAGCATACATGTATAAGTGATTTCTGAGTCATTAACCCATGGACTCTTGGTTCCTTCCAGTTTTTGGTCATTATGAATTAAGCTGCTAGAAACATGTAGGTTTTTACATAGACATACATTTTTAAATAGCTAGGGTGTGAAACTGCTTGATCATATGTTAAGACTGTTTAGCTTTGTAAGAAACTGCCAGCCAATTTTACAAAAGTGCTGTATCATTTTACATTCCTACCAACTGTGAATCAGAATTCCTCTTCTGCATCTGGAACTGAAATTGATGTTGTCATTGTTTTGGATTTAACTGTTCCAGTAGGTGTGTCATGGTATCTCATTTTTGTTTTAATTTATATTTCCCTAATGACAGATGATATTGAGCATTTGTTCATAAATTTATCTGCTATCCATATGTCTTTGCTTGACATGTTTATTCATATCTTTGGTCCATTTTTCTATTAGGTGATTTGTTTTCTTACTATTGAGTTTTCAGAGTTCTTTTGCGTATTTTGAATGTAACTTCTTTATTAGATATATATGTTGCAAATATTTTCTTCCAGTCTGTGGCTTGACCTTTCATTTTCTTACAAATGGCTTTTGCAGGGCAAAATATTTTATTTTAAATGAAACCCAACCCATGTACTTTTTTAATGGAATGTGCTTTTTTCTGTTGTATTTAAAAACTCATCACCAAATCCAAGATCACATAGATTTCCTATGTTCTATATTGTCTTCTAGAAATTTAATAGTTTTGCATTTTACTTCTAAGTCTGTGATTCATTTTTAGTTAATATTTGTATAAGGTGTAAGGTCTGTGTCTAGGTTCATTTTTTTGCATAGATGTACAGTTGTTGAAGAATCATTTGTTGAAAGACTATCTTTTCTCCATTTAAATGCCATTGTGCCTTTGTCAAAAATCAGTTGACTATATAAAACAAACTAGTGAATATAACAAAAAAGAAACAGACTCACAGATATAGAGAACAAACTAGTGGTTACCAGTGGAGAGAGGGAAGGGGGAGGGGCAAGATGGGGTAGGGAAGTAAGAAGTAGAAACTAATATGTATAAAATACATAAGCTACAGAGATATACTGTACAACATAGGAAATATAGCCAATATTATATAATAACTATAAATGGAATATAATCTTTACAAATTGTGAATCACTATGTTGTACACCTAAAACTTATATAGTAGTGTACATCAGCTATACCTCAATTACAAAATAAAAAAAAATCAGTTCACTATATATCAGTGGATCTGTTCCTGGGACCTCTGTTCTGTTTCACAGATCTATATGTCTCTTTCAACAATAACACACTGTCTTGGTTACTTGTAGTTTTATATGTCTTGAAATCAGGTAATGTATATCCTCTTTTTCCTTCTTCCATATTACGTTCGCTATTCTAGGTCCTTTACCTTCCTGTTTAAATTTTAGAATCATTTTTTCAGTGTCTACAAAATAGCTGGGATTTTTATTTGAATTTCACTGAATTTATAGATTAAGTTGGAAGGAATTGACATGTTAACAATACTGTCTTCTGATTGATGAATGTGGAATATCTCTCCATTTATTTAGATCTTCGATTTCTTCCATCAGTTTTTGTTTTTCTGCATATCCCTGAAATATATTGTGTTAGATTTATATTTGAATACTTTGTTTTTGGTAGTCATATTGTAAATGGTATTTTTTTCATTCAAAAATTTGAAATTCCAATTGTTTATTCTGATATGGGAAAACAGTTGACTTTTTAATATTGACCTTATATCCTATGATGTTGCTATATTTGCTTATTACTTCCAGGATTTTTTTTCTTTTTCTTTTTGTAGATTCTTTGGGACTTTCTACATAGACAATGTTGACTTCAAATAAAGACAATTTTATTTTTTCTTTCTAATCACATTTCAGTTTTTTATTTTTCAGTTTTTTTTTTTTTTTTTTTTTTTTTGCGATATGTGGGCCTCTCACTGTTGTGGCCTCTCCCATTGCGGAGCACAGGCTCCGGACGCGCAGGCTTAGCAGCCATGGCTCACGGGCCCAGCTGCTCCGTGGCATGTGGGATCTTCCCGGACCGGGGCACAAACCTGTGTCCCCTGCATCGGCAGGCAGACTCTCAACCACTGCGCCACCAGGGAAGCCCTTTTTGTTTGTTTTGTCTTGTTGTAGGTCTTTCTGTACTAGCTAGGACTTGAATAGGAGTACTAAGACAGGACATCCTTGCCCTGTTCCTGCACTTAGGGGAAAAGTGTCCAGTCTCGTAACATTAAGTATGATGTTAGCTTCTTCATTAAGTCGGGAAAGTTCCCCTCTATTCCTAGTTTGCTGAGAGTTTTTATCATGAATGACTGTAGGATTCTGTCAAATGCTTTTTCTTCATTAATTGATATGATCATGTAATTTTTCTTCTTTGGCTTATTGATATGTTGGATTATATTGATTGTTTTTTTTTAATGCTGACCCAGCCTTCCATACCTGCAATAAATTCCACTTGGTTGTGGTTTGTATTTCTTTTTATACATTGTCAGATTTGATTTGCCAATATTTGAGAATTTTTGCATCTATGTTATTGAGAGACATTAGTCTTTATTTTTTTCATAATGTCTTTATCTAGTTTTGGTATTAGGGTAATGTTGGCCTCATGTAATGAGTTTGGAGGTGTTATTTACCAGAGGAGATTATGGAGAATTGTTATTATTTTTTCCTTAAATGTACAGTAGAATTCACCAGTGACGCCATCTGGGTTTGGTTCTTTCTATTTTGGAAGTGTTTTAATTATTGATTCAGTTTTTTTTTTTTTTAACAGAAATGAGTCTATGCAGGTTATCTGTATCTCCTTGTGTGAATTTGGTAGCTGTGTCTTTTAAGGAATTTGTCAATTTCATCTATGTTACCAATTTTTCAGGAATAGAATTATTTGTAGTATTCTCTTATTATTTTTTTAATGTCATTAGGCTTAGTAGTGTCAACCTATCTTTCATTTCTGAGATTTCCAATTTGCCTCTTTTTTCTTTTTTTCTTGGTTAGATTGGAGGTTTATTAATTTTATTGATCTTTTCAAAGAAGCAACTTTGAGTTTCATTGGCTTTTTGTATTTTTTTCACATTTTCAATTTAATTGATTTATTCTAATTTTTATTATTTCCTTTACTTTGCTTGGTTTAGGCTTAATTTGCCTTTTTTCTCTAGTTTACTAAGATAGAAGCTTAGGGTTTTCATTTTTAATCTTTTCTAATGTATACATTTGATGCTATAAATGTCCTCTGTGCACTGCTTTCACTGCATCGCACAAATTTTGATACATGGTATTTTCATTTTTATTCCATTTCATTTAAAATATTTTAAAATTTATTTTGAGACTTCTTTGACTTATAGGTTATTATAAGTTGACTTATAGGTTATTTAAAACTTATAGGTTAGACTTATAGGTTATTTATAAGTATGACTTACAGGTTATTTATAAGTATGTTGTTTAATTTTCAACTCTTTGCGATTTTTCAGTTATCTCTTGCTTATTGATTTCTATTTAATTCCATTGTGGTCTGAGAACATATTTTATATGATAGCTATTGTTTTAAATTTGATAAGGTGTGTTTTGTGGCCAGGACTATGGTCTATCTAGGTGAATGGACCATATGAGCTAGAATAGAATGATAGAATGTGTCTTTTATTTTTTTGGGTGGAATATTCTACAGATGCCAGTTAGATCATGTTGATTGATAGTGCTGTGCAGGTCATCTGTATACTTACTGATTTTCTGCCTGCTCAATCACTCAAGATAGAAGACCCCAACTATGGTTTTAGATTTGTCTATTTCTCCTTTCATTTCTATCAGTTTTTGCTGTATGTATTTTGATACTCTTTTGTTAGATGAATATGTTTCAGATTGTGTCTTCTTTCTCTAATATGATTTGAACCCATCTAATGGTTCTTAATTTCAGATATTGTAATTTTCAACTTTGGAATGCCCATTTTATGCACGTATGTATGTATCTGTGTGTGTTTGTATACACATGTATCAGAGGTCCCCAAGACCATCACCAGGTTCAGTGATTTGCTAAGATGACTCAGTATGTAGTTGTACTTACTGCTATCATTTATTGAAGTGAAAGGGTACAAAGCACAATCAGCAAAGGGAAAAGGCACATGGGCATAGTCCAGAGGACACCAGGCACAAGCTTCTAAGAGTCTTCTCCCAGGACACACCTAAGTCCTCTAGCAGTGAGATGTGGCAACTGATGTGAAATGTCTGCCAGGGAAGCTCAACAGACACTCAGTGTTCAGCATGTTTATCAGGGGCTAGTAACATAGGTACTTTCTGCTTAGCATATAACAGAATTCCAGACTCCAGAAGGAATGTATGTGTGCAGCAAAAACCATATTGTTTACACAAACAGTTTAGGTTCAGTGAACCATTCTTATTAAGGACTGGTAAGAACCCTCCTGAAATCCAAGTTCCCAGATGCCAGCCGAGGAACACCCTTGTAGCAGATCGTTCAGAGGATAGCAGTCTCAGGCCTGCTCTATTAATTCTTTCTCCACAACACACATACCACATATCTGTTGAACTTCTCCCATCCTTTCATTTATTTTGTTCATATTTTCCTCTATTTTATTGAACCTATTAATCATAACTCATTTTGAAGTTCTTGTTTGTTCCAATATCTGAGTGTCCTATGGGTACGCTTTTATTTTCTTTTTTTCCTTGGTCTTTGTCTCTTCATATAACATGAAATTTTTTATTGGATGCCAAACATTGTATTTAACAACACAAATATTGGTAGAGGCTCCAGAAAATGATCTCTTTTAGCAGAGAGGATTCATCCGTTTCTCTGTTGGGCAGGTAGAGTACAGGACTGGTCACTTTAATCAGTCACGGGTTGAGCTTGGTTAGGGCCCGTACCATATTAATTTTAATTCCTCTGTTCATTTTAACAACGGAAAGTTTTACTTCTTTAGTGACAGTTAACTTTATAATATAAAAGATAATATGAAAGAACATTTTCTTGGTAACCCCATTCTACTTTGTGCATAATGCTAGCTCCTACAATGTCTAATTTAATAAATGTTAATATGTATGTCTCCTTATCAGGAATAACAGTTGTAGCAACTAGTTCCACCCCCTTAGTGGAAACTCAATTTGTACAAGATATTACTTTTTTCCTACATAGAATAGCATAAAAGAAGGCAATCCTATATACCAATTTTTAGTAAACTCTAAAGAGATTGGTTCTTTTAAATATTTACCACTCATAGAGCTCTGACAATTTCATTATAGAAAAGGAATATACTGTTACAGGAACAAGTGTCATTCAAAGATGTGTGTGTGGACTTCACCCAGGAAGAGTGGTACCTGCTGGATCCTGCTCAGAAGATACTATACAGAGACGTGATCCTGGAAAATTACAGCCATCTTGTCTCAGTAGGTAAGAATTTTTTCTCCATGTGAACGAGGAGCATGCATTTCTTAGTTGATGAAACATAAGAACTCTCTGTGGAATTTTCTGATGGAGATTCAAGGGATCAGATGACTGATCCCTTTTGGCCACTATAAAGAATGCTATATTCTTACCTCTTTAAGGATTGGTTCATTTAGGCACCTCTTTTAGGTAGCTCCTGAAGCTATACATTTCTTCCCTATCATTTTTTCAGAGTCCCCGAAGCCAGGCTGTTCAGCCATAGTCCTGTGTTATTTTCTTTACAGGGAATTGCATTACTAAGCCAGAAGTGATCTTCAAGATCGAGCAAGGAGAAGAACCTTGGATATTAGAGGAAAGATTCCCAAAACAGTGCTGCTCAGGTGAGTTAGTGAGTTCACAGGCAGATGGAAGCCAGAGGAAATGAGATCTTAGGGCACTGGTTTATGGTTTATTAACTTTGAACTATTTTTCCAAAAAAACATTTTTTAGCCCCAGACCTTTGGAAGTGATTAAGGACAGTTGGCCCACATCCCTTTGTTACCTTAATCACATTCCTCCATATGTCACTTTCACTCATAAATGCTTCCCTTTGTTATTTGACATTTTAGAGTGATTTACGTATATCCATAATCCAAACTCATTTGGCTTCATCTGAGATAATTTTTCTTGGTTACTTTATCTTTTAAAATTGTTCACCTTCTCTTTTAAAATTGTTCACCTTCTCTGTATTGTCTTTGGATATCTCTTGTTAGGTAGTATGTATTCATGCAATACTTCCATATATTCATTTAACAAATATATGCTGAGCGCCCAATATGACCCAACTATGTTTATAGGTAATTAAAAGAATGTCCCTATTATCACAGAGTGTCTATTACAGTGAGGGACAGAAAAGCATACGTGTGTGTATAGGTGTAGGTGTGTGTATGTATACGGAGTTATACATGCTTGTATACACACACATTTTGTTGGGTGGTGATAAATACTGTAGAGAGTTAAAGCAGTGAAAAGGGGGTTGGAGAATGATGGCATGTGCTATTTGGTATGGAAGTCAAGAGAAAACCTTTTTGATGAGGTCCACAATAGACAAGTCTCTAATAAATTAAAATGTGAGCTCTGTGGATTCTGAGTATTCCAGACAGAGGGAACATCAGGTGCTGAACTTCTCAGACAGGTGTGCTCTTAGGGTGTTTGAGGAATGGCAAGGATGTCAGTGTGGCTGGAGGTGAGAAGGCCTGGGGGAGATTGGTAGTAGATGATGTCATAAGTAGCATGTACCATGGGAGACCCATTAATTTTGTTTTGAGTGAGGTGGGAAATCCTCAGGCTTTTTTGAGTAAACATAAATCAGATTAAGCTATAAGATTGGATTTACAGTTTTAAAGGATCTCTCTGACTTCTGTGTGGTGAACATGTGGTGGGTAGATGATGCTTAGGCACGATCAAGGAAGGAATAACAGGACACTACTATGTACTCGGGAGGAGAGAGGCTAGTGGCTAAGGCTATGTTGGAAGTGCTGAGAAATGGTGGATTTGTACATATATCTTGGAGACGAGGCCAAGAGGATTTGCTATTGGGTTGGATACAGAGTGTGAGAGAGAGAGGAGTTGAGCATGACTCCAGTGATTTGTCTCAAGCACCTGATAACTTAGCGTACCATTTACTGAGATAGAGAAAATTTGGAGGAGAGATTATAGGGGAGTTACTACGAATTTTACATTTGGACACAAGAAGCTGAGGTAACTGTTAGAATCTGGTATTGAAAAGGCGATTTCATATATACATCGTGTGAAGTACATAATGAGGCCAGAGCTAGAAGTATCCATTCGAAAGGCATCAGCTTTAGGTGGTGTTAAAGGTTGGGGCTAGATGAAGAGTTTTAGATTAGAGATTGGCAAACTTTTTTGTAAAAAATCAGAGAGTAAATATTTTAGGCTTCGTGGGCCACACATGGTCTCAGTTGCTGCTGCTGCTCTTCCTCCTCCTCTTACCTCTTCCTCTTCCTCCTCACTCCTCTCTGCTGCCTCTTCTGTTGTTTTCCCTCTAAAAACATAAAAAACATCCTGAGTTCTAGGACCACTGCCTTATAATCATAGTTTGCTGTCTCCTTTTCTACAGAGTGATTGTAAATGAGAGAGGTAGTCCTGGGATGGTACCACTTTTACAAGGTGTGTAAATCCATTAAATCTCATCATTAGAGGAGACTGAGAGGAACAGTCTGAGGTACAAGAAAATTAGAGAGCCTGGTTTCCCAGGGGTCAAATAAAGAACATTCAACCATCCATTACTGCCTTAAATGGCAACCATGGGATCAGGGTATGGAACCCGTTATCCCCTATTACTAGTTTTTTTAAATACTCCTGATATTGTTTTCCTTTCTATCTTCTTCATGTCTTCATTTTCTCACTTTTCACTGATGTCACTCAAAACCATAACTGTGTCTCTGTTCTGTCGTTCCTGACTTGATCTAATTCCTAATTGGTTTTTATTTTTTTACCTAAAGCATCCAATTTATCTTTAACTAACCTAACAAAATTGCTCCTTATTAATAAATGAATTTACAGTCTCCTTCCATTGACTGTCACAATGTGGTCCTGTTCTATATATCTCAGAGTCTTTCTTTCTGCTCTTCAGAGTTTATACTAAAACTCATACTATCTTATGTCTTAAATTTCACTTATAAATATTTTATCCTTTTTCTATAACTTTTACTTTTATTTTGCCTTTTCAGAAACTTAATTAAAATTGTAAATGTAAAGTGTTTAAATATTGCATGGTATATAGTAATGGCTTGTTATTATTTCACTTATTTTAAGTTAGAGATCAATTTTTTGCTGCAACTTAAATAGTCCATATTTTGTAACCCTAACCCACTAGTATCTGTATCCCCAAAACTCAGACCTGACCATATGACTGCTGCTTGGGGTTTCTATCATTGTTGAGATTTTGTTTTCCCAAAGAGAAGGCCCTTTCATATTTTTCCTGATTCTGATATTTTAATAATTACTTCGTTGAGCCAAGTTTAGAAGAGATCACTCTTTTTCATCTATTCAGAAAGCATTCTGTAGTACTCTTCCTAAATGCACATTTCCTTATTTTGTCCTCATGTACAGGTTGGAAGTAATTCATATGCACATTACTTTCTAAGAATGATTAATGTACCGTGTCCTCAATGAAGTCAGAGGAAACAGGATTTTGGTAACGCCTGTCAAGAGCTAGACTGTGGTCATGACAAAGGATTTAGCATTGAGCACTGGATTTGTTTTATTTTACAGTGAATTAAACAGACAGTAACTTCTTCTAAGGCAGCAAGTGGAAGCTAAACATGGTAGGGATGTTGTAGAGTTTGTTGGCTTTTGTTCTTTTATTAATATTTTTGTGGTTTGTCGTTTTAAATTAAAGTAAGTAGCATTTCCTGAAGGATGTCCAGGTCCCAAGGAGAGCCAAGGCTGGAGTGTAGCTAATTAAGTGAAATGTGTGTTGTTAGGAATGAACAGTTTATGAGCGCTCCAGCTAGAGTTGCACAGATAGTTTTTAGTGGATTTGTGGAATTGTGATTTGAGCTCTTACTGTGAATCTAGTTTTTGTTTTGATTTGTGTTTGCCAGTATAAAAACAATTATCAGTTAGCCTTTGGAGCAGTGGGCTCAGGACTGTTCTAGATTTTTTTTTTAACACGTAATTAACATTGTTGCATTGGGTACCAACAGTAAAGTATAGACAAGAATTTTTTATGATAAAGTTTGTTGAAGGTCTCAGAACCATATAGAAAAATGTGATCATTATGGGTCTCACCAGTAAGTAAAAGCCACAGATGAGGCTAGATATGAAAGCAGAAAACCTCACTGTAAAGATAAACCTAGATATAAAAGCAGACTTAAAAATCAGTATTGCTTCAGAAACAAAATTGTTATGGGGAAAAGTAGACCAGCAGACTGAAGTAAAGAAACATATGACTTGATGGTTGGGACAACTTCATTAACAGCTGTGAGAAAACCAAATGAACCTGGTCGTTTTGCAGAGATGGTCTGCCCCTCCTCTATTTTGTATTTCCTGTTGGACATTTGTGTTGTTGTGAATCACAGCTAGATAGAGAGTTAGAGTCTGGGTTAAAGCACTGTCCCTTAAAACATGAGGAAATAGGTGCTTTCAGAAATTTATTTTGATGTTGCTATATCAAATGGGAAAAAGAGGAATGGCAACATGCATATTAGTGAGGATCCTACCACAGTAATCAAGGTGTGGGAAGATAAGGACAAGAAACCATAATCTGTCTCTGTCAAACTGAGTGCTTCCTCTAATATGTTTCTCAGACAGCCTATTTTCCTTTAAAAAAACTAAACAAAAACAAAAAACCTCCTTTGTTGAACTCATCCAGTTCTCGGAGTTTCCTGCTCCCTACATGAACAATGCTCAGAAAATCTCCATCCCTTGCTCACTGTGTCTTGAGTTCATTTCACCTTCTCTAGCCTGCTGCTCTTACAGCATTAAAAAAAATAATTATTCCTTGTGAATTAAAGGAAAAACTAGATCCTGGGCTAGCGGACAATTCTTCTGAACCTGAGGAAGTTGGTGTTTTCAGAACTTTAGGCTGGTGTTGATGTGTAGAGTAGAAGCAAGTACTCTAGTAGGAATCCCACCCAGCAATCAGTGTCTGAGGGGATTAGGACTAGACTGTTCTGTCTCCACCAAACATAGTTCATCCCCTGAAAGCCGTTGTCTGCTAATCTTCAGTGTCACTTTATTCAGTGTTCAGTGTCTCTGTTGGGCTCACTCCATTCTCTTGAGCTTCCTGATTTCTGAATCAGCCACTCACCGGTTCCCTGTGCTTTGAATTTATTTCACCTTTTTCTGTCCAGCTTTAAAGGTTATATTAATAAAGTATTCCACTGCAGCGTGTATTTATTTTCCACTCAAACTAGAAGGGTAAAGGAAATGTATACTTGGATTTAGTTTACACCAGAAAACTGAGCCTAAAACAGAAGAATCGACTGCGTAATAGGGCATTAATGTAAAAGTCCAATTCCATTAGAAATGTACTAGGTTTTATAAGACGTGGTTATTTTTCTCATTTCTAGAAGACTGGAAAGTTGATGACCTGATAGAGAGCAGCCAGGAAAATGAAGATGAACATTTTTGGCAACTTGCTTTCACCAACCAAACGTTAAGTACAGATAGTGGTGACAGAGTAAGGAAAACTTTAAATCTAGGTACAGACTCTGTTCCTTCAAGAAATTTTCTGTATAAGGTATGTGACACATGTGAAATGAGTTTGAAAAATATTTCAGGCTTAATTATTAATAGAAAGAACTATTCTGGAAAGAAGCCTGATGAGTTTAATGTATATGAGAAATTGCTCCTTGATATTCGGCATGAGAAAACTCCTACTGGAGGGAAATCTTATAAATATAATCAAAAAAAGAATCGTAGCCCGGATCTCACTCAGCCAATTTTTGACCCACATTTTGAATATAATGAAAATGGACAAGGCTGCCATGGGGAGGCAGACTCTTTCACAAACAAGAAAGCTCAGATAGGAGAGACACACTGTAAGTATAATGAATGTGGAAGAACTTTCATCCAAAGTTTAAAGCTTAATTTATCTCAGAGAACTCATTTGGAAATGGAGCCATATGAATGCAGTATTTGTGGGAAGTCCTTCTATATGGATTTAAGATTGGGGCATCAGAGAGCTCTTACAGGGGAAAATCCTTATAATGAATATGGGCAGATTTTCTGTGACAGTTCAGCTTTCATTATTCATCAGGGAAATTACACAAGAAAGATCCCCCATGAATATAAAGTAAGTCACAAAATGTGGGAAAAGTCAACCCTCTTTAGACATCAGATAGTACACATGGGGGAAAAACCTTATGAGCACAATGAAAATGGAAATACTTTCAACAAGAAGTCACATCTCACCCAACTTCGAAGAGCTCACTCAGGAGAAAAAACCTTTGAATGTGGTGAATGTGGGAAAACATTCTGGGAGAAGTCAAACCTCACTCAACATCAGAGAACACACACAGGAGAGAAACCCTATGAATGTACTGAATGTGGGAAGGCCTTTTGTCAGAAACCACATCTTACCAACCATCAGCGAACACATACAGGAGAAAAACCCTATGAATGTAAGCAATGTGGAAAAACGTTCTGTGTGAAGTCAAACCTCACTGAACATCAGAGAACACACACAGGGGAGAAACCCTATGAATGTAATGCATGTGGAAAATCCTTCTGCCACAGGTCAGCCCTAACTGTGCATCAGAGAACACACACAGGAGAGAAACCCTTTATATGTAATGAATGTGGGAAATCCTTCTGTGTGAAATCAAACCTCATTGTACATCAAAGAACTCACACAGGAGAGAAACCTTATAAATGTAACGAATGTGGGAAAACCTTCTGTGAGAAATCAGCTCTCACTAAACATCAGAGGACTCACACAGGGGAGAAACCCTATGAGTGTAATGGATGTGGGAAAACCTTTAGTCAGAGGTCAGTACTCACTAAACATCAGAGAATTCACACAAGGGTGAAAGCTCTTTCAGCATCCTGAACATTCTGAAGCCTTTATCCACTCTTTCAAATTCGTTATACAGGTTTTTAAAATTAGATTAATGAAACCCAAAGAATGCCACAAATTATTAGAAAGTGAAGTTTTGTTGTGCTTCAGATAATTAGTACTAGAATAAAACCTTATAATGTTTTGAATATGTGAAAGCTTTCAAGAAAAATTAAAACTTTCCATCAGAAAATTTATATTGAGGGGAAATTCATTTAAATAATATGGCAAAAACCTTTATCTCAAATTTATGTTGTGTAGTGCCATATTCTGGATGTGATGCCAAAATTGTATTGTAAATCTAATGGATGATACTCTTTTACAGTCATATTCACAGAATCATAAGTTTAAAAAAGTTAAATGACAACAGCATTAAACATTTATGTGAAGAGTCCTTGATGTTTGCAGGCCTTATGTGAGTATGCTAATATCATAGAAATTTGAGGTATTCTTGATATGTATATTAGAGCCCAACATGCTTGTGAAGAGAAACTCTGAACCCTTAGTTAAGTAACTATTATGGTCTATATTAATATTTCCCACACTAGATATCATCAGTGTCTTTATAGGTTGACACAATTATGTACATATGGATATGTAAATATGTTTATACACACATACCAACACACAGTGGTGTACTGCAGTAAGCTTATACTGGCTTGCAAGTACTGCTGATTGTTAAATTTTCAGAAATTTTGTGAGCCAGTTGTTAAAAAGAGTCATTATTTAAAAATTAAACTATATAAACTTACAGTTAAATATTAAAAAAGCAAGGTAATAAGTACTCAACACTCATTACTTCCTAATTATTTTACAGTATTTTGCTGTTATCTTTGTTCTTTAGGTTATTTGTATTGTTGAATCTGCATGGTGAATACTGTATAATGATGTGCTACTGGACATCTCTTCCCGGCTCTACATTCAGTGCCATCATGTTGGTAGCTTGGCTTTAGTGGGAGTATTTACACCATGATAATTGGCAAACTCTACAAATCAGGGTTTTGTTTTCTCAGAGAACCTGTAGTCACATATTTACAGTAGCACATCACTGTGTATTTATGAAAATACATTTGGAAAATTTAAAGTACAAGCCACATACCCCTTTTTCCGTTTTCTGATATAAATAAATGGCTGTGGCCATTATTGCTGAATGGCCTCTTGAATAAAGAAGCCAAAATATGTTTTTGTGAGGTTTTTAACTACCTCTGCATCAATCCTATTCTAAATACTACCAGAGTCTCTCTGTAGTATGGCCAGTATATGCTATTTTACAACCATATTGCTTACCTTTCTTCTGACTTTGCTGGCATATGTGAATGAGTATGGCCATTTTTACTGAGCTTCCACTTCCATAAAAGAGCCAAACAATATTTTTCTGAGGTTACTCAGCTGCCTTGGGTCAGTCAATAATGCAAATGCTATTAATAACAACGATATTTACATAAATTTCGCAAAGGTTAACATCAGTTATGAACAGTAATGCTCACTGCATTCTACAAATAAAAAGTAGTGGTGTATAATGAAATGCCTCTGTCATATTCTTGGTGCTTTGTTGCTGTATCTATTTAGGCATGATGTGTGTAATCCGAGTTGTATGTAACAAAGGAACTATGTATTTAATTTAATAGACTGTAATATACTGTCTCTCTCTCCTTTGTCTTAGTGTTTCCTTTGCTTCCTTGGAACACATTGAAAGCAGTTCCAAGAGATACTGCCCACCCAACAGCCAATCCCTACTTCTTAGTTGCTGGGCTGTTTTGTCTCTTTGTCCGTCCTTCCCCCAGATGATTTAGGGGTAAATCCACATTAGTCTAAGTTAATCATGAAGATTCTATACTAATGATTTTGTTGGGATGGACATGGGAGCAGTGAGATATTTGGAAAATATTCTGCAGTGCTTTGGGGAAAGATCTCAGTGATAAAGTATTGTCATGACATGGGAAGAGATTGTCTCTCTTCTGCTGGACATTTTCATGTCTGTATGTTACACTAGATTATAGTTGTGACCCTGAAGGACAATAGCCTGAAGATAACAGTACACAAGATGGGAAAAGCCTGGCTCAGAGATGACGTCACTAAGCTGCACAACTCTTTTTGGACCTGCTCTCTACTAGGAGTTTGTATTACTGTGGCAATAAGTGGCTTCTTATTTATTCTCAGGGATGTCTGTTACTTAGACCTGAAGGCAGTTCCCTGATACAGATGAATTCTTGTCTAAGTGTTAATGTTCTATACAGCAATTTTAGGGAAGAATTACTTCTTTTGACAAGTTAGTATAGGGATGGCTGTTAGTATCAGCCATGGTTCTGGTGAAAAACAGAATTCTGCTTCAACTAAGAAGACTTTAGTGGCAGACTTATTACAGTACAGTAGTTTGGGCGAAAAACAAGGGATATTGAAGCACCTAGAGACTAGTGTCACCAGGAAGCCATTACCATTCTAAGTCCTTAAGGGGCAAAGGATGGAAGCAAGTGTTACCAGAGCCCAATAAGAGCTGCTCTTATGAAGAAGGGGCCTCCTCATAGGAGATATTGTCACTACCAAAATTTTGGCACCAAATCCCCAGAGCCCTCAGGTGCCACGTGCAGGTGAGCACAAGTGGGCTTAGAGAATGTAGAAGGGAAGGTCTGGGTGGAGCTATTGGAGAATAAGCATCACAATGTTTTTTATTCCTGTAAATTCCTATATAAAGGCTCAGTATTAGAAATAAAGTTATTCTACTCGTTGAAAGTTAAGTGTTTCTGCCTCATTGTGCTGTTACGTTGTCATAAAGTAAATTCCTTTTGGAACTGAGCACTGTGGCAGGTATGTCTTTCCTTTGGCATATGTGAAGCAGACATGTTAAACTGATTATTCATATAGCCCTACATGGTGTTTCTTGTCATAGTTGTGTGAGGTTAGCAGCTCTCTGTTCTTCCAAATAGCCAGTCCTCTGCACTGTTTGATTAATTCATCCTTTTTCTTGTTGGCTTGATATGACCAGTAGGGATAACTGGTTACCCCCCTCGAGAGCATAATAAGAGTAGGTGTTTACCTCACATATTATAATGAGTACATTTTTGTGTGGATTTTTAATTGAAATATAATATTTTGACAGTATTTCTGATTGGCAAAATTCAAATGCGCATAAAATAAGTGTATTTATAAATTCTCTATAGGTAGATATATATGGATTAAAATACATGGCAAAAGGCCCAGGATACCTGCTGAACTAAAAGCCAATAGTTACTTCGGGGGAGGTAACTGTTGGGGTAGAGTCTGAAGAGTAGTCATCCGTTATACTCCAAAGAGTATTTATGCCCTCTTCTCTCAATATGGGCCCTGGTTAATCAGCACAGTCCTAGGAAAGCTTAGGAAATTTCGCTGCCTCCTTGGGCACCAGTCATGGCCACCATGCTTCTCCAAGTTCCTCTTCTATTTTAAGGAATATGATTAAAGACTGACAAGAGCAGAGCATGTCTTCACAAGGGGCTTCAAGGAATTCTGAACCCCGTCTTATTCTTCAAGGACTTGGGCTTCTTTGCGGGGGGTTAGACAACTGAGAATTTTTGGCTGTGTGTTATTGGAAGTAAGTTCAGGGTAAGATCTGCTCTTTCACATAGGGATAACTACCCCTATTTTGTAGATGAGGATACTGAGCCCAGAGAGCATCAACCATTCCATCCTGTGGACTCCAGACATGCTCAAGGTGGGGCATGCAGGATATTAAGCATCACTTCTCTACCTCCTCAAGCATCTGAGAGGAACTTGCTCTCAAACAGTGGTGTGTAAGAGTAGACGTCAGTTCCTCAAGAATATGTAGTGGCTATTGCAACTTTTCTACATTGTTCTAGTAATGTAACCTATTCTTGTGAGCATGGAGTTGGCATTTACTCCAGATGGCACCATCTATTCCTGGCTCCACGTCTGTATTCATCCAGGAATGATCCTTTGTTAAAATGGGCCAATGAGAACCCATCCTAGAATATTTTTATTGAGAAGTCATCGTGACCAGGTAGTTTGTGTCCTTCTTGCTACCAGCAGCCATATCAAGAAAATATATCTGCAAGGGAGAAGATGATGGTGACAAGTGTTATAAAAATAAAATGGGAAAAGTTGTCAGAAAGATGGTTTGATTTTATGTAGTGTGGAGAGGGAAAGACCTCATTGGGGAGGCCAAAGTGGAGGAAAAGAGCCACTTGGATATCTGGACGAAGTTGTGTGTATATGTGTGTAATACATACACATGTGTAACCTGTTTTTGTTTTTTGTTGTTTTTTTTTTTAAATTGGGCCCGTTTTCTGTCTTGAACTTGACCTCCCCTTGCTTGGTATGAGCTATCATCATGCCTATGCTTGGCAGGGAAAGGTGGAGCCATAGCCTCTGGGAGGGTTTAATTCATGGGTATCCTAGAGGTCCTCAGCCACTACCCCTGTTTATTGCCCCCAGTTGGAGACTGCAGCTGTAGTTGCCCTGAACCTACCCCTTTATCTGTGTTTTTCTGGGGAAGGCTTATCCTGTTGAATCTGTTATTTTCACTTAATCTTCTGCCACCCCAACACCATTTATTAAATAGTCCCATTTCTCTTCACTTTTTTTAAAACACTACCAATATCATATACTGAATTCCTATGACAATCTTAGGACTTCACATGTTTTTTTACCCGACTCAAAACTAAAATATTTAGATTATTATAGCCATTAACAACACATCTTTAGATAAGCGTTAGTCTTTATTTTCACAAAATGTTTGGCTCTTCCCATTATTCCACATAAAATTTACATTTGTTCTAGCAATGGAACAAAAAAAATGTGAAGACACATAACTTCGTTGAGATTTTGTTTGGAATGTTGTGCCGTAACATACTTCATTTTGTAGTCAGGAAAATGATTTGTACCTCTTATTACTCAAATCTTTTAAACTATTGTTCAGTAAAGTTCGTTTCCTTCATATAGACTCTGCATATTTTTTATTTATGTCTAGATATTATTTTCTTTGAACTTGTATACCTCTTGACTATATTATCATCATGGACAGAAGGGGGACACTTTATATTCTTAAAATATATTTACCAGGGCTTCCCTGGTGGCGCAGTGGTTGGGGGTCCGCCTGCTGATGCGGGGGACGCGCGTTCGTGCCCCGGTCCGGGGGGGGGTCCCACATGCTGCGGAGCGGCTGGGCCCGTGAGCCATGGCCGCTGAGCCTGCACATCCGGAGCCTGTGCTCTGCGGCGGGAGAGGCCACAGCGGTGAGAGGCCCGCGTACCGCAAAAAAAAAAAAAAAAAATATATATATATATATATATATATTTACCAATAAAGATTTTCACTATATATTTAATGAAAAGACAGTCACACAGCATTATACCCTTTGTAAAAAAAAGTCAGAGTTGGTGCTTAAAGTTAATTTTGAGAGCAGGGGTCTTCTTTTGGATTGTATTTCTTTTTTGGATTTTTTTCCATTTTTGTTTAATAATTGTGTAATTTTTCGAATCTAACGTATTTTGCAACCCAGGAGAAACCCTGATGATCATGGATATGACACTTTTTAATTGTTGGCCTCTGTTTTCAGCTTTATTTAAATGTTTTACGTATATCCATAATTGAAATGGATATATTTGTGGCATATATTTGCGGTAGTTTTATGTTAGTATAGAGTCAGGGTGTGATTATAGCCCATTTTTAAACTATGTCCTTGGAATTGTAAAAGAGCAATACCTCCAGAGAGAAGAGATTATTTGGGGGAGCACTAAAGGAGGGACCATTGAGGCTAATGGATGCTGAATTCAGAAATGTGACATATTGGGCCTGATGACACTGGGGAAGGAAGGTGCAGCCCTTTGCTCAGCACATGTGCAGTTCAGTCTCCAGCCTCCTAAGGCTCCTTCTGGAGACCTGGTTCAGGACAGAGAACGGGAAAGGAAGTTTGTGCACTTTTGGGTTCTGTGGAATTTGGCAGAGAGAAAAGGAGTTGAGACTAGCTTACAGTGGGTAGGATCCAAAATTTCTCCAAATGCCTCTGAATTGGGCCCATTAATGTTTTAATTTGTGTCCATAATATTTTTGTGCCTACCCTGGACTTACCTTCAGATAAAGGCCTTTGAGGATAGGCTGTGCTCCAGGGTCTGTGTTTTAGAGTGAAGGGGAGGGTGCAGAGGAGAGAGGGTGAGGACTGGAATTGAGCAGGGGATCAGCTGTGGTTGCATTTGTTACTTTCTTTGAGGAAAGCTCCCTATGTCGGTGGCCAGATGTGTGCAGTAAAATGTATACGTCTCTATTCCAGAAGCTCTTTCTGAAGCTGTGTACGCCAGGGCGTGAGGTCCATGAGTGTGATTGAGAAGGGTTGTTAAAGGCTGTCCGGTAAGAGCTGGGGCTGTGGGGTGTTAGTGGTCTGTAGTAAAGCACATGGTTCAAGAGCATAGACTTTGGAGTTATTGTCTGCATACACGTCCAGATTCTATTACTTAATACATTTGTGAGTCTAGATAGGCAGTTTAACCACTGAAAACCTTAGTTTATCCCTGCCTAAAATGTGAATGATGGCGGTACCTACTTTATAGAGTTGTAGGACTTAAATAAGATAAGCAAGTAAATTCTAAATATATTTATTCAATCAATAGATATGAGTCAGTTTCTCAGTTGATTAGGAGTTATTTGAAAATCAAACAGAAAAAACTCTGGAGAGTTACATCACCAAGACAGCGAAGTAGGAGACCCCAGCCTTCCCCAACAAAGGTCAACAATTAGACAAGTTATCCAGGAACAAAAACAGCTGTGGGAGAGCTCAGGAATCCACTTAACAAACTTCAGCAACAGAGTAGAACAAAAAACCTGAGAAGAACTACTCAAAAAGGGAAGGAAGAACCACTTCATTTTGCCTGCATCGTCCCACCCTGCCGGCCCGCGCTGCTCAATGCCAGACGGACCAACCCAGCTAGAAAGAGCTCTCACTGGAAAAGGAGGAGCAGGTGAGCAACCAGCCTCCCCAGCCTTTCAGGGTTCCAGAGGAAGGACCCACTTCAGTTTCACTCCACCCAGAGACCGGCACAGGTGAGATGTATAGAGGTAGCTAGGAACACGGAAGAAGAACAGAGGCTACCAGTATCACCCACACAGCAGTAGCAACCACGGTTCCCAGTGACCTGTTCTGCAGAGGATCCCAGCAGCTTTCCCACTGAAGAAACCAATAGGCAGCACAGCCACAGACTCCCTGCAGGTGTTACCAGTTTTTGCCCAACAGGTATTTGCATTTACAGACACCAGCTGCCTGAGTCCGCCTCAGGCTCTTCTGCTCCACCCCCGTCCACCAGAGCCTGAGATCCACAGCAGCAGCTAGTGAAGGCCTCCGCAGCCGCAGGAGTGCAAGGCACCAGCCTAGCCCTCACAGCTAACTCCCACCACCATATGCACCCTTGGGGTTACCTCCTCCAGCTGTGCATTTGCATGCTGCCAGCCCAACTCTTGTCAGCAACTTCCATTGCCATGTGCACACCTGGTATGCCGTCCCGTGGCCATGGAAGTGCATGTTGTCAGCCAAGGTCCGCATAAATGCTGTTGGGCCTGGATTCAGCCGTATCTCAAGTCACTGGCCTGCACCACTGGGCTCACAGGCAGCTAGGCCCACTGCCAGCTGTGCACCTGCACTTCCCTAGCCTGAACTTTGTCACTAACATCCGCTGCTGTGTGCCTGTGGCAATACCTTACAGCCACAAGAGCGCACGGCAACAGGGCCCCATTAACTGCATCGGGGCCCAGATTCGGCCCTCTCTCGCCACTGGTCTGCACCACTGGGCTCACCTGCAGCTTCCCCTGCAGCTGTGCACCTGCACGCTCCTGGCCTGACTCCCTTCATTGGCCTCACTGCCATGCAAGTGCCTGTGGAGACACGCTGCAGCCCCAGGAGTGCACACCAACAGCCAGGGGCCCCACGGCAGCCAGTGTGCCCACAGTTGGCCGAGGTCCTTGTTTCTGGCCCTGGTCCTCACCACTCTGTGTCTGCAACCAACCCCTGCCACTTCACAGCAACTGCGGCCAGCCCCAGAGCTGAGTGTATGCGTGCCACTGGCTCTGGCCACCACTGCTGCCTGCCCTGATCCTTAGCTGCTGGACCTGGAGGTGCTGCTGAGAGCCCTATCAGTCCTTGCAGCCACTGGGGACCCCCACAGCACCCACCAAGGGCCACATAGTTGCCAGTGCCCTGCCCCCAGTGGCCTGAGCCAGTGAGACATCACACCTCCCCTCCACCAAGCCAGAGCTGCCACACACTCTAGCACTTGGCACCCTGCACCAGTAAACCTGCATCACAGAACATTCTGGCATGTCCCCACTCACAGGTGATAGTCTTTCCTTACTAAAGTCAGTCCATAACGTCTGCAAGAGGTGACTGCTTGTTCATATGTACAAACACCTATGCAAGGGATCAGGAAAAATTAGGGAAATATGACAATACCAAAGGAACACAGTAAACTTACAGTAACTGACCCCAAAGAAATAGAGATTCATGAATTGCTTGATTATTCAAAATAATTGTTCTAAATATCCCCAGAGAGCTGTAAGAGAACACAGATTAAGAATTTAGTGAAATCAGGAAAATAGTACAAAATCAAATTGAGAAGTTCAATGAAGAGAAAACATGAAAAAAACCACAACAAGATTTTAGTTGAACAACACAATGACTGAAGAATTGAATAGCTTCACCAGCAGACTGGATTTTAAAGAAGAAAGAATAAATGAACCCCCCAAAAAGAAAAAATATCACTTGTAATTTATCCAGTCAGAGGAGAAAACAAAAAAAGAGTGAAGAAAGACTATGGGACTAATGGGACACCATTAAGTGAAACAATGTATACATCACTGGAGACCCAGGAGAAGAGGGAGAAAGAGACAGAAAGCTTATTTAAAGAAATAATGGGGCTTCCCTGGTGGCGCAGCAGTTAAGAATCTGCCTGCCAATGCAGGTGACATGGGTTCGATCTCTGGTCTGGGAAGATCCCACATGCCATGGAGCAACTAAGCCCATGTGCCACAACTGCTGAGCCTGCACTCTAGAGCCCACAAGCCACAACTATAGAAAGCCTGTGCGCAGCAACGAGAACCCAAGGCAGCCAAAAATAAAATAAAATAAATGAATGGAAGGGAGGGAGGGAGGAAGGAAGGAAGGAAGGAAATAATGGCAGGACTTCCCTGGTGGTGCAGTGGTTAAGAATCTGCCTGCCAATGCAGGAGACATGGGTTCAAGCCCTGGTCCAGGAAGATCCCACATGCTGTGGAGCAACGAAGCCCATGCGCCACAACTACTGGGCTGTGATCTAGATCCTGCTAGCTGCAACTACTGAAGCCCACACGCCTAGAGCCTGTGCTCCACAGCAAGAAAAGCCACCACAATGAGAAGACTGCGTACCGCGATGAAGAATAGCCCCCGCTCACTGCAACTAGAGAAAGCCCACGCACAGCAACGAAGACCCCACGCAGCCAAATATAAATAAATAAATTTATTTATTTATTTATCTATTTATTTTTTAAAGAAAGAAATAATGCCTGGAAACTTCCCAAACCAAGAGAGAGATTTGGACAGCCAGTTACATGAAGCTAATAGATCACCCCATAATTTCAATCTAAAATAATCTTTTCCAAGACACATTATAATAAAACTGCCAAAAATCAAAGCCAAAGAGATAATTTAAAAAGCAAAAAGAGAAAAAAATTTTCTCTCATACAAGGAAACCATCATAAAGCTATCAGTGGATCTTTCAACAGAAACCTTGCAAGCCAGGACTGAGTAGGATGATACACTTGAAGTGCTGAAAAAAAAAAAAACTGCCAATCAGGAATACTTTACCCAGCAAAACTGTCCTTCAGAAATGAAGGCACGATACTCTCCCAAACAAAAGCTGAGGGAATTCATTACCAATAGCAGGAGTTATTCAAGTACAAACAAAAGGTGCTAATTAATAACATGAAAATATACAACACACTGGTAAATATAAGTATTCTAAGTCAGACTTAGAATACTCTAACACTATAATATGGTGGTGTGTTGAACATTTAACTCTAGTATAAAGCTTAAAGGACAACAGCATTG